>NC_059338.1:92340183-92952683 GCF_018350155.1 Leopardus geoffroyi
AGGTGCCCCCGTTGGGTGTTCAGTCTTTACCAGGACCCAACAGCACTCCAGGAGGTGCTTTTTAAATGATAACTAGTTCTCTGCTATGGTAGGGGTCTATGCTGTGCTTTCCTATTGAAGTTTGACAGAAGTTCCAGACAGAATCCTTATATATCACAGATAGTTCTAGAACCATTGGCTTTGCCAAATTATACGGCTCAAATAGCAGAGAGGCTAGCAACACAGCCAAGACCTGTTACAGAGCTTTCTTTCACTCTGGGTCCCATTCAAAACTGTCAGTATTTCAAGTCAGCAGATAAATGGATTGGAGAGCTATTCTCAAAATATAGTTAGAAATCCAAAATCCAAAGAGATGTACCAAATGCCACACTTCCTTCTTAGCAGTAAAATGTACAAAATGCAAAAGTTGCCCTCATCCTTAGATGTCTCAGCATGTCTTAGACAATTGGACCCCTAAAACATTCACTAATGTGGTATGTAGTTAGTTCTTTATGGGGTTTATCTCCAACCCTCTGACATGTATTTACTTTGCTAAGGTACCAGAATACTTACTACTTTCTGTTCACCAAGTCTAATATGCATGATATCTTCAATATTGTGGACCAGTATAATTCCTGAGAAGTGTCAAGGTTCCTGTTGACTATGTCATGACAGAAAGTCTGAGACTTAATATAGCCCTGGGAAAAGATAATGATGTATAATGATGTCTTCATCACATAAAAGGAAACTGTCTTTGACTCTCCTTTCTGTTAGAACTAGGGAAGAACACATTCACAAAATCAGTAGCCTCATACCCAGTACCAAAGTCTGTGTTGCTCTGTTTCACAAAGATTTTACATTCAGCACAGTAGGTTTATTGGGATGGCCATAACACTTGGTGAAGTTTATGAGTCTACTGTCTTCCACCATGACTCATAGGCTTTTTTTCTTCAGGGTCTATACAGGTGAATATAGGTGAATTTAATAAGGATATGTAGGGAGCATTATCTTTGCATCCTTTAAGTCTGATGATAGGGCTATTCTCCACATTTCCTCTTGGAATGGAGTATTTCTTATGCTTAAGTTTCTTGGCCAGGGGGTAGAGGCAATCTCAGGAGTTTCCTGTGACTTTGACTTGTACTCCATAGGTCAGGAAATAGTAAGTGTTCTGCCAGCTGTTAAGTGTACTACCTCAATTGTACACTAGGGAATTGGAAGATGAATCTGTGGACTCAATGAACCCTCTGTGGAATGGACTTATGTCAGAACTGTTCATCACCTGACCTTTGTTAGCTTCCTTCTGGAGCTCCTGGATAGTATCTTGGATCCTCTGTATCAGTGTCAGCTTAGATCCAGTATTCAACTGTCCTTGAATGGTCTAAGTATACCATGTTCCTTTTGTATAGTTACTCTAGTAAATTTTAAAGAATATGTATATATATATATACATATATATATGTATATATATATACACACATATATATATATATGTAATTCCTTATATATATATTATTCTTTATATATATATTATTCCTTAAGAGAAACAAGCCTCCTCTTCAATTGGTAACCTGTGGGTATGTGAACTAATTGAGATCTGGAATTTGAGTGAAGGACTACAGGTTTTCATTGTGTTGGCTGACATCAGCCAGCTCTCAATTTTGTTATTGTTGTTGCTGTTGTTGTTGTTGTTGTTGGGTGGTACAGAGGAGGTTACATTAATTCAAGTTGAATAACATCTTTGTTAGCTGTCCATCTATCTTGTCCCCTGGAACATTCTAATCTGAGCCATTACCATAGAATCCCTCAGGTAAAGTCACTTTGATTGCTATCTTGGCCCTTCCCATTTTAATAATCACATCTACTTTGCCTCTAATGGTTGAGTACTGCCATTTTGCCTTTGCTATTCCGAGATCATTAGATCATTTAATAACCCACTGATATTTAGCAGTCTAACAAGAAGATAGCAATTCTACTACAGCACCAACAGATAGAAGTCTCCACTGAACTTCTAAAATCTACTCTTCATGGAGTCTTCATTGTGGTCTTGGTAAAGGAGTCTCTATCTATGGGTACTTCCACTGAATAGTCAGTTAGTGGGGTTTTCTGGTTTCACATAATAAATCCATTCTAACATTCTCACATCCCTTATTAGCCTTTTGGCTCCTTCCGTTTTCTGTCCAGGCAGTTCTGGCATCTCCACCTCATTTAGTGTGCACCATCATTGTGGACAATCTTCAAGGAATCCAACAGTGGATTTGAACTGGTTCCAGGTCTCTTTGCCAGAGCATTAAATCCTGAATCTTTGTTCAGGCTATGCTGAGACAAGACCCAAGTTTTTGTTCTTGGCAAAAAAAGAGTTGAGTGGTAGTGGATTTTGAAGAGAAAAAAAGCAATGCTCTGTAAGGCATCTGCCTCAGTTAAGGCCTTGTCAAGGTGTTTAGGCAATGGGAGTTGCTTTTTATGAATAAGGGCCTTGTCAAGGTGTTTAGGCAATGGGAGTTGCTTTTTGCCTGGGTGGAGTATTTAGGAGAACCTCAAGCGTTAATATTCTCAAACTCCTTCACTTACTGTTTGAGGGGTGCCCTCAGGGCATTAATTTTCCTTCACTTCCAGGCTGCACATGAGGAAAGAGCAGTGTCCTCCTATTCGCTATACCACCATGTCAGAGAAGACCCAAAACATAGGGGGGAAAAATAGGTGGTATATCCTTGAGGTGAGATGTTGCCAGTGAGTCAAAGACCCTAAGAACCATTTGCTATAACCACAGTTGGAATCAGAAGTGAGGCCAAGAGAATGTGAGACAGTGCACAGATGTGTCTGTAATAAATAGCAAGAAGAGGAAAAAGAAGTCGAGGAAAAAGACTGGCTTAAATTAATTGTCCAAGATAGTACCTCTAGTACCTGGTAGAGAGTGAGAATTAAAAGCTAGTCTCTTTAACTCCAGATGCCATCTCTTAACCACTGTTGCTTTTCTGGGCAACAAAAAATACAAGAATGAGTATTTTGACACTCAAGTAGGAGGGCAGAACTTAGCTCAGCAGCCATCTGTGGATGTTTCACCTTTAGCATCCAAAAAAATATAGCTGCCTAGAAAGCTACTGATCCAAAGTCTCAGTGCCTTCTGGAAATTTAAAGCCTGCTAAGCACTTATCCAATATGGCAAAATTCCCTTGGGAGCCCCAAGGTCTTTATAGCTTTCCCTAATCAAGCCTACATATTTGTTCTTTGAACACTAAACTTGCTACAGCTCCGGCATCTTTGATCTAAAGATTACTTCTGCCAGGACTTTCTTTCCCTGTCTCATTGTATGGTGGACTTCAAGTATGAGCTCAAGTACTATCTCTTCAGAGAGGCTGTCCCTAACTACCTCATCAAGAGGAACACACACCACCCATTTCCTCCATCGCCCTCCACTACATTACCCGAATCTTGTTCTTCATAGCACCATCAAAGGCTTTGACAATTTGATATTTGTTTGTAAGTTTATTGTTGGCTTCCTCACTAAAATACAAACACCCTGTGGACAAGCACCCTGTCTATTCTGTTTACCATTGTATCCCTTATTCTCAAATTGTGCCAGGCATATAGGAGATACTCCAGAAATATTTGCTGGGTGAACAAATGAAAGTCATTCAATAAACAATTGTTTTCTCCTTAATGCCTATGTATGGCTTTCCAAGAATTACCCAATAACTTACAGACCATAGGGGCATGATAGCATCAATGGGCCAGGGCCAGTATCACCAGCACACTGCACAGAATGCAGAACAGACTTTATCCTTTACAGCATGCATTTCTATATAAACATGACAAAATATTGAGCAATTAGACAATGATAATATAACCAAATGTAAAGACAAAAATTCAGAACCTTAATAAAGAACAGCAACCTTTCAGAAATGTGATGCCAACTTTTCATTTTTTCTTTCCTCTGGGAAAGTGTTGAGGTGATTTTGTCCGTTAATAGGTGACATCATTGTCCTTGGTGCTAGGAATGAAATACAAAACTGAGTTGCTTGCTAAGAGGTTCAGAGTGTTCTTCTGTGACTTACTTTTTAAAACCATTCACACCTCCTTTGACATTCCTAGCAAGGCCTGGAATTTTGGTTCTTTTAGCCTTTCTTATTGGTTTTCTCTTCAGTTCTTGATTTGACTTGATTTAGAACCTGCCTCCAGATCACGTGCTTCATGACTGCTTTAGAAATCACATAGAAATCTTCAATGAAGAGTTACTCCAAGCCTTGTAATCTAGCTGAAATCTCAATCCAGCTTTGGATGCTCAGTTTCATAAAACAGAAATGCAGTTTGTCCATCCGTATAAAGAGATGTACATTGTAAGTTTGTAATATCCATGTACTGACTGGAATATTGAGGTTCACGTTTGGAGGTGACCTTGTCCCATTAATGGTAAATTTAGGAAATTGAATGATCACTGGATTGTTGAGTAAACATCAAAATCAAAAAATGGAATGTTGACCATTTTGTGGAATTTTCATTCGGGGTCAAAAGGACCAGAGTTCTAATCCAGACTGCCACTCATTAGCTATGTGAACTTGAATAGAGGACTTAACCTCTTGAGTTCTCAATTCCATCATCTATTAAAAGAACAGAGTAAAAATAGTATCTACTTTGTGAGGTTGTGAGGGTGAACTGAACAAATGCTCATAAAGCCCTTAGCACAGCATGTGGCCATGGAAAGCACTCGATAAATGTTAGCTGTTAATGATACCAATAAAAATCGGCTTGGCATACCTTTCCCTGTGTCTCCACCAGGAACCTTTTCTGTCATTCTTCAAGACTGTTCAAAATTGTTTTGCTCTGCTTCCCACACAAGTGGCCTTAGTCGCCCTCCTTGCCGTGACACCATTGTTCATATTTCTATAGTACTGATGATATTATTATTCATGTCTGTATTACAGGTACTAACCCATGATAGTTATTCAATAAATCCTGATTGAATGAACACATACCCTCTGCACATTACCCTTAACCTCACCTGAATCCAGCAGCAGCGTATTGTGAAGTGAGATTTCTGAAGCTCTAAATTGTTAGAGAAATTACTGTTTTATAGGAGCCAGAAGCACACAGAAAAACCTTCACATTCAATGCCTGGACCAACTATATTTGTCCTCCAGGCTTTGTACAGGTAGGAAGAGATCTCAGCATAAAACCCTAAAATCAAAGTTCTAACATTGCTGACATATTTTGAAAAATGCTGGCCCTGAAAGTAAAGATAGGATCTTGGAGCCACTCTTAGTATGCTTCTGCTTGAGATTTGAAAAGCAGTTACAGGGAAAGTGTCAATAATTCTAGTAGATAACAAAAACAAATATTTTCTAAAATATCTGCTGCTAAAGTCAGCCCTTAGCTCACTCATTATAATGCTCTTAATATTTAATCTCATTAGTTAATTGCCTGGCTAGTAAACATCTCCTTCATCCTAAACTTATTCTTCTGGGCTGTCATTAGAGACTCACATGTTCAGAAACGCATAAAATTCCTCACCCCCCTCAATGCTCAGTGAAGAATGAGGACTCTGCGACCCTTAGGACCTTTCCAACTATGAAATTCTATGATTCTGTGATTCCTTCAACCAGATAAAATGTTACTGTTTTTCACGATTCACACCAGGAAGAGAGAGCCCATCTTACCCATTCAGGTGTGAATTGTGCACAAAATTGTGTGAATTATGTTGTGTAAAAATCCTATCGGTTGGTTCAAAAAGAGATAGTATAGAACTCTTCAAATTGTGTAGTTATTTCGCCAAGAGGAGGGTTCTAGAAGGCCTCACCTCCAAAACCTCAGGGATTATTGAAGCCAAACTTCCTTCCCTTGCATCATCTTGAGACAAAGTCCCTTTAGGTATCTTGGCTAACCAGCCTTGTAAACTCATTTCAGTATCACTTTATCTCCCTTTAGACTATATCTTGCCTAGAAATAACACTAAATGAATGATCAAGAGCAAATGAATCTGCTGAATCACTCTGGGCTCTCTCTCTCTCTGTTGGTCTCCCCTCTTTTTTTCTGAGAGATTTTATTTCTGACAGTCTCCCTAAGAGCCATCTCATGAATCATCTTACTTCCTCTGAGAATATCTGCTCTCAGAGGCTGTGAACCCTCCAGGGAAGGTTGTTCCTGGCTGAGGCACAGGCTGTGCAAATCAGGAAAATGATTTAGCTTTAGCTGAGAAAGCACTATTTAAATGCAGCATCACCTCTTTGCTATTGTGTTCAGGTATTGCCCCATTATATTCATTCACTTATTCATATCTTCATTTATTCTTTCACTCACTTTCTTACACATTTACTTACTCTTGCAATCAGAGTTCAACATTAAACAGCTCCAGGATATTTCTTACATTATTCAAGTGTTACTTCATTTACCATTTTGCTTAAAACTGGGCACACAAGCTAAATGATGCATTTCTGCCTCATAGATCTTTTTCATACATTACACTAGTAATGTGTCATATTAAAATATGGAATATATATGCCTTTAATGGGACCACTGTTAGGACCCCAACCTTGAGCATCTTACTATGTGCCAGGGACTTTGCTCAGCAGTTCTTATAGGATCTCCTTGATTTCTACAATAATCTTATGAGCAGTCATTATTATTCTTTGTTTCCTTATGACAGACTCTGGCAAGGCTAAGATCATGCCTTATTCCTCATTCTATCCTAGATGGCTGTACCCAATGCCTGGCAAATACTAAGTGCTTGTTTATTTATATGTGCATTTATCAAAAATTATCACTAGCCCACTGTGAACTATGTTAGTCTGTAGGAATGAAGTTAAATGCAAAGTGGATATGATCCTTGACTTTATAGAGCTTACACTCTAGTAGAGGAGATAATGTTTGATGGATGAGTAAGTGGACATAGAGACTAAGGTTAAGAGGAATTAAGTAACTTCTAATTATTAACAAGATTAAGATTCACAGCAAGGTCTATGCTTCTTCCATGATACCTTGCATAGGACAATTTTAGGCAGAGTACTTATTTTAAAGGAGCTCACGGTCTAGAGAGAAGAGGTAGTGTGGGAAGGGAGAGGAAGGCAAGTAACCAAACATTTACAATGTAAACTATTTGACATTTAGTGAATCTGTGTTATATGCTAGGTACTGTTTGAATGGCTTTCTGAATATTGACTCTTCTAAGTCTTACAACAATTTGGGAGACATGTAGTATTTAGTCCCCAGTTACACATGATGAAAAGAGGTACAGAGAAGTTATGTGAGTTTCTAAAGATCACCCAACCAGTAAATGTTAGAATTTGAATCCAGGGAGCCTGATGCAATATAGTATGCTTTATTACCATATTACAGTACCCTTCTCAGTGTCACAGTATGCTAGGAGCTATGCTAGCCTCTTTGGATTCAAAGGCAAATAAGATATTCCCTGCATCTTTATTTTTATTTTTAAAGTTTATTGAGGTGTACTTAGTATATAAAAAAGTTGCATATATTTAATATATACATTTTGATGAATCTGGATATGTACATATACCCATGACCCAATACCACACATAAGGTAATAAATATATCCATTGCCTC
This sequence comes from Leopardus geoffroyi, assembly GCF_018350155.1. Taxonomy (NCBI): domain Eukaryota; kingdom Metazoa; phylum Chordata; class Mammalia; order Carnivora; family Felidae; genus Leopardus; species Leopardus geoffroyi. The sequence goes on from NC_059338.1 coordinate 92,347,717, forward strand.
TAAAGGATTTCTTGTGTCCTCTTGCCATGCGTGTGCGTGTGGGGGGGTAAGAACACTTAACATGAGACCTACCCTCTTAACAAGTTTTTAAGTATATAACACAGTGTTGAAAATTATAGGCACTATGTTGTACAACAAGTCTATAGAATTGTAACTCCACATTCCCTGCCCTGGCAAATACAATTTTATCCTCTACCTCTATGAATTTGACTATTTTTGATACCGATCTAAGTGGAATCATACACTTTTGTCCTGTTGTGCCTCACGTTTTTCACTTAGCATAATGTCTGTCCATGTTGTTGCAAGTGGCAAGTTTTAAGGTTTATAAAAGACTTTCAATGGCTATTCCATTATATTTATATATCACATTTTCTTTATCCATTCATCTCTCTATGGACATTTCAGTTGTCTCCAAGTCTTGGCTATAGTGAGTATGCCACAAATCTTGGCTATTGTAACCATGCTGAGCTTAAAGAGTACTCACTGGCTGTGGTAGACTGAATTACTAGCCTCTACATTCACATGTTTTTCATGACCTTGTATATGCTGAGTATTTCCCTACACCTTGACTTTGGATATATGACTTGCTTCAGTCCAGTTTTATCTAAAGAGCCAAGATGACTTCTGGGCATAAAAATATAGTCTCTAACTCTTTTTTTCACCCGGTGGCATATAGGTGGAAGAGACAGTGTGACACTTCCAGTCATAGGCCCTAAGCATTACAGTGGGTTTCTGCTTGCTTTCTTGTGCCACTGTCTTCTTCATGGGAAGAACATGCCCAGGCTATCCAAAGAGGAAGAGATACACTTAGAGAAAAAGTACCTAGTTGACAAGCAGCCTTATGGTTTGAAGCAGAGCTACCCAGGTGAGCTGAGATAAGCCTAATCTACATCAGCTGACCTCCAGTCTAGGAACAGATACTCAAAGAAGTCCAACTGAGATCAGCAAAATCATCCCAGCCAACCTACCGAAACACAAGCAGCAAATGAATGCATATGTGCATTCATTTTCTAAGGCTTCCATAACAAAATACTACAGCCTGGGTGGTTTAAACAATCAAAATTTATTTTCTCTCAGTTCTGGAAACTAGAAGTTGAATATCAAGGTGTCAGCAAGTCTAGGTTCCTCTGAGGCCTCCCTTTTTTGCTTACAATGGCTATCTTCTCACTGTGTCCTCACGTAGCACTTTCCCCCATGTGTACACATGTCGGTGTTCTAATCTCTTCTTATAAGGAACTAATATTAGAGTAGAGCCCACCCTTATGACCTTATTTTACTTTAAATACTTATTTAAAGACCCTATCTCTAAATGTAGTCCCATCTGAGATATTGGGGGCTAGGGCTTCAGCATACAGATTTCTTTGGAACACAACTGAGACTATAACAATATGCTTATGAGATATTGTGTTCTTTGTTACACAGAAATAGCTAACCAATACAGGTGGGGAGGGCCAGTTTTATCTAATGAGCCAAGGTAACTTCTGGGCATAAAAATATAGTCTCTAACTCTTTTTTTCCTCAATATTGAAAGTTATTAAAATCTCTTTGAGTGGACACTAGTAACCCAGACCAGATTTCATGACAGGGAAGGGCAACAAGGCCTCAGAATTATCATTATCATCACAGTAGGAAGGAATAAGATCAGTGTGCCCTAAACCAAGAAGGTTGGATAAAAGGAGAAGAGTGGTTACAGATCTATGAGGCTGTCACCCAGTTATCCAGGTGGCAGATAACATGCCCTGAGGAAATAGCTGTTTGAGTATACTTAAAAGCCAAGATGCTGAGAGGCCATATTAAATCTGGTATAAGGTGCTAATGCTTAGTGTAATGTCGAGGGAAGGACATGTTTCAGTTTCAAGTGCAGCGTCAAGAGTGTCCATCCTTTGCCAACCACAGATGAGCTCTTCAAGGGGATTCTTGGACACATCGTGGAAAGGAAGCTTTTGTGATGTGATAGAAAACTAGTATGGGCATTTGGGCGTCTCAGCAATTGTACTCTAAGGGCATGTTCTTAGCCTAGCAGCAGCAGCTTTGCCTGGGAACTCGTTAGAATGTTAGAAATACAGAATCTCAGGCCTCAAGCTGCTAAATCAGAATCTACATTTTGAGCGGGATCCTGAGGAAATTAAAAAAAAATTTTAATGTTTTATTTATTTTTGAGAGAGAGAGAAAGAGAGAGAGACAGAGAATGAGCAGGGGAGGGGCAGAGGGAGAGGGAGACACAGAATCCAAAACAGGTTCCAGGCTCTGAACTGTCAGCACAGAGCCCAATGCAGGGCTCGAACTCGTGAACTGCAAGATCATGACCTGAGCTGAAGTCAAACGCTTAACCAGGTGTCCCAATCCTGAGGAGATTCTTAACACACCATGAAGTTTGAAAAGCGCTCCCAGAGTGGACAGTATTGTCAGGAGAGGGAGGTTGTTGAGGTAAATTGAATGGTACATTGAAACTCCCTAGTTACATTAGAATTCCCTTGTGACTGTTGTTTCATCTAGAAACCTAATCAGGTTATCACTAGTCTGCTGGCCAGTTTTATGTGTCAGCTTGGTTTACATACAGTCCTATCCAATCAAACACCAATCTAGGTGTTACTGTGAAGATAATTGGTAGATATGAGTTTTTTGAAAATGATTCTCCTCGTCTGGCTTTATATGTTGTTGTAGGGAAGTCTTTCTGCCTATCTGATTGTCTTTCCTTTGTGTTTTTTAAATAAGTTTATGTATTTACTTTGAGGTAGAGAGATTGCATGGAAGTGGGGAAGGAATGCGAGAGAGAGTGAGAGAGAGAATCCCAAGCAGGCCCCTCACTGCCACTGCAGAGCCTGATGCAGGGCTGGATCCCACAAACTGTGAGATCATGACCTGAGCTGAAATCAAGTGTCGGACACTTAACCAACTGAGCCACCCAGATGCTCCTGATTTGATTGTCTTTCCTTTATAAATGATGTGGTTTTTGTTTGTGGTTTTTCCGTGTTGTTTTTGGCTTTAGACTTCTTTTCTAAAGTCTAATTGTTTTATTAATATGTGTCTCAGATATAACTACTCCAGATCAGATCAATTTTCACTACACAGTGTGTCCTTTCAATACTTGGAAATAGTCCTTCCCTTATTTATGGAAAAATATCTTGGATTATGCTTTAAAATATTGTTCTGTTGCATTGTTTTGTTTTTCTTCTTCAGGGACTCCAATTATAGGTATATTAGATCTTTGCCTACACCAAATACTTTCTCTTGGTTCTTTTTTAATTTTATTTTCATTCTCTTGGCTGTTTTTATTCTCTTGACTTTCTGAGTCATTACATTTCAATGCAACATTTTCTTTGTCAGGCAATTTTTAATGTCTTCATTTCTAAGATGAATTTGAGTTTTTCTACAATTTCTTTCCTGGGTTTGGTCATCTTGTATCTTCCTGGCTTTTTGTTCATATTGGTTATGAGTTTTAATTTCTGATTTGAGGTATTTATTTCACATCTGCAAGTTCTTATTTTCAGGTATTTAATTCAGGTGGAAATATCATGTTACACACCCCCTCCCCCCCACTTTTTCTTTTACTTCATGATTAACATTTGAGGAGCTTTTTTAACAGCTGATATATTTTAGTTTATATTTTGTTTCTCTTTAGTCTAATTTTGTGTGGATGCCATTTGCTTTTCTGTTTATTTTGAATGTCTAATTTTCCAAACCAGCAAAGGCAGTTGTATCCACCCAAAAATGAGTTTTGAGAGGTTTACTAGGTACCTTAGTTCAAGACTGCCCTCTTGTGTTGGGATAGTGAAGTACAGTTTCTCTAATTTTGCTGGTTTTGTGAGAGGAGGATTTATATTTATTCTGCTTATGATATCCTTTCTCTCTCTCTCTCTCTCTCTCTCTCTCTCTCACACACACACACACACACACACACACACACACACACACACAACAGTTTCTTACTTTTATTTCCTTTTTCCCTTCATCACTAGGCACCAGGGAGCATATGTCCTTCTCAGGCTGCTCCATTCCCCATCCAGAAGTGTTGCTTTGGGTTCTCCTTGTATTCAAATCTCTTCCTTTTCAGCTAGAGCTCTGATCTACTAGATTTTAAATTTGTTCTCAGTGTCTTTCAACTCATGGTGGGGCTTTCATGGTGGGAGTTACTTTGGGGCAATTCTGTTTGGACTCTGTCCTCCCCATGTCCCTGCTCCTGTTTCTTAAGACCTCTTTAATATCTGTGCCTGCCTGTTTTTCAGAACTGGATTTAAAAAGTATATTCCTACTTGTGTTTCAAGCTCATAGTTTTATTTTTTTCTGTTGCTTATATATGCAGAATGTGTAGATTGTGTGTGGTTTAAGTTGCTGCTCTTTATCCAGATGAGTTTTGGGGGAATGATTTAGGAGGTCACCGTTATTCTTTGTCAAACCAGAAAGACCAGATGATTTGAACTGAAGCAAAAGAGTGTCAAAAGTAGGATTTGGAAAGATAAAGCTTGCAACAGAGCTCAGAAATGTGTTTGACTACACATTTGAATGTCTCAAAGGAAAAAAAAGCTGCTTTCTTCTTTGCTCAGGTGCAAGCAATCCTCCAGGGCACCCACTCCCACTCACCACATCCCTCTTAACCTCACCCTGGCTCACAGAGGGTGAGGCAGAGAATTAATTACTGGTGGGGTTTTCATGAGCAATAGTGCTTCTGCTGTCCTTGTGTCTGACTGCACAGTTTCTTTTTTTTTTTTTAATTTTTTTTTCAACGTTTATTTTATTTTTGGGACGGAGACAGAGCATGAACGGGGGAGGGGCAGAGAGAGAGGGAGACACAGAATCGGAAACAGGCTCCAGGCTCTGAGCCATCAGCCCAGAGCCCCACGCGGGGCTCGAACTCACGGACCGCGAGATCGTGACCTGGCTGAAGTCGGACGCTTAACCGACTGCGCCACCCAGGCGCCCCACACAGTTTCTTAATTGTATACTTTTTTTCTCTTCCCAGGCTAATATTGCCCCCAGTTTTCTCAGGCCCATTCAGTGAGTGAATTTTGACTTACTTTAAGGTTCTCCCTAGGTACCAGCTCTTTTAGGAAGACTTCTATGGCTTACTGCAACCTGTATTAGGAGTCTTTCTTGTGTGCAACTAGAGCAAACCATACTCATCCCCATCAGTGAACCTGACATGTTGTTCTGCTTGTGAGTATACCTCTACTATAAAACATAGATGCTTCATGATTCCTTCTTCATCTTTTTATTTCCCTGACATTTGCTAAATGCTTAAATAAACCAGAATAAAATATTCTGGTGCATCTCAGAATAGAGCAAAATGATGGGTAAAGAAATGAATACAACTGCTCTAGAAGTGCTTATACTCTTCATAGTCCTAATCAATGGGAAAAGTCTACCTAACTCTTTTGTTATGAGTGAAGGGCCACTGGTCTCTATAGAATAGGGTTCTAGCTTGTGTCCCTGGCTGTAGAGCCACTTGGACATAAATATTGACCAGACCTCCCTCAGAGTCTGGAAGCACGGAACATTTTGCTGAGTGAGCATCCAGGTGATCTTTCTATTCTTGTTTTCAGCCAGGTCCCATTTGGGACACACAAATAAATATGTCTTCTCTATATAAGGCTAAATAGGAAGAAAAAAATCTATCCTCAAAGTCTGAAGAAAGAAATTTTCTCTTCAATTAGAGGCAGAATAAAATTCATGTAGCCTACTTTTCTGCTTTCCTTACTTGATCTTTAATTATATCTTACAAGAGTATTTGGTAGTGAAGAATGACCTGGTTTTGTGGGGTTTTGTTGTTGTTGTTGTTGTTGTTGTTGTTGTTGTTGTTGTTGTTTGGTCCAAGATCATTTAAATTCTTGAATTCAGAAGTCTATTTTTTCCCTCTTCTCTATGGATACCTGGGACTATAAGAGTCACCAAAGCACAGAATTTAGTACTCAAGGAGACCTTGCGATCCACTACTCTTCCCCATGACAGCCAAACACTGATTTGATCATAATTATAGAATGAATAGTAAAATCAGTTTCTTGAGTCATAGTTGTGTGTTCTTTCTGTATGTGTTTATCTAAATCAAAAGCTAATACAAATATACATTATACATTTATGTATGTAAGTATACACTATATCTAACTTATATTTTATTATATTTTCATTAGTATATTTTAAATTATATTTAAAATTAAACATATGTATATGTGCATGTATCATCTCTGCTTCAAGTCAGGATGGTGGCCTCTCCCTTAAAACCCCTAACATTTGGGGCGCCTGGGTGGCGCAGTCGGTTAAGCGTGCGACTTCAGCCAGGTCACGATCTCGCAGTCCGTGAGTTCGAGCCCCGCGTGAGGCTCTGGGCTGATGGCTCAGAGCCTGGAGCCTGTTTCCGATTCTGTGTCTCCCTCTCTCTCTGCCTCTCCCCCGTTCATGCTCTGTCTCTCTCTGTCCCAAAAATAAATAAACGTTAAAAAAAAAAAACCCTAATATTCTGCTTGGCTAAGGGGTTCCAAGGGGCAGTTTGAAAATCACTTTACTACATCATGTAGCCTTGAGGTTATAAATATGAATTCTCCCTGCCATTCTCCACCAAAGTTTAAGAAAGCTGGAGACGTTTCTTCCTTTATTTTTCTCATGAAAAAGGAAATAAAACATTCTTTAAAAAATGAAAAATAAGCAGGTGTTCTCCCAAGTTTTTCCAGGCTTTTATGTCATTCTCCATCAGCTACGATTTTCTCTTCCAAATTTTCCACTTTGGAAGGCAGAGTTAATAACCAGTTTGGGTCCTTTTGGAGAATTTGCTGTCTCAAAATACTACCTTCTACTCTTTTCTATCTAGGTCTTTTCCTACAGGGGCAACTCTATTTTCTTTGAACATAGACAGCAGTAATTCACAGTCTTTGTTTTGCCACACCCCAGGGTGTCTTCAGCCATAAAGCGGTGTCAAGAGATTGTCAAAACAAAATTAATTGAAATTGAAACAATGAATTCCTGCCATATAATATCTTCAGAAGGTGAAAGGGAGGGTGTGTCTCAGAATAGAGCAAAATGAAAGTGTCCCAAAGGGTGGGGATTGTTGACCCAAAGGGAAGATGAAAAGTCTTTTTCTCTAAAATCACCCATGTTTTTAAAACCCTGCAGGTTTTAGAAGGAAAAAAAACAACAACCCAGAATTGTCAAAACAAGAAACCACATCTTCTTACAAGTCAGGGCCCTCCACAGCATTTGTGACAGTTGGAACACCAACTAAAGTTTTTTTTAACACCAAATTTAACATACACAGGCATTTCAGATCTGTCACTGGAAGCAGGATGATGTCAGTGAGAAAATCTGGTGGTGTTTTGTTTTCACAAGTTTCTCAGATCTGAAATGGAGCTGTTTGTTGAGCACATCACCACAGTGGTGGGGGGGAGGCATATAATAATTAGTGATCTGAGAAATGAGGTTAAGAATTGAAAAATGCTTATTAACAAGTAGAAGGGCTGTCAAAGGGAGGAAGGCAGGGAGACAAACATGGTGCTTATCATTCCTGGAGGTTCCAGTTTTTTCAGAAGCTTTGGAATTATGTTCTCCGGGCCATGCATGTGGCATGATTAAAGCCAGAAAGTCACATATTGGGGGGATACCACCGAAATCATGCTTGAGACACATGTCATGACATGGGGCATCTTTTTATCCCAACCCATTTGTGCCTTGCCTTTCAGACTAAGGGGGCTTCTCTAGTTTAAATTTTTAGTTGAAACATGTATGAAAGCTCTATACCAACAAAGATGCTTTGAAATACATATGGCAATAATGAGATTTTCAGGAATCTTTCATTATCCTATGCCCATTTAATTCTCTGCATCATGGTAAGGAGCAGTGTTCCTCCTGATTAAATTTTCTTTGCACTAAAGTAGCATTTAATTGTTTTAAAATGGCTCTGTGTCCATTAATCTGGTGTCCTCATGAAGAATGTAGAGTTTCACCTAATTTAGCTAGTATCTTTCCACGCAAGAGAGGGCCCCTCAATACCCATTTGCTCCTTTTCATTAGTAACAGAGTCCACGTTTTATATTGGCAGCAATGATCATACTTAAAAGAAGACATTTCCCAGATAATTTTTCACCTAAGTGTGGCCATGAAATTAAGTTCTTGCCAATGACATGCAAAGAAAAAGTTGTGTGACAAGGGACACGTTAACTCATAAATATGCCCATTTAATTCACCTTTCTCCTCCCTGCAATCTGGTATTGGTTCTGATGGCTGGAGTTCTAGCAGCTGACATGATCCACGAAGTTTTTACAGTGGAAAGCGTGCTTTAGGGCAATAAAGCAGAATGATAGGTGAAGGTTTGGCTTCTGACAATTTCATAGAATGACCATACTAGTCCTAGACTGCTAAACCCTGGGGCTTCAAGTTATGTGAGAGAATGAAAACCTAATTTGTTTAAACAGTTATTTATGTTCTCTGTTGCTGGCAGCTAAATGCAATTCTTAATTAATATAGCAACTCCCTTGCTATACATAAGCTCAGTGAAAGCAGAGCAACCAATCATTAGACCTATTCTCAGAAATATGGCCTTATACAGCAAAGGATTGACAAATGAATGTAATTTATACACTTATAAAATGTGTCATTTAAAAATTCCTCCTACTAAATAATTTTTAACATTCACTGTCTGCCAGTTCCATTTGTCTCTGATGTAAGCCTTTCCTATGTAAAATTCATGGTTTTGACATTAAGACATTGGTAATTCAGGATTAGACTCAGATATTTATATATTTAGTGATGAAACACTCATAAGTATTTGCATTAGAACCCTTAATGTTGGGAATATATATAACCTTAGACACATTTAAGCTAAATGGTAATATATTTGCCCATGTGGCTGGGAAGTCCAAGGTCACATGGGCTTTCAGCATGGTGTGATCAGGTGACCAAAGTGTGTCATCAGATATGTCACCATCTTTTAGCTCTGTTTATTTTTGTATTTTTGTTTTTCTGTAAGCCTATTGGATTTATTTTCTCCTGCTATGGAGAGACCTTCTGTGTGATGGAAAAATTGGCTGTAGGCAGCCTTCTTTTTTTTTTATTTTTTAAATGTTTTATTTATTTTTGAGACAGAGACAGAGCATGAGCGGGGGAGGGGCAGAGAGAAAGTGAGACACAGAATCCGAAGAAGGCTCCAGGCTCTGAGCTGTCAGCACAGAGCCCAACGTGGGGCTCAAGCCCATGTACCGTGAGATCATGACCTGAGCTGAAGTCAGGCGCTTACCCAACTGAGCCACCCAGGTGCCCTGGCTGTAGGCAGCCTTCTAAGCAGGCATCACCGTTGCTCATGTTACTGAGGGCAGTAAGTCTGTCTGTCTCAAATCTAATTGGTCCTGAATGGGTCTGTGCTCTTAGACTAGTCACTGTGGACAAATTTGGCTCACCAAGCCTATCCATTCCAATATATGGTCATACCAGAACCACTTAGAATGAGGAGATAGTAGACCAGCCCAACCTCACCACTGAAGCCTTAGAAAACACCGTTCTTGCCCTTCCATGATCCTCTGTTTCCTCTAGGATGCTGGGATGCTGTGAGGTTTTATTAGCCTGTTCATTCTAGGGCCAACAGAAAGCCACTCAGCTACATATCACAGGACTCAAGAGAGAGTCCTGTAGTTCATTAATTGACTTCATATCCATAAAAGTCACTCACTCTGGGTGAAGACATTGGACTTGATACTCCTTAAGATCACTTCAAATGCAGCCAATGACGTCTTACAACTATGACTCCTTGGCTCTACACTTTTGTCTAGGCCATGTGTCTTATTCTAGGAATAGTTCCACCCCTGCATATTTATATATGTAAACTCTGTCTTTGATAAATAGCCTGGTGCCCTTCATCAATCTACAAAAATTCTAGGAAAGTTCTTTTGGTTATTTTCCTAAGCCATTTTTAGTACTTTAATCTGAGAAAAATGGTGCCCTCCTTTATAGCAAAGTCTGTTTTCTAAGTGAATCCAAATTAGACAGAAAAAGATAATCATAAAGAATGAACCATTGCAGGAGATGAAAACAGGAGTATTGGCAGGTAGGGGAAGGAACTAGATATGCTAAGGTTATGGAGACACTTGAATAGTCACCACTCACCCCACTTTAGAGAGAGAGACATTCATTCATCCAAAGACATCAAATTTGAACATACAGCTTTTTGAAATAATAGATGAAAAATTAATACTTATTGTACACTTTAGGCCAGGTATCATACTATGTTCTATTATGTAATTTTTCTTTTATTTTTCATGGCAACTCCACAGGGCAGGTTTTTTTTTTTTTTTCAATTAGGACCATTGAGATGAGAGAAGGAGGCCTTCGGTAAGTTAAGTGGCACAAGATCAATTAAGCAATAAATGATAAAGGTGGGTTAATACTCAGGGAACTTCATTCCAGAGTATGGCCTCAATTCAGAACGACTTCATGGTTTGGAGTCTTTCCCATTACATTTCCTCTTTGTTCTCCTCTGCCCCTGGTTTCCTCCTCTGGAACAGTCCACCTCTGTCCCATTCAAAGGGAGACCTTGAGGCACACACATAATCAAGAAAACTGGACTTGAAGTTCCTAAAAAAATGTGGCCTGCTTCATTATAGCTAAAGAAAATTAATGAGTTTGCCTAAGGGTTCTGCAGCCAGAGGTAGGAAAAATGAGATCTTGTTGATGGCTAACTGTTCCTTTTAGAATTTATTAATATTTATTTGGAAGCTATTATTTGGAAAGAAGGAGTAAAGAATGTATCTATGATGATTACACTCTCTTGTAAGGTCAGAGGTATCTCAGGTACGCATGCCAAATCACCCAATTAAAATAACACATACAAAAGAGCTGTTCCTTTGATAAGGATTTTTCACTTTCTCACCAAATCACTGTCTAGGAAAAAATTTTATAAATTAGAATATGTCCTCTGTTGCTGCTTTGAGTTATGATTGCATTAGTCCTAAATCTCATCTGGAAGTTTGGGAATTTACCCAGGTAGAATGCTATGGACAGTAACACCTAAGTCTTCACTAAAGGCGGACGTTTAAAAAAAATTTAATTCCAGTATAGTTACATTGGCTTCTTGTGTGCAACCTAGTGATTCAACAACCCTACACATCACTCAGTGCTCATGATGGTAAGTGCACTCCCATACGCTTCACGGGCTTTACCCTAAAGGTGGACATTACAGCCTTTCTTCTGCAGAGCAGCATGTCCCTTCCCCTGCTGTTAATCCCATAATCTAGTTTCTTCTTTTATATTTTCTGTTTCAAGACCATCACCTACCATCCTAGCTTTTCTCCTTTTTTCCATTTCTCCATTCTTTATTTGTGACATATATCACAGGGTGTCACAGTGATTTGTGTTTTTCCTCAGAGACTTGAGTAAGAGGGTTGGCTTCTTGAGCATCTCTCTGTGCTGAGTGTTTAGCCTAGTGCCTCACATCTAGAAGGGACCAGTGTTTGTTGCACTTAAATGATTCTAGGACAAATCTTGCCTTCATACCAGGAAGAGTAGAGTAAGGTGTGAACAATCAATTATGGTCGTGGATCGAAATTCAGAACTAATCTTAGGAACCACCTAAAGAGGAATGACTGCACTAATGTCAACAAATTATCAGCTTAATTTAACTGAGCTCCATTTATAAAACCATTTCCCCCGAGAGGAAATCTCACAAAGCTTCTTCTTCCATGCTGTGGTTCATTTGGAAATGTGGTAGTGAGAGCAGAAGAAATCAAATTCCATAGAAACATGGAGAATGGATTTTTTTAAATAATTTTTGTTTGAAGTGATGTATTTGGCTCCTGAGTACAAAAATGAAAAGATGCAAGAGACAGAATGAGCCAAAGCATAGTGATTTTTAATTTAAACAATTCTTAAAACATCATGTTGGGAACAACCATAAGAACAGTTTTTCCCCATGTTATCTCAGAGCTTTGGATTCTTGTTCCACATATGCAGCTTTATATCATGAAAGCATATTTAAGAAGTGTTCTCCAGACTTCATATTACTTCGTGAATGTACTTGTGACTAATTTAAATGTCATGATAAAAGAAGTTTTCTGTTCTGTTTTATTTGGTTCTGCAAATGTCAAGTGCTATTACAATAAATACCAAGGACTAACCAGTTTTTTAAAGTAATGTTACTTTTTGATAAAATGTATTTTCTCTGATAATAACTTGCTTAATCAACTGAGTTCTGTCTCTGCCAACTTCTTAGTGATCAAACTTGGGTAAATAATTTAACTTCTCCAAACCTCAGTTCCCTCGTTTATTCTTATGATGATAAAATGAAAGAATATATGTAAAGCCCATGGCACAGTGTATTAGAAATTGAATATATGTCACTTTTTTTCCTCTCAAAAAGGAAAAAATTACTATGATTACTATGTTACTTCTCTCAGCCTTCTCTTTTACCAAATAGTTCCTTTCAAATATTCTTAAAAATCTCCACAACTGGGATGCCTGGGTGACTCAGTTGGTTAAGCGCCCATCTCTAGATTTCAGCTCAGGCAAAGATCTCGTGGTTTGTGAGTTCAAGCCCTGAGTCTAATTCTGTGCTGTCAGCATGAAGCCTGCTTGGGAGTCTCTCTCTGCCTCTCCCCTGCTCGTGCTCGCGCTCTCCCTCTCTTTCAAAATAAATAAATAAACTTAAAAAAAAATCTCTACAACCCTTATTATTCTATTCTATCCTAAACTGCCTTTCCCCCCTACTCACTGTGAAGTTGCATAATCAAAAAGAAATTAAGACCATTTTCAGTCTTTACGATGACTCAGCTCTTTGTATTGTATTGAAATGTAATAAATTGTACAGGTGGCCACATTGTAAGTAAGTTAATTAGCTTTGGCTAAAGTTACTGCATTTGGTAGAATTGAGCAAATCTTCTTTTTTCTAAATAACAATAACAAGAAAATGTATTGTTTGAATTCTACATTCAAGTCATTTAGGTAATTTTTCATGCTTCCTCCTCAACTGTGATTACAGAGGATCTAGAAAAGTATTTTGAGACAAGTCCAGAAAAAGATGGTCTTCCTAATCTCCTGGTTCATATGGAAATGGGCATGAGAATGTGTTTGTGTGTGTGTGTGTGTGTGTGTGTGTGTGTGTGTGTGTGTGTGTGTATACATGTGTTGTAGAGTGGTGATGAAATCTACAGACAGCCCTTTTACCTAATCAGAACACCTGTGACAATGATAATGGTTTTACACCTTATTCTACCCTAAAGATGCTTCAGGTAGCCACCCATTCTATGGAGCCTGTCAATAGGCAGATTTAGTTCATCATTATGTTTGTTAGGATGTTGTAAAACACCCTGAGACACAACACTTTGGTGGTGAGTAACATTGTGTTTCAAGCCCTTATTTTGAGTTTTTATGGCCCATCTTTGGTAATTTATAGCCTTGAAATGATTTCTATGTCTTTGGCAGATTTGAGATGGCTTGGTAATTTCCTTGAAATTCAGGGAGTTGTTAGTGAACTTAACATTTGTACTGAGTGCCAACCCTTCCTACAGGGAGATTAATATGGTGTCAGTTATTGCCATATCCCTAATGAAGAAGAAGATAGTATGTGTCATGGAATAAAAGCAGTTAATAATATTAGCATTAATTGACTGATTGCTTTGTTCCAGGCTGTAAGATCCTTACATGTTTTTTGTAACTGAATTATCAACAACCCCTAATTAATATTATCCCCACTTTAAAGGTGAGAAAATGAAGAGCAGAAAATTTAAATAATTTTCTCAGAGTTATATATAGTGATTAGTAGTAGAGTTATAATTCAAACCCAGATATTCTTACTTTACAGTCCTACTTCTTTTCTTTGGCAACATCAAATACCCTGTATATTTTACACTGCAGAGATTGAAGGATTAATGTGCTAACTCAAGGGGTCAGTTAGATTTTCACAGGGAAAAATTCTCAGAGACCTCAATGACTTAGCCCCAACATAGCTTTCCAGACTTAGCTTGTTATAAATCTTTTATGATTGGATGCTTTATCCAAAGTGGGTTACTGACTTTTTCCTCACATCTGTTGCCTTTTCATATCCATTCATTTTCTAATGCTTTTTACTCTATTTTATGTTTTTGCTTTTTAATCTCTATCATTACAAACCCTACCCTTATCTCCAGCCCACTTTAAGGACAAATGTTCCTATGAATTCTTCTGTATCTTTATTCCCAAATGAAATCAATTTCTCCTATTCAGTTTGGTTGGATTTCTCTTGAATGTGTGGTTTATCCTTATTTGTACTCCTGTCTTATCTGTTTTACTGGATTATAAATTCCTTCAAGCCAGTGCTGCTCCTTAGGTAGAATAGGCACCTGATAATTGTTTGCTGAATTGATCCTGAAAACCCTAACTCTTGTGTTGGCAAATGAGCCACACTGGTCATGACAGAGCAACAGATAACTTCACCCTCCCATTTCAATGCCCAGAAAACAAAGCCAGATCCTAACATTGGTGGGGCAGAGCAGCATAGCTCTGCTTCTGCTCAGGTACATTTCTCAGTCAAGGAAGGGTCATTGCCTCTCCCTGCAGCACTGGGAACATAGTCTACTTACTTCTCTTCTTTAATGCTGTCACCATTCATTCTATCCCTTAGGGTTCTTACTTCACCAAAAAAAAAAAAAAAAAAGTATCACCCTAGATATTATCCTTTCTGCTGAACCCAAAGACAAGCTCACAGTGTCTTTAACCCTTAATGGCTTTCCTGTTTGTAATTATGGAGAATACAAGGGACACAAGAGAAAATGTAAAAGAAATTAAAAAGCTTAAGTTGTCTGTTGCAACTTTTTTTTTTTTTTTTTTTTTTTTACTGTGGTCCCAGTGCATTGTTCCGGTCGATTGCTGAATTACAGATTCAAAGTTGCTTTAGACTTTTCTCAACCTTTATTTTGGGGAGAATGATTCCAGAGAGAAATAGTCATGGCAGAGAGTAGATGTCTATTCAGATGCCCATCGACATCCAAGAATATGGGATAGCATGGTGATAAAAAGCATGTCTTGGAGTTATAAGACCTGTATTTGAATCTCAGCTCTGCTGCTTATGTAGCCATGTGACACTGGGAAATTTACTGAATAACTCTAAGACTCAAGTTCCTTATTTGTAAAAAGAAGGTAATACTGTGCTTACATCTCAGGACTGTGGAAAGTTTAAATGAGAAATGAATGTAGAGGGCTCTGGCCAGGCATTGCTATTATTCAACATTATCTAGTTTTCTATTTCTAAGCCCAGAGAAGTTTGCTCTTTCCCATGGCCTTGAAACCAAGAGTGGTCAGGCGACACAGTCAGTGGAATAGGAGCGTAAGTAATGTGTGTCACTTCCAGGTAGAAATATTTAATTGCTGGAACCGGTCTTTCCAGTCTGCTCTTTCCTGGACATAAGCACATTGGTATGGTGCCACAGGGGTATAGAAGCCTAGAAAACTGAAAAGCCCAGAGAAGACTGTATGAGCAGAAAATAAACCTTTGTTTCTTTAGCTTTTGGATTTGTGGATTTAATCTGTTATTGTAGCATAAATCAGTCTGTCCTAATACAGTGCTTAATGGATCCTAAGATAAACAGTCAAAAATTGATAGTTTTAAAGGTGGGTAATTTGCATTTCCTGGGACCTCTAGATTGGGAAGTGCCTATGTCAGTGGAGCCCACACCCAGCTCCACATAGGAATATTTGCTCTTGCTCAGCATCAGCATGCTTCCATGAAAACTGTCCCTGACACAGCCCATCAGCATTGTATAGCATATTCTCATGTAACTTTCCCTGCATAGAATTTCTTTATTTCAGTAACATAACTAGAAACCTTTGAGGTAAACTTTTCTATAGGAAGACACAGTGCATTTCTCCTTGCACACAAAGGCATTAACAGTCCTCCTTCCTCTACCTCTCCTGGCCGCATCATGTCCTGCACTACCGAATTTAATCTTCTCTTTCTTTCTTTGTGTGAAAAAGTCATTATGTGTCTACCTGCCACAAACATCCTTGGTAAATAACATGTTTCATCCTTCTAATAGGTGACGGTAATCGTTCAAAATCCCATAGAGTTCACAATTTATATAAGCCAGTGGATTTCATGACCAGGGCTGGGTCACTCTTTCCAGTGAGCAGTAAAGATATGGATGGTAATTCCATAATAACGTGTGGCTTACGGGAAGAACACTTGTCTACTTCCTGGTGTCATGTTATAGGCCTGATCCTAACAGTTTTGTGATGTGACTTTGATCACATTTCTTTCTCTTTTGAGCTCCGTGGAGTTTTTCCCTCACTGGCTTGTAAAAAGTCTTCAACATCATGTGGATATTAGCTTTTGACTCCTTGTATTTGTTGCAATCTTCCCCACACACATGAAGACACCCTGTAATTTCCCTTCTGATGATGCTTGTGTTTTTGTAGATACAAATCTTGTTTCCCATCATGGCTCTCCCTCTGCTATCGCACATAACCCAAGACAAGCTATTCAGCCTTTCTGGGTTTTTGTTGCTCCAACCATGAAATGAGAATAACACTTAACTCACTACAGTGGGAGGATGGGGTAACATTGGAAATTAGCTGGTATATAGCAAGAAGGCAATGCATAACAGTTTCTCTTCTCTTTCTGAACTTCCATATTCCATATGGTCCAAAGATGATTACATACGAGTATTCAGTTAAAAAAAAAGACTTGATATTTCTCATTTCAGAAAATTTAGGTAGAACCACCTGCCTCCTTCATAAATATTTCTCACTTTTCTGGTGCCTTGCAGTTTGCAGTTAGGATGTACTCCATTAGCTAACATCAGCCAGAACTCTCCTACATCAAGATGTCAATTCTTAAAGCGGTGCTTTTATTATTGGAGTACTGAAACTAGTAAAAATAGATAATATATATTTAAAATTTTTTTTTATTTTAGAGAGAAAGAGAGAATACAAGCAGGGGAGGGGGTCAGAGAGAGAGAGAGAGGGAGAAAGAATCCTAAACAGGCTCCATGCTAAGCATGGATGTGGGGCTCAATCCCCAACCTTGGGATCATGATCTGAGCCAAAATTGAATAGGATGCTCAACTGACTAAGCCACTCAGGCACCCCCAAAATAGCCAATATTTACTGAGTGTATACTATGTACCATATAAATTCTAAGTATATTTTATAAAAAAAATGTATTTATATATGTGATATATAGCATATAATTACATATAGAATTGTTGAGAGATATAGATCATATTACACACACACACACACACACACACACACACACACACACACACAATTCTATGAAACCAGTATTATTGTCTCCACTTATCAGTTTGGTTCCAGTCAGGAGAGTTATTTCTTCCTTTCTTTTTTTTTTTTTTTTTTCCTTTTTTTTCCTAGTTACACAGTGTTATTTGTTCCTTGATTTTTGTTCTTCACCCATTCGTTTGTATCTTTTTTTAACCATCCAACTAGATGATAAGCTTCTTAGGAATATGAACCATGCACCCATATTTTACTTGCATTCTCTTGAATGCTAGCACATGGTGAACATAGAGTAGATAATGAAAAATTATTCATTAATTAATAGGATAGAAACCATTGTTGCTTACATTGTGCATGAGATGAATTTTATCTTTATCTGTTTTATCCTTTATATATTTCTTTTTTATCTTTTTATTTTATTTATTTTTTATTTTTTTAATTAATTAATTAATTTTTAAATTTACACCCAAGTTAGCATATAGTGCAACAATGATTTCAGGAGTAGATTCCTTTTTTTTTTTTTTAATTTTTAAAAAGTTTTTATTTATTTTTGACAGAGACAGAGTGTGAGCATGAGCTGGGGAGGGGCAAAGGGAGAGGGAGACACAGAATCTGAAGCAGGCTCCAGGCTCCGAACTGTCAGCACAGAGCCCGATGTGTGGCTTGAACCCGTGAACTGTGAGATCATGACCTGGGCCAAAGTCGGACACTCAACCGGCTGAGCCACCGAGGCGCCCCAGGAATAGACTCCTTAGTGCCTCTTACCCATTTAGCCCATCCCCCCCTCCCACAACCCCTCCAGCAACCCTCTGTTTGTTCTCCATATTTAAGAGTCTCTTATGTTTTGTCCCTCTCCCTGTTTTTATATTATTTTTGCTTCCCTTCCCTTATGCTTATCTGTTTCATAGGTTAAATTCCACATATGAGTGAAGTCATATGATATTTATCTTTCTTTGACTGACTAATTTCGCTTAGCATGATACCCTCTAGTTCCATTCATGCAGTTGCAAATGGCAAGATTTTATTCTTTTTGATTGCCAAGTAATACTCCATTGTATATATATGCCACATCTTCTTTATCCATTCATCCATTGATGGACATTTGGGCTCTTTCCATACTTTGGCTATTGTCGATAGTTCTGCTATAAACATTGGGGTTCATGTGCCCCTTCGAAACAGCATACCTGTATCCCTTGGATAAATACCTAATAGTGCAATTGCTGGGTCATAGGGTAGTTCTATTTTTAATTTTTTGAGGAACCTCCATACTGTTTTCTAAAGTGGCTGCACCAGTTTGCATTCCCACCAGCAGTGCAAAAGAGATCCTCTTTCTCTGCATCCTTGCCAACATCTATTGTTGCCTGAGGAGTTAATGTTAGCCATTCTCGTATCTCATTGTGGTTTTGATTTGTATTTCCCTGATGATGAGTGAGTTGAGCACTTTTTCATGTGTTGGTTAGCCATCTGGATGTCTTCTTTGGAGAAGTGTCTATTCATGTCTTTTGCCCATTTCTTCACTGGATTGTTTGTTTTTTGGGTGTTGAATTTGATAAGTTCTTTATAGATTTTGGATACTAACCTTTTATCTGATATGTCATTTGCGAATATCTTCTCCCACTCTATTGGTTGCCTTTTAGTTTTGCTGATTGTTTCTTTTTTTTTTCTTTTTTTTTTTTTTTTTTTAATTTTTTTTCAATGTTTATTTATTTTTGGGACAGAGAGAGACAGAGCATGAACGGGGGAGGGGCAGAGAGAGAGGGAGACACAGAATCGGAAACAGGCTCCAGGCTCTGAGCCGTCAGCCCAGAGCCTGACGCGGGGCTCGAACTCACGGACCGCGAGATCGTGACCTGGCTGAAGTCGGACGCTTAACCGACTGCGCCACCCAGGCGCCCCTGCTGATTGTTTCCTTCGCTGTGCAGAAGCTTTTTATTTTGATGAGGTCCCAATAGTTCATTTTTGCTTTTGTTTCCTTGCCTCTGGAGACATGTTGAGTAAGAAGTTGCTGTGGCCAAGGTCAAAAAGGTTTTTGCCTGCTTTCTCCTCAAGGATTTTGATGGCCTCCTGTCTTACATTTAGGTCTTTTATCCATTTTGAGTTTATTTTTGTGTATGGTGTAAGAAAGTGGTCCAGGTTCATTCTTCTGCATGTCGCTGTCTGGTTTTCCCAGCACCACTTCCTGAAGAGACTGTCTTTTTTCCATTGGATATTCTTTCCTGCTTTGTCAAA
Organism: Leopardus geoffroyi; assembly: GCF_018350155.1. Classification (NCBI taxonomy): domain Eukaryota; kingdom Metazoa; phylum Chordata; class Mammalia; order Carnivora; family Felidae; genus Leopardus; species Leopardus geoffroyi. The sequence goes on from NC_059338.1 coordinate 92,367,124, forward strand.
GATTAGTTGGCCATACGTTTGTGGGTCCATTTCTGGGTTCTCTATTCTGTTTCATTGATCTGAGTGTTTTTATGCCAGTACCATACTGTCTCGATGGTTACAGCTTTGTAAAACAACTTCAAGTCTGGGATTGTGATACCTCCTGCTTTGGTTTTCTTTTTCAATACTGGTTTGGCTATTCGGGGTCTTTTCTGGTTCCATACAAATTTTAGGATTGTTTGTTCTAGCTCTGTGAAGAATGCTGGTGTTATTTTGATAGATATTGCATTGAATATGTAGTATTGACATTTTAACAATATTTATTCTTCCTATCCAGGAGCATGGAATCTTTTTCCTTTTTTGTGCGTGTCTACTTCAATTTCTTTCATAACCTTTGTATAGTTTTCAGTGTATAGATTTTTCACCTCTTTGGTTAGATTTATTCCTAGGTATTTTGTGGTTTTTAGTGCAATTGTAAATGGGATCGATTTCTTGATTTCTCTTTCTGTTGCTTCATTGTTGGTGTATAGGAATGCAACTGATTGCTGTGCATTGATTTTATATCCTGCAACTTTGCCAAATTTATGGATCAGTTCTAGCAGTTTTTTGGTGGAATCTTTTGGGTTTTCCATATAGAGTATCATGTCATCTGTGAAGAGTGAAAGTTTGCCCTCCTCCTGGCTGATTTGGATGCTTTTCATTTCTTTGTGTTGTCTAATTGCGGAAGCTAAGACTTCCAATACAATGTTGAATAACAGTGGCAAGAGTGGACATCTCTGTCTTGTTCCTGACCTTAGCTTAGGGGGAAAGCTCTCAATTTTTTCCCATTGAGGATGATATTAGCGTTGGGTCTTCATATAAGGCTTTTATGATCTCAAGGTATGATCCTTCTATCACTACTTTCTTCAGGGTTTTTACCAAGAAAGGATGCTGTATTTTGTCAAATGCTTTCTCTTCATCTATTGAGAGGATCATGTGGTTCTTGTCCTTTCTTTTATTGATGTGATGAATCACATTGATTGTTTTGTGGATATTGAACCAACCCTGCATCCCAGGTATAAATCCCACTTGGTCGTGGTGAATAATTTTTTTAATGTATTGTTGGATTCGGTTGGCTAATACCTTGTTGAGGATTTCTTCATCCATGTTCATCAGGGAAATTGGTCTATAGTTCTCCTTTTTAGTGGGGTCTTTGTTTGGTTTTGGAATCAAGGTAATGCTGGCTTCATAGAAAGAGTTTGGGAGTTTTCCTTCCATTTCTATTCTTTGGAACAGCTTCAAGAAAATAGCTGTTAACTCTTCCTTAAATGCTTGGTAAAATTCCCCTGAAAGCCATCCGGCCCTGGACTCTTGTTTTCTGGGAGACTTTTGATTACTAATTTGATTTCTTTACTCGTTATGGGTCTGTTCAAATTTTCTATTTCTTCCTTTTTCAGTTTTGGTAATTTATATGTTTCTAGGAATTTGTCCATTTCTTCCAGATTACCCATTTTATTGGCATATAATTCCTCATAATATTCTCTTATTATTGTTTTTATTTCTGCTGTGTTGGTTGTGATCTCTCCTCTTTCATTCTTGATTTTATGTATTTGGGTCCTTTCCTTTTTCTTTTTGATCAAACTGGCTAGTGGTTTATCAATTTTGTTAATTATTTCAAAGAACCAGCTTCTGGTTTCATTGATCTGTTCTACTGTTTCTTAGGTTTCGATAGCATTAATTTCTGCTCTAATCTTTATTATTTCATGTCTTCTGCTCGTTTGGGGTTTTATTTGCTGTTCTTTAGGGTGTAAGGTTAGGTTGTGTATCTGAGACCTTTCTTCCTTCTTAAGGAAGGACTGGATTGCTGTATACTTTGCTCTTATGACCACCTTTGCTGCATCCCAAAAGTTTTGGGCTATGGTGTTATCATTTTCATTGACTTCCATGTACTTTTTAATTACCTCTTTAACTTCTTGGTTAGCTCATTCATTCTTTAGTAGGATGTTCTTTACTGTCCAAGTATTTGTTACCTTTCCAAGGTAAGTATTTCTTACCTTTTCTTGTGGTTGATTTCAAGTTTCATAACACTGTGGTCTGAAAATATGCACGATATGATCTAGATCTTTTTGTACTTGTTGAGGGCAAGAGTTATTTGTTTCAACAGAGAAAATTTAAAGTATCAAATCAAAAAGGTGGCACTGAGTTATCACAGAAGTAGTACTTGCACCTCTAAGACTATGAAGAGGGAAGGGAGGAAGTTGGAATTATTAAAAGGTAAGAGCTTAAAGGAAGGACCCTATGCATCTGAGACTCAGACCTCTGTGGAGGGGTGCTGTGTGGGGCTGTTTGCATTCCCGAGAGAGAACAGGAGGTTGATTCTAGATGTTGAGAGAACTGCAGACTAGAAGCAGTGCTGATGGCACAGATTGTTATTGAAGATCCATTGCTGCAATGATGAGACTGGAACAGGAAAGAAAGCAGGAAAGAGTAAGTGCTTCTTCATCCCCAGTCTTCAAGGCTTCCTCTGAGCATCTCTATGTGCAGAGCCTAATGGATCCAGCTGGCAAGAGAAATATGGCCTACAGAGTCCCCACTTTAGCATCAGAAAGCAGTAGAAGAGCTGAGAGACAGCATTTTAATAATCACCATACCCTACCCCTTCGGCTGTTAACGATCTGTATACACCCTCTACACTTAGTTACATTTCAATGCAGCAATAATAAAACAGCTTTAAGCTTGCACTGAAGAGGATGCAACTATCTCCTTGTAGAAACAAAGATGCTCTTTCCCTCCCAACAAAGTGAGGAGACATAGTTCCAGCTGTTATTGGGTGCATCTCAGGAAGATAGTTACATCCATCTGTGGAGTTCTGAAAAGCAAACAAAGTAATTTCCATTGGATTATGCTGAGGCACCTGCACAAAACTTGAAGAAAAGGATCCAGTGAACTATGATGGGAAGGAACAATTTTCTTCACAATGATTTTCCTTGTCCACTGACTGGTAGATAAGTTTAAGAGTTTGGGAAACTCTTCATTTCCAATCTCATTTTCAGCTCTACGTTGTCTCTGACATTGTCCTCTTCTCTCTTCCTCTCCTTCCTACCTTTTGTTCCTTCCTCTCCCACTTCTTCTTCTTCTTCTTTCAGTCTTCTTCTTATATTGTGTATCCTTTAATCAATTTGGATTTTTTCTGATACAAATTAATGGATGAATATACAGAACACAAAATTTTGCCATTTTTTCCCCAGAGAGGCTCTATGTTTGCATACTCACAGGGATTAAAAAAATTTTTTTCTTTCACCCTAATCTTGACAATAATATTTTTTTCACATCTTGGATAATGTTATTGGTAAATAAGTTATATCTCCTAATTTATATTACTTAGATTATTAGTTAAGCCAAACATTTCTTGTCATGTAGTTTCCATTTATCTCCTTTTATCCTATAGATTTTTTATCTTTTAATCTCTTAGATACTCTTCTTCTGAGATACTTGGTGGATTGTTCTTATGAATTTTTATGAGTTCTTGATATATTAGAAACACATATCCATCATACCACAGTTGCAATTTTACACCCCATTTTTGTTTCTCTTAAAATTGTGTTTCATAGTTTCTGCTTTTGGATTTGAGTCTTGGATCAATCAAAGCAGTTGAAGTTTCTCAAAAATCTATTATTGATTTTAATGGAAGGATACAGAATAAGTTAGGGATCACCAAGCAGGTATTCCGCTTGTACTGAAGAGTGTCAACATGGTGCTGACAGGTAAGTTAACCATTCAGATATAGTTTCTAAGCTCTTGGTCTGTCACTAGGTGACATTTTACCATATAAAGGGAAGCTTACATATGACTACATGGCTTCATCTTTTAGAGTGATAACATAGCAATAGCTTTTGTTCGTCTGCAGGAACCAGAAACAGATTGAATTCTTGGCAAGATGTAAGAAAAGAGCTTTCACAAACTCAGCTGGTTATGGTGCTCCCTATGTTGTAAATGCTACTGGAAACAGACCCTGTCAGTGAGGCTTCTCACACTGTGAACAACATATCACCCAGAAACGACCATCTTCTCATGGGTCTGACAGAGAAAGCAGAACATGCCAGGTGAAGATACTAGGGAAAAGGGCATTAAACACTGCCAAATTGCTTTCTTTTCAAAATGGAACACTTAGGAGCAAGCAATAAAAAATAAACAAACATACATATCCCTGCTTTATTTTTATTATTGAAGGTGAACAAATTCACAGCAAAGCTATCCACAAAATTGAGTATCTATTTCATTGTATGCCTAGATTTTGGCAGAGGTGAAAAAGGTCATTCTGATTCCAGATAAGAGTCAGGTCAGCTCTGAACAATAATGAAAGGCAAACTCAAGTTGTTTAATTTCCCTATCAGTGACCCATTTGACAATCTTGGATGCCTATGTCATGCTCACTTGGAGGATGTTCCTTCTCAGCTAACAGTATACCTGCCTGTCATCACACATTCTTTATCTAAGCATTTGTTATCTATCTTAAGTAGGTATTTGCTGTGCCAGGTATAGAAGCTTCAGTACTATAGATGTCTTAAGAGTATAACACTCAACTCAAACTGTTTCTCGCAAATATTTATGACTCTCATAACTTGGAAGCAAAAGGAATGAAGTTTTCTTTAAGCAAGATAGAATTCTAAGGTTAAATTACACCATTGGGATCCTCTCTTTCATTATTTTTCCTTTCCTTAGCTTGTCTACCCCTTTATAGGTTTTCATCTTAGGAACTTCCTCTGTACATGGCAGCAGATAAGATTGCTGGCAATTTCTGAGTTACATGGGCCAAATTTTAATGACATAAGGAGATACACTGTCTTCAAGTGGCCAAATCCTCAAAAAAGAGACTGTGATGGGTTCTACTTACAGCATGTACCTGCATCTCGAGTGGGAAAGATGGGTCTGTGTGATGGATACACCATCTCAAAAGAGAGAATGGGAGTTTCCAAAAGGAATTTGTTGAAGAGTAAAAGGATTATAACTTTAAAAGGAGATAGCCTTTTTGCTCAAGAAGAGTACAGTCTAACAGGAAGGAAAGGCAAAATATAAGTAGCAATAATCAAATGTAGTAAGTGCTGCAATGGAAATATTTTCAAAATGCTTTGAAGCAATTCTGTTTCTGGTATATGATAGGGTAAACCCCAACAGGATCTACCCTCCTGTGTGCAACAACTGTCAACTCTGGACAAAATGCAGAAATACCTGGAAGTACCAGACAGTGACAAAAGCAGGCAGATTCTGAAGGAGAGTCAGAATTTGCCAGAAGAGAACAAAATGGGATTAATTTCCCATTATTATAGCAGTTAGCCTGAAAGTTGGCTAAAGCCTAAAACCTTAATAGAAAACAGACTTTCTGGACTAATGAACCAGAGGACAAAATTCAGGGGAACTACAGCTGCTGCAAAGTAAGAGGATGGATGGTATCCAGGAAAAGAAAGAGCAAGAGACAGAGCACTGAATTTTGAAATTCTACCCAGTTCTCTAACCATGAAGCCACACATGTATGTGGCAGAATTAAAGCAATCCAGCTACAGATAAAGGAACTGGACTGAGGTTAGAGCCCTTTCCCCCCAAACAGTTGCAACTTGAATTCAACCAATTTAATTGTCTACGAAAACGAGCAAAATACTCATTCTCTAGAGGAATATAACAGAGTTATCTTTCAAGGTGTAATAGAAAATTACTTGACATTTGAAAAACTAGTAATATATGATCCATTCTCAAAAAGAGAATAATCTACTAAGTCCAACTGAAATTAGAACACATAGATTTTAAGGCAGCTATGTGTAATGATGTAAAGGAAAAAAAACTTAAAGTACTAGGTGGGCTTGAAGAATGGAGATGACAAAGGAAAGAGTCTGAAGAAGAGAGAGCCTCAGAACCTGAGGCACAATCCCAAAGTCTAGTGTATGCATAACTGAAATAGCAGAGGACAAGAAAGGTACAGTGGGTCAGAAAAAAAATTGACACAAAAACACAAGGAAAAAAGAGAAAAATTAGACTACAGAAAAATTAAAAGTTTTTGTGTATCAAGGGACATTATCAAGAAAGTGAAAGGAAAATGTATAGAATGAGAGAAAATACTTGCAAATCACATATCTGTTAAAAGTCTAATATCCATAATATATAAATAACACACTGAACAATGAAAAGACAAATAACACAGTTTAAAAATGAGCCAAGATCTTTAATAGACATCTCTCCAAAGAAGATATACAAAAGGCCAACTAGCGTATGAAAAGTTGTTTAATGTCTTTAGTTATTAGAGAAAGGAAAATCAAAACCACAATGAAACACCATTTCACACCCACTAGGATGGGCTATTTTTAAAAAAGCAACAACAGGGGCGCCTGGGTGGCTCAGTCGGTTAAGCGTCCGACTTCAGCTCAGGTCACGATCTCGCGGTCCGTGAGTTCAAGCCCCACATCGGGCTCTGGGCTGATGGCTCGGAGCCTGGAGCCTGCTTCAGGTTCTGTGTCTCCCTCTCTCTCTCTGCCCCTCCCCCGTTCATGCTCTGTCTCTCTTTGTCTCAAAAATAAATAAACGTTAAAAACAAACAAACAAACAAACAAAAAAGCAACAACAAAATAACCAGTGTTGGTAAGAATGTAGAGAAATTGGAACCTATGTACATTGCTGGTGGGAATGTCAAATGGAGCAGCCACTGAGGAAAAGAATTAAAAAGAGGTATTCCAACAAATACCTGTACATTAATGCTCACAGAAGCACTAGTTACAATAGTCAAAAGATGGAAGTAACTGAAATATCCCCCTGTGGATGGAGAAGAAAACAAAGTGTGGTATAGCCACATAATAGAAGATTATTCAGCCATAAAAATGATGTGCTGATACATGCTGCAACATTAATGAACCTCCAAATCATTATGCCAAGCTATAGAAGCCAGACACAAAAGGTCGGAAATTGTACAATTTCATTTATATGAAATATCTAGGATAGACAAATCCATAAAGACAGAAAGCAGATTAGTGGTTGTCAAGGGCTGGACAGAGAGAAGGCTGAGGAGTAGTTGCTTAGTGGGTACAGGATTGCCATTAGTGGGGGATGAAACTTTTGAACTAAATAGAGGCGATGGTTGCACAACACTGAGATTATACTAAATGCCATCAAATTGTTGAATAGTTTACGTTACGTGAATTTTACTTGATATCATCTTGAAGAAAGGATAGTGGACATGTTTTCGAATTCAGGCAAAGGCATAAACACAGACTTTCAAGAAGCTCCGTGAATCTGGAGCAGAATAATTAAGAAGTAAACCACACCTAGGAATCATATTCAAACTACTGAAAACAGCAGATGAAAAATCTCAAAAGCAGCTAGAGAAAAGCAATAAACAACGTATGGGGAAGCAGCAATTCAAAAGACTCCTGAATTCTCATCAGAAACTAAGAAAGCCATAAGACAGTGGGAAAACATCTTTAAAGCTGAAAGAAAAACAAAATGGTCAACCCAGAAATCTACATCCCATGAAAATAACCTTCAAAAGTAAAGGTAAAATAAAGACATTTTCAGATGCAGTGAGACTAAGAGTATTCATTGCCAGCAGATATAGACTCCAAGGGATGCTAGAAGTAATTCTTGAAGCTGAAGGAAATGATACCTGAAAAGAAATTCAGATCTTTTACAATAAACAAAAAGCATTAGAAATGATAAATATTGTATGTTTTTTCTTATTAATTTCTCTAAAATACATTTGTTGAAAACAAAAATTATAATATTTTATCAATTTTATAATAGAAATATATATAACATATGTGATAACTGTAGCAAAAAGAACAACGGGGTGATAGATGGGTCTCTCTAAGATTTTCGCATTTTACACGAAAGGTGTGATAGTAACTCAAAGTAGGCTGTGAAAAGTTAGGGATATATATCGTTATTTAAAACTTTTATTCATTTATTTTTAAGTTTATTCATTTGTCTTGAGAGAGAGTGGGGAAGATGGGTGGCAGGGAGAGAGAGAATCCCAAGCAGGTTCTGTATTGCCAGCTCAGGGCTGGATGTGGGGCTTGATCTCACCAACCTTGAAATCATGACCTGAGGCGAAATCAAGAGTCAGACACTTAACGTACTGAGCCACCCAGGCACCCTGGGGTATATACTGTAATTCACAGACACCAATTTTAAAAAGTAACAAAGAGGTATAATCAAAAGATTACTTGATACCAAAAGATAACTTGAAATGGAACACTAATAAAATAGTCAGATGACCAAAATGAGTCAAGAAATGAAGAGCAGGGAGATAGAAATATGAAAAAAAAGAAAGAAAGCAAATAAGGTGGTAGACTTATATCAAATCACATCAATATTAGCTATTATGAACTAAACTAAAAGCAGAAATTATCAGAAGAGGAAAAAAAGCAGTAACATTCCCCTCTTCAGCTATATGCTGAATAAAAGATGCAATTTATAAATAAGGAGATTCAAAATAAAGGGATAGAAAAAAATAATATACAAACAGCAAAGGATGGCTAGTAACTATATTAATATCAAATAAAATAAGTACTTCAAGACAAAGGGATAAAAAAGAGCATTCCATAAAAACATGAGAGTCAGCTTATTACAAAGACATAGCAACTCTAAATGTGTATTTGCTTAATACCAGAGCTTTAAAATAGATGAAGCAAAAATTAACAAAACTAGAGGGAGAGACAGAAAATTTCAAATAGTGTTTGAGAATGTTAACACCTATCTCTTAGCAATTGATAAAAAAGTAACAATAACAACAAAATCAGTACAAAGCCAGTCTGACAAACAGTATCAATTACCTTGACCAAATTGATAATTACAGTAAAATACACTAAAGATATACAGAATACCTGTTCTCTTGAAGTGCATGTGGCACATTCAATGAGATAGACTGTGTATTGTACCATAAAATGATTTTTGACAAATTTTAAATTATAGCGATTATGCAGAATATGTTCTCTGATAATTGAATTGAAGCAGAAAACAATCTAGGAAAACCCTGAATATTTGAAAATAAAACATTTCTAAGTAATCTATAGGTCTGTAAAGAAAGCACCAAGAAAGTGAAAATTATTTGAACTGGCTGATAATAAAAAGGCAACAATGAACTGGATGATAATGAAAAGACAACAAATTAAAATGTTCAAGATGCTTAAAAATAAATGTATAGTCTTAAATGCCTATAGAAACTAAAGGTCTACAATTAAGTTTTACTTAAAAAAATTTTTTTTATTACATTTCTTTATTTTTGAGAGGCAGAGAGAGACAGAGCATGAGTGGGGGAGGGGCAGAGAGCGAGGGAGACACAGAATCCGAAGCAGGCTCTGAACTGTCAGCCCAGAGCCTGACACAGGGCTCGAACCCACTAACCGTGAGATCATGACCTGAGCCACAGTCAGACACTCAACCGACTGAGCCACCCAGGTGCCCCTAAGTTTTACTTTAAGAAACAAGAAAAAGAGAAGCAAAGTAAACACAAAGAAGGAAGATTTTCTAATAAATGTTGAATAAATGTCCATGAAGTAGAAATCAAACAAACAAGAGGGAAAATTTGCTAGGTGAAAAGACATGGGTAACAACTGTGAAACAGAAATAGGACCCTCAGTTACAAACATTATCTCTTTCAGTTTTTCAGACAATGCATCCCTGATTTCATTCTTTCCCAGCTTGAACACCCAGCAATATTACTCTAGTCCTTATGAAACTGCTCTAGGTCATTTCCGTTTTGTTTGTGATATTTAGATGCGCAGATTTCAGGAAGTTCACCTTTAACTTCAGCATTGCAGATGAAGTTTCCTGACTCACTGCTTTTGCATAAGGAAATAGGTTTTAAAAGTGGTAAGGAAAATCGGAGATGCTAATAACATCCTCCCATTCCAACTGCACCTGAAAGTGTGCATGTCACCTTCAAGGTTTTATAATTGCACTGTTTGTTTTAGGGATGTACAGATTAAAATTATTGCTACATTTGAGGGAAAAAAACCCAACTAGATGAAAAGATGGTTCTTTGAAAAGATTAATGAATTGATAAACTCTTAGCTAGATTGGACAGGGAAAAAAAGATCAAGAACATCATGTACTGATATGCTTTCAGAAATGATAGAGGAATACTCACTGTTGAGTCTGCAGATATTAGGTAAAAAATAAGAGAATCCTATGAACAACCTTAGTTCACAATTTAGTTGAAATACACTCTCCTTGAAAATAAAATTTACCAAAACTAACACAAGATGAAACAGAAAATATCAACAGTCCTGCGTTTGTTAAAGAAGCTGAATTTGTTGTCAACAATTTTCACATGAGGAAAACTCCTGGCCCAGATGGTTCTTGAGTAAATGCTATCAAACGTTTAAGGAAGAATTATCACCAAATTTATGCAATCTCTTTCAGAAAAAAGAAAAGGAGAGAACACTTCCAAACTTATTTTGAAAACACTAATCCCAAAACCTGGCAAAGAAATAACAATGCAAAACAAACATAAAAAATTAAGTAAAACTACAGATGAATACTGCTCTTGAACATGGATGCAAATTTGATATTTGCAAATAAAATCTATTCATATATGAAAAGGATTATATATCATCACCAAGTAAGGTTTATCCTAAGAATGCAAGTTGGTGTAGCATTTGAAAACCCATCAATATAATTTACCACATTAATGGAATAAAGGAGAAAATCCATGTGACAACTTTAATTGATGCAGAGAAAGTACTTGATGAAATGAATTATTACTTATATATCAATCTTGGCATTCCTCTTAATCAAGGATGGTTAACCTTACTTGTAGTCGCTTAGCATTTGGTGTGGAGACGGGATGTTCAGGGAGAAGGGAACACAGAAAGGCCAGCCAGACCTGTTAGCACCTGTGGTTAGCTGCTTTACACTCCAGAAGGGTGTTAGCATCTCCCCAAGTTTCTCTGTCTCACTGCAGGAGCTGGGCTGGTTGCTCCTGATCTGCTTTGTAGTTTAGTCATCTCAAGGCGATATTGGCAAGAGAAAATAGTGCACAGAAAATTGTTTCCTTGCTCCATATCCAGATGTTCTGCATTGATTACTCTACCTAGAACAGATTCCAGGACCTACCCATTGTTTTCCCTTATCCCTGGTGTTTCTCTATTTTTTCTTATTGTGACAGATTTCTCAATCTTCCTTTTGCTTCTGTGGTTCCTGCAGGGCTGGATTCAGAAGGAGAGATCAGGAAAACTTTTTAGTGGCCAACTTTCCATTTTACATAGCATATATCCTGATGTATTTGCACTGCTCTGATCACCTTCTCTTTGACTAAAAGACCTCTTAAATTTATTTTATTTTTAATTTTTCCCAGTTTTATTGAGATATCATTAACATACAGCATTGTGTGAGTTTACAACGTACAATGGTTTGACTTACATATGCTGTACAATGATTACCACAATAAGTTTAGTTAATCTGCAGTAACTCTCTCTGTCCAGAATGAAGTTTCATAGTCCTTGAACAAGGTAAAATTCATGACTTTGTGAGCCATTCTTCTCCAGCGTCTTCTGACCCTTCACAGTTATCTAAATTAGACTATTCAGAGTTTTACAAAAATTTAGTGCACTTTCCCACCTCTGCATCTTCAAGCTCAGACTCTCTTTTATTTGGATGTTTCCTGTTCTTCCTGTGGAAACCCTAGATGTGATACAAGCCCCACTTTGATCACACTTCCCATCATGCAATGCGATGTAGTGGAAAGAATGAGGTCTTTGGAGTTCAGGACCTCAACATGGTCTCTAGCTCCTACTCCTCCCATTGCATATATAATTATAAACTGCACTTTTCACATTTCTCTATTTCAATTTCCCTCTTTGTAAAATTGGTAAAAATACCGCATACTTCATAGGACGGCTCTGAAGGTGTTATGAGATGGTAGTTACTTCATGCTAAAAAGGCCAGTGAAAAGTTTGGTCTCTGTATCCACACTGCCTCTCCTCTCTTGTGTTCAGTCTCATCCATTTTCCTCAGCCCAGTGGAATTTATCTCTTCTTTCAATACAATCCCATAACATCTTCTTGATAACAATTTTTAGGGCGTTTGTTCCATTTAATCTGAGCTATAAGCCTGTGTAGGAATTTAAATTTTATTTACCTCAGAAGTTGTTTTCTCTCTCAGAAAGGTGTTTCAGGAGAACAACATTAGTACTTAAACAAGGGCTTTGTAATCAAAATCACAGAGTTTGTGTCCCAGATTTACCAGTCATTAAGTCTGTGGTTGGAAGAAAATTTCATAACCTCTCTGAGCCTCAGATTCCTCATGTCTAAAATAATTTCAGTCTGTAACTTATACAGCAGTTGCAACAGTTAAGCGTGATAATATATGTAAACCACTTAGCACAGTGTCTGATATAAGAGCTCAGTGATAGCAATTATAAAGGCAGATGGAATTAATAGCTTTAGAATATGGTGAGAATTACCACCTCCCATGCCCCATGGCCCTGCCTTCCCATGTCCAAATGGTTTCTCCAACTATAATAATCTTTAGAATTTTTTAGCACTCTGAGGTATTCCAGGTTTTTGGATTTTCTCTTAAATCCCTAAATCTCCTTGGTCGACTGGCAGAATCAAATTGCTGTTGAACAGATGTTTTTTTGTCCTGGTCTTCTAGGTTTTTTAGTGTTTAAAGACTTCTCTTTATTTTCTTATGCAAGTCAATTTTCTTTTCCTCTTTTGCTCATCACAAGAAGCTGGTAATAAACACATCAGGTCTGGCATTGGGCCAGAGTTCCCAGGTGGGGTTTGGCATATTGGTTTGGATTTGAAGACATTCTTTAATTTTCCCCAGCCCTCTCCCAAGACTACTGACCCTGCAGCTCCATTATTGCTTGTGTATTTTCATTTCATTTTTTAAGGCAACCTTTTGGTATGGCCCAAATCGGCTTCCTACATTATCGAAATGCTCATACAGAGCCATCAGCCAACACTGTCTGGTCTTGTGTCTCAGTTTTGTGTCCCATTTCTCACTAGGGGATCTGAAGTCAAGCTGATGAACACCAGTTTAAATCCTAAAGGTCACTGCCTAATGATTCCAGGTGAAATGCATCTTCAAAATTTATCCCTTTCTATCCAACTTCATGGCAAATTCCTCCCATGGCTCTTGCTCAATCCATATTCTAGATAGAATGTAAAAGGATGATTAAAATTCAGCTTCAGAAGAAACCTCTTCTGCAGTGCCTGATTTCATGTTGTCAATGTTTTGGACCTGGCTTGGCTTCCTCGTTCTTCCTCTCTGTCATCTGCAGAGACTGTCAGGTACAAGTCACCATGCAGGCAGAGTGAGATAAATTAGGAAGGCTTTTATTGTCAATTTATCAGGAGGCTGCTGCAAGTCAGACCCATGAATTTCCTTGCTAAGCCTCTACTTTCCATTCTCCACTCACACTACAGTAATAATGCCTTGTAACTACATAATGGCACTCATCCTTCAATCTCCAGTGACATTGCCCACGGTTAATTGGCTCTTATAGCATCCCTGTAGGGTAAGCAAGCGTCATTACCGCTGTCCCCAATTTGCCAATAATTGAGACACAGAGTGGTCAAGTGTCTCTTGGAAGGCCATAAAGAGTGTCACTCAGAGAATTTCTTTACTGATCTGTTTGCCCCAATCACTGGGTTTCCCTGTAGCTCACAACTTTTGGGTGAAAGCTACTAATCGGATCGTCTCTGGGCAAGCCCAGGGGATGAGAAGTTGAAGACTAGATGCTCCTTGGAGGCCCCTATCTATTTGCTCTTTACAGGAAAATACACAAAGAGATAGTTTTTGTTGTTGTTTTGCTTTTTTAAGTTTATGGTTTTCTGTAGTTGGAAGCTTCAAATAGGACATAATCTGTCATTCTCAACGGTTGCTTTATTGTCAAAAGACCTGCTAAATGATCATGGGAAGGAGATGCATTTATGATCACTGGAAGAAGGAGATTCATTCCCTCAGAGCCCAGAATGAAGCTCTACTTGTCTCCTGGCCTCTGCAGCTTCCCCCACCATGGGATTCACTCTCCCCCCACCCACACCCCAAACTCAGCCCAACTCGAGTCACCAGGAGCATTACTGCCACCTTATGCTGCCAGGACTCAGCATTGGGTTTTTCTGGTTATGGTTTCTTTGCCTGGGGGGACTTGCCAAAATTTCATTTGATTATTCATTTCATTAAGTGAGACCACATTTGATTCTTCCAGGACACAAAGACTAGTTTGTGACTTATCTATTCATTTGTAGAATTAATAAACATCTATAAAAAAAATCTCCTATATGCCAGGCACTGTTATAAGTGTTGTGGAGTAAGAATGAATAGCACACACAGTGTCTGCCCTCATGAATCTTAAATTCTGTTATTCCCCTGTTTCCTTTATTCCTTCATTCTGGCAATGCTGAGTAATATCCAGTAATCCCAGATTTACATTTTTATCCTCTGTAGAAATGGGATTATCTCAACAATCCAAGTGTAACAGGAATATGGTATGTGTAGTGGGTTGAATGGTAACTCCCCAAGAGATATATCCATGTCCAAATTTCTAGAACCTATAAATGTTATCTTATTTGGAAAAAGGGTCTTTGCAGACATAATTAAGTTCAGGATCTTGAGATGAGATCATCCTGGATTACCCAGGTAAGCCTTAAATCCGGTGACAAATGTCCTTATAAGAGCAAAAGAGAAGAAGCAGAGAAGGCAATGTGAAGATGGAGGCAGAGATTGGACTGATGCAGGTACAGGTCAGAGTTCCGCAGGTTACCAGGAGCCACTAGAAGTTAGGAGAGAAAGGTAGAGTGGATTCTCTTTACAGAGACTCCAGAAGAGTGTGGCCCTGCTGACACCTTGATTTAGGATTTCTGGCCTCCAGAACTGTGAGGGAATAAATATGTGATGTTTTATGCCACTCAGTTTATGGTATTTTTTTTTACAGTAGCCACAGGAAACTACTATAGCGTGGCACTTTGGACACAGAAATGTTTTCCTTCAACCCATGCCCAATGGGCACGTCCAGGTGATTTCTTCAAAGTCAGAATCCTGACCCTTTTAACATGCCTCCTGAGGCTGACACGATGAGCCATAGTAACATCCGATCATAATTTTGTTGTCTCCTTTGAAGGAAGTTCCTTTGCTTTTTTCCTAACAGCAACATATAATTAGCAAGCAAAATCTCAAAGTTGTCAAGAAATATGTATTCAGGGTGTCTGGATGGCTCAGTCAGTTAAGTGTCTGACTCTAGATTTAGATCAGGTCATGGTCTCACAGTTTGTGAATTTGAGCCCCATGTCGGGCTCTGCGCTGTCAGTGCAGAGCCTGCTTGGGACTCTCTCTCTGCCCCTACCCTGCTCGTGCTCTCTTTCTCTCTCTCAAAATAAATAAATAAACATTAAAAAAAAATGTCTAATGCATATTCCTTTT
Organism: Leopardus geoffroyi; assembly: GCF_018350155.1. NCBI lineage: Eukaryota > Metazoa > Chordata > Mammalia > Carnivora > Felidae > Leopardus > Leopardus geoffroyi. The sequence continues at coordinate 92,382,493 of NC_059338.1, forward strand.
GTGTCAAGACTTATAAATTGTTCTCTGGGAAATGTGCATACAGATTATTTTATAAGGTATGTAACAATAATAGGCAACACCCACAATGTGCCAATACCACCCCTTTATTTTCAAAGAGAAAGGCAGAAAATAAATATTCATATGACAAGTGTTGGAGGGCTTCCATGTCTGTAAAGGAGGGCTTGTTCACCAGTCTCCCAGAACACCCCATTGAGGACTGAGAATCATCTGGTCTTGCTTCTCTAAAACCTAAGCCCCCCAAGGGTGGGGGCTTCTATAGTGCTTATCACTGTGCCCTCCCATGCCTGGTATAGTTTCTGAGTCTTGGTAGTAACAATGATAACTATAGCCAACCTTTATTGAATTCTTAATATTTCAGAATTTATTCTAACTGCTTTACATATATTGACTAACTTGATTACCAGGGCAAACTTATTTAAGAGGTACTTATCTGATCCCTATTTTACAATGAGAAAACAAGGGTACTGACAGGTTAATAAATACTTGTTTTGTTCCTGATGTGCATTTTCTCACTGGTTGAATTTCTAAGAATCTCTAGCTTCTAGGTTGTCTATTGCTTTTTACTTTCTCACTTTATAGACAAATGTTCCCCCACATAATTGTTTGCTTTTATCAATTTTATTGAGGCAAAATTTATACACAATAAAATGAGCCAAATTTACTCATACAGTTTAATGAGGTTTGAGAAATGTGTTTGGTTTTTTCCAGCACAATAAAAATAAAAAACATTTTCATTACCTTTAATTTTTCCCTCATGCCTTTTTGCAATCAAGTTCTTTCTCGAACCCACTGAACCCAAATCCACTGAACTGTTTTCTGTATCTAAGGATTAGTTTTGTATGAATAGGATCACACACTGTTGTTGTACCTAGGTAAATAGAGTAGTTTTGAGAGTCATCCATGTCGTATGTCTTAATAGTTTCTTTTTTAAAATTTTTTTAATGTTTATTTTTGAGAGAGCAAGAGAGAGACAGAGCACAAGTCGGGGAGGGGCAGAGAGAGAGGGAGACACAGAATCCAAAGCAGGCTCCAGGCTTTGAGCTGTCAGCACAGAGCCTGACACAGGGCTCAAACCCACAGACCGCGAGATCATGACCTGAGCCAAAATTGGACGTTCAACCAACTGAGCCACCCAGATGCCCCTAGTTTGTTTCTTTTAATTGCTGAATAAAAGTTGTATGAAAACATAACTTATTTTAAAATTTTTATTTATTTTTAATTGAAGTATAATTGATGTACAATATCCGATTCGTTTCAGGTTTATGTACCACTTCTTGATGCATATGTGTGTTGTTTCCAGTTTGTGGCTATTGTGAATAATGCTTCTGTGAACATTTGTATGCAAACCTTTGTGTAGACATGTGTTTTCATTTTTCTTGGAGTGGAAATTCTTTTTTCTTTAACCTTTTTTTTGTGGGGAGGAGAGAGAGAGTGGGAGTGCGGGAGAGCCAGAGAGAGAGGAAAAGAGACAGAGAGAGAGAAAGAGAGAGAGAGAGAGAGAGAGAGAGAGAGAGAGAATCCCAAGCAGGCTCTGTGCTGAAACAGCAGGCTCAATCCCACAACCCTTGGATCATGACCTGAGCTGAAATCAATCCAGACACTTAATCAACTGAGCCACTCAGGCTCAGCCCCTAGAGTGGAACTTATGATTCATGTAGTAAGTGTATGTTTAACTAAAGAAGCAGCTGCCAAGTTGTGTTTCAAAGTAGTTGTACCAGTTAACAGTTCCATCGATAACATATGACTGTTCAAGTTTCTCAACATCCTTGCCCACACCTGGTATTGTCAGTATTTTTAAATTTTAGTTATACTAGTGGTATATCATTGTGATTTCATTTGTATTCTTTGATGAATAATGGTGTCAAGCATTTTCTCTTGTGCTTAATAGTCATTTGAATATCTTCTTTTGTGAAGTACACGGTCTACTTTTTGCCAACTTTTTGTTGGTTTGGTCATCTTATTACTGAGACGTAAACTTTCTTTACATATTGTGAAAATGCTTTTTGTTAGATATTGCAATATATGTTGTAAATATCCTCTCTCAGGCTTCAGTTTACCTTTTTATTTTCTGAACAGTTTTTTTTTTTTAATTTAAAGAGAAGGTTTTGCTTTTGATGATGTTCCAATTTATCGATCTTTTTCTTTTATGGTGAGTAATTTTTGTAACAGTAATTTAAAATCTTGCCTACCCAAAGGTCACAAAGACCTTTGTTTTCTTCTAGAAATTATATAGTTTTTAAAATTTTACATTAAATCAACTTTAAGTTATTTTTTGTTTATTGTTTAAATAAGGATTGCAATTCCTCTCATCCTATATTGCTATTTACTTGTTCCAGCACAGCTTGTTGAAAAAAGTGCTCTTTTTCCATTGAATTACCTCATAAATGTTCTCCAAATCATTATTTCTTCTCTTTGATCTGTATTGCTACACTTCTTTCCTTGCTATAGTCTTTTGGCAATTATAGCTTTACAGTGAAACTTGATGTGTAAGTCCTCCTTTTTTATCTCACTTTTTCAAAACTTTTCTGGCTTTTCTATGATGGATCCTGATTTTCTGCTCCTTTACATACCTAGTAATTTTTAATTGGATACTGGACATTGTAATTGTTACTAGGTTGAATATCTGCATTTTGCTCTCTTCCTGAAAAGAACGTCGTGTATTGTTCTGGGAATCAGTTACTTTGCTTCTAGTCCACTTGATCGTTTCAAGTCTTGTTGTTAAGCTGTGTTAGGGCTTGTCTTAGAGAAGTGTTAACTCTTTGGCTGTGTTACTATTTGTGATGTGTGGCTATAATGGTCTCTCTACTAAATGCCCTAGTGTTCAGTGAGGTCTCTGAACACTAAGTCTTTTTGGTCAAGACTTAGAATTTTCTCAGCCCTGTGCAAACCAGATTGGTTGTCTGGTTTACAAATAGGGTTCACCTTATTCATTTTCCTTTCACTGGGAATTACCTTGCTGTGCTATTCTTTGTCTAGTGTCAGAATACTGTTTTTTGTTTTTTTTTAATAAATTTTGTCTAGTTTTCTAGTTATTGATGGTGGAATGGGTAATCCACTACCAGGTTTTTCTTCATGGTCAGAAGCAAAAGGACTCAGTATATTTATTGAACAAAGAAACTCAAGTCCCCATTTCATGATCTATGGTAAGCTTAACACTTTCTCCCAAATCCTCCAAGTTTCCTGGAGAGTCTATTTATTATTTCTTTGTTCTTTATCCACTAACATTCACTCCTGGAGAATGACTAACAGAGCATTATCACACTACAACAGAGGACAAGTAGATACTTAAAATAGAATATTTGACATCAACAGTCTTGAAGATACTTAGCCATCCATGGTAGGGAATTTCTTACCGTATGTCTGCCCTACAGAGGTTCCAGTCTGAGCCACTCTTTGAGATCCGTTAATTCTCCTTTTTAAATCCCTTTGTCTGTATTCTTTCTGTATCCAGTTCTGTAATTCCTAACTCCTCTTTCTCAATCCACCAACTTCAGTCTAAGAATTCTCATAACTTGATTAAACAGAGCAATTTAGATTTTTCTATTCAACCTTCTTCTAGAAGAGTGGCTTTCAATTCTGGCTGCTCATTAGAATCACCAAGAGGAACTTTTATGAATTCTGCTCCGTAGGCTTTATCTGTAGCCAACAAGATCAGAGTTTCCTGGTGAGCACTGGGTATCTCTATTTCTATTTTTAAAGGTTCCCTGGTGATTCTCAAGTGCAGTCAATTGAGAACCATTGCTGGCGATCTACCCATGAGGACTGTCTTTCTCAACTGGAAAGGCCCTGTCAGGCATTTTTGTCAACAAAATCACCATGTACTTCTTTTTTCTCACCCTGAAAAGCACGGAAAATCAGCATAAAATTTGAAATTTTTATTCTTATTTATTCTTTTAATCTTACCTGGTCCTGGATCAGATAATTCAAGTTGGATGTTGTCTTCTAATGTTCCCAAAATGAGAGAAAAGGAATAGGAAAATGTATTTCTTCCTGTATAGAGCAAAACCCATAAGTCATATTTTTTCCTTATCCTTATAATCCTCATATCTTTTAATACTTGATGCATTTTAAAACTTAAACAGGTTAGGGTTTAGCATCTCAAATTCTGCCAGTTTTTAGTTACTTCTAGTCTATAAAAGAATTTGATGTCATTATCCCATGGCAAAATTTTCTGAAATAGACCAATCCTTTTTATCCAAAACCAGAGAGGGAGTATCCATGTAGATACATGTGTCTGTTTTAAATACCTACTTTTTTAGCCACATTCTTGGCCTGAGTATATTTTAGAGGGTGGGGTATAACATTCTTGGGCTGCAGATTCTAAATCTTGACCCTTAATTTTCTTTATCTACACATTTTATTTTATATTAATTCTAAGAGAATAAAGTGTGAGTCTCCAGATATCTGTCTTGTCAAATTTTTGCACTATTTCAAAGGTTCCTTAGAGAAGTGTCAGTATTGGCAACAGTAGATAGAACATTCTTAAAGATTTATATCAAGGAATGCACATTTCCTTCACTTTGTTTTGTCTATGAAGGGAGCCCGTTTGGACCCTGGAATTAAACTGTCCATTAACTAGTTCATCATTGGAGATTCAGGGGAAAATTGTTAATTGTTGTCAATATCCTTCCTAAATTTAGGACCTTTCATCTATCACCTGATGGTAATACTTAAAAATTCTTAAAACACCTAAGAAAGCTGAGCTTCAAAGAACCTAATTGACTTGGTCCTTAGCCTCTTATGTGGGTATTAGCAAAGCCACTGGATCTTGGAGCTCCCAGATAATATTCTTTCCACTGTAAAATTTTGATTTATTTAACAGATACTTTTTGAAAGCTTAAATGTGGTACAGTAGTTCTTAAACTTTGGTCCTCCTTCACAAAATGGCCGCACATGTACAGAAACACATGTATGACTTTTTATAATATTTTGCATGTACTTTCAGGGAGTTCTGTCATCATGCATCCCTCATTAACAACTCCTCTAGATGTAGGTTCAGGGGAAGAACAGAATACTTGGTATTTCAGCATTGAGTTTTTGATAATGGTGGTGGAAAGGGCTACTTTTCCAACATTGTCACCTTAAGATCCAAGCAAATTTTCTTCCCAAGAAGGCAAAAATGTTTTTGTTTGCTGTTTTAACCTCAGCCAATTCCTTAAAAATTAGCCAGTCTAGAAAAATTAGCCAGCCTAAAAAAGTCAGCCAGCCACATGCTGTCAAGATAATTCCTGGCTTAGATTGTGTACAACATTGCAGAACTTCTTTTTTGACCTTTATTGGCTTTTTACTGTTTGCACATTTTTCCTTCTTTTTCTTATTTGTTTTTAATAAAAAAGGCATTCTAATCTTAAGTATTTTCTATTTTCAATGGAAAAATTTCCTCCAAGAACATGAGCCAATAAGAAATCTAAAAGACAAGATTAAGAGGCTCTTTCCCTCCACCAAAGGCAAGAATAATAGTGTGCCTCAGCAGATGTGTTTTGAAGTGAATTTGAGTATTTATCACATCTTTCACACAACGTATTAAACACTGTCAATGTGCCAAGAAAGGAGGTAGATTCTTACTGTTAAAGGTGAATAAGATATAGGGAGAGAGTATTTTGGGAACACAGAGGACAGAACAACTAACAGGATAGCCCTTTGTAAGCACTTGTAGACTAGAGCAAAGCAAAGAGAAGCAATTACCCTGACCCTAAGACTTCTGAGATCTCATGAGTCTGCAGTGACAGATGGCCAGTGAATCCCGGATGGCAGCAGGAAGGGGGGATAGTAACTCTATTAGTTGTTGTTACAGGTATCTGAATCTTAAATATAATGGACACCTCGCCAAGAGAAAGTGGCTTCCCTGGCCTTTTTTTTTTTTTCTTCATACCTAACCTCAAGCTAATTGTTGGCCCTTTGTATTTCATTCCTTATTTGAGGCAACTTTTGATGTTTTTTTTTTTTTTTTTGTCTTAATCAAACATCACTGTGCAAATGCACATCCTTGAGAGTGAATGAGTGCTTCCTTACGTTTTGGCCCTAGGTCTCTGTTGTCTTATTTAGTCTTAGCCCTACCTTGAATAAAAAAGCATAGAGAGGAAGAGTAAGAAGGGATGGCCTTCCACCTAATACCCTGTGGCTAAGGTTTACAGAGGACTTGTGTGTGTCCACTGAAGAAAGAAATCTTCCCCTTTTTCTTCCTACAATGCCCTCTCACTCTGCTCAGGGTCAAGATCTTCTTGGGCATTCCCACAAAAAAGCCTGAAAAGAGGCTAAGGTAGAACATGCCAGAAATGTGCCAGGATGGTTGTTGCTGACTTAACATTTGGTTTTGGCCATTGTGGATTCCAAGTAGCATCTCAGACCCTTCTCTACCATTTGATATGAACATTGAGGTTTGCAACAAGTGCTACAAGAATTTTTCTTTCTGCTCACTTCTTAAAAACTTCTTCCATAAATCTAGACATGGTATGGGACAGCCCTAGGTAAGACTTAGAAGGCTTTGATGCCCAGGCCCCCTACACCAGGTCAAAGCCCTGCAATTCCCAGAGAAATCTGCAGCCTCATTCACAGGGAGGTGATGGGACCATTGCATGCTGCCATTTCCCAAGGTAATTTATAGGTTAAAGAAAGTAATGCTTAGCTTAGAGGTGAGGAAGCTTATTGTAGGTTATGATCATCATCACTACAGCTCATTATTCATCCACTTTCTAATTTTGCAAAGCTCTTTTACTTGCATTCTCTCATTTTATCCTCACAATAGAGCCTGATATAAATTATATTTATCTTTATTTTACAGATGAGAAAACGGAGGCAGAGAGAGTTAAAGGATCTTGCCCAAGAACACAAATGAGCAATAGTGTAGGAAGACCCTGGGCACAGATTTCCAAACTAAACATTTGTTCTTTCTCTGCCTCTGAGCGCTGCCTTTTGCACCCCTGAGAAAGGGCATTTGTGGCAGAAACTTTCCTGATGTCCTTTACCCCTGACAAGTGGGAGCAGTAAGTTGACTGCAACCACACTTATTTTGTTCATGGTGTTCTTCTTGGTGCTGATGAACTGAAGAGAAGATTATCTTCCAAATTCTCAAGGAATGTGCAGGAGAATAAATGACGGCCTTTTGTTTTTGACTCTCCATGTTCCATGAATTTATTTATTTATGTAGCATTTCATCATACATGGGATTTTGCTGTTGAGGCCAGACTCATCTTTCTCACTGGACTTTGTGTGTCTTGGGTCTGGGGACCACGTCCTGAAACCGTATTATGCCTAGCACGGTAATGAAGGCAGGTGCGCATCAATATGTATGCATAGAGTGATGGACTGAACACCACTAGCAGTGACAACAATGACATGTGTCTGCACATGTACTCATAGGGGAGGTCCTGCTTTGGGACTTTTCAACATTCCATCAATTTCCCTAACTGTGTTTGCTGACTCCCCAGTGCAGACAAAGGCAGTTTTCTGGTTCTCGCAGCAGACAACAAGGTACTTTCAGTCTGGTGATGTGCATCCCCAAACACAGCTTGCTTCTGCTTATCAGAGGGGGCGGGGCTTCCTTCACTCTGGATCTAGTATCTCTTCTCTTCGGGGTGCCCACATTCTCCACTCCACAGGCTAGCTCTTCCTCTGCCAACCATCCCAGGCCCCATCTTATCCGCCCTCTCCTATTCCTCATGTTTTATACATCCATTTCTGGCATTGCTGCCTCTGGGAGCACGTGTGGAAACCCTAAGGAAAGGAGGCCCGCCCCAGGAGTACCCGGTCACGTCTTCAAAGAGTTCAAACAAAAGAAGGATGTGAAGGGTAAAGAGGCGGGATCATTGCCACTGTTCTTCTCTTTGATCCCCTAAAATAGATTGTGAATGTGACTGCTCAGAATCTTTCCCTTGAGCCCCTGCCCCCTATTTTTTTTTAATGCTATGCCCCTTACTTCCCAGCCTGAGATGGTTGTGTGTTTGCAACTCAGGAGGGGGCGCGGGTGGTAGGCTGGGGGTGGGGAGGTGGGAGATGTTGGAAAAGAGGCCAGGCAGGGCTGGCAGCCCCCTCTGGATTCCCACATCCTCTCCTCTGCTCCCGCTGTCCTACCCACGGGTGTGAAAACATCAAGGAAAATTGCTCCACTTCTGAGGAACTGCTGTCTGACAGTTCTAGAACCTGTAACCTTGGTTTCAGGTATTATTGGCACATTCTTTAATTTGTCCTCTGGGATGTGGGTAATTAAAGGTTATGAGATTTGGGCAATTATCCAGCACCTTCCCTCCCAGTGCAGACAGCAAATATTAAAACGCTGGCCCGCGCTCGCCTCTCTGCCGTCAGCAGCCTTGTTCGCTTTCACACGGATCACATCCTTCCATGCCATGCTTAATTGGGAATAAAGGGGCCTTTCATGCTCTCGTTCACCTCTCCGTGATTTTTCTCACCTCCCTTTTGGTTTCCTGGGGCAGGCGCGTGAATGGACTCAGCCTTGCACCGTGTCCCCTCAGTGTTAGCTAGTGTTGTTCCTTCACTTTGCCACGTAAATATTTTTCATTCAAGGAGCTGTGTGTGCAAGCTGCCTTTCCCAAGCCTTTTTTGCTTTTGATTTAAGCAAGCTCCTCAGAAACCCAGCTCTGTGCCCAGCCTTAGGATTTTATTCCTAGAGAGTGAAGCAGTACACATTTAATCAGGTCTTAAGGTCCTGCTGCCACAGTTCAGTCAGACTCACTCCCCCGCACCCCCTGGGGGAGCACTTTTGCCACATAATCACCTGCAGGCCTGTAAGCTCTTTTTACAAAGTGTGGCACGATGCCTTACTTTTGCCGCAGACTGTGATTCCCTCACTCACCCATTTCCCACGGGCTCGCTCCAGCCTATGTGCAGGTGCGTGAAAGAAAGTCTCTGTTCTGCGTACCTTGCCCTTTAGCAGTGCCTGCTGCTTATGAAGCCTAATAGTGACCGGCACAGGTATCTCTCTCCTCTTCTCAACCACCCTACTAGGTAAGGATATTTGCTCTCTATTTTACAGATGAGGGAATGGAAATTGATCGGTAGAATTACTTACACAGAATCACATAGTAAAGTGTTGAGCTGAGAGTCAAATGCAGATTTACTCTGTCAACCATATGATGACAGGAACAGAAACAGGAGCAGCTGACATTTTCAGTGATGACCCAAAAGATAATGTTCCTCCTTATAAAGTATGGCATGGTTGAAATTCACTCTCGTGTCTCACTTGTACCAAAACTATATAAATTTTTCTTTTAAAGGCAGGTCTCATCTTGCTCTGAAATGCTCATTTCTGATGTCTGTGGTTGTGTGTGTGTGTGTGTGTATGTGTGTGTGTGTGTGTGTCCACGTGTGTACATTTGTGTTTGGAAGGTGAGACTGGGAGAGAATGCTTAAGAAGGTAACTCAGTCTCTTGGTTTAAAACATTCTCTCTGATGAAAAAGCATGTGCATGTATGCACACACACTCACACATCTGACGGTGTCTGTGTGCTGGTCATACCTACATAAAGATATATGTGTAAAAATATATATTTTTCAGTCTGAAGTTGAAACTTCCTAACAGACTGTTCACCCTTTTAGGGAATTCCCCTTCTATTTCCTCCTTCTGAAGATGTCATCTGGGTATAGGTTAAGTACTTTCAAAAGAGCAGAGACACATGACCTTAGGGCAGGCGTCTGTCTCTAGCTCAAGCCTGACCTCCACAAAGAGGTCCCAGGTTCTTCACGGACAGTGGAATCCCCTCTTGGTGTCCCCAAAGTGCACTCATTCCCGTAGCTGTTGGGTTTTACACTTGTATCTATTGCTTATAGACAGGCGTTCTGACATTGTCTCCAGTTATAAGCTTCTTGCTTTCTGTACCTTTATTTTCATGGCCTTTTGGCAGACCCCAGAGCTCCCAGGTGCTTTCTCTACCCTGCACTACTGTGCACTGTAATCTGTAAGGTGGCCTCAGGACTTAGCCACTGCTACTCTGGGTCAAGTCAATATGGCATCTCTCCGAATTTGAAGTGGTTCTGAAAAGCGTTTTTACAACCTCTCAGGTTCAGGGAAGTGGAACAGAAAACCCCCACCAACCAGAACCCACCTAGGTATTTCTATCCCAGCTTTTGAGTCCCAGCCCCAAAGATGGAGAGGAGAAAGTGAGGCCCTTTGCACCTGATGCCACGCCCAAAGCTCGGTCCCCATCTCGACACCCACAACGTTAGACTTGTCTGTGGAGTCCTGTTGTGAATTCTTCCCCCCTCTGTGAACTGTTCCAGTTTCAGTTCTCCAACGTTTGGCTCATTGCAATTCTAAAATCCTTTCATCACTCCACAAAACTTTATTTTTCTTTTGAAATGTAAAAGCATGGCTTTCAGTCTACTGGCTTAAATAATTTCATTTTGAAACCCAAAGCCTAGGAAATGATGTTTTTAATTCTTGGTGGTGTTACCTTCCCTCTGAATGGATAAATGGCATGACCAGGTGGGAAATGGCAGGGCAACCGATTTTACGAGGGTTGGAAAATCCATCCATTTATTATTACTAAAGATATCGTGACCTCTAATCATCATGAGAGCAGATCAGGACTGGTGTTTGAGAAATTGAGGGAAGGGCTAATGGTGAAAAAGTTACTTAGATGTTATTTAATTGTACATGATGTACTAGAACTCCAGAACTGACAAGAGAGAATATCTATGAGAGTCCAAAATAGGTGGGTGGCAGCCATAGGCTGGTTGGATTCCCAAGAGAAGAGAGTGCAATCCAAAACCCAAAAACAAGGTGCACATAAGTTTGTATTGTTAAATTATTAGATCACCTGTTGCCATACGTCTGTATCCAGCGAACCCCTCCTCTCCTAGCAGCCCTGGAGGTGATGCTTTGCTCATCTATTTCTTCTGCTGGGCTGTGAGGGTGACAGTCATGCCTTCTTCATCTTTATAATTGAGCATCGAAGAACTGTGCTGGACACACAGGCATTTGTCAAATGAATGTCTCCCACAACAAGACAATGCTGACATCATTCTGAACAATGTCTCACAAATTGTAAGAATTTAGAAGAGAACCATCAATCCATAGTAAGGCAAGGAGGAAAGGAACAGTTCCAGGGTCAGCTCAATATAGAACAAGGAAAAAAAATCTGTGTGGTTCCGTCCAGATGACTGCCACTCACAAACTGTCTCTGGGCTCCAAGACTTAATTCTTAAATCTCCTGGGGTCCATTATAGTGGCCAGAAGTCGAAGCAAATGCTTCCTGTCTTCAATGGAACAGATCAGGAAATTTCCTGTACTTGATCAGAGCCAGTAGAGATATCCGGGTGTCAGGATGGGCTTTCAACACCCTGAAAGGCACCACCCAAGATTGAATTGAAAACTGATCTTATCCCTGCATGCATTTACATAATCCATTGGTGAACATATTTCTGTAGAAGGTTACACCAAGTACTCCCTCTAAATACATGAAGTACTAAGTATAATTTTATTTACATTTGTGTGTGTGACTGTGTGTTTCAGCAATTTTTTGCAACTTGTATTAAATTCAGGAGAGAACTTCTACTTGTAATGTGGATAGTCTCAGGTGGGTTTGAGAGAGCCTGTCTTTCTCTCCAGCTGTCAGTAGGCGGAGCTCATGCTTCATGCATGGCTCCTGGGCTGCTGGGCTGCCTGTTGGACGCTGGGCGGAGGGGAGGCTGGGTGGAGGGAAGAGGGAGATGGGTGAGGTGCATTAAGAGAAGAGAGATGGTATGAAGCAGATCTGACATGGGAGGGAAATTTTTTAAAAAACACCTATTTTTTTCTCAAATGTCACCACTTTTGTGCATAGTGTTTTGAAAGATAGAAAATGTGTGCCATTTAGAATAAACCCATAACTATCCAACATCTACTCCTTTCTACTACCTTTCCACACAGGAAAAAGCTTCTTCTGGAAAAGTGTGGTTTTTATTGTAATTACACATTTTTCTTAACTGTGTGTTGGAAGTTACTTTATTACATTTACCAAGGAAGCCTGGTAAATTTAATGGAATGTGCTTTTGAAGCCAGGATCCTGGCAAGGAAGTAGCATCAGAGTTGGCTTTGATGAAAGTGGAGCCTTTGCCTGTGAAAAGGTTTCTGGAGAGAGGGGTGAGGGGGGGAGACTGGTCAGGGGGATGCCCACGGGGAATGGAGCACCATGTGTTATAATTCAGGTTATGAAGAGCAGGCATGTGGGTACACGTGTGTGTGTGTGTGTGTGTGTGTGTGTGTGTGTGTGTGTATGTGTTTTCTGAATCAACAATTTAGACAATTTAGGCCAGCTTGAAATTCATTGTAGAAATTCTGCCAACCCGTCCATATCCAGCCCCAAAAGAAAAATAAATAAAACTCATCACAAGCTTGGAGAAATTTCTCAAGAGGAGAAGCATTATCACTGGCTTTTTTCATTGATTCAGGGGACAATGTCTCAGAAACAAAGAATAAAGGCTTTCTTAAAAATGGCGTGTGGTAGTATTTTTTTAATAGCGAGTTTCAGGTGCCATTTGTTAAAGGATCTACGCTTAAATATTTACTAAAATTCAGGAAGAAGTAGCTCATACTTCAAGCATTCTATTTCCCTCGTGTCTGAAGTTTCCTTTAAAAGCAGAAGTTGCTGCTTTAATATATCTTTCAGCCAAACAAAAAAAGACCCACTCTATTTTTTACCAAGATTTTTGCCAGCTGAGCTTCTGTGCACCTGGGGGCCCTGCCTGGTGCGCTAAGCGAACAGTTGGAGAGTAGCGCCATCTTGTGGCCCCGATGGAAATTAAAAGGTGGCCAATAACACGATCAGTTTCTGAAATACCTGAATTTTTCTGAGTACCTGAGGCAAATTGAGTTAGAATACTTCCTACTAGCCTCGCTTTGAGGTCCTGGGGCTTCTCTCAGCAACTGGGAACTAGCCTTGCACTTATGTGGATTAGTTTAGGTTTTCATCTTTAGTAAAGTTGAGGTGTTATGAAGGAGACATTTATGCTTTTCAAGGTCACTTTCTACTTAGTATGAGTGAGTTAAAACTCTAGTGGTGACATTAGCGTCTGGGTAGGAGGAACTTCCTGAGAAGTGAGAGGAGAAAAGCATCTTTGAATTAGGAAGGAAGCCTGAAAGGTGACCAAGAAAAGAGAAAACCTCTCAAATGCTGTAGGAGGAGCTCTTGCTTCACAGTCCACTTTACTTGGCCTATTTCTGAAATTTATTTTTCTTCTTCTTCTTCTTCTTCTTCTTTTTTTTTTTTTTTTTTTTACCTGAAAGCAGAACCATAAGATTTTTCTTTGTTAGATGTCCTGAAACGGAAAGGATTGTAAACCAATAGCAAAGAGTTGTTTTTAAGAGGTTCTATTTTTCAGATCTGTTTAACTGGTCCTGTGATATTTATCATCATCATCCATAGTAGTTTTCTGGAACAGGCTACCTTCCCATGGAACCAACGAATATTCAGAAATCTTAGAAGAATACATGCTTTCTTTGTGGAGGGTGTCAGTAATATATATTCTAGTGCGTTCTACAGTATTACAAGTGAGTAGTCTTGAAGTCAGGAGCCTTATTTTTGATCAGTAAACAATATTTTTCTTAATAACTGCAAATTTAAAAAAATTTTGGTAACTATCAATGGTGATGAAAGTTAAGTAACTTATAGTGGTGATAATTTTGCAATATATACCAATATCAAATTGGGATATTGTATACCTGAAACTAATACATTATGTCAATTATATATCAAAAAGAGATTGAAAATGCATGAAATAAATGAAAGCCTCTATCTTCATTTAAAATATGTTCATATATAAAATATATATGCATATGTGCATTCTTGGAGCATTGAAAGACTAGGGGTTCAGCATTTGGGTCACTTAGAATCAGGTGAAACTCATTTAGATCTCAGCTACCGACGAGCTGCATAAATCTGGACAAATTGTGACAGACTGAACCTCAGCCTATAAAACCATCACGTAGGGCTTTTGTGATCATTAAGGGAGATAATATGAGTCAAACACTTAACACTGCTTCATTGTATGATGGAGGCAGATAAATTCTCATCAGTTGCTGGTGTTGGAAACTTTGATTCCTAAGGCAACTTCAACAGAGCCTGGCCCTAGAGGAGCCTCAGATGTTCCTGATTCCATGTGAACCATCACAGAGGACAAATGGCATTTGCAATTGGGTTGAGTTCTGGTGAATAGCTTTGCTTCAATCCCACCAGGTAGGAATTTGGACCAATACATTATCTCTCCTACAAGGACATAGCTGCACTCAAAAAGGACATCCTCTGGCACTCTCTTAGGCTAGCACTTCCTAAACTTTTTGCACCACAACCCCCAGTGTGTGTCAGTATACTTGATGGTATCCCACTGCTCTCTGGGCTCTGATGATATTTCTTCATTCTTTTACCTTTCTCTCAGATGTTCTGCTCCTCTTTCTTCTGCCAGTTCAAATGTGCTTGAGCCCCTTTCCTGAATTTTTCATTTCATTTATTCTACTGTCCAGCTCTAAAATTACTAGTTTGTTTTCTTTCACAATGTCTATCTCTTCATTGATATTCTATGTTTAGTGAGGCATCATTCTTGTACTTTATAAAAACTCCATTAGACATAGTTTCCTTTAATTATTTGAACGTATTTAAAATGCCTTATATAACACTTTATGTAGTAGGCTGAATCATGGCTCCCAAAGATATCAAGTCCTAATATCTGAAACCTGGAAATGTTACTTCATTTGGGAAAAAAAAAAAGACTTTTTAGATATGGTTAAGAATCTTGAGATGGGAGGCGGGTCACCTGCACTGTCCAGGTGGGCCCTAAATATAAACACAAGTGATCCAATAAGAGAGAAGCAGAGAGAGACGTGACACCACATACAGGAGAAAGTGATGTAAAGACAAAAGCAGAGATTGCTAATGGCTTAATAGGAGAATGATCTTCCTTCTAAGTGATCACGGGTGAAAATTTTACCAAGCTTTTACCAAATGAGCGCAACATAGAATTCTCCAGATGTATAATCTGTTCTTTTTATGTCTTTTTCCTCACTACCCATCATCATTGACTGCTAAGCCAATGCCACATATACTAGTTTGTTGTCATTGTTTCTTGGTTTTTGGTCAAAGCACCATCCCAAATCAAAGAAATTTGTCTAATGGTTAAGGTAATGCCAGCTACAATCATAGAAAAACAACCTCCAACTCTTAATCCCTTAACAAAGGAGCATTTATTTTTCACTCTTGAAATAGTTCAAAAAGAGTAGAGCTAGTCACATGGATCTCTTAGACAATTCTGCTTCAGACAGTGAGCCAGGGCTCTTGGCTTACTCTGTTTCGTGGCTCTGTCATGCTCAGAGTTCTCTGAGTAATTGCCACTTAGTCAAAATATGGTTTAAATAAAAGAGTGCATAATTATTCAGGAGACAGTACATAATTACTCAGGAGAATTTTTTTTTTGACCCAACTGGGAAGTGGTACTCATCTTAAGCCACATTTCATCAATTTGATTGGCCAGAACTCAGTGAGTTGGCTACAGAGAACTGCAAACGGGCAGGGGTGGGAAACCGAAATGTCATCTAGTTGAACATTCAGTTGGAATACAAAATGAGTTTTGGTGATCATGCTAGTACATACCAAGAAAACTATTTTTTTCATGAAATATTGTTTTCTTCTTTATTGAGGTATACTTGGCACAAAATAAACTGCATATATTTAAATTGTATAACATTATGAGTTTGAGATACATATATACCTGTAAAACTATCAACGTGGTCAAGAGAATGAGTGTATCCATCACTTCACTATATTCCTTGGGCCCCTTTGTAATTCATTTCTTCCCCATATCTCATAACCAGGCAACAGATCTGCTTTCCTTCAGTATAGATTAGGTTGCATTTTATAGAATTTCATATAGATGGGATAATAGAACATGCTATTTTTGGTCTGGTATTTTTTCATTCAGCATAATTATTTTGTGACTCATCTATGTTGCATGTATCAATGTTTTTTTTTTTATATTGCTGAGTAATAGTCCATTACATAGATATATTACAATTTGATTATCCATTCATTTGATTGAATGTTTAGGACTTTTCCATTCTTTGCTATTGCACGTAAAGATGCAATGAACATTTGCATATAACTTTATTTGTGGGCATTTGCTCTCATTCTCTCGAGTAAATTCTCAGGGTGGAATGGTTAGGTCATATGGAAGGTATACTTTTAACTTTTAAAGATATGGTCACATATTTCCCAACCATTTTACGTTCATATCAACAGTGTATGAGAATTTAGTTGCTCTCTATCTTCATCAACATTTGGTATGGTCAGTCTTTTCAGTTTGAGCCATTCTAAGTGGATGTGCTAAATCGTATCATTGTGGCTTTAATTTAGAATTACCTAATGAATACTGATACTAGGCATATTTACATGGCTATTTTGCCATCTATATATTTATGTTGGTTAAATTACCATTCATTCTTTTGCTATTTTTTTATTGGGTTGTTTCCCTTCTTATTATTGAGATATAAGAAACTTTCTTGCAAAAGAGTTGCAAGTCCTTAGGCAGATACATGTTTGGCAAATATCTTAGCCCATACTTGCCTTTTCATTTATATAACATGGACTCCTGAAGACTAAAGATACTTAATTTTGATGAAATCCTATTTATTGATGTTTTACTTTTCATAGCTTATGGTTTTGATGGCCTACTTAATAAATCTTTAACAAGTTCAAAGTAAGATTTCCTTCTATGATTTCTTCTGGAAGTTTTATAGTTCTAGTTCTTATATTTAGGTTAATGACTCATTTTGGGGAAATTTTTATATAGTGGAGAGAGGTAAGGGTTTAGGTTTATTTATTTGCATCTGGCTCCCTAATTGTCCCAACATTATTTTGTTGAAAAGATTATCCTTTCCCCATTAATTAATTTAGCACATTGTCAGAAATCAATTCACCATATATAAGGGGGTCTATTTCTGGACTCTATTCTTTTATTTTGATTAACCTAGTTTGTTTGCGTTTGCACATCAATGTTAGAAACAGCTTGCTAGTTGACACACAGGCCCAAAAAAGCCTGCTGCAATTTTGATTTGAGATTGCATTGAATCTGTCAGTTTGGAGAGAATTGATGTCTTAATAATATTGAGTTTTCGAATCCATGAATATTTGGGTCTTTAGTTTCCCATTCTAATGTTTTGTTAGTATTCAGTATACAGGCCCTACACATCTTTTGTCAAATTTATTCCAAGTATTTCATATTTCCTGGTGCCACTGTAAATAATGTTGCATTTTAATTTCACTTTATGATTGTTTTTAGTCTATAGAAATACAATTGATTTTTGTATATTGACCTTCTATTTTAAAATCTTGCTAAATTCATTTATTAGTACCAGTAGTTTTTTTGGTGAAACCCTTAGGATTTTCCATACGGACGATCATGTCATCTGTCAATGGCAGTTTTACTTTCAGATCTTTCGCTTGTCTTATTTAACTGGCTAGAACCTTTAGTACAAAGTTAAACAGAAATAGAACAGATATCCTTTCTTGTCCTTTGTCTCGATTCTAGCCTTTTATCTGTCACCATTCTGTGTGATTTGAGTGTGGGTCTTTTGTAGAAGTCCTTTGTCAGGATGAGGAAGTTCCCTTCAATTCTACCTCGCTGAGATTTCTTATCCTTTTTTTTCTTTTATTTTTAACATGCTTAATTTATTATTTTTTTTAGAGAGAGAGAGCACATGAGCAGGGGAGGGGCAGATGGGCAGGGGACAGAAGATCCAAAGCAAGCTCTGTGCTGATAGCAGAGAGCCCGATGCTGGGCTTGAACTCATGATCCATGAGATCATGACCTGAGCTGAAGTCCGGCGCTTAACCTACTGAGCCACCCAGGCGCCCGAGATTTCTTACCCTAAATGGGTATTAGATTTTGTTAAATGCTTTTTTTTGCATTGAAACTATTGTATCATTGTTTTCCCTTTCCAGTCCCTATAAATCACTGGATTACTTTTTCAAATGTGGAACTAATCTTATTAGAATATCTTTTTACTTTCAACCTCTTTGTGTCATTATCTTTAAAGAGTATTATTTGAAGGCAGCATATTGTTGGGTCTTGCATCTTTATCCAGTGTGACAATCTCTGCTTTTTAATTGGCAGGCTCAGATGATGCCTATTTAATATGATCATTGAGACAGTTAATTTAAATATAACATTTTGTCATTTGCTTTCTTTTTTTTTTTTTTTTAATTTTTTTTTTCAACGTTTATTGATTTTTGGGACAGAGAGAGAGCATGAACGGGGGAGGGGCAGAGAGAGAGGGAGACACAGAATTGGAAACAGGCTCCAGGCTCAGAGCCATCGCCCAGAGCCCGACGCGGGGCTCGAACTCACGGACCGCGAGATCGTGACCTGGCTGAAGTCGGGCGCTTAACCGACTGCGCCACCCAGGCGCCCCTTGTTTTCTTTTTTTATCAACTGTTTTTCTTTTTGGCATCCTTTTTCTCTTTTTGCCTTCTTTGTGGAATAATTGAATAATTTTTTTAATTATCTCCTTGTTGTCTTTGTTGGCTTATAAGTTAAACTCTCAGTTTTATTCTTATAGTAGTTGTTTGAGGGTTTATTAGATGCAACATTATCTTATCACAGTTTATGTTCAAGTAATATTATACCACTTTACATATAGAAACAAGTTTATTTCCATTTTCTCTCTCAAGACCTTTGTGCTGTTGTTAATATGCATTTTACTTCTCTGTACATTATATATCCCACAATTCATTATTATTTTTTATTTAAGCCATCAGTCATCTTTTAGAGAGACTTACAAAATGAAAAAGAATGTTTTCCCTGTGCCCATGTATTTATATATCTGTTTTCCCTCACCTTTGTGTAGATCCAGATTTCCATCTGGCATCATTTTTCTCCTCCCTGAAGGACTTTCTTTAACATTTCTTATATTGGAGGTCTACCGATAATGAATTCTTTCCGTTTTCATACTGTCTCACAATTTTTTTTTACTTTACCTTCAGTTTTGAAAGATATTTTCCCTGGGAATAGGGCTATAAGTTGATACTTTTTTTCAGGTCTTTGAAGATGTCGCCCCACTATTGTCATGCTTACTTTCTTTCCAACAAGAACTCTGAAGTTGTTTTTCTTTTTCCTTTTTTTTTTTTTCCTGTTTCAAATATATTCATTCTGTTTTTAAGATTTTCCCTTAATCAGTGGTTTTAGTCATTGTCCTATGATGTGTCTTGAAGTAGTTTTATTGTGTTTGGGGTTTATTGGGATTCTTATATCTATAGGTTTATAGTTTTCATCCAATTTGGAAATATTTTAGCCATATTTCTTCAAATATTTTTCTAATACCCTCACTTCCAGGACTTCAATTCCATGTACGCTTGGCATCTTGAAGTTGACCCACAGCTCACATTGTTTTATTTTTATTTTTTCAGTTTTCTCTCTTTCATTTTGGATCATTTAAATTGCTATGTATTTATTAAAAATTTTCCTGCCTTTTTTATCAGCTGTTAATCCTATTCTTCATTACAGACATTTTATGTTTCATCTTGAAAAGTTTAGCATTCTCATGTTTTATTCTACCTTCCTGAACATCTGTAATATTGACATAATAGATGTTTTAATGCTGTTGTGTATTATTTTTAGCATCTGTTTCATGAGTCCATTTTTATTGACTGATTTTTCTCCTCATGTTGGGTCATATTTTCCTGCTTCTTTGCCTGGCAATTTTTATGATATGCCAGACACTGTGAATTTTACCTTGTTGGTTGCTGGATAGTTTGTATAGCTTTAAGTATTCTCGATCTTTGTTCTGAGATATAATTAAGTTACTTGAAACAAATTGATTTTTTTCAGGGTTTGAATTTAAGGTAGGATTAGAGAAATCTTTGGTTAAGGACTGATTCTGCCCCAGGACTGCTCCAATACTCTTTGGAATACTTTATGTGATGCCCCCATGCACTGACAAGGTTTTTCAACTCTGGCAAGGTAGGAACACAAACTCTTTTCTCTGCTGTGTGTGAGCACCACAGGCTCTTCCATCTAGTCCTTCCTGCTGATCCTTTTCTGGCCTCAGCTAGTTTCTTAATATGCATGCACCAAGCAGTAATCAACTGAAGACTCCAAAGGAACCTTCTTTAGATCCCCAGATCTCTCCACCTGTGCAGGTCTCTCCTTTCTGTGAGGCAATCTTATCTCTGGTTGTTGTCTCTGTCATTTCGAGCCTCCGTGGGTTTCCCAAATTCTCAAATCTGTCCTGACACCTCAGGGAGACTTCTGGACACTGTTTGGATTCCCCTCCCTGCAAACTAAAATGAGAACTATCTTCGGGCATTATGATAGGAAACCACAGGCTCATCTCTTTTGTTTCTCTTCTCTCCCTGGTCACTCTCCTGCACTGCCTGTTGTCCAGTGGTCCAGCATCTGAAAACTGTTATTTCATGTATTTTGTCTGCTTAGCTCTTTAAAGTAACAGAGTAAATCTTTTGCTTCATATTCAATCATGGCCAAAAAATGGAAGTCCTTAAGTAGTTTGTGGATATTAATGTTGTGAGGAACATAATAGCCTGCAAGTAGCTCTAGAAAATGTCCTAGAGGGTACTACGGCATTTGACAGTCCTGTCTTGCTCCTGATACCCACTTGCAAATTGAGGTAAATACTCAGCAGCCAGCTTGTTCACCTTAATATCTACCCTCTCTGGGAGATTCTATTTTAACTCTCAATACAGGATATAATGGCTCGCATTTTTGTTCACACTTTGCAGCATGAAATCACCCTTGCCCAGCTTGAATTGAACCGAGTGCCAGCCCTTTGCTTGGATCATTGCCTGGTTCGATTTGGCTATAAATATAGCTAAAATACTGGTTTCACACCTGATTATTTTGGCCATTATACTATAAGCAGATACAGTTTGCTCCTGGCTAAGTATTCTGGTGGCCACTTTTCACCGTAAAATGTCAATATGGTCATGCTTTATAGCGATGACCTTCATATGCATAATTGAATTTTTCTGGCATTGTGGAACTAGAACACATCTGCAAATCACAGCTGGCAACCGCTCTGGTTAATCTCAGTGTAAGTACAGCTGGACCAAAGAATGTGCATCCAAAAAGAAAGATATCCAAAACAAAAACCCCAAAACATGATGAGAACAAAGAGTGGATATAGAAATTCTGGGTTATTAATTCACTTATTTACCCAATATCTCCTTGAGTTAAATAGTAGATTATATAAGCAGTCCATCCTGATGTAAACACAAAGTAATGTTTAGTACATTATATCTTGTGTTCCACAAAACAAGTTCATACAGTTGTGAAGGAAAATAGTTTTAAAATCTCAACTGATGTGAATTTGTGGTTGTTTTTCTTGGCATTGCTGGTTGCCCCTTGACTCTTTTTTTTTTTTTTTTATTATATGAAATTTATTGTCAAATTGGTTTCCATACAACGCCCAGTGCTCATCCCAAAAGGTGCCCTCCTCAAGACCCATCACCCACCCTCTCCTCCCTCCCACCCCCCATCAACCCTCAATTTGTTCTCAGTTTTTAACAGTCTCTTATGCTTTGGCTCTCTCCCACTCTAACCTCTTTTTTTTTTTTTTTTTCTTTTTTCCTCCCCCTCCCCCATGGGTTCCTGTTAAGTTTCTCAGGATCCACATAAGAGTGAAACCATATGGTATCTGTCTTTCTCTGTATGGCTTATTTCACTTAGCATCACACTCTCCAGTTCCATCCATGTTGCTACAAAAGGCCATATTTCATTTTTTCTCATTGCCACGTAGTATTCCATTGTGTATATAAACCACAATTTCTTTATCCATTCATCAATTGATGGACATTTAGGCTCTTTCCATAATTTGGCTATTGTTGAGAGTGCTGCTATAAACATTGGGGTACAAGTGCCCCTATGCATCAGTACTCCTGTATCCCTTGGATAAATTCCTAGCAGTGCTATTGCTGGGTCATAGGGTAGGTCTATTTTTAATTTTCTGAGGAACCTCCACACTGCTTTCCAGAGCGGCTGCACCAATTTGCATTCCCACCAACAGGGCAAGAGGGTTCCTGTTTCTCCACATCCTCTCCAGCATCTATAGTCTCCTGATTTGTTCATTTTGGCCACTCTGACTGGCATGAGGTGATACCTGAGTGTGGTTTTGATTTGTATTTCCCTGATAAGGAGCGACGTTGAGCATCTTTTCATGTGCCTGTTGGCTATCTGGATGTCTTCTTTAGAGAAGTGTCTATTCATGTTTTCTGCCCATTTCTTCACTGGGTTATTTGTTTTTCGGGTGTGGAGTTTGGTGAGCTCTTTATAGATTTTGGATACTAGCCCTTTGTCCGATATGTCATTTGCAAATATCTTTTCCCATTCCGTTGGTTGCCTTTTAGTTTTGTTGGTTGTTTCCTTTGCTGTGCAGAAGCTTTTTATCTTCATAAGGTCCCAGTAATTCACTTTTGCTTTTAATTCCCTTGCCTTTGGGGGTGTGTCGAGTAAGAGATTGCTACAGCTGAGGTCAGAGAGGTCTTTTCCTGCTTTCTCCTCTAAGGTTTTGATGGTTTCCTGTCTCACATTCAGGTCCTTTATCCATTTTGAGTTTATTTTTGTGAATGGTGTCAGAAAGTGGTCTAGTTTCAACCTTCTGCATGTTGCTGTCCAGTTCTCCCAGCACCATTTGTTAAAGAGGGTGTCTTTTTTCCATTGGATGTTCTTTCCTGCTTTGTCAAAGATGAGTTGGCCATACGTTTGTGGGTCTAGTTCTGGGGTTTCTATTCTATTCCATTGGTCTATGTGTCTGTTTTTGTGCCAATACCATGCTGTCTTGATGATGACAGCTTTGTAGTAGAGGCTAAAGTCTGGGATTGTGATGCCTCCTGCTTTGGTCTTCTTCTTCAAAATTCCTTTGGCTATTCGGGGCCTTTTGTGGTTCCATATGAATTTTAGGATGGCTTGTTCTAGTTTCGAGAAGAATGCTGGTGCAATTTTGATTGGGATTGCATTGAATGTGTAGATAGCTTTGGGTAGTATTGACATTTTGACAATATTTATTTTTCCAATCCATGAGCAGGGAATGTCTTTCCATTTCTTTAAATCTTCTTCAATTACCTTCATAAGCTTTCTATAGTTTTCAGCATACAGATCCTTTACATCTTTGGTTAGATTTATTCCTAGGTATTTTATGCTTCTTGGTGCAATTGTGAATGGGATCAGTTTCTTTATTTGTCTTTCTGTTGCTTCATTGTTAGCGTATAAGAATGCAACTGATTTCTGTACATTGATTTTGTATCCTGCAACTTTGCTGAATTCATGTATCAATTCTAGCAGACTTTTGGTGGAGTCTATCGGATTTTCCATGTATAATATCATGTCATCTGCAAAAAGCGAAAGCTTGATTTCATCTTTGCCAATTTTGATGCCTTTGATTTCCTTTTGTTGTCTGATTGCTGATGCTAGCACTTCCAACACTATGTTAAACAACAGCGGTGAGAGTGGGCATCCCTGTCGTGTTCCTGATCTCAGGGAAAAAGCTCTCAGTTTTTCCCCGTTGAGGATGATGTTAGCTGTGGGCTTTTCATAAATGGCTTTTATGATGTGTAAGTATGTTCCTTCTATCCCGACTTTCTCAAGGGTTTTTATTAAGAAAGGGTGCTGGATTTTGTCAAAGGCCTTTTCTGCATCGATTGACAGGATCATATGGTTCTTCTCTTTTTTTTTTGTTAATGTGATGTATCACGTTGATTGATTTGCGAATGTTGAACCAGCCCTGCATCCCAGGAATGAATCCCACTTGATCATGGTGAATAATTCTTTTTATATGCCGTTGAATTCGATTTGCTAGTATCTTATTGAGAATTTTTGCATCCATATTCATCAGGGATATTGGCCGGTAGTTCTCTTTTTTTACTGGGTCTCTGTCTGGTTTAGGAATCAAAGTAATACTGGCTTCATAGAATGAGTCTGGAAGTTTTCCTTCCCTTTCTATTTCTTGGAATAGCTTGAGAAGGATAGGTATTATCTCTGCTTTAAACGTCTGGTGGAACTCCCCTGGGAAGCCATCTGGTCCTGGACTCTTATTTGTTGGGAGATTTTTGATAACCGATTCAATTTCTTCGCTGGTTATGGGTCTGCTCAAGCTTTCTATTTCCTCCTGATTGAGTTTTGGAAGAGTGTGGGTGTTCAGGAATTTGTCCATTTCTTCCAGGTTGTCCAATTTGATGGCATATAATTTTTCATAGTATTCCCTGATAATTGTTTGTGTCTCTGAGGGATTGGTTGTAATAATTCCATTTTCATTCATGATTTTATCTATTTGGGTCATCTCCCTTTTCTTTTTGAGAAGCCTGGCTAGAGGTTTGTCAATTTTGTTTATTTTTTCAAAAAACCAACTCTTGGTTTCGTTGATCTGCTCTACAGTTTTTTTAGACTCTATATTGTTTATTTCTGCTCTGATGTTTATTATTTCTCTTCTTCTTCTGGGTTTGGGGTGTCTTTGCTGTTCTGCTTCTATTTCCTTTAGGTGTGCTGTTAGATTTTGTATTTGGGATTTTTCTTGTTTCTTGAGATAGGCCTGGATTGCAATGTATTTTCCTCTCAGGACTGCCTTCGCTGCATCCCAAGGCATTTGGATTGTTGTATTTTCATTTTCGTTTGTTTCCATATATTTTTTAATTTCTTCTCTAATTGCCTGGTTGACCCACTCATTCGTTAGTAGGGTGTTCTTTAACCTCCATGCTTTTGGAGGTTTTCCAGACTTTTTTCTGTGGTTGATTTCAAGCTTCATAAAATTGTGGTCTGAAAGTATGCATGGTATAATTTCAATTCTGGTAAACTTATGAAGGGCTGTTTTGTGACCCAGTATATGATCTATCTTGGAGAATGTTCCATGTGCACTCGAGAAGAAAGTTTATTCTGTTGCTTTGGGATGCAGAGTTCTAAATATATCTGTCAAGTCCATCTGATCCAATGTGTCATTCAGGGCCCTTGTTTCTTTATTGACCGTGTGTCTAGATGATCTATCCATTTCTGTAAGTGGGGTGTTAAAGTCCCCTGCAATTACCACATTCTTATCAATAAGGTTGCTTATGTTTATGAGTAATTGTTTTATATATTTGGGGGCTCCGGTATTCGGTGCATAGACATTTATAATTGTTAGCTCTTCCTGATGGATAGACCCTGTAACTATTATATAATGTCCTTCTTCATCTCTTGTTACAGCCTTTAATTTAAAGTCTAGTTTGTCTGATATAAGTATGGCTACTCCAGCTTTCTTTTGGCTTCCAGTAGCATGATAAATAGTTCTCCATCCCCTCACTCTCAATCTAAAGGTGTCCTCAGGTCTAAAATGAGTCTCTTGTAGACAGCAAATAGATGGGTCTTGTTTTTTTATCCATTCTGATACCCTATGTCTTTTGGTTGGTGCATTTAATCCATTTACATTCAGTGTTATTATAGAAAGATACGGGTTTAGAGTCATTGTGATGTCTGTATGTTTTATGCTTGTAGTTTTGTCCCTGGTACTTTGTCTCACAGGGTCCCCCTTAGGATCTCTTGTAGGGCTGGTTTAGTGGTGACAAATTCCTTCAGTTTTTGTTTGTTTGGGAAGACCTTTATCTCTCCTTCTATTCTAAATGACAGACTTGCTGGATAAAGGATTCTCGGCTGCATATTTTTTTCTGTCTAGCACACTGAAAATCTCGTGCCAATTCTTTCTGGCCTGCCAAGTTTCAAAAGAGAGATCAGTCACGAGTCTTATAGGTCTCCCTTTATATGTGAGGGCACGTTTACCCCTTGCTGCTTTCAGAATTTTCTCTTTATCCTTGTATTTTGCCAGTTTGACTATGATATGTCGTGCAGAAGATCGATTCAAGTTACGTCTGAAGGGAGTTCTCTGTGCCTCTTGGATTTCAATGCCTTTTTCCTTCCCCAGTTCAGGGAAGTTCTCAGCTATTATTTCTTCAAGTACCCCTTCAGCACCTTTCCCTCTCTCTTCCTCCTCTGGGATACCAATTATGCGTATATTATTTCTTTTTAGTGTATCACTTAGTTCTCTAATTTTCCCCTCATACTCCTGGATTTTTTTTTCTCAGCTTCCTCTTTTTCCATAACTTTATCTTCTAGTTCACCTATTCTCTCCTCTGCCTCTTCAATCCGAGCCGTCGTGGTTTCCATTTTGTTTTGCATTTCGTTTAAAGCGTTTTTCAGCTCCTCGTGACTGTTCCTTAGTCCCTTGATCTCTGTAGCAAGAGATTCTCTGCTGTCCTCTATACTGTTTTCAAGCCCAGCGATTAATTTTATGACTATTATTCTAAATTCACTTTCTGTTATATTATTCAAATCCTTTTTGATCAGCTCATTAGCTGTTGTTATTTCCTGGAGATTCTTCTGAGGGGAATTCTTCCGCTTGGTCATTTTGGATAGTCCCTGGCGTGGTGAGGACCTGCAGGGCACTTCCCCTGTGCTGTGGTGTATAACTGGAGTTGGTGGGCGGAGTCGCAGTCAGACCTGATGTCTGCCCCCGGCCCACCGCTGGGGCCACAGTCAGACTGGTGTGTGCCTTCTCTTCCCCTCTCCTAGGGGCGGGATTCACTGTGGGGTGGGGTGGCCCGTCTGGGCTACTTGCATACTGCCAGGCTTGTGATGCTGGGGATCTGGCGTATTAGCTGGGGTGGGTAAGCAAGGTGCACAGGGGCAGGAAGGGCAGGCTTAGCTCGCTTCTCCTTAGGTGATCCACTTTAGGAGGGGCCCTGTGGCAGCGGGAGGGAGTCAGAACCGCTGCTGGAGGTTTGGCTCCTCCGCAGAAGCACAGAGTTGGGTGTTTGTGCGGAGCGAGGAAGTTCCCTGGCAGGAACTGGTTCTCTTTGGGATTTTGGCTGGGGGATGGGCGGGGGAGATGGCGCTGGCAAGCGCCTTTGTTCCCCACCAAACTGAGCTCTGTCGTCCGGGGGCTCAGCAGCTCTCCCTCCCTTTGTCCTCCAGCCTTCCCGCTTTCCGAGCAGAGCTGTTAACTTATGACCTCCCAGACGCTAAGTCGCGCTTGCTGTCGGAACACAGTCCGTCAGGCCCCTCCGCTTTTGCCCGCCAGACTCGGGGGCTCTGCTTGGCCGGCGAGCTGCCCCTCCGCCCTGGCTCCCTTCCACCAGTCCGTGGAGCGCGCACCGCCTTGCCGCCCTTCCTACCCTCTTCCGTGGGCCTCTCGTCTGCGCTTGGCTCCGGAGACTCCGTTCTGCTAATCCTCTGGCGGTTTTCTGGGTTATTTAGGCAGGTGTAGGTGGAATCTAAGTGATCAGCAGGACGCGCGGTGAGCCCAGCGTCCTCCTACGCCGCCATCTTCCCTCCTCTCCCGCCCCTTGACTCTTGACCAGGCCACAGTTAGAATTTTGCATACTCAGTGTTTCAAGGTAGTGATCATACACACAAAAGAGAGAAAAGGAAAGTTTTTTCAGCATTTGAATTTCAAAAGTATAGGTCTCCTACTACAGAAAGGAAAACAGCAAATCTCTTAAGGTCTGATGCTAAAATGTCCCCCAGAATTGAAGAAATGAAGAGAGTTGGAAGGAGAACATTTTGAGGAGCTTTCTGGGCTTCTAACAGAGGGCACATTAAACTCTACCATATTCCATGCTCAGTCTAGGAGGGAGAGGAAAGAATGGCAGAGGCCTCAGAAGGCTTATAGAATCCATATGAAAAAGGACATATGCTCCCTTTTATGTGAGAACCTGGACAGGTAATAAGAGCCTGTAGTGGAAATGCCCAACTGGCACTTCCAGAAAAACATGTCCAAGACCAATGCATTGTACGCCCCTTCATTTCAGCAAGATGCAGATACTTCAGAACAATTCTTGCACATCTGAGAACAGCTCCAAGCTTCCTTCAGTTGAGAATAATAATAGGCTTCCAAAAGGAAGTTAGTCAAGAATGACTCAGACCCTGGGTCCTTGCTGACATAGGCCAAGACATTTCAGCAGAGACCTGCAAAGATCAATATCCAGGAACAATGATGTCCACATTCTCTCTCCTGACACCTTGCACCTCTTCATCATGCCCTGTGATAAATCTCTAAAACTTAAACATGACCCTGGAGGGGGAGGAAGTGTAGCAGAAGTTTATGTGATACATTTAAACTTACTGTTTTCTGGGCCTCTTCTCTAATGTCAGCATTGTGAAAGGTATTTATTCAGTAAGCCCTGGGCAGATATGCAATTAGAACTCAGAGGAGGAACTTGAGATGATATATCTGTTATTTATAGCCTAAACCAATCCACCTCTAAACAACTATTGTTTATCATCATCCAGATGTCTTTGTGTTGGATGGACTTCAGATGCTTTAGGCTGGGCTTGGCTTGGTGGTTCTATAGATTGGCTGGTACAGCCCTGTACCATGTGGGGTTTTTTTTTTTTGTTTGTTTCCTTGGACCAGCAGTCCAGCCAGTATGGTTTTCTGTGGTTAAGGTAGAAGTGGAAAGTCCAAGTAGAAACATTTAAGGTCTCTTAAAGCTTAGCCCCAGAATGGGCACACTGTCACATCTGCCCACATTTATTGATCAAAGCAAGTCGTGTGATCAAGCCCAAAGCAAGGAATGGGAAAGTATACTCCCCCCTCCGCCCCCCCCCCCCCCCCCGCCCAAGATGTGGCCATGGCAATGGTGTAGATTCAGGAAAGGTGAAAATTTGGGACTGTTCAACTGACTACAGATGGGAATGAATAGTTTTTGAGTGCCTATTGGTGTGCCAGACACTTTGGTAAGTGCTTTACATCTATGCACTTTCGTCTGTAAAAATGGTTTTATACAGCTGCATTGTTTTACTTTGTTTTTAAGAATATGAGGAAACTGAGGCTCAGAGAGGCCAAGTAACTTGCTCATTATGTATAGTTAATTTGAGACTGACTTCAGATTTCAACCTACCTCTGTTGAAAACCGAAGCCTATTATTTGGAACAACCAAGGTGTTGGACAGGTCTCAGTTTTCCTGACATTCATCAAGACCTCTTTTTCCTGAATGACCTTGACTCTAGAGGATTAGATAGCTCTGAGGTTTCTTCTTTTCCTTCTTTCATGTACAATCCTCCTTCCTTTTCCTTTTTGACTTGCTAATTAATTCAGTTACTTTTCCTTGATTCCTATTAGTCGGTAACACCATGATTGATACCATCTGGAAAACATTTATCTAAGTCTTGAGTGGAAAGTTTCACAGAACAGGAGATGTAAAAGGAGACCCTCAAGAGGAGCTATGCCTGCATAAGTGATAAATTACGAGCCTTTGGATTATCTGCCAGGAGCTCTCCCTCCAGGTTTGGGAGCAGCACCTTTCCTGCTGCAGTGCCAGCTGTATTATCTACCACATGTTCAGTAAAGTATGTGCCCTCTGAATAAAGTGGGGAGGGCAGAACCACTAGGCTTGCATAAACTAGCTTTCAACGGAATCTATTCTCCTCCAATTGTCTCAAGTGCCTTTTCCCTGGATAATCATGCTTCATACTTTTAGAAGCCCAGATCCCAACAGCTGGAGGTAAAACTCCCCATGTAATGGAAGAAAACATGTTGATACTTTTAATTGGTCCCTGAAGTGAAACCCAAGGAACAATTCATTGGTTGATGGATTTGAGGCTTTCAACTTAGCAGAGCTGGGATAGCAAAGATAAACACATTAGAAATTTGTGGCTAATTATTAGAAAGTTAATTTTATTTCATTCAAGATATAATAATCAAGTGAAAATCAGTTTACTTGATAGCTGTAGAAATTAATGATGCATCTACTTATATGTAAGCATGAGCACCTGCATTGTGGAACATGCTGTGGTTTTCTAGCAGTCCTGAATCCTCTGAGGGTCCTGAGCCCATGGACTGAAATAAGCGAAGCTTTTATTCCCAGCCATACAACTCCATTGCTCAAGTGGAAAACATCTAGGGAGATTAAAGAGCTCTACAAGCACCGAGAGCCTGGCCATCAAAGACACAAGAGAACTTCAAATACTATACACCTGTGGTATTAGTCAACAGTTGTTGCAATAACACTGCATAAAAATCTATTCCCAAATCTCAATGGCTTATAACAACAAACAGGCAAGTACTCAAATAGTTCTTACTTGTGAATATGTAAATCAGTTTCTTGCTCACAGGACTGCAAGTCAGCTAGGCCCAGTTCTACTTCAGATTCAAGATCAGGTTTATGTCAGTTTCTGTACCTTTCCTTCTAGAACCCAGGTTCAAGGGGCACGAGTTACCTGGGTATGTCATTACCATGGCAAATCGCAGGGACACCACAGGGCTGGAAGATTTTCCGTTTCTTAAAGTCTAAATTTGGAATAGGTACATCACCTTTGCTCATATTCCTTTGGCTAAACCAAATGACACGGCCTTATGTCAGCAGACCAGGAACATATGCCATACCCCAAGGGAGGGGGTAGTGAATATTTGCTAAAAAAAGAATCCCATAAAACATACTTTTATTTTCATTTTTATAGACCCTGACCTTTGTTCTCCTATACAATTTGGGGCGATTGAGAGTATACCAGTAGAGGTAGATATGCACTTAACTCATAGAGGAATAAATAGAATGAGGAATGTATAAATATCTTGTAAATTGTCAAATGTCATGCAATATTGCAAATAGAAAATGATTTATTAGGTACCCATTAGGAGTATTAGCCATGGAATGTGAAGTGCTGAGAGTAAATGATTCATGGGAGTGATTCTGACCCCAAAGCCTGCTAGTCTACACTGTATAAGAAATAGTGGTAAGGGCTGTATGGTTATCTCCTTAGACAGGGATTTTTTTATCCACTAACAAATATTTATTGGGGTTTACTATGTGCAAAGTATTTTTTGGTAGTGTTCAGAGTGAGTTCAGGGTTATAGGGTTGGTTGAAGGAGGAATGAAGAGGGATATAAAGATGAATAAAATGTAGTTTCTGCTTTCTGGAAGCTTGAACCCTGTAGTAGAAATAAAAAGTGTTCATAAAGAACTATGACTTTTTTCCTTCCTCCCTTCTCTTTCATCCCTCTTTTCTTCCCTTTTTCCTTCCATCCTTTCTGTACTATGATGGGGCATAATAGCTAGGAGTACATACTCTGGAGCCAGATTTCAAGCAATTATTACTAGGTTTATATCCCTAGGTAAGTCATTTAAGCTCTGTGTGCCTCAATTTGCTTGTCTGTAAAATGGAGAAAATAATTGTAGTAGAAGTTCTTGTTGTCTCACCACATCCCCTTGGCATTTACTCTTACATGCTTAAGAATGCTTGATGTGGGTTATCTGTGAATCTTTTCCTGAGAACACT
Source organism: Leopardus geoffroyi (assembly GCF_018350155.1). Taxonomy (NCBI): domain Eukaryota; kingdom Metazoa; phylum Chordata; class Mammalia; order Carnivora; family Felidae; genus Leopardus; species Leopardus geoffroyi. The sequence continues at coordinate 92,413,738 of NC_059338.1, forward strand.
CTTTTTTCTATTCAGGGGAGTATGCTCAGCCCACTCAGAGGATCCCTAGAAGGAGCTCTCAATCCATGAGAGATGTAGGCTGGTGATAGGTACTTCATCTTCCACACATCTAGTTTGGGATGACTTTGAGGTTTATTCTTCTTATACCCCATTGTTTCTCAGTGATATTAAAATCCATTTATATATTATGATATCTGACTTGATAACCCATATTTTATTGTCTTCTTTCCTCCCTACCATACTTTCCAACTCCCTATTTTGTTTCCTGAGATCGCTACTGAAACAGACTACTCACACTTAAGTCTTTGTTTCATGGATTGCTTCTGAAAAATCTAACCCAAGACAATAATTGTACCTACATTTTATGGTTGTTATGAGGATTCAATATGTTAACATGGATCTGAAACTCTTACACTGGTATCTGGAACTTAGTAAGCACTATGTAGGTATTAGCTATTATCCTAATAAAATGAAAGTTCTATGAGGGCAAAATATTCCTTAAAAGGCATAGTTTTCAACTAAAATTTGTAACCCATACAAAGAAATAGGGAAGTGTGGCCCACTCTTAGGAGAAAAAGGCAGTCTGCATAAACAGACTCTGAGGGCCCCGGTTGGATTTATTGAAGATTAAAACACCTGTTTTAAATATGTTCAAATAATTAGAAGAAAGCATTATCAAAGAATTAAAGGAAAATATAGTCTTGATGACTGAACGGGTAGGAGATTTCAACAGAGAAATAGAACCTATAAAGAGAATGAAATAGAAATTCTAGATCTGAAAAGTAGATTAAATAAAATGAAAAATTCACTAGGTGGGCTTAAGAATGGTTTGTAAGTAGCAGAAGAAGAATCAGTGAATTTGAAGATAAATCAATAGAAATTATTCTATCTAAAGAATGGAGAGAGAAAAAAAATAAAAATAACAGCTTCAGAAGCTTGTGGGACAATGTCAAGTGTTCCAACATACATATAATTGGATTCCACCAAGAGTGGAGAGAAAGGGGCAGAGAAATATTTAAAGAATTAATGACTCTAAACGTCCCCAGATTTTTCCAAGTTTGCATATTCAGTAAGCTCACCAGAACACAAGCAGTAAAAATACAAAGAAAATCATACTTAATTACTTCATGGTCAAACAGCAACAGGCCAAAGTTAAAGAGAGTATCTTGATAGTAATAAGAGAAAATTATAATTACTTGCAGAGGAAAAACAATGTGATTAATGATGACTTCTCATCAGAAACAGAGGAGGCCAGAAGACATCATAATAAGATATTCAGTGTTGAGAGACAAAAACTGTTGATCAAAAATTCTATATACCAAAATATCCTTCAAAAATGAAACAGAAATAGATACTTTCATATATACAAAAAAAGTGGGACTGTTTATCGGCATAAGATCTGCCCTAAATGAAATGCAAAAGGAAATTCTCTAGGGTGCAGGGAAATGACACCAAAAGGTAATGCAGATCTATATGTAGGAAAGAAGAACATCCAAAATGGTAAAGATGGGTGTGAAAATGAGAGAATATAAACACATACACATTAAAATATAAATGATTGGTTGAAGTAAAAATTATCACTATTGCAGGGATTATGATAAATATCGATACAATATATTTAAAAACTATAGCACAAAGAATGGTGGAAGTAAATAACATTTTTCTCCAAGGTGCTTATATTTTATTGACGTAATTCACTATGGGTTGAAGGGAAAAGAAAGAATAAATGAAGGGGCACCTGGGTGACTCAGTTGGTTGGGCAGCCAACTATATAGCTCAGGTCATGATCTCATGGTCTGTGAGTTCGAGCCCCACATCGGGCTGTGTGCTGATAGCTCAGAGCCTGGAGCCTGCTTCCGATTCCATATCTCCCTCTCTCTCTGCCCCTTCCCTGCTTGCTCTCTGTCTGTCTGTCTGTCTCTCTCTCTCTCTCAAAAATAATAAACATTCAAAAAAATTTTTTTAAAAGAATAAATGAAGAATTTCAAGAAAGTAAATAGAAACTGACTCATCAGTGTCTATAGGATACATCTATAGTAAGCAGTAAGAGGAGAATTCATAGCATTAAATACCAAAATCAGTGAAAAAGACAAATACATGAAATACCCAACTAAAAAAGCAGAAAAGGAACAATGAAACAGAAAGTAAGGGGAGAAATTTTAAAAGATAAAAGCAGAAATTTATAACAAATGAGAAACAATACAGATTTTTTTAAGGTTTACTTATTTTGAGAGAGTGTGTGCGTGAGTGAGGGAGGGGCAAAGAGAGAGAGAGAGAATCCCCCAAGCAGGGTCGCTGCTATCAGCACAGAGCCAGAGGCGAGGCTCTATCTCACCAACCTGAGATCATGACCTGAGCCAGAATCAAGAGTTGGAGGCTTAACCAACTGAGTCACCCAGGTCCCCCAACAATACAGTAGATTTAATAATAAAACACAAAGCTAATTGTTCAGAAAATTAAAAAAAAATAGTCCACTTGCATTTGCTAATCTTTTTTTAAAAATTCTTTTAATGGGTACACGCGAACAAAGTTTGTTTTATTTATTTATTTGTAGGTAGTCTCTACGCCCAATGTAGGGCTCAAACTCACAACCTTGAGATTAAGAGTTGCATGGTCTACTGACTAAGCCAGCCAGGTAACCCAGCATTTGCTAATCTCATTGAAGAGGGAGTTAGGGAAAAAGAAAGATAATAAGGGAGAAAACTCTTGTTTTCTGGTATAGAGGGAGAGGATAGCCATTAGTCTAACACTCCTGATCTCTCTGTCCCTTGGAGAGAGTGACTAATCTGGTGACTTCAGAGAGAAAGGGTAGCACTCATTGAAAACCACTGGAGATGGCTAAGCTCTAATCATTCCTATGAAATTTAATAATCCAAGGAAGAGAATTAAACAAGGACCTTGACTTTCTGGTTTGGTCTGTATTTCAGAAATTATCACATAGGTTTCATGGATAAAGAAACGTTCTATACAGAATAATTTCCACAAATAAATAGGAAATAAAAGGATAAAATTAGTAAGTCATCATTTTACAAGCCCAGTGAAATAACTAATTCAGACAGTGGTAATCAGTCATTTCACAAGTGCATTTAAATGGTGCTTCCCTGTGCCACACCGTAAGCATCACCTAGGAATTTGTTAGAAGTTGAAAACTTTGGTCCCCAGACCAAACCTACTACATCAGAAACTCAGAGAGTGGAACTCAGCAAACGTGTTATGACAAACTCTCCAGGTGATCTTGACGGACATTAAAGGTTGAGAGCTGTTTTGTGCCACACTGGCACACATTGTTTAATTCTTCAGAGAAATCGGAGAGGATTAGGGGTGTTCCATGGACATCCAAGTTTCCCATCCAAATCCTTGATTTTATTGCTTTTTTATTTTGTCCAGGGTAGAGGTTTGGAGATGACAGAAATGTCTTTGTATTGTAGAGGCTCAATAATGCTATTATGGTTCGTCTTCCGTTGGCTCTGACCCTTCAGGTAAGATTGTGTCTCAAACACAAGTGCAGAAAGGTCAGAAAGACCTTTTCAATCCCAATTTACTATTGAGACTATTAAATGGTAATTTTTATATCTGAAGCTTCCCTAAGGAACTGGGGCAAATTGAGTTAATCAAATTTTCTAGACTGCTTTGATTCCCTTACAACCATATAGACCTGGTTCCTGTCATTTTGAATTCCTGAGCTTTTATTTTTGTCAAGAAGATTGGATAATATATTCACGTGCTTAAAAGCAGCTTGCAATCCTCTGGCAAAATGGCCTACGTGTGATAGAAATGTTGCACCAACAATCTGTGCATTATTTTGAGGTTTTTATTTGGCTCTTGCAGGGTGCACAGGTATTCTTAATTTGTACACACTCCTGGAGGGCTGAGTCTGAATTCTGTAGTATTCTCTTTGTAGAAAACCAAATACTGCATGACATAAGGTACCAAATTAGTGCATTTTGATGATCAAGCTGCTGTGGAGAAGATACTGTTTCTCTTTTGACATACTTTTTTGAGGTGGGTGTTTCCCTTGTAGTCCTTTCTGTTCAAGGTCCTTGAGGTACTAAGTCTTCAAATACCTGCAGCTGAATTTCTCAGTGCATGTAAAGCAAGTAACAATAATATAACAGCATTTCTTCTCACCCTTCCCCAAGGAAGGGAATTTCTGCCCATTACCCCAGTGTTTCTCCCAAGTAGTTCTGAGAGTCCCCAACTGGTGTGTAACGTGGGAGTGGTCAACCTTGTCCTCTTGTGTGCCCCGTGGCGCCTGCCACTGATCTGCCTTGCGAGTCCTATTCCAGCTCCCTGTGGTGATACCCTTCTGGGAGAGTCGACCCCAAAGCAGCAGCTAAGTGAATGGTGCCTGCTTAGGATAATGATGAAAGATGTCAGAACAGCTGCCACTAATCTTTGCTGCCATAACTGTGCTGCCAAGGTGCCTTATAAGGGTGGTATTCCCTACTGCTGCCCAATGCCCCCATGGTTTGCTACTTGAAATACATCATGATTATTTGTTGAATTAGCTTTGTTTGTTTGTTTTTGAGGATTCCTTGTCCGATATATTGTAGGATGTGTATGCTCTTCTATCGGAAGTACAGTAAAACCTTGGATTGAGAGGAACTTGTTCTGTGAGTGTTCCCCAAGATGAGCAGACATTTCTAATGAATTTTAAGTTGATAAATGAGCGCTGTCTTGTAATGCAAGTAGTATGTGACGCTGAACATCACAGCTCAGCCACTGGTTCTTGAAATTCGCTTTGATATACAAGTGCTTTGGATTACAAATATGTTTCCAGAATGAATTATGCTTGCAGGCTAAGGCTTTACTGTACTTTTTAAATTATTGAAGTATAGTTGACACACGATGTCACTTTAGTTTCAGGTGTATAACACAGTGATGCGACAACTATGTATGTTATGCTGTACTCGCCAAGAGTGTAGTTACCATCTGCCAGCATACAAGTGTAATACAGTACCATTGACTATATTCCCTATGCTGTGCCTTAGCTTTTTGTGTTTTTTACTGAACCTCCATTGTAGCCCACTTGACCTTAGAAGTTGGCATGAGACTAGGCTGGGAAATTACCGGAGTGACAAATTTAACTCATGATCTTACCTCCCTTCTATTCTGGCCAGTTGCCTTAGATCCAAACTTATGCATCAGATCTCATGTTTTAGGATATAATTCTCAGACGCCCATCATGTCCAGATGTACCTGAATGCTAGGATAAACATAGCCTGAGGGTAATATAGTTTTATGCCTACTTTAGGTAAGGTAGATGGTTCATATGATAAACTTAAAGAATACTGGATCTGACTCTTTGGAAGCCAACTGAGAAAAAAGAAAAAAAAAAAAAGCACTCTAAATGCAAAAGCAGGGAACAGCAGTGAAGTTCTATGATCTCTAGAAACACGTCTTTGTTTATTTTTGCCTTCAACAAGTATTCATTAAATGCTTCCATGTTTTAGACGAGAAATTACAAATGGATTCCATCTTGTGTGCCAACTCTGATCAATTGGCGGTTACTGTCTGTAGCCGTCTGAGTCTACATGTGGGCTCAGCAGGAAAGTGTCATGAGTGATTAGCGGTGTGAGCCATGGAGGAAGGAATAGGTAGTAGTGGTAGCAGACACACCACGTACCTGCTACCCCTTTTCTTGTCTCCGGAGCCACAGCAATAAATAAGACACATGCATGCTCTTAAGTAGCTAAAAGGTCCTGACAACAGGAATTCACAGGATTTAGACCTTTTTTTTTTTTTTTGGCTTATATTCCCTTTCCAAGAGATGTCCTCGGTCATTCAAGCCAGCTGTGCCCATCTTGGCATGTACTTGGGTTTGTCTCCTACCGATTCCATGTTTTCATCTGGATCTACAGCATCTGCAGGCTGTCATAGCCTCACTTCTTGTGGTTAATGCACAAGACCAGTTCATCTCCTGCCCAGAGGAATTGGAAATGACATTACAAAGAAAAATTGCCCCCCAACTCAAGAAAAGTCTGTCCTGGAACAATCCAAAAAGTTCAGCTCCCTACAGTATGATACAATTTGACATCCTAATTAAAGTAACCATGGAGGAGGGTCAAAGAGGGAATGAAAGGAAGAGATTCACATTTCAAGTAGCATAGGAAAGCCCTTTAGCTGATTTGGCATGCAGATAAAAGAGACCGCAGCTCCCGAAGCTAATTACCTGCAGCATTAATTCAGGACGTGACAGACAAATGATGCAGCTTTGTAAAAATGCCCAAGATAGTTTGTTGGAGCTGATTAGTAAAAGCAATGCTGGTGGGGAGGTCTGGGGAGTACATACAGGGAGTTGTGCTTTCTTGATATCTTGTCTGGTTTCCCAAAGAAATGGCCAGCATGTGAGTTCTATGAAAATTGATTCATCATTTGAAGCCAGATGCATCCTTTATTGAACCTGTCTCTTCCTTATTAAATACAGTGATTATAACCAGAAAGAAGGAAATAATACTTGGAATGATCCATCATTATTCCTATATACTGCTAATGAAGCACAAATACCTTTTTATTCAATAGGTATTGAGGTAATCAAATATTAAACCAAAGCGTCTCTTCAATTTCCTGATACAATTAATGATGGTGAATACAATATTCATTTAAAAGCAAGGTTCTCCTTCACCTCCACAATCAAAGTAATTAAAGCATCTGGGCTGCTTCTCTTTTGTTTCTTAATAAGGAAAAATAAAAGTCCTAGTTCGGCAGATGGCAAAATTCCATATCATGCTTCGTCTGCATTATAAGGAAAAAAGCCTTGGCTAATGAATATGTATTTCTGTCATCCCACTGTTTCTTCAATGTAAACTTACAGTTTTATTTTTCTAACTTCTCTTCCCTTTCTTCCTGGCACAGCACCCACCCCTCCCCCTTTCTGGGAACTGTCTTTTCTTTGCCCCATTACAACTCTGTGAGTTTTTAGTAGGAATGCTCATATTCAGACATGACCCTGCTCCCTGCTTGTCCCCACTGTAGTGTAAGGAGGGCCCCAGAGCCAGGAAGGGTCTGGGTTCCTTTCTTGATAGTTTAAGACTTGGACACAGGGAGAGACACAAGCTGTCTTTCCTTACTGGATGAAGTTCTTGGCAGGTATGTGTAAAGCAGGAAAGAGAGGAAAAAGAAAGCTGGAAAATGAAAGACTGGGAACAAAGTCCTGATTGAATCCTATTTTCGGCAGAATGCTAGCAATGTCCATTCAGGGGGCCCAAATTCTGACTTCTTATGTGAGATACTCCAATGCTATTAATTCCTCATTTTGTTTAAGCTAATTCAATTTGAATTTTGGTAACAAAGAGCCCAAAACTATTGAACTACAAACCAAGCATGCTGACAATTCACCTGGCATCAGTGATGCTGAGCCGTGGGGACAGTTTCATCCAGCCACAGGATGGACATTGACTATTAGGAAGACCCTAAGGAACGGTGGCGATTTAGGAGTGTTCTGAGAGATAGTTAGGAACGCCTGAGAGGCTAGAGCAAATTTTCTCCAGGCAGAGCATGACAATTAGCGTTCAAATGACCAAGGCCCAGACCCTGCTGTTTCAGGATTAATAGGGAGCCCCTAGCACAGGATTTATACAGCCAAGAAATGAGATTATTAATCTTTTGCCTTCCCTCCCTTCTCAATTACTTGCTCTTCATGCCTGCCTCTAGATTTGGCTTCACTTGACAGTTTTGACATCCAAATCCCTGCTCAGCATCCCCTTTGGCCAAACCTTACCTTTCCCTGACTTTGAGATTCCTCGGTAAATCCCCCCTCCCCCCCCCCCGCTCTATTTTATCTATAGCTAACTGACCTTTGTTCTAAAACTGCACTGATCAGTATAGCGGCTGCTAGCTCTATGTGTCTATTTATGCTTACATTTTTATCAATTGAAATTTTAAAAGATTAAAAATAGAGCTTCTCAGCCAGATTTCAAGTACTCAATAGCCACACATGCCTAGTAGCTACTCTACTGGACATTTTTCAGCATGGCAACAACTCTGTTAGGCAGCACTGTTCTATCAGGTAGTCCTTGATTGACCAGACCACCCTGGTTTGCCCTTTCAGCAGCTAGCGGGAGAAGATGCAGGCTAGAATAATGAAATACAGCAGGCAGAAGAGTCCTTATCTCTCCCAGGAATAGCAAATATGTTACAAGTGCCTCCATGCCTCACCTACCTGCCCTTGGCAGACATCACCGGTTAATCACAGCACCATTTCCCACTGAACCAAGATGGCTTTTGCAACCTTCCTGAGCACCATGCTCCTGGAAGCTTCTAACAAAAATGATCAGGGTGGGTATTTGAGATAAATCATTTAGAATCTGTTTCTAGTCCAGTCCCCTCTTTTAGCTACAGAGAAAATCAAGGTCCCGTGAAGCAAATGAGTAATAGAATCTACCCTAGAATTTAGGTCTTCTGATTAAAAGCATCACTGTAGCATGTTGGTAGGCGAGTAAGTTCTAGAATTAGACTGCTGGGGTTCAACTCTCAGTCCTACCTTTTAATTTCTGTGTGGTCTTGAACTTACTGTTTCTGAGCTCCGGTTCCCTCATTTTTGAACTGGGAATTTTAGCAATAATATTTCCTTCATAAAATTGCTGTGGGGAGTCAATGTGATAATTAGCGTAAGGTGCCTGGCATCCAGTAAGTGCCAAATAAACGATAGCGATTATCATTAATGTGTGGCACTTCGGGCCCCATTTATTATTCTCGGTGTATGGAAGAGGAAGCAGAAAATCAAAGAGACTGGAGCACACGTAAGGTCACACAGCTAGTTCACTGCAGAGCAGAGGTTTTCACCTAAGTATTTTTATTCCAAGTTCAGCACTCTGGCCACAATATCACGTTCTGGAAGCACTTCCTGCTTCCTTAGATTCTCTAACATTCTTTTTAACCCTTCCAGTGCAGGGTACTAAAAAATTCATGCATGTGTGTACTTACACAGCCCTTTGACACAGCTGACAGAGATCCTGACAGAGAAGTTGATGGTGAACCTGTCTTGTTGGGATCTTCTTGTCTGAGTAAAGCTCTTTTCACAATTTGTCCCTCAGCTAGTTAGAAATGAACACTGAAATCTATATCACAGTGGGCTTTCTCCATAGGTTCCCAGGCCCATGAAAGTTGCAATTTACTAGGTAATAGTAATGAAACTGCTAGTATTTGATAGTTTGACTTAACGAAAACTGCATTTTCTAACCTAATAATTATTTTCAGTTTACAAATAAGGGAAACAGACTCAGAGAACATCCATAATTTGCCCAAAGACAAACAGCCAACGGGTGGTGAAATTGGTATTCAAACCTAAATTGCCTAACTAGGTTAACCCCAGTTAGCCACCACTGCACCCTGGGAAACTGGACAGCTAGCCTTAGGATGTTATGGGGAGGAATGGAGTGGCTGGTGTCCACAGAAAAATATCACCATTTCTTTGAAAACCACCCCTGTTACTGCAAAAGCAATTCAGACATCATGCTTGACAGCCCGTTAGTTGAGAATGCCATTTTTTTTAAATTTTTTTTCAACGTTTATTTATTTTTTGGGGGGACAGAGAGAGACAGAGCATGAACGGGGGAGGGGCAGAGAGAGGGAGACACAGAATCGGAAACAGGCTCCAGGCTCTGAGCCATCAGCCCAGAGCCTGATGCGGGGCTCGAACTCACGGACCGCGAGATCGTGACCTGGCTGAAGTTGGACGCTTAACCGACTGCGCCACCCAGGCGCCCCGAGAATGCCATTTTTAATAAAACCATTTTTTAACCCATGTATTAATTGCCTGCTATTGTAACAGACGAGCCCTAAGCCTTTCCTATATTTGGACTTTGTTATTTAAGCAACATTTTTGTTCCTTTTGTATTTTTCTGAAAACCTTACCCAATCTCTATATTCTCCCTGGAATTTCCCTCTGTCTTTCCTGCTTCATGGCAAGCAGTACAGGAGTAAGGCTATTTAAAGAATTTTTCCCACTAAAATGAATGGTCAATTTATCTTTTTAAAAGGGAAACTTTTGGAGCACCTGGGTGGCTCAGTCTGTTGAGCATCCAACTCTTGATTTCAGCTCAGATCATGATCCCAAGGTTGTGGGATGGAGTCCTGCATTGGGCTCCGTGCTAAGCCTGGAACCTGCTTGAGATTCTCTTTCTCTCTCCCTTCCTCTGCCACTCTCCCCCGATCACGCATACTCTCTCTCTCTCTCTCAATCTCTCTCTCTCTCTCTCTCTCTCAAATAAAAAATAGGAAGAAAAAGAATATTTATTTTTAAAGAAAGGAAACTTTCTCCAAGAAAGTGTTTTGTGAGTATGAGTGATTTTAAACCTGAACATCATCAATCATCTTTTTTTTTTGTCCAGAAAGAGAAAGTAGATAATTTGTCCAGAATTTGTATATCCTAACCTAGCTGAATGACAGGAAAAGAAGCATTTAGTCGGTAAGTGTGGTTTGTATACTCAATGCAAGTATCATCCCTCTGACAGTCAACCTAAGGTAGTTCTTTATAAGACTATGGCATGGTAAAACAGCCTATTTAATTTTTTTTTTAATTGGCAAGTGAATTGATTGTATTTGATGTCAAACATTCATATCGGATGATTTTTTTTTAGAAACGTGTCTAGGGGTGCCTGGGTAGCTCAGTCAGCTGAGTATCCAACTCTTGGTCTCGGCTCAGGTTATGATCTCACAATTCACGACTTCGAGCCCCATGTCAGGCTCTGCACTGGTGGCATGGAACCTGCTGGGGATTCTGTCTCTGCCTCTCTCTGCCCCTCCCCCACTTGTGCTCCCTTTTTCAAAATAAGCATTTTAAAAAAGAAACATTTCTATTTCTTAAACCTCAGTATAACAATTGCCGTGTCTTACGAACATGGCCCACCCCCTTCACATGTTTATCTAAACAAACAAACATCAAACGTATTAACTCAGACTATGGAGGAGACAGGAATCCTGTGAAAGGAACAAGTGGGGTTTGTAAATGTGAGTCAGCTGGTGTCAAGTTCCAGCTGAAGGTCACATTGCAATATGGGAAGCTGTGATATACATAAAATCAGGGCATTTAGAAAGAAGAAAACAATCTTCAAATAAGGTGCAGGATCTCTCACTGTTTAGCTTCGCCCCATCACTTGCACTAGATGTTGGTCATTTCATTGAAGTGTGACCTAAGTTATAGATATAAACCTAATTTCTGAGAAATTTGGTTTTTGTCAAGCTGATGGTGAAGACTATTGTTGCTTTCTGTGGGGCCAGGCCAATCTCTGCTCTGCTGTCTGCAAGATCGTTTCAGGACCAGTGTGTTCAGGCATTCGGTCTGTACAGATGAGATTTGTACCTTCACATATTGCTGTGGCCTGTGTAGCTGGATCCATCCCAATTCACTGCCCGAGAGCAAACAGAGACTATTAATTTTTTAACGAATTACCTTAGGGACACCGTAAAACACACACACACACACACACACACACACACACACACACACACACCAGTAAGAGCACCAGCCAGCTTCCCTCAGGGTCGGGGACTCAGAAACTTGAAGCATATTCATCCATTGTCAATCCTGGTCCCTGAAATGCTGTCCTTGTTAAATCTCAGCAGTGTCATCTTTGGCTCTTTTGGCATTTATGTGCTGAGAGTAGCAGAGACGTTCTTGGCTTTTTCTTTCAGTTTTCAAGTTCTCCAGTTCACTGTTGGGTAAAATGATTTCTAGGCAGTGTTTGTAACACATTTAGAATCCTTTGGGAAAACTGGAAAAGAAAATTCAACTCATGATAAACTAAAACCATTTCTTATTTCCCAGTGAAATAAAAGCTAGCCTCAATTGTGATTTTCAGTTTGACTAACTTACTGTGGGACCCAAGACTTCAACCTTGTATTCTATTGAACACAGGTCCAGATGATCTCTTCTCAAAAGATCCCACTTGGACAAAGGGACAGAAATAACATTCGTTGTTTGGGTTTTGATGATACTTGGGTATTATTTTAAGTCTGGCTTTCTGGTCTGGTTCTGCCTTTGCTGGGTTTTCAGCGCTGAAATCCACTTCTGCTGAACGCATTTTGGAAAGTGTAAGGAGACCAGTAGATGGCAGAAGTGCACTGCCTAAAATCGGAAAGGCGCTGAAGCAGCACTCCTTAGCCAGGCTCTGGGTAAGGCCTTTGAGGGGGTGGGGAAGAGGGTGCCGTGATTGTTGACTGATCCACTGACCCCTGTCTCCTCCTCTACTCCTTCAACTCTGATTGCAGTCCTGGGCACTGTTCCCCTATAGCTTCTCAAGCCAGGATGTGGAGTCCAGCAAGCAGATCTGCAACATGAGGATGCAGCGTTAGTTCAGGATGGCCTGGAAGTCTCTGAACTTTCCCAGTGCTGTGGTCCTGGCAGTTTGTTTAAAGAGGGTCCTAAATATGCCTGGGATTAGGAATCGTAGCTTCTGATGGGAATAAGACAGTAGGTAAACAGACTACTTGTAATAAATAGGGGCACCTGGGTGGCTCAGTCGGTACAGCATCTGACTCTTGATTTCAGCTCAGGTCATGATCTTAGGGTTCAGTTTGTGAATTGGAGTCCTGCATTGGGCTCCTCCAACTGACAGTGCAGAATCTTCTTGGAATTCTCTCTCTCTCCTTCTTTGCCCTTCCCCCACTTGCTGCATGTGTGTGTGTGTGTGTGTGTGTGTGTGTGCGCGCGCACGCGCGCGCACACTCACTCTCAAAATAAACTTTAAAAAGTTAATAAATAACCTCTGTTCTCAGCCAGACATGTCGTTCATTAAATGTGTTTTTAATTCCTACCATGAGGTAGGCATAAAGATACAACCACAAATAACACCTATCAGGCAGTGTAAGAAGCCTATAGCTTGTTATGAGGAACATATAGGCCATGAATAGGCATTAAGACAGGTAATAGTTGCTTCAATAAGGGGGAATACAGGACACTACCATCACAGATGAGCTTTCTAGTGGGAGTGAAGTCTAAAGGAGATCTCAAGGACAATTAGGAGTGAGCCAGGAAGAGTCAGGAGAAGAAAATTCCAAGCTAGACACTAGAGATAAGAAGAATGTAACCCAACTAAGCTAGGAGAGAGTGCTGTCACCTGGGGACTTAAGAAGTTGATTGAAATCTAGGGTAGAATAATGACAGTGGAAGACCAGGGAAGGTGAGTCTTGTCTGCCATATACCAAGGAGTTTGCTTTAGCTTGAATTTACTTTATCACTGAGATGCCATGAAAGGTTATATAAAAGGCAGTGTCCTGATTATGTCTGTTCTTTAGATGAGCCATTCTGGTGGCATTTACAGAATGGATTGGAATGAGGCAGGAGGGGAGGAGTGAGGATGAGCATTCCTGATAGTCACAACAAGGTCATGGCAAGGGAAGAGAGAGAAGTGAACAGATGGTTAATGAGTTATTAGGAGGATAGAAAAGATATTTGGAGACTTACTCTCTGTGTAGGGCAAGAGAGCAGGAGACTCAAGAAGAATAGCCCCTCATCCTTGATGTGGGGTAACTTCAGAGACTCTGTTGCCATTAACCAAGTGTAGTACTGGGCAGAAAGTTAACAGTGAACCCCAGTGATGTGCAAAGAACTTTGTCAGAACCTAAAGAGCATGAAACTGAAATTAGTATTCATTTGTCAATTCATTCATTCAAACAATAATCATGGGTCATCTAGTTTATAGAAGACAATATGCCAAGTCTTATATACAATATCAGCATGAACAAAATGATGTTTTCCAATCTTCAAGGTGCATAGAGAACGTGTTTCTTAATATTTTTCTAGTTGTGTTTATTGCTTCGATTACACATTTGGATTGTGGCTACACAGTGTATTATTTTTCAAAATTGTTTTTATGTAAACCTCATCACTTCTAGAATTACAACTAGAATAAAAGCTGTTTGGGGGTGGGTCAGCAACCAAGACACCGATGGTTTTATAAAAAAAAAAGCATCTTAAAAATTCTTGTCAAATGAAATAAAATATAACTATAATTCCCAAAGCTACTTTTGACACATACTTTGAAACTCTTCTGCCATTAGTATTATTATAAGAATGGGGGGGGGAGGGGGAGGGGGAGGAAGCAAGAAAAAAAGAGAATTAAGTTGAATTTCCTCTCAACTTCTCTTTCTGGTGACATTCTTATAACACTGTAAACAAAGCAAACAAGTTGAACAGAAAAACAGTTGAATAAGTTCTATAATGTGAGAATTAAATATATCTTTGATAGTATCCCTAATATCTAGAAGACTTTAGTATAAAGACATATACAACAATGATTCACCATTTGCAGGTTCAGGCTTGGAGATATTTTATTTTTTCATCCAGTTACACAAGCTTTTTTGTCCTCATTAAAGATATATTGAGTACTTATCTGTCAGCACTGATGATACAAGGGTTAACACTATAGGCACAGTCCTTTTCAGGATGCTTAAGATCTAGTGAGGACAAGAGATCTTAGACAAGGAAACACAAGTGTATTGTATTCCCACAATAATATGAACCTATGTTAATCCACTAAGATTTGGCTCCCTTGTGACAGCACATTTGTGGAGGAAATGTGTAGTTACACTTACGAGACAGGGAAAAACTAACTAGGTCATCAGGACCTGAATCTGTTGCCTTGGTCATCATTACAAAGCTAGAACACAACTGTATACATGGTCAAATGAAATAAGCACCTAATGACAAGAGACAGAGAGTCTCCTAGGTCCTTAGAAAGAGCCTCTGCACCAGAGGTGGCAAACACATTAGGCTTCATTTCATGTAAGAGCTCAAATTGATTGGAGGTAGCTTTCTGGGGTGTCATGCTGAACAAGATTTAGTGGGGAGGAGAGATTGTTTTCAAATGAGCAATTGTGTAGGAAGGGAGAGTAGTGACACATGGAACATATTAGTGCATCCTTCACTACACTATGGCTTAATCAATAATATCGACATATTTAAAGAAAGCAAGCATGGAGAAGTTGAAATGCACCATCTAGAAACACAGGGATTAGAGAAGGAGACAATGGTAGGAATTGTTCATTTCTGAATCTGAGAGACACTGACATTCAGGTCTCTAAACAGGTGAATGCTGTCAAGGGTCAGCCATGTTTGATCAGGCTTCATCATGGCATCAGGACTCTTGAGAACCTGCTTTTCATTGCTCAAATCCTATGCTCAGGAGGACCTTCTGATTCAGTGTCAAGTTTACCAATACCAAGAAGGGATATCATTGATAAGAAGTTTGGGATCATTTGGGAAAGGGCTAAAATCTGGTTTCTGGAATTGTAAACCTGAGTATTAGGCCCCTAGTTATGGTAAATTCATCCCCAAATCATGCCCTCCTAAGGCTCCTTGTTAGTCAGCCTGGCCTGGTCACATGCATTGCCTGGAAAGTGCTTTCCTTTTGACTTAGATGAAACTCACATGAAGTTTTATCAGTTAGCCAAGTAACCTAATTTGTACAACTTATATGTAGAAAACTGATAACAAGTTTTTCAAGAAACTCACACTTCTATGTTGGGATGAATACAAGGTTTAAAAATAAACAAATGTGACAACTAAAACATATATGAATTCAATTTCAATGATTTTTGGCAAGAAACTACTATTCACTTTCTTTTCTCACTGGTGTCTTCCTCTGGTTTATTTGCAAATTCTGCAAAAATCTTTGTTCTTGAATGTATTTAAATGCAAATTTTAAGTTTACCCACACATTCTCTTAATGATGTGAAAGTTCTAATGTATTTTATTTCTCACTTAAAAGATGAAGCAGAATGTAAATTTGAAGAACATTGAGGGAGTTTTCTTTCTGCATTTTTAAAAATGCCTCCAACAAGTGCCATCCCTCAGGTTGAAATATACAGGAAAAAAAAAAGCCTAATAATAATTGCTGCTTGGCCTTGGCAGTTGGCATTGCATTTCTTGCAAATGAATATCTCAGGATTGAGTCACAGGAACTATTTGCCACATAAAAGTGCAAGTAAAGTAACTTCCTGCAAGGGAAAGAAAGATTTGAAGACATCACAGACTCAATAAAACACTGATGTTCCAGTGGCTCAGCAATCTGAGAAGTTCATATGGAAGTAGTGCTAGAATGGAAAAGAAAGGAAGAGAAAAACAGTTATGAAGAGAAGGTGGAAAGTAGGGGCAGAGAAGAAACAGGGTCATAATCTAAATTTAAGCTGTGACAGGGTAGTGATTGGTGTAGGCATTACAGAATATTTGGCAGATGAAGATCTAAACTTTAAGCATCAGGCTGAGAGGTTGAATCCAATGGGTTAAGATTTTCCTCTGCCCGTCCCCTGCTCACACTTTGTATGTCTTTCTCAAAATAAATAAACATTAAAAATTTTTTTAAAAAAGATTTTCAAAGCACAATCTGAGCTACTCACATAAAACATAAGAAGTTTCCTTCAGAGCAGTCATTAGATTGTTTAAGTGACTGGTCGCTTAGTAGCCACATCCAAATATGCAAGCAATGAGCCTTTTGCCACTTTTCCCATCAAGAGCAGAATCAGAGTTCCTCTCACATTGACTCTGGGCTTGGTCATATAACATGCT
Organism: Leopardus geoffroyi; assembly: GCF_018350155.1. Taxonomy (NCBI): domain Eukaryota; kingdom Metazoa; phylum Chordata; class Mammalia; order Carnivora; family Felidae; genus Leopardus; species Leopardus geoffroyi. The sequence continues at coordinate 92,430,245 of NC_059338.1, forward strand.
TTGACAAATGAGACTTCCCATAGGAAGTTTGAAAAGGGTTTGTGCAATGGGGCTGGCCCGTAGGAACACTACTTTGAGACCTGGTATAGTCTAGTAGGATAAAAGGCTGTATTAGTTTCCTATTGCTGCTGTAACAAATTACCACAAATGCAATGGCTTGAAACAACACACATCTATTATCTTATGATTCTCAAGGTCAGAAATTTAAAATGGGTCAGCAGGGCTGAGTTCCTTCTGAAGGTTATAGGGAAGAATCCCTTTCCTTCCCTTTTCCAGCTTCTAGAAACCACCTGCATTTCTTGGCTGGTTGTTCCTTTCTCACATCACCCTGACCACTGCTTCTGGGGTCAACCCTCCTTCTCTAACTCTGACCCTCCTGCCTGCCTCTTATAAGAACCCTTGTGATTAGATTGGGTCCACCTGCGTAATCTAGGATAATCTTCCCACTTAAGATCTTTAACTTAATCACATTTGCAAATTCCCTTTTGTCGTGTAAGGTAACATATTCATATTCACAAATTTTGAGGATTAGAGCATACATATCTTTTGAGGACCATCTTTCTGTCTACCACAAAGGCCAAATGCAACAGAACCAAGAAGCCCTAACCCACAGCCAGCACCAAGGTAGCAGATATGTGAGTGAAGCTGTCTTAATTCTTCTATGTCAGTGAACCCAGCTGGGACCAACAAAAGAACCACCAACCATTCCACAGAATTATAAGAAATGATAAATCACTGATTTTTAACTCCTTAAGTTTTTGAGTGGTGGGCCATGCAACCCTCAAACTCTAATTTAAATAATTTATTTGTACAATAATTTAAATCAACCTTCTGGAATCTGGAAATTTTACATCTTTTTTGGCAAAAGTAAGGTTTTGTAGAGGGGAAATAGTTTTATGACTTCCACAAATAGTTCTTCTCTAGGTATGAGAACTTATACCTTTCTTATGTTGTACCATTTTCCAATCTACCTCTAAATATCATATTCTTTTTAGAAAGTTTAAGAAACGGAGAAGACTTTTAAATTCAGCATTCTGATTGATTCTCAGGTAAATATCTGATTGTTTTCTTTAATCTTTACATCTTTTTTCTCGATATAATTTAAAATACTAAAATGTATTTGTGGCCATTTTCAATAACCTTAGAAATTGTTCCAATTTTTTTGTTTTCTGAAACCACAAATGTTTGAAAATATTCCCTTATTCATCATAACTCTTGAACTCATAGAAGTCTGTACTAAGGTATCCTTGGTGTTTTTATATTCCTCAGACATTTATGGACTCCTCTGTTCCAATTAAATCATCATCTATCATCTGAAATTTGTTAAGCACTAATCTCTGGATTGGGCTCTGTGGAGTGCTGTACAAATCAAGTTAAAAAGATGGAGCCACAGCTCTCCAAGAAGTTCCATAAAATTTAATTCATCAGGCTCTTTGGGGGAACAATAAAAGGTCTCTTTGGTCCTTCATTAACTCAAATGTGAAATGCTGGATTTGCAACTCAAGTTCCTGACTTTGAAGATTATTATTTTGCTTTCTAGGTCATCTCCTTTTTGAAACTTGATCTTAAATGTCAATCCCATTGTCTGGGCAACTAGGCAAAGCTGAGGTAGATGACTCTTAATTACATTCCCCATTGTAGAGTGTTGAATGATAAACAAAAAGTTGAGTATATGTTCTATTTTCTAAAGTTTCTTTGATGAGTATAGGTGGCTGATCAATTCTTCTATCTTTATATCATGTCTCTTCACCTACCTGAGGTTTCTCCCTCTGTCACCATGTGGCTGTTTTCAAATATGTCTATAAATTATTTGCAACTCTTCACACTGAGAGGTGGGTTCCCTCTTGTCCCTTATATCTAAGTTGGCCTGAGTAACTTGCTTGTAAAGAATAGAATACAATAGAAGTGAAGTTGCATAACTTTAGAGAAGTGATGTTGCATAATTCTGAAAAGGCCTTGTAGCTCTTGCCTGGTTGACTTAGGACACTTGTTCTGGGGGAAGTCAGCCACCATGTGAGAACATCTGAGTCTACTATGCTGACAAGACTATGTGTGGATAATCTAGCAAGCAACTCTGGCTGAGCTTTCACTGGCTTTCAGCAGCAACTGCCATTCACGTGAGCACGTCCTCTTGGAGGACCTGCACAGTAGACCTTCAGTTGACTGCAGCTCCAGCCTTTATTTGACTGCAACTACATGAGGGACTCCAAGTGCCATCTGCTCAGATAAGCCCTTCCCAAATTCTTGACTGAAACATCATGAGCGAAATAAAATGATTGTTGTCTTATGCCACTACATTACAGGGTAATTTGTTATGCACCAGTAGTAACTAGACTAGTCTTAAAAAGAAAATCTTGAGTAGGTGTCAATTTCCCTATCAAAGATGGCCTTGGGAGGAAACACTTAACCCATGTTCCAAGTTCAGGAACCTGTTCTCTGAGGGAGGCAGTTTATTGAGAAGAGGCAATGAAACTGGGTATTAGGAATTTAGGATTCTGGATCAAGTATTGCCACCAATTGCTGTGTGAGTTAGATCACACCATTATCTCTCTAGGATCTAGTTTTCTCATCTGTAAAATAGAAAATTGGAACCAAATAACATGTATGGTTTCTTTTATGCCTTAACATTTTATAATTATAATGACTTTTAAGAACACTGAGATAGTTGGGGCGCCTGGGTGGCACAGTCGGTTGAGCGTCCGACTTCAGCCAGGTCACGATCTCGCGGTCCGTGAGTTCGAGCCCCACGTCAGGCTCTGGGCTGATGGCTTAGAGCCTGTTTCCGATTCTATGTCTCCCTCTCTCTCTGCCCCTCCCCCATTCATGCTCTGTCTCTCTCTGTCCCCAAAAAAATAAATAAAACGTCGAAAAAAATTAAAAAAAAAAACAACAGAACACTGAGATAGTTAAATCAACAAGATGAGTTGATATGTAATATCCCCTAGAAGAATGCAGCTGATTTCCAAGTGGATTGGTTCACCTATAAATTTGTAGGGAGTTCTTGTCCAAAAGCATTTAAAGGCTTGATTCTAGGTTTAGAAAATGATGATGTTATCTTAAAGACTTTTACTGAACTGAAAACAGTGAGCTTTTAAAAACTGACAGTAATTAGAGAAAGCTTTCCTAATTCCACTGTCATTAATTTAAGAGAGGTGTTACGTGTTATTTGAAATCACTTCAATGTAACATTTACTTAATTTTTTTGTCACAGGAAACATGGTTATTCTTTTTCTTATAAAATATTTGAGCCCTCTGACTTCCAGATTGTTTCTGCTTTCTTTGGGACATGATTCTTCTTAGGGATTGAGATAACTTGAATGTGTGAACGGTGATTCACCCTCTCTACAACTCTGGGGTTGTAGGAGAAAGGGGCCTTTCAATTTTTTTATATTAGATGTTTCTATAATATTTACAACTATGTTATAATAAGTAGGCATTATTTTGATAATAAAAACAATAAAGATTTAAGTATATGTTCTTCAGATAAAGAGGTAAAATGAAGATGATTTTTCATGATTTCATTCATTCTTATAAATGCATGGTACTTCACATATAACAGAGGTTTTTTTGTGTGTTTTCCCCACCTTACTGTATTATTGATAAGGGAACAATGAAGAGGTGATCATTAATTTTGAGTGGAGGAAATCAGGTAAGGCTTCTAAAGGAGGGGTGACGTGAATTTGGCTAATGAATGGCAGAGCCAGGATTTTAACCCAGTCTGCCCCAACCCCAAACTCAAGCTCTTAGCCCTGTACTATACTGTACTGTCTCCTTAGGCTCCCACTCTTAGCTACTGTCTGGGCCTATCTGCAGGCCAGAACTAGCTTCACTCCTGGTCCTCTATGACTATGACAGGTAGGATTATACTAATAATAATTTTTTAATATTAACAGTAAAACTGTAACCCAACACTAATTAAAAACTCTCTAGAAGTCAGGTCCTTTATTCATAGGGAAATCATATAATTTATTATCTAAATAGAGACATCTTTTTCAAAATAACCTTGTTGGGATATAATTGATGTACAATAAACTGTACATGTTTAAAGTATAGAATTTATAAGTTTTACCTATGTATTCACCCTTGAAGCCATAACCATAATTGTAAAAATTTTGAACATTTTTATTACCACTGAAAGTTTCCTCATGCTTCTTTGTGATTTTTACCGACCACTCACTTCTGTCCCCAGATAATTCCTGATCTACTTTTTGTCACTATGGATTCGTTTTCATCTTCTGGAATTTTATATAGATGGAGTTATGCCATGATTATTCTTTTTTTTTTTTTTTTTTGGCCTGGCTTTATGTATTCCCTCCAAGTTGTGTGTACCAATAGTTCATTTCTTTATGCCGCTGGATAGTATTCCATTGATTGTAAGAGTATCCCAAGCTAATTCATTCATTCACCTGCTGATGGGCATTTGAATTGTTGTCAGTTCTTGAATATTGCCAGTAAAGCTACTATGAACACTCGTCTAAAAAAAAATGACTTGAAATTTTATAGGCAGAGAAGGCTAGATTCTCTTTAGCTCCCTGTATCCACCATTTCCATCTCCCTTTGGGTCTTAGCAGATGGCATTCTTCATGTCTAGAGCCCTCTTCTCTGAATGTCTTATCTCTGCCTGCCTCTCGTCATCTGACAATCTCCATTCCATCCTTCAGGATGTGTAGACCTCGCATCCTTCTAAAATCACCTCCCTGACTATCTTCAGTGGTTGGGTACCCTTGCTTACATCCTTACCTAGACATACTTTGTATCTATACTTCCCCCATTATAGGATTTATCTCTGAGTATTGTAACTGTATGTTACATATCAAAGTTTCTTCAGAATTTACATTGGCTGGTTAAATATCTGTTAAATGACTGATTAGATGAATGAATGAAGAGGAAAGAATTGGATTGAAGATATACACAAAAAGGAATTAAGAATCTGCTATAATTAGATTGTGGTGATGGTTGCACAAGTCTGTGAATATACTAGTCATTGAATTGTACAAATAAAGTGAGTGAATTTTGGTATGTGAACTATATCTCAATAAAGCTGTTTATAAAAAGGGAATTGAAAAATAGTCATCCTAATGGAACCGAAAAATGAGGCTGGAAGCAATCCTTACCATTTCACAATCAACACTAAATGTTCTGGAAGATTGAATGATCAAACTCAACTCAACTTACCCTCAAGTTTCTTATCCCAATATTGTCTCCTTACTTGATTCATTAACTTACTTATTCATTTTTGCCCAGCAATCTTCAGAGTATGTTAAGATTAGGTTTCTAACTGCTTTTGTGTAACTTTCCTGCTGTGAGTAGCAATCTAATCTAGAATGGATAGCATAATAAACTAGGAGCAAAGAGGAGTTCATTCCATACTTGGAATCATTGCTCTCCAGGAGACCTGATGCAAATCAGAACCCCTATTTCCTGCATCATGAAGGATAAGTGAAGATTTACCACGATGATAACATTGAGAAGGGCACTTGAGGCAGAGATACAACCTGCAAAAAAAGGCAGAAAGGCATTATTAATCATCAAGATCATCACTGGAGGACTTGTCCTATGGTGTGTATCTACAGGGTGAGGGAGGTAGGGGCAGGAATATAAGACTAGAGCGGTGGGTTAGTGTAAAATCTCTTTGCCCTAGAAAGAGCTTTGGATTTCATCCTATGGTCAAGGGAGAGCCAACATTCTTTTAAGTTAGGTTTTTAAGAAGGAACGAAGGACTAGAAGGTCATTGTGAGGATAAATGTGATAATAGCCATAGACTCATTTTGAAACCCTGGGAATAGAATGCAGTATAAATTAAAATATCATTTACTTGTCTAATTTGACCATGGCATTAAGTTAACCTCTCATTTGAATTCAAACTTTATGCCCATCTCCATTTCCTTTCCCACCTTCCCTAAGAGTCTCCGGTTCCAGACATGGCTTTGAATGGCTTTTCTTAAGTGTTCTCAGGAAGTCTTAATTTTGTGTGTTTAGGCTCAAGAAGGGATGTGTACTCGGCTCTTCTCCTTTTGAAGACTATCTTTTATCACCACAGAAATTCCATCCTGAATTGAAGTTTGTCCTAAACAATCTGTCTTGAAGGGAACAATGTTTTAATCACTCTGATCTTTATCTATTTAAGCCAGCTTGATTTCAAAACTACTTGATTTCAACACTTTGTTGGAGATATATTTCATACATGTCAGTAGGTTATTTGTGTGTGAGACAGTATATGCGTGTACGTTTCTGAGGTGTGTGTATGTGTGTGCATGAAAGGTTGTATTCATTTTTTATCGCTGCATAATAAATTGCCACAAACTTAATGGCTTAAAATAATGCCCCTTTATTAGCTCATAATTGTGAAGGTCCAAAATTCAGGCAGACTCAGAGAGTTCTCTACTTAGGATCTCACCAGACTGATTTCAAAGTATTCACACAGACCACCTTCTTATCTAAAAGCCCAAGGGAAGAATCTACTTCCAAATTCATTCAGATTATTGGCAGAATTCAGAAGAAGGACATTCTCTTATATAACCACAGTGTAATTATCAAAATCAGGACATTTAGTTTTGATCAAAATACTATTACATCATCCACAATAATATTCAAATTATATAATTTCTGCCAATAGGTCTATTATAGCTATTTTCATCTCCAGCCCAGGATCCTATCCAGAATCACCCATTGAATTGAGTTGTCATGGCCCTTTAAATTCTTTTAATCTGGAATATTTCCTCAGGCTTTGCTTTTCTTGACAATAATATAATTTAAAGATAAGTTATTTTTATAAAATGTCCCTTGATTTTTATTTTTCTGATTTTTTTCTTGATTAAAATCAAGGCAAGTATTTTTGGCAGGAATACTAGACAGGCAATGTTGTGTTCTCTCTGATGTATCATTTCATAAGTCATATGATGTCAGTTTGTCCCAGTGTTGGCGATATTCACCTTGAACACTTGGTTGCAGTGGTTTTTACACTGTAAAATTTCTCTGTTCCCTTTTGTAAGTAATTCGTGGGGAATTACTTTGATCTATGTAAATATCTATTCCGCATCCAACTGATTTTAGCACCCAATGATTATTTTTTAAAATTCTGTCATTTCTGTGTATTTATTAGCTGGCAATCTACTGTAAGAAAAACTGATTTATTTATTTACATCACTAGGAACTCATAGATTCCTATTATACTTAAGGTCCTATAAATAGTTTATGACCCCATTTATATTGAGACTCAGTTTCACCCAGATTTGGCCAGGGGGATTCTTTCAAGCTTGCTCCTATGTCCTGTTGATACATCCTCATCATCTTTGACTGCTTCCTTATTTTTTGGTACAGAAAAATGTTTCAAAATTGTCTTATATTTGAACCACAGAATCAATCTTTTCTCCAAGGAGACCTGTTGCTTTTTAGAGTAGAATGTAATTTAGAAATTAATCACTAGGTATGCTTATTGCTTCTGATTAGTTTTGTGAATTTTCAGCAGAGACAGCAAGGATATTATATATTATATATATGTATATAATATATATATGCATATATATTATATACATATATATATAATCTTCATTTCAACAAATTTGAATATTAGGTTAGTAGCTTTGCTTGTTTAATTATAGAAAATAGGTGGGTATTGTTTTCCTACTTTACAGATGGGAGAAATAATCAGAAGGATTAGAAATACTTTTTTTATGTTTAGGGAGATTTATTCATTAATCAGTAGTAAATCTGTTTTTTAATAGACACTATTTTTTATAACAGTTTTAGGTTTACAGAAAAATTGTGAAGATTTGAGAAAATAATACAGAGTTCCCTTGTGTTTCATTCCTATTTTCCCCTAGTATTAATAACCTGCATTACTATGGCACATGTTACAATTAATGAACCAATATGGATACATTATTTTTAATTAAAATAATTAGTTTATTCAGATTTTCTTTACTTAATGTTCTTTTTTTTTTTTAATTTTTTTTTAACTTTTTTTTTATTTATTTTTGAGACAGAGAGAGACAGAGCATGAACGGGGGAGGGTCAGAGAGAGAGGGAGACACAGAATCGGAAGCAGGCTCCAGGCTCTGAGCCATCAGCCCAGAGCCTGATGCGGGGCTCGAACTCACGGACCGCGAGATCGTGACCTGGCTGAAGTCGGACGCTTAACTGACTGCGCCACCCAGGCGCCCCTACTTAATGTTCTTTTTATGTTTTAGGGCCCCATCCAGGATACCCCATTACATTTAGTTGTCATGTCTTTTTGGCTTCTCTTGACTGTGACAGTGACTCAAACTTTCCTCATCTTTTATGATCTTGACAGTTTTGAGGAATACTGGTCGGGTATGTTATAGGATGTTTCTCTGTTGGCACTTGTGTGATGTTTTTTGTTTTTTTAATTATTTTTTTAAGTTTATTATTTTTCTAGTACCAGTTAACTAGATTTTAATTGAAAAATTTAAAAACACAGGCACCTGGCTGGCTTAGTCAGTGGAACATGTAGCTCTTGATCTCAGGGTCATGAGTTTGAGCCCCACGTTGGGGGTAGAGAGTATTTGAATGTACTCAGCTGGGAAGGGCAAGTCAGGGTTGGCACTCAGATTTTCATGGTTATAAGTCCTTCTTCTCCCACACTGATGTTGAAGACCTCAGTCTAAGTAACATCTATGGCACAAAAACAGACACATAGACCAATGGAATAGAATAGAAACCCCAGAACTAGACCCACAAACGTATGGCCAACTCATCTTTGACAAAGCAGGAAAGAACATCCAATGGAAAAAAGACAGCCTCTTTAACAAATGGTGCTGGGAGAACTGGACAGCAACATGCAGAAGGTTGAAACTAGACCACTTCCTCACACCATTCACAAAAATAAACTCGAAATGGATAAAGGACCTGAATGTGAGACAGGAAACCATCAAAACCTTAGAGGAGAAAGCAGGAAAAGACCTCTCTGACCTCAGCTGTAGCAATCTCTTACTCGACACATCCCCAAAGGCAAGGGAATTAAAAGCAAAAGTGAATTACTGGGACCTTATGAAGATAAAAAGCTTCTGCACAGCAAAGGAAACAACCAACAAAACTAAAAGGCAACCAACGGAATGGGAAAAGATATTTGCAAATGACATATCGGACAAAGGGCTAGTATCCAGAATCTATAAAGAGCTCACCAAACTCCACACCCGAAAAACAAATCACCCAGTGAAGAAATGGGCAGAAAACATGAATAGACACTTCTCTAAAGAAGACATCCGGATGGCCAACAGGCACATGAAAAGATGTTCAGTGTCGCTCCTTATCAGGGAAATACAAATCAAAACCACACTCAGGTATCACCTCACGCCAGTCAGAGTGGCCAAAATGAACAAATCAGGAGACTATAGATGCTGGAGAGGATGTGGAGAAACGGGAACCCTCTTGCACTGTTGGTGGGAATGCAAATTGGTGCAGCCGCTCTGGAAAGCAGTGTGGAGGTTCCTCAGAAAATTAAAAATAGACCTACCCTATGACCCAGCAATAGCACTGCTAGGAATTTATCCAAGGGATACAGGAGTGCTGATGCATAGGGGCACTTGTACCCCAATGTTCATAGCAGCACTCTCAACAATAGCCAAATTATGGAAAGAGCCTAAATGTCCATCAACTGATGAATGGATAAAGAAATTGTGGTTTATATACACAATGGAATACTACGTGGCAATGAGAAAAAATGAAATATGGCCTTTTGTAGCAACGTGGATGGAACTGGAGAGTGTGATGCTAAGTGAAATAAGCCGTACAGAGAAAGACAGATACCATATGGTTTCACTCTTATGTGGATCCTGAGAAACTTGGCAGGAACCCATGGGGGAGGGGGAGGAAAAAAGAAAAAAAAGAGGTTAGAGTGGGAGAGAGCCAAAGCTTAAGAGACTGTTAAAAACTGAGAACAAACTGAGGGTTGATGGGGGGTGGGAGGGAGGAGAGGGTGGGTGATGGGTATTGAGGAGGGCACCTTTTGGGATGAGCACTGGGTGTTGTATGGAAACCAATTTGACAATAAATTTCATATAATAAAAAAAAATAAATTAAAAAAAAATAATAAATAAAAAAAAAAAAAAAAAAATAAGTAACATCTAATGCTTGAATGTGGTGCTTTGAAGAAGGCCCTGGAAGCCAAAGAGGAGTCCATTATTCTTCAAATATTCTCTCCTGATTTTTCCTTCATTTCTTTGTTTTTTTCCTTTAGCCCAGACTCTAGAGGGTAATCCCTTTTCTTTCCTTCCTCTTGTTCCTCCTGTCTTTCTCCATTATTTGATGTTTTTCTTATAAACAGACTGGGATTGTGTTTTTTAGAGGAAAAGATAAAATGACATCTTTGTCACATCATATCAAGGGTACATACTGGCAATATAATTTTTCACTATTGATATTGACCTTGGTCATGTTGCAGAAGGACTGTTTATCAGGTTTCTTCACAGTAAGTTTATCCCCCACTCCCTGCCTGACTCCTTCTATATTGTACTCTTTCAAAGGAAGTCACTACCCAAAGCCCACAATGTTTTCTCTTTCCTTGAGGGTGAAGTATCTACATAAATTATTTTGAACTCTTTCATGGCAGATTTGTCTCTTTTCCTTCATTTATGTATTCATTTATTTATATCAGTATGGCCTCATGGATATTTATTTTGTTCTTTGGGTTATAATCCAATAATACCTTATTTATTTTTCTGCTCAGGTTGTGCCAGCTTGTCCCCTGAGAGCTCTTTCAGTTGGATCCTCTGTCCCTTTGATGTACTCCTATAAATGTGGTTTCTGTCTGTTTGATCTTGAGCACTTCCTTATATTCTGGCCCTACTAGATGTTCCAAGATCATTTTGTATATTTCCTGCCTCTGTAGACTTGCTTTTCATAATAATATTTGTTCGTTATTTTGAAGCTATATTCTATGTAGGTTTGAGCAAATTTTTAATATATGGTGGGGAATGGAAGCCAGGTTTCTCACTTTTGGAGAGGAGAGTTTGAAATATGGAAAGTGCCCTATGGGTTTGGCTTAGAATTTAACATTTCAGTATAAACTCATGTTTTTAAATTTAGGGATATCACTGGCAATACTCCTGTCTCAAAGTATGTTTTGTCTAATATTAAAATGGCTATTCCAGACTTCTAATGCTTACTGTTTTCTTGGTGTATTTTTCCTATCCTTTTATTTTCAAATTCTTTTTGTCTTTATATTTAAAGTGAATTTCTTGTAGATGGAAATAGATCTTCTTACTGGTAAATCTCTGCCCTTTAATTGAAGTATTTGGTCCATTTATATTTTATATAATTATTGAATCTCATGCACCCTTTATCCCACCTCCCATCATCGTCCCTTGAAGCTCTTTCTTCTCAGGTATCCTGCCCTACAAATTCCAGCCACTTCAGAAACTGGCAGTTCTAATATCTGGCTCCTTAACATAGTGTAACTACTACCCTACATGGGCTTCTTCTCCATGTTTTGCAGCAGATGTAACCATGATTCCTATCTTGTGTGTTTCCCTTCTCATTGGGAGTTTGATACTGTGCTGCTCGTTGTTCAATTCCTTAAAAAAAAAAGTCTCACATATTTTATCTATTTTTATTTGCTACTAATTTTTGTTTATTTAGAGCATTTTTTCCAGTGTGTGAGTGGTTTATGTGGTGTCTGTTATGGGTAGTATATGTGTTGGGTGTGCATTGTTTCAGTGTTATGTGTTTGTGTGCAGTATTGTGGTGTTGGTATTTTGTGTATTTATAGCGATTTATGTTGTGAACACAAGTCTAGTACAGCTACTCTGTTATGCCTAGAAGGGGAGGTACCAAATTCACCTTTTAAACTAAACACATTGATAAAAATACCATAGACTACGATATAGTCAGTTATTCTGACTACCTTAAAACATAGTTTATGTTTGCTTCCTTCTTCAAAAATTTTTTCCAGCTTTGTTGAGGTGTGATTGATAAATAGACATTGTATATGTTTAAAGCATACAACATGATGTTTTGATATACATATGGATTATGAAATGATTTCCCCAAACTAGTTATAGAGGTTGTGCTTTGTAGATACATTGCAAATAATTTTTCACTGCTAAATCACCTGAATATCTTCACATAAGTTCTCTCACCCTTTCAGATAACTAAATTCTGGCCAAAGAAAGAAAAAGAGAAACACATGTGGTATGACAGGACATGGATATTGTGCAGGAACACATAGTTTACATGAACATGGCACTTTGCTTTTTCCAAGACCTTTCACATACTTCTCTGTTGGAACTCTGTTGGTTACAAGTGACACAAACCTAACTGGAGGTGAATTAAGCATAAAGGAGAATTTGTTGGCTTTTATAATGAACATCCCAGGGTATATGGCTTTTGATTACACTATTGGGAATCTGTCTCTCTCCATTTCTCAGCTTTCCTTTCCCCTGTGCTTGTTGGCTAACAGTTTGACACTAGCAGCCTCCCGCTGACATTTTGCCAGTTTAACAAGCCCAGCAAAAGGGAACTCCTTGGTCAGTCAACAAATAGTAATTGAGAACCTGATATGTATGGAATAGGGGACATGTACAATGATGACCTAGATAATTAATGTTTTTTCCTTTAAACAGCTTATGTTCTGGTGATAAAAGGGAAAATAAAGAAGTGAATAAACAGAGTAATTTGGGCCTCGGCAATTAACATGAAGAAGATGATGGAGGGAATGTATATAATAATGTGGGGCAAAGTAAATATGATGACTACTTTGTTTTATCATCCAGAAGAGCCTGTTTTTATAAGAGGCATTTGACTTAGGCATGCATTATTATTTCTAAAAATGTAGCCAGGTATAATCTAGGGAAAGAATATTGCAAAGGGATAGAAGAGAAAGTTCACAGCTTCAAAGATGGAAATCAGCAGAGCTGTGTTTGAGGTACAGATGTAGTGAGTGTGAAGAAATATCAGGTGATGAGATCCATGAGGTAGGCAGGAGTTAGATCACAATGGCTTTATGAGCCAAGGTAAGTTTGGATTTAATCCTGGTTACAGGGAAAGTGATGAGAGGACAGCCAAGATATGCTGTGTGATCTTCCAGAATAGTCACTCTTCAGAGCATGTGGAGGGCCTCCCAGCAACAAACCAGGGTTGAGAGTTTTAGTCTGGCTTAAGGGATATGCCATCCCTACATCAGTCACTGTGGCCAACATAATGTAGTGCTCCCACTGGCCCATCTAGGCCTATCCCAACTCCTGGGGCCAGGTAGTGAGGTCAACTCCATCTGAGCCAACATGAACCAAAAGTAGGGATGGGGGTGACCCTCTCACACTGAGGGGTTATTTTCAGAAGAAGAGTATATGGATGCTGGGTAGAAACAACAAAAACACATGTCCACTCCATTATCCAACATGAGTGAAGAGTTGTCACCAGTATTGAGAAAGTCCTGGAGCCCTGCTGTGTTCTGGGAGCTATCACTCCTAATATCAAGAGTTTGCCTCACCAGTTTGAGGGGTAAGATCTGAACATGGGGCAAGAGTCTGAACTCTGCACAAGGTCCTTTGGGCCCTAAAATCATATGAAAATGTAAAATATCTCATTAAATAAAATGAAAATAGGTTTCTAATATTTTATTTTTGTAAACTACGGCCAAAGATCATAGGAGAGACCACTTTTAGTGAAAAGCCTTCTTTGGTAATATGTTCTAACATGGTGAGCAGAGACTGAAATCCTTACATTTCTACACCACAAATATTCTTTATGGGAAACTCAGGTGTGTATCAGTCTGTAAGGATTCAGTTCTTGAGTAACTTTGAGGAACTCAAATACTATAAATCACCAGTATTCCCTGGTATTCACCTGAGAATTCTGAGGGAAATAAACTGTGAAATAATGGCGCTACCAGTAAGAACACAGTATATCCTTTATAAACAACAATCTCCTCAAAGGTTGGAGGAAAAATTGCTAATGTTGCACCCATCAGGGAAAAATGGGGGGAAATGAGAGGAGATTCCAGATATTACAGATCATTGAGTCTCATCTTATCATCTCAGTTCCAGGGAAAGTGATTGAGGGTTTAATTAAGTTTGGATAGTTGAATAAGTATAACCAGAAAGAGTTTCACTCACAGAGTTTCCATATAGCATTTGGATTTGTATAATACAACCTGTCTTAAGGGAAAACCTGCTTCCTGGCTCTTTTATAAAACTACTCGTAAAAAAGAATGTCTGGTTTCTTTTATGCAGTCTGTACTGCTATGGCTAAGCTCAGAGCATGGATAATTCTGAACGCTTTTTTTTTTCTCTTAATACACAAAGTAGTATGACAGTGATTTTGATTGTCACATCTGCCAAAGCTCCTTGTCTATTATTAGCTTGCATTTTCTGAAGGTCAAAACAGGTGGTCATCATTTTTATCCACAAACACGTACTGATCTGTGAAGGAGCTATGTTAGGTACAGAGGCACAAAGAAATATGCTCTTTATCTTTAAGAAATTTGGTGACAAAATCACAGTAACCATCCTGAAAGGATCACTCCAACCATCACTGAAAGGAGAGAGTGGCTTGGGTACTGGTGACCACACAGGTGTCATTGGGAAGCTGGAAATTAATTGAGTCTTAAAGAAACAAAAAACCCTCTGATCTAAGAATAGGAGATAGGTGATTGGTGCTGTGTCATTATTGATTTTCTTTGGTTTCCACATGCTCCTCTTGGGTTAGCTTTTTTATTGGGACAATTTTAAATACTCTTTACATGTGCTCATCACGACCTATTTTATATTACTAGCCCAGGCTTCTCTAAAACAGACGCATATTCTACTTCTTATTGCACACCTTCACCATAAAAATCTTAATAGTACAGCCGTTATGGAAAATAGCATGGAGGTTCTTCAAAAAATTAAAAATAGAACCACCATATGACCTAGCAATCTCTCTTCTGAGTATATATTTAAAGGAAATTAAATCAGTACCTCAAAGAGACATCTGCACTCACATTATTCACAACAGCCAAAATATGGAAACAATCTAAATGTCCATCATTGGATAAATGGATAAAGAAGTTGTGGGGGCGCCTGGGTGGCGCAGTCGGTTAAGCGTCCGACTTCAGCCAGGTCACGATCTCGCGGTCCGTGAGTTCGAGCCCCGCGTCGGGCTCTGGGCTGATGGCTCAGAGCCTGGAGCCTGTTTCTGATTCTGTGTCTCCCTCTCTCTCTGCCCCTCCCCCATTCATGCTCTGTCTCTCTCTGTCCCAAAAATAAATAAAAACATTGAAAAAAAAATATTTAAAAAAAAGAAGTTGTGTTCTATATATAAATAAAGAAATCCTACCATTTACAACAACATGGAAGAACTTGGAGGACATTATGCTAAGTGGAATAAGCCAGAAACAGAAAGAAAAAGCTGTATAATCTTTTATATGTAGAATCTGAAAAAAGTCAAGTTCATAGAAGCAGAGGGTAGAATGGTGGTTACCAGAGTACCAGAGGGGGGAAGTGGGGGAAATGGGGAGATGTTGGTCAAAGGGTACAGTTACGTGGGATGAGTAAGTTCTAGAGATCTAATGTACAACATGGTGACTATAGTTAATAATATTGTATTGTATACTAGAAATTTGCTAAGAGAGTAGATCTCAGGTGCTGTCAGCACACACACATGCAACTAAGTGAGCACTAGAAAGAACAGACGCATAAACAAATAATATTGAAAAATTACACTCAAGGTTGATTCCGTAATCTTAAACATATACCCTTTTTTTAGCAATGGTGTGTGTGTATGTGTGTGTGTGTGTCATTTGTTATTTAATAATGATGTTTCAGATTTTGCAGTGATTCTCTCTTCCCCCCCACACATTTCTTTTTTTTAATATAATTTATTGACAAATTGGTTTCCATACAACATCCGGTGCTCATCCCAACAAGTGCCCTCCTCAATGCCCATTATTTCAATCCATCATAAGTTCGGATTTGGGAAAATAAGGTTGAATAATCACAAAGTACTTTGGAGGATAAAAACATTTCCTCTTGAAAGGGTGTGTTCCTAAGAATATGAATCCTGACTAGGAAAACAAAAACATGATGGGATCCTATAATTAAAGCCAGTGCTGATAAAAATAAAAATTCATCTCACAGCCACCCATGCTTGAGCATAAATCAAGATGCAGTGAATTTAGGAACTGTAGCCAAGAAGCTAGTGATAAAAATCTGAGAATATTGATTATTCCAAGTACACTGAAAAATTGACTTAAAATTAATTAAACACCTCAAAAAGGCAAAAAAAAAAAATTTTTTTTTTTAAGCAAGCCTTAGAGTCTTTCCCAGAAATCATCTTATCTCAATCACTTTCTTTTAAGCTGATGGAGAAGAGGCTCTTCAGATAAGTGCTAATGTTTACCTCAAAAGTTTCGCTTGTTGTCTCACTGCCTCCAGATCCACTTTGAAGATTTTTTGAGGTCAAGTAAGGTTCTTCTAGCTCTTTTGAAGTATAAAAAAGGAAGAATGTTCTTCAGGTTGAACCAGCTTGCAGGTTATTAGTATTACCACTGAAAAATTGAAAAGGTTCATGATGAGCTTCCAAAATGGAATTAGTCTGCACAACTACAAAAACCAAATGTTCTTTATGTTCAGAAAGGGAGAAAAGCCATCCATTTTTTTAAAAGACAGATTATAGCACAAAGTAGGCAAGGTACATTAGATCAGCAGTTAGTACAGTATTTCATCTTAGCACACCATTAAAGTGATTAAAAATCTCCCTACTCCAAGCCCTATCACACTCAATCTCAGTAGACATTACCTCTTACTTCATCCTAACAGTGGAAGCCATCAAGTTTAATCTCCCTTAACTGTTCTGCCTCCCCTCAAAACTTATCTATATCCACTTCTGTCTTTTAATCTTTTTCTTTCATTTCAGAGCCTGTGGGAAGGGACTAACACATGGGGCACTTGTTTGACTGCTTGTGTACAGACTAGAAAAACAGTGGTTTTAAAAAGTTAGGTGGGTTCTTTCCTGGAATATCACTATGACTGGGAAGAGGCATTCTGGAGCTGGTGCAGAACTTCTGTAGTGGCAACAGTGGCCCAGACTCCTTTGATCTTTCTGCTCTTCCTTGTTTAGCACTTGAGTCCATCCAAAGAGTTGCCTCATGATCAAAAAATGGTCACTGTTGCTCTAGTCATCAAGTCCGCATACTTGGAAATAGGAAAGAAGAAAGGAAGAAACCAAAGGGGCATTATTATAACCAATAATATTGTAATAACTTTGTATGGTAACAGATGTAACTACACTTCTCATGGGGATCATTTATAATGTATAAAAATCACTATGATGCACACCTGAAACTAATACAATAGTATATGTCAATTATACTTTAATTTTGTAAAAAGTGTATCTAACAGCTTAGATAGCCATCTTCCCACGGAGATCTCCTACACGCAACAATTTCTGTTTATGTATTATTGGTCACCATACTGTCCTGTCTGCAAGGAAAGACAAGACACAATTCTTCCTCTAGAGCTTGGCACATCACTACCTCCCCCAAACAAGGATTCTGTTTGAAAGGAAAAAGGTGACAATGAATTTGAATAAGCAACTCAGTCATTGCCATGGTATCTTAAGTCATTTTTAGTATCTTCAAATTTTCTCCTTGTTGAAATGCTACAAAAAGGGCAGTGCGGAAAAGAAGCTAAAGCTTTGGAATCAGACAGATGTTCCAATCCTGAGTTCATCACTAATTAGCTCTTATATCTTGCTCAAGCTATTTAAAATTTCCAAGCCTTAGTCTCTCTCTGTATAAAATGGAGATAAAAACACCTATTGTGAACACCTATTTTGGGGAACTAATTAAGTGTAAAGAGCTAGTGTAGTGCCTGGAACATGGTAAGTACTCAATCATTTGTAGGTAGATAGATAGTGTTTCTCTGCCCATATTTTCTAATTTATTTTGTGGTACCACTATTCATATAGATGACCTAGCTTGTCATCCTTAACTTCACCCCCATCATCTTCCTCCTCATCCCACAAATTACCAAACCTCATATCTGAATAATCCTCCTATCTGGCCTCCGTTCTCCAAACCCATTGGCCACTTCTGTGGTTAAAGCTACATTAACCTGTTATCTGAACTTGTAAAAGAGCCCCCCAGTGTGTCTTCCTGCTCCTCAGGTTATCCCACTCAAGTATATCCTCCGTGCATTTATCAAAGATATCTGGCCAAAATGTAGAACTAACCATGAGCCTGACTGATTAAAACTGTGGATGATACCTCATTCCCTACAGGATAAAGCCCAAGAACCATGCTAGTGATGACTTGGTACATTCCATCTTGCATATATACCTTTGTCCATGCCATTCCTATTCTTGATATATCCCTCTTCTCACCAATATGTACCTACATTACCATCTAGTGCCATTTATTATCCATTATAACTCAATGTGTGCATCACTGTCTCAGAAGCCTTTTTAATCCCTGTCTCAAGTAGGTACCTTTCTCTGAGTTCCTATAATACCCTTGATGATTACCATGTGCTGTATGCTTTGCACATTGTATTAAATTTAAGCAAATTAAATATGGTGGTAATTAGAGATACATAGGGAATCTAACTCTCCTGCTAGTTTGAGCCCCCTTGGAGGTAAAGACTTCTCTAAGAAGGAATTTCCAAAGTCCCTCTAGTTCCTATCTGTTAATAAGAAGACCAAAGCCTAGAAGAAGCATGTGAAGCGTTTTCTGTGATGGCTAAGCCATGAGGTTTGCTGATCTGGCTAGAAAGAAAATGTAATAGTGAAGGAGGGAAAAGCCCATCTTTTATAGCTTTAGTGGCTCACGGGAAATGAACAGCAGATGGACCTAAGGCAAGCATTGAGTCTCTGCAGTTTAAACATTTGCTGGAAGGAGGGTTATCTGATAATTTGAGGGAGATACTACCCTGACTTCTCCGAATAGCTTCAGAAAATCTATCACACAGATATTTGGGGTTTTGTATTTTTATGTCTTTTCAATTTCATTCTTTTCCTTCTTGTGAAGCTGTAAGATCCTCCAGGGCAACCCCTCTCCCCCCACATCTCATAGTTGAGCGTCTGATTTATTGGTGTCAAAGAATGGTGGATTCTTTCCAATAATCATGCATATCATCACCAAGCTACCAGGTAGAGGCTGTAAGATGAAAATACATCAACACTTGAAAGAAAAAGATGGAAGGTCCTTATTTAAACCTCCAGGCTAACAAATGTTCATTGCCTTACAAAGAATTGCGGCCATGGTGGCATATGTGAGGAAAGACCACATTTTAACCTCACACAGACTGGCTTAAATCTTACTGCAAAACTGTCTCGTATGTTGCATCCAAGAGTTTCAAGACTGACCAGGAAGCACAACAGCTATTCATGCTAAGAGTTGTTGAGATGATTATACGGACTGTGGCCACACAGATTTTGTAATAAATAATTGATGGAAAAGCATAATGAGGAAAACATATTTTGAGTGAATTGATTAGCTTTTTATTTGCTGAGTGCGAACTATACGCCAGGAACTGTTCTCAGATGAGGCTCACAGAGATAAATGATGTTTATGGAACACCGTTCAAAACACTTTGTATGAATGAATATTAATATTAAAACAATAATATTTTACTACAGACAATGACTACTATTACCGCTTTTCCCAGAGTAGTAATACAAGGTCATTACAGTTGGTAATAAGTGAACCAAAACAACTGGTTTTGGAATTTGTGTTCTTCACCATTATGGTTTATAGCTAGTCATATAGTTATACGGTTATATGACTAGATGCATAGGGTTGGCATTAGAGAGAACTGGGAAAACACCAGCAGAAAATTTAGCAGAATATTTTTTTAAGTTTATTTATTTATATTTTAGGGAGAGAGAGAGAGGCAGAGACAGAGGAGAGGGAGAATCCCAAGCAAGCTCAGCAGTCAGTGCACAGAGCCTGATGTGGGGCTCAAACTCACAAAACCATGAGCTCATGACCTGAGCCAAAATCAACAATCAGATGCTTAACCAACTGAGCCACCCAGGCACCCAGGAGAATACTTTTATATCTTGGGATAGGGAAGGACTTTCTAAGCGTGAATCACACCCAAAAGCTATAAAAGACAAGACTGGCATGTTTGATATAGGACAAATAAAAACCTTTGTATATAGTCAATGAAGCTATATACAAACAATATATAAACGCCTGTCTGGGAAAAAATATTTTCTATGTACTTAACATATAAGGGGTTACTGATGTTCATAAAAATCCTAAAAATTCACAAATAAGAGGTGAGAAATATTTTGGAAAAGAAAAATCACAGAAGACAAAAGATAATGGCTAGTAAGCCATGTAAGAAGATGCTTAATACAACTAATAATCAAAGCAATATAAATCAAAATTTGGAGATACTTCCATTTAATTGGCAAACACTCAAATATTTGATAGGAAGTAGATTTGTACAAGGGTATGAATACACATCCCTGTTTGACTCAGGCACAGCAAAGGCCTCAATTGGAATCTCAGGGATAGAGCAGAGCAATGGTTTGGAAATTCCAGGGATAATTACTATTGAAAGAGCCATATTAATTTTTCTTTCTTCTTCATTCATTATTTTTTCACTGATAAAACTCATGATAAACCAAATAAAGCTGGAGCAAAATACACAAATCTGGGGAAGTATTTGGGGAATCCACTGCTTTCTGTTCATCATGACACGCTTCCTCTACATGGTATGCCTTCATGGAGAGAACGTTTGTAACCACAGGTGTGTTTTTAATTTTATTTTTATTATTTGCAATGTTTTATTTCTACACAGAAAACATTTGCTATCCCAAAAACCTCAATTAATCAAAAGCTCCTGAAATTCTGATAAATTGTGAGAAAAATATGGCACTGCCACTTGTTCATAATATTCTGGTTAACAAAATCTCTTGAGTTTCTTGAAGGGAGATAAAAATTTCTTAATACTTTAGGTAGGGGCCTTCGGACTATTTTTTTTTAAGGAAGCAGGGAAAACCAGAGAATAGAAAAAGTTGGGCTCTGCAGAAAACTTAGAAAACTGCTCCAAACAGATAAGTAATCACTATGTGATAAACACTGAATTTCACAGACCAGCTCTTTAACAAGATTCATTTTCTGCTGACTCATTCAGATACACCTAGTGGTAGAACTTCAAAAATAAAAAATGAAGAGAATTAAGACACGATCCCATTATCCTCCTGAGAGAACTGCTGACTTCACTGGCATCAATCCCCTAAAGACTTATGTAAATTCTCAATTGGGTAGCTAGAGTTCATTTTTTTTCTTAGAAGTATTTTACTGAGATTCTCTGTGGATATCTTTCATCTTCTAACATTTTCTGGATGAGCACCCTTAAGAAGGATCAAATACTCTGATGGCTGTTATCCAGTTTGGCTTTCTTCAGAACTTAAAATAATAACAATAATAATAACCCTTTGGAAGATACATTAACTCTTTCAGAGCACACAGGTATCATTAGGCAATTATAATGATGGAAAAAGTATCTGGGTGCAGGGTTAGAAAGATATGGCTGAGGCTTAATAGATGGGGTGTTTTAAGACCAGTTCTGCTCTTGAGTTGCTAAGGTGCTTGGGAAACTCAGTTAAGGCTGTGACCCTCATATTTTTTCATCAGTAAGGAAGTCATATTTGATGACCTTTGAGATCTCTTCATACCTGAGGTCTGAAATATGTGAGAAAATGAGCTCTAATAAAATATTCTAATACCCTGAAATATAAATCTCAGAGCTTAACTAGATGGTGCCTTTTAATTATTATATAGCATCAGTAATTTATTCTGTGAAACTGTTGAAATTACCAAATTTTATTCAAGGCACTTTTTCTGTTCAAGTTTTTTTTTCTTCTTATCCTTGACATTATTTATAATTATTTTGATCTTGGTCATAAATTCAACAATTTGACATGCCAGAAAGATAATTTTTTGGCAAAAAAAGTTTTTTATGTGATGCAGAATAAGCTTGGTTATGCTGCAGAAACAAATTAACTCAATAAAATGATATCTTGTTCAAAGTGTGGTTGGGATTTTGCATCTCCAAGGCAGACTTCTTCCTTGTAGTACCTCAGGCATCCTGGCTGCTCCCATCCTGTGGCTCTTTTGTTTCAATACAGGTTTTGTACAGTTGCTGCAGTGGGGCAGGAGAGAGCTGGAAAGTCACTCACTGACTCTGACTCTTAAATGCTTTGGACTGAAAGTTCATATATCACTTCTGTTCATAGCTCATCGGCCAAACTAGTCATGAGATACTGCCCATCTGCAAAGGGCTGAGAGTATGGGACCTGGGGTAGATGGGCAGTCAGTGAGTAGTGTCTCTCTTATCTCTTCCACACCCCTCTTTTTTTTCCTCTACCATAACCTCAAACTGCCCGTCCATTATCCATCAATCCATTCATTTGTGTCACTAATTATCTACAAGGTACTTACTAGATATTTTAGGTAACATAGAGATGAATAGGTTCCATTCCCTTCACCTAGACAAAGGAGTAAGAAATATACTAAGAGCTACACAGATGCTATCTCATTCAATCTTTCCATTCATGCTAGTAAGGCATTGATATTTGCTCTGTCTTTACAGATAAGAAACTGAGATCCAAAGCAGTTAAGTTATTTGCCCAAGATCACCTGGTAAATATGTGGCCAGACTATAATTCCTACCCTGGTCTGTTTGAATCATGCGGCTTTGCTTTTTTTTCCCCATCATAACCTCTGACTTGTCAGTCTTCAGTTAGCTAACAGGAAAGACTGGCTTGAACAGCTGTTCTGTTTCTTTCACACATTACAGTGGGAAGTGGTACCGTGAAGTCATTAAGAGGGAGACCTGTGGAGTCCAAATGCCTAGAGTTTTAAGCTTACTAGTTTTGTTTACTTGAGCAAGTTACTTATCTGGGTTTTAGTTTCTTTTTTCTGCACAATATATTATTGAGATAATTAAATGGAAAAATAATCCAATAAAATGTTTGGCACATACTAAGCACTCAGTGTCATCATCACCATTGCTATTGTACCATGTTTTTAATTATCACCATCATTGTAATTCAATTCTTGCCCAAGGTGCAGGGCAAAAGATCCTCTGCTTGTGATTCTGTGAACCTCAGTCATGACCCAGTTTCTTATGGGATTTTTTTTCCTGGAGCCCAGACTCAGCTTGTTATTGCACAGTTAATTTATTTTAGGTCTTTAAGTTCAAGCAAAGAGTCTCAGTTGGCCTTTAAAGATATTTTTAAAAAATAAATCAGGATTGATTTTCTACTATCTTATCTGCTTTATCTCTACTGGCTTTTTAATATTCGTGTTAATTTCTAATTCACTCTAAAATTTTTATTCTCTTAAATAGATAAGAAATAATAATATTATAAGAAGATACATGGAGAGTTGAATCACAAGCATGAGAATGTTGGGGTCTTTTTATCTCAATAGCCTTCCAAAGACTCGGAGCAACCTGACACTCTTTCAAGGACATTCCTTTGACCTCATCCTCTCCAACAACTGTCCTACTTCTGCCTGACCTACTTTCTGACCACTACCTTCTATACATCCAGCACACTTATAGCAATACTCTGCCAGTTAAATCCAGAATCTATCAAAGCCTCTAATTCATGGATTCTACCACTTGCTTGTATCAACCTTCTCATGTTTTCACGTCTCTCTTGTAGCTTCCATCATTCATCATTGCCAACACATCCTTGAAAACACTTGAATTTATTTACACCTCATTCCTCTCTCCCTATATTGTGCTCACTTCAAAAATCCTCAAGGCTAATTAAATCAAACTATTTACCTATTTTTGCCCACATTCCAGGAGCCAGACATTTGTGGAGAAATGAGCAAGTTTGCTGATGGCTGCTTTCATCTTAAAATCATGATTTTGAATCACACATAGATACTCAGTATTTCTGTTCAGTTTCACATCACTTCCTTAGCTTTTCCACTTTCCAATATGACTATTCCATAGCTTCTTTTCTCACCTCCAATCCCTGCATCTCTACTTCCTACTTTTCCAACTTTACCTTGTCAGCTAGTGACCTTACTTCATTCATCATTGAAACTAAATAAAATCTCCCGGAGAGGAACACTTCCTTTTCCAGACTCCAAAACCTACAGTGCCACCTGCATCTACTCCTACAACCCCTGCCTTCTCTTTTCTCACTCTGGATGAAATGTCTTCATTCCCATCAAAGCCAACCCCTCCACTTGTGCGCTGGGTCCCATCCCCTATAGACTTTGCAAGGATAGTGTGTCTAAAACTTTGCGCTTGCCTCCCGAGTCATTTCCATTAAAGATGCCTACCTGTTGTAATGTCACCTATATTTGCTTTTGGATGTCCTTCTGAGAATTACACATTTGTTGGTAGTTTCCTTTGGTTCCTCTACATGCAGATTTTCCACATGCCACAGAGGGCTATTTCTGACTTTTGATCACAAAGCCTTTCAAAGCCTCTGATTCCCTGTGTTAAATCCCTTTCTGCTTGAAAAATCTGGAATGATTTCTCCTTCCCTGTCCAAATCCTGACTGACACATATGTCAAACTTCACTGCCTTATAATTTTCCTCAATGTCACCTTTCTTCTTGGAATGTTATGTCTTTCTCCCTGATCTCTAAATAGCTAGTTGCTTCCTTTTTGTGATTTTGATTTTAGCCTTAGCAATACTTCCTCATCCAGCCACATACTATCCCATCATCTTAATTTGTGATATATACTATTTAGAATTATATATTTTTTCTTATTTATTTCTTCACTAGAAGATAAGTGATCCTGTTCATCTATGAATTCCCAGTATCTAGAACAGTGTTTGGCACTAGCAGGCACCTAATAAACATTTGTGAAATAAATGAATGAAAACTGACCATCCTCTATTTTGTGTACCTAGAAATAACAGTGTTTGAAATTGTAGGTTCCTCTGACTAATTTTAAGGGAAATCTCATGAGGACAAGAGACTGTTGTAAGTAATGTGAGATATGCAAAGTTGAATTAGAGGAGCCAGTCAAGGAAATAAGAAACAGGATCCAGAGATGGCCACAGTGTAAAGTAGAAAGTGTTATCATTATGCACATATTACAGCTATGGGGGGTTCCAAAGGGATATGCTACTTGCATCTGGGAAGACAAGGGAAGGTTTTCTGAAAGAGATAATACTGGAATTGGGCCTTGAAGGATAATTAGGACATATGCATGCAAAATGGGTGGGAAGAGCATCCTACAGTGTTTTCAGTGACTCCAAGTGGAGGAAAAGCAAATCAGAATACAGAGAATTGGGGATAGTTTTGGGTGGCTGCAAATTCGGGTGTGAAAAGCCCGAAAAGCCCAAAAAGTGTGAGATGATAGACCGAACTCAGAAAATAAAGACATCTCATGTAAATCCCCAGACAGATAGAGGAGCCACTGGTTTTCACTTAGAAACTACTTACTCATATACACATACAGATTTTAAATTTATTTAAGGTGGGGATTAAGTTTGCAGTTAGAGAATAGATCATTTATGCCAACAGCCTTGAGGCTTTTAGAATTCTGTTTATTACATTAGAAGCCACACCATGTTTTACATTCTTAATGCTCTGTTTTGGATTCCATGTTGTGAATCTCTGCTCACTCCCTGAATGTGAAGTAGGCTTCATGCAAATGCATTTGTTCATAATGAGCTTTAAGCATCTCTCCTCCTCTCTGAGTTTGAAAACAATGTACATTCTGCTTTTTAAGTCACATCAGTAATCTTTCTGGAGAGACCAGAAGTTGATTAAACCTACTCTAAATCATCATAAGCCTGTTGAAAGACATTCTCCTCTTGAACTTCTGCTTTGCTCTAAAACAACCAAGCAATTGAATTTGAAACTGTCTCAGGGTGAAGTTAAAAGAAGATATAAATCTTCCTTGATGTTCTTTAACATCTAATAATAAAGTGATTGTTGCTGTACTGTGGCTTTATTAGTTTCTTAGATACTCTCTTACTCACCACCAATAATCATCCTTCAAAAGTGCATTCTACTGCCTTGTCTTGCTAAACAGAATGCCTTCCAAGGTTTTATTATAATGTTGTTTACTTAAAACTGTTGTTTCAAGTTGGCTATTTGCTTAGAGTTATAGAGTTAGAATGGGGCAATGTATTTTGTTTCCTGGAAGCTCTTATGTCATGGATAGGAGTACTTATGTATACGGACAAAATTCACAGCAAAGATCACAGATTTTAAATTAATCACCAAAGATCAAGTATCCACTAAAAAAAAACCTTGATATATATGATCATCAGGAGTGATAACACCAGTAGAACACAGGTTTTGCTTTTTTTTCTATTACAAGAAAAAGGGCAGTCAATTATATATTCAAATACATGTACATTTTCTCACATAAAAATGTATATAGTCATATGTCCATTTGGGGAAAGAAGACAAGAGAATCAAGACAAGTTGGTTATTTGTGTACATCATGCTGAGTTCCCTAAGTCTCGGGGAGAATTCCGAGAAGTCTACAGTGCTTGGGAACTGTAGTTTCCTCCTTGAAAGCAATGAAATGTGATTCATGATCTTAAAATTACCTTTTAAAGACATTTCTTTCATCATCTTTCCTCCTATGCTTTAGTATAGCTGTACTGGATCTTTCGGGATCTCCACTGTTCAGAAATTCTAAGAATTTTTTGATTCCCACAAAACCACAGTAATAACAGACAAGTTGAGCTGTGTGAAAGGGAATCCATTAAAGTCATTTATTACAGAGAATGCCTGTTTCTGATGAATCCTACTGGGAGGAGGCTGACAAGATCATCAAAAGTGAAGGTCACTGTTTGGACTCCTTTTTTTATTTTTATTTTTTTAATTAGTTTCCAACATTTAGTGTCAAACCCAACTGGCCCACCTGGCTCATTAATGTGTGTCTGGTCCCAACAGCTATTTTGGGTTTCAATATCTATAATAATACTTTCTCATTTGTTGTTGAGGAACTAGAACAATTTAAGTGTTCTGTTCCAAGGCACACAGCTGATTGATAACTACACAAGGAATTTATGGAGATGAGGACATTTTAATATGTTTTATTCCATCATATTAATCCCCAAATTCATACATGTCTGTACCATTTGACTTATATAACTGTGAGTTTGAAAATCCATAAATTAGCAATAGGGTTCAGGTTAGGGAAAGTTGACTTCTTTAGTAATTGTCATTTGACATTTCTTTTCCCCAAAGGAAAAGAGAAAGGCAACTAGCCTATTCTAATTTACCACAAGTCACATTCAAAGAATATTTATTAGAGAAACATAATGGGAGATATCCGAAATGCATAAACCATGGGGAAAGAGTCAAGTCAGCATAGCAAAGAGATAAACACAGATAATAGAATAAATACTTTCTTACTTCAATCTTAATTATTTCAGCATTTAGGGAAATTGGGACAAGATTTGGCTTAAAAATGAAAAGTAACTTTAAAATTTCTACCAGCCACTAGGCACTGTGACTGTGTTATCTTATTCACAAACAATCTCTCCCAGGAGGTGTTTTGTCGTCATTCCTACAGAAGGAGAATTTGAGGTTCTGGAGAGGTGAAGAAATATCCCTGTCTACCCAAACAGCATGTGGCAAAGTTGGAATTGGAAGCAGGTGTGATTCCAAAGTGTCTATTATTGAAGGGAGACAACTTGCTTCTCTTTCTATGCTGTTTTCTTAGATACAAATCTCATGCAGTTGAAAGCACAAATAAGTTTGCAAAGGAAATATTTTAAATGGCAATGAAACAAAGAGTGAGTCCAAGTGCAAAGTGCCTGGGAGAAGGTCTGTTCTGTGTTACCATGAAGTAATCTAATTTGAAACAATTCTTGTTTTCTCATGAAAGCAAATTCCCTTAGGACTTCCATTAGGCACAATTTTCTTAATCTGAATGAATTTTGTGCTGGGAAATAACAAAAGAGCATTTCTTTGGTGCTGAATATTCCCTAATTCAAGTTCATCTGGAATATACAGGTAGTCTTCAAATTTATGTAAGTTTAAGATTTCTCCCTGTAACATTGAAATGGCGATAACACCTATACACACACACACACACACACACACACTTTGGGAAACTTAGGAATCACAAAAAATAAGTAAATGTGACCCATTTCTTTATAGACAACAATACATTTCCCGCCTTAGGACTGCTGAAAATCTTTTCTTTGAAACTCCTTTGAGAGCTAAATCTCTCCAGACAAGCTGAGGAGGATTAGAGTGTATTCCTTTGGGTACAGCCTAGCAGGGTCAAAGGAAGATAAAGGGATTTGCAAACATGGTTCTGATGAAGAAGGCAGCCAGAATGAATGGTTGAAGGACACGTAGCACCTAACCCAGGACACTTTCAACCCCAGTCAAACCCTAGAGGGGCTGCTTTTGCAGAGAGCTCCCTCCTTTCTCAGAGCTTGCTGAAATAAATTCTGGGCCTCTTTCAGAATAGATTTGAATGGTGAATTACCCTGATTGAAGATGGAAAAAAGAGTAGGGAAGCTTTTCTTTTCCCATGAGGCAGCATCCCTATTTATAAACGGTAATGAAATTGACACAGGTAAACTGATTATGCTAAGTATACTGGGTATACAGAACCTCTGAATACTGGTTTCCTTTGCCTTCTCTTTTGGTTTATATTGAAAGTTGTGGTTCTGGGGCTCAGAAACTCAAGTACCAATAAGTGAATAGTTTATTAACCTTTAATAAGTTGCTGATCTCTTTGTACCTCAGTCTGAATGATGAAGTAATAGCTTTCTTAGTAAATTGTTTTGAGACTTCTTGTTAAAAGGGTAAATATATAATAATTATGAAGCCTTTTTAGCAATGTTCTGAAAAGAAGTTCCAACCTAAACCCCAACTGACAGGAACTGTTTATTTTTATCAGGCTGGAAATAAACTATTTTGAATTAATGAGGAACAAAACATACTTGGAGTGATATTTTCTTTTTTCTAATATTTTTTTTAAAAGTTTATTTTTATTTATTTTTGAGAGAGAGACAGAGAGCAAGCAGGGGAGGGGCAGAGAGAGAGGGAGACAGAATCCTAAGGAGGGGTTCTGCACTGACAGCACAGAGCCTGATATGGGGCTCAAACTCACAAACTGTGAGATCGTGACCTGAGCTGAAGTCCAGAGTCAGAAGCCTAATCAACTGAGCCACCCAGGGGCCTCTGGAATGTATTTTCTAATAAAAAAATGATATGGAATCATATAAAACAGAGTGATGTCCCAAAAAAAAAAAAGCAATATTTAGTTGTAGGGCAATTGCTATGGGCTAGACTCTGGAGTTAAAGGTAGAAAAGATACCATTGCTGACCTCAGGGAGCCAACAGTCTAGAAAGGCTGACAGTCACATAAGCAAGTAGGTACACTAGTAGGGGCATGTCTCATACAGTGCCAACACACAAGACACAATCACCAATTGGTAGAGCATGTTGGCCAGGTTTTCATTTCCAAGTCAAAGGATTTTAGAACTGGCAGGGATCCTAGAAATATTTATTCCAGCCCTTGCATTGTGTGGAGAAGGAGCAGGAGAAATTAAGGGATTCGACACAAATATGAAAACTCACAGCTCTTAACTTCCAGTCTGGCTCTTTCTTTATTATACAAATTGGAACCAAGTCAATCAGGTGAAATAAATATATATAATATATACAATATACACATTGAAATATAATCATAATTATATATCATAAATATGTATATAAGTATTATGAATATAACATGTGGGTATATGTAAAGTATATTTACATGAAATTGTATACAGCATATTGTATAATATACTGTGCCTTACATATTATATGATATATAATATATATTTTATTTGGAACATGCACAGCATATTATATATTATATATAAATGTTATTAATAAAATGAAATAAATATGCAAAAAATATTGCTTGGGAAACCCAGGTGGTAGCCCAGACTCCTCACTTTTTTTTCCATCATTTTGTCTTCTCCCTCTTGCTGTTTAAGTCATATACTACCTTCCAATCCCAGCATAAATGACAGCTCTCCCCTGTAACCTCTCTTGATGACCCTAAGTCTCTTCTGGCTGTTAACAGCTCTTCCTCATCCCATACTATGAGATAGTGAACTCCTAATGAGCTCTTCAATTGAAAAGCAGTCCACGTGATCATTGAAAATATGACCTTTAGAATCAGGCAGGTGTAGTTGGGGGCCCACCCTGCCATTTTCTAGCTATGAGAGTTAAGAGCAATTTCCCTCACTTCTCTAAGCCTGCTCATTTCCTTATCCATAAAATGATCATAAGAGTTGTATCTATTGCATTGTGTCTTTGCAGGATTCAAGTGTTCATGGCACATAGCGCTCAGTGAACACAGGCTTTCAGTCCATTTTGTTTCCTTGCACACTGTGACTGCTCAATAAATATTTGTTAAGCCAAATCAATTTTTGTTTTCTTTCAAAATTTCTTTTATATTTTTCCCTCTTCAATCTTTGCCTTATTCCTAGAATATTGTCACCCCAAAACAGGTAGATAGATCGTAAAAGCCATTTTAAATTATTTATATTCAACTTTAGGTCCTCTAAGAAAACAAACAGCCAGCTGTGTCAGCTTTTGCCAACAGCATTCTCTTTCTTGTCAACACAGAGCAACAAAGCTGCCTTTGGAAGTTTGTAAAAACAGTTTGTTTGTTTGTTTTCTGGTAACTCATCAGCAGCGATGAGAGAGAAGCAAATGTGTCAAATGGTGACATGAACATTCTAAATAAGTAAAGAACTGTGGAGTCTCGGAGTTGTTCTCAGGCTGGAAACACAGCAAACGAAGGGATGATTATCTGAAAGAATGCCAAAATGACAAATTTCCTCCGAAGTTTCCAGGTAGCGATGGAGAAAAAACAACTGCATACTGTTTGAGTCCAAATTATCTAATTGACCTAATTCCCCCTCTTGATTCCGCAATAGATTCTGCCTTCCACCTCAGCTCAGTTTTGTCACCAATCTGGATTATTATAAGATTAATTCCTGTTATATCCACCATTAAATATATCACAGCTCTGGCCCACCAGCTCAGTTTCTGCATCTCAAAGCAATTTCTGGCATGATCAAATGAGCATGTCCTACTAAGTATGCCTTCAAATATATCACAGATGTACCACCACACTGACCCCGCATGGGAGAAAACCACTGTCACCTCTGACCTGACCTCTGCAAGAGCCTCTTGTCTCTCTCTTTCTTCTCTTGCCCACTATCATCTATTTGCCACCCAACAGCCAACATAATGATATTTAAAATATACAGATAAACTCCCCCATTATCTTCAGAATAAAAGGTAAACTCATTACCATGGCCTCCAAGGCCCTATCTGATCAGGTCACTGATTTTCTACTTGATTTTTGTCTCCTATCACATTTTCCCTCATTTGTTTCTAGATGTTTCTCAAATGTGCCAGATGGGAGGGAGAGGCTTTTGGCTTTCCTGGACTCTGTGCTTAGAAGATTATTCCCTGTATTTTTGTACGACTCACATCTTCGACAATACAGTTGGGGTATAAGGAGGGGCCTTAGTTAGGTTGTTTCTCTGAATTAAATGTCCTTTCCTGCACCCTCTTTTTTCTTTACCCAAGTCTCTTTCCTCATTACCACTTATTTTCTGGAACTAATTGATGAGTCACCCGTTGATATTGTCTGTGTCTCGGCATTAGCCATAAGCTCTGTGAAGCTTCAGTACCCGGGCTTTGAAAAATGCCTAGTGCATAGTAGGTGCTCAAGAAATATTTTTTGAATGTATGAAGAGTTTAAAATGTTTGTAATAGTTGTAAGGTTTTGTATAGTTTTAATATTCATCAAGTTACAAATATATTTGTAAAGCACACAGTAGAGTGGTAGGCATATAATACACATGCAGATAAAGAGTTATCTGGCAATTATACAATCTGAAATATCATACGAGATCAGGGAAAATGTAGAATAAAATCCCACCAAGGTGGAATGACCTTAAATGTCAGGCTAGGAAAAAAAAAATCTCCAGATGCCAGTACTTAGAAAGGAGGCCACTGATGACTTCTCTGTTTATATTCATCCCTGTGTTGACTGGATTCCACACGGGCTGTGCTGAATTCCACCAGACAAACGCCTTTATGTTCTTAGATGTTGACCAGGGGTTAAATCTAGTCACAGAGTCTGTTCACCTGCATCTGGGATGTAACAAGCTGTGGAACACAACTCCTACGCTAGAACTGAATAACGATGCTGGTAGGAAACCAGACTCTCAGGCCATCTTCGAGCCCAAAGAAAGTTTGATCCTGGCACCCAGATATTCTTGTTTCATGCCAAGACTTCAGGGATTTAGCATCGAAGCCATTTCGAGGCAATGTGCAAAGGCTCAGAAAATCAGTTTCTATCACTGAAGACGAAAGAGTACATTTTTACCAATTGTGAGCCTGTGAACTACATTACCTCTGTTGCCACCATGTTGTAAAACTTGTTAGTCCTGACACACAGGCAGAACTATTATTTTAATTTGCATTTCTGGAAGACAACCCTGACCCAGATTTCCTTCTAGCAAAGAGTCCCTGTGAGGTTGTGATTTTGGTGACTGCTTCTTTAAGCCCCTGTATATAATTAGCTACAGCTCAGCCTGAAACAGAGAAAAAGAACAGGTAGGGGGGAAAAAATGAAACCTGGCTTTGCCTCATGCTAACTCTGGAAACTAAATGTATTTGTTTCTTTGAAAAAAGTGTCTCCCAAGTCCTTGGCAGAGTGCTCAAAGTAGCCTTTATGTAAGTGCTGGAAGTTGCCTTTAGTCCAAGACCCAAGGACTGCAGTTCAGTGTGTGCAAGATCAAACGCAGGTGCAGCTGAGATGCTGTGCGGTTCAGGGAGTCACCCTGGGGGGAGAGCCAGGCAGAAGATTGTGGGGGAAAGCTTTTCATATTTTAAAAGATATTGAAGTAACACTGCCTGGAGATGCAAAGTATTTGAGGGGCCTCTTGGAAAATTCCTTCACTGCACAGAATGGTAGTGATAAGACTCAGAATGAGAATCATTCCTTCAGAGAAGTTCTGTTCTTGCCTTCACAACAGCCCTTGAGAACTCTGAGGTAATAATAAACCCAACTAAAATGTGAGATCCCACAGCTTTGTAAGGAGAGCTGGAAACATGACTCCAGCAACATAATTGCTCTGGTCTCATGTTCTTTTTGTTCATTAAGTGTTTAATCAACTGCCTGCTATGTGCTCATATGGGGGAGGAAGCAAAAATTGAATTTCTTTCATAAAACCTACAGTCTAGTTTCAAAATGGTGAATGTGCTTTTGCCTTCATGCCTCAGCTTTGGACAATGACTTGGAAATGTCACAGGATTCCTCTCCTGCCGTGTTAGTGACTGGCGAATCTTATTTCTCTTTTCCCTGCTGTTATTATCATTTCTCTGGACCAACTTCTTCCCCGGCACTTGCAGATGTTAAATTCAATGACTTCCTTCAAGAATATTCCCTCCTTGCCCCAGTATACTCTCATAGACCCTGACATCCCTCATGGTGGAAAGAACATGGGCATGGGCATCAGACAGAGCCAGATCCAAATCTTGGTAGGTCTTCAGAGACTACCACTTATGTGCTATGTGACTTGGAATGATTTAGATTCAAGTCAATGCACCATTCTCCCAATGTATACATTCTCACTGCATCTGAATCTTGTTCTCATGTACACTGGAATCCTTTTTTAAAACAAACTTTCATTAAGTCCTTACTCTATGCAGGCACTGGAAGTACAAAACTGAGTAAGACATATCTGGCCGTGAGAGAACTGAATGATATTCTTTTTTTTTTTCAATATATGAAATTTACTGTCAAATTGGTTTCCATACAACACCCAGTGCTCATCCCAAAAGGTGCCCTCCTCAATACCCATCACCTACCCTCCCACCCCCCATCAACCCTCAGTTTGTCCTCAGTTTTTAAGAGTCTCTTATGCTTTGGCTCTCTCCCACTCTAACCTCTTTTTTTTTTTTCCTTCCCCTCCCCCATGGGTTTCTGTTAAGTTTCTCAGGATCCACATAAGAGTGAAACCATATGGTATCTGTCTTTCTCTGTATGGCTTATTTCACTTAGCATCACACTCTCCAGTTCCATCCACGTTGCTACAAAGGGCCATATTTCATTCTTTCTCATTGCCATGTAGTACTCCATTGTGTATATAAACCACAATTTCTTTATCCATTCATCAGTTGATGGACATTTAGGCTCTTGCCATAATTTGGCTATTGTTGAGAGTGCTGCTATAAACATTGGGGTACAAGTGCCCCTATGCATCAGCACTCCTGTATCCCTTGGGTAAATTCCTAGCAGTGCTATTGCTGGGTCATAGGGTAGGTCTAATTTTAATTTTCTGAGGAACCTCCACACTGCTTTCCAGAGTGGCTGCACCAATTTGCATTCCCACCAACAGGGCAAGAGGGTTCCTGTTTCTCCACATCCTCTCCAGCATCTATAGTCTCCTGATTTGTTCATTTTGGCCACTCTGACTGGCGTGAGGTGATATCTGAGTGTGGTTTTGATTTGTATTTCCCTGATAAGGAGCGACGTTGAGCATCTTTTCATGTGCCTGTTGGCTATCTGGATGTCTTCTTTAGAGAAGTGTCTATTCATGTTTTCTGCCCATTTCTTCACTGGGTTATTTGTTTTTCGGGTGTGGAGTTTGGTGAGCTCTATATAGATTTTGGATACTAGCCCTTTGTCCGATATGTCATTTGCAAATATCTTTTCTCATTCCGTTGGTTGCCTTTTAGTTTTGTTGGTTGTTTCCTTTGCTGTGCAGAAGCTTTTTATCTTCATAAGGTCCCAGTAATTCATTTTTGCTTTTAATTCCCTTGCCTTTGGGGATGTGTCGAGTAAGAGATTGCTACAGCTGAGGTCAGAGAGGTCTTTTCCTGCTTTCTCCTCTAGGGTTTTGATGGATTCCTGTCTCACATTCAGGTCCTTTATCCATTTTGAGTTTATTTTTGTGAATGGTGTGAGAAAGTGGTCTAGTTTCAACCTTCTGCATGTTGCTGCCCAGTTCTCCCAGCACCATTTGTTAAAGAGACTGTCTTTTTTCCATTGGATGTTCTTTCCTGCTTTGTCAAAGATGAGTTGGCCATACGTTTGTGGGTCTAGTTCTGGGGTTTCTATTCTATTCCATTGGTCTATGTGTCTGTTTTTGTGCCAATACCATGCTGTCTTGATGATGACAGCTTTGTAGTAGAGGCTAAAGTCTGGGATTGCGATGCCTCCTGCTTTGGTCTTCTTCAAAATTACCTTGGCTATCCGGGGCCTTTTGTGTTTCCATATGAATTTTAGGATTGCTTGTTCTAGTTTCGAAAAGAATGCTGGTGCAATTTTGATTGGGATTGCATTGAATGTGTAGATAACTTTGGGTAATATTGACATTTTGACAATATTTATTCTTCCAATCCATGAGCAGGGAATGTCTTTCCATTTCTTTATATCTTCTTTGATTACCTTCATAAGCTTTCTATAGTTTTCAGCATACAGATCTTTGACATCTTTGGTTAGATTTATTCCTAGGTATTTTATGCTTCTTGGTGCAATTGTGAATGGGATCAGTTTCTTTATTGGTCTTTCTGTTGCTTCATTGTTAGTGTATAAGAATGCAACTGATTTCTGTACATTGATTTTGTATCCTGCAACTTTGCTGAATTCATGTATCAATTCTAGCAGACTTTTGGTGGAGTCTATGGGATTTTCCATGTATAATATCATGTCATCTGCAAAAAGCGAAAGCTTGACTTCATCTTTGCCAATTTTGATGCCTTTGATTTCCTTTTGTTGTCTGATTGCTGATGCTAGCACTTCCAACACTATATTAAACAACAGTGGTGAGAGTGGGCCTCCCTGTCGTGTTCCTGATCTCAGGGAGAAAGCTCTCAGTTTTTCCCCATTGAGGATGATGTTAGCTGTGGGCTTTTCATAAATGGCTTTGATGATCTTTAAGTATGTTCCTTCTATCCCGACTTTCTCAAGGGTTTTTATTAAGAAAGGGTGCTGGATTTTGTCAAAGGCCTTTTCTGCATCGATTGACAGGATCATATGGTTTTTTCTTTTCTTAATGTGATGTATCATGTTGATTGATTTGCGAATGTTGAACCAGCCCTGCATCCCAGGAATGAATCCCACTTGATCGTGGTGAATAATTCTTTTTATATGCTGTTGAATTCGATTTGCTAGTATCTTATTGAGAATTTTTGCATCCATATTCATCAGGGATATTGGCCGGTAGTTCTCTTTTTTTACTGGGTCTCTGTCTGGTTTAGGAATCAAAGTAATACTGGCTTCATAGAATGAGTCTGGAAGTTTTCCTTCCCTTTCTATTTCTTGGAATAGCTTGAGAAGGATAGGTATTATTTCTGCTTTAAACGTCTGGTAGAATTCCCCTGGGAAGCCATCTGGTCCTGGACTCTTATTTGTTGGGAGATTTTTGATAACCGATTCAATTTCTTCACTGGTTATGGGTCTGTTCAAGCTTTCTATTTCCTCCTGATTGAATTTTGGAAGAGTGTGGGTGTTTAGGAATTTGTCCATTTCTTCCAGGTGTCCAATTTGTTGGCATATAATTTTTCATAGTATTCCCTGATAATTGTTTGTATCTCTGAGGGATTGGTTGTAATAATTCCATTTTCATTCATGATTTTATCTATTTGGGTCATCTCCCTTTTCTTTTTGAGAAGCCTGGCTAGAGGTTTATCAATTTTGTTTATTTTTTCAAAAAACCAACTCTTGGTTTCGTTGATCTGCTCTACAGTTTTTTTAGATTCTATATTGTTTATTTCTGCACTGATCTTTATTATTTCTCTTCTTCTGCTGGGTTTAGGCTGCCTTTGCTGTTCTGCTTCTATTTCCTTTAGGTGTGCTGTTAGATTTTGTATTTGGGATTTTTCTTGTTTCTTGAGATAGGCCTGGATTGCAATGTATTTTCCTCTCAGGACTGCCTTTGCTGCATCCCAAGGCATTTGGATTGTTGTATTTTCATTTTCGTTTGTTTCCATATATTTTTTGATTTCTTCTCTAATTGCCTGGTTGACCCACTCATTCTTTAGTAGGGTGTTCTTTAACCTCCATGCTTTTGGAGGTTTTCCAGACATTTTCCTGTGGTTGATTTCAAGCTTCATAGCATTGTGGTCTGAAAGTATGCATGGTATAATTTCAATTCTTGTATACTTATGAAGGGCTGTTTTGTGACCCAGTATATGATCTATCTTGGAGAATGTTCCATGTGCACTCGAGAAGAAAGTATATTCTGTTGCTTTGGGATGCAGCGTTCTAAATATATCTGTCAAGTCCATCTGATCCAATGTGTCATTCAGGGCCCTTGTTTCTTTATTGACCATGTGTCTAGATGATCTATCCATTTCTGTAAGTGGGGTGTTAAAGTCCCCTGCAATTACCACATTCTTATCAATAAGGTTGCTTATGTTTATGAGTAGTTGTTTTATATATTTGGGGGCTCCGGTATTCGGCGCATAGACATTTATAATTGTTAGCTCTTCCTGATGTATAGACCCTGTAATTATTATATAATGTCCTTCTTCATCTCTTGTTACAGCCTTTAATTTAAAGTCTAGTTTGTCTGATATAAGTATGGCTACTCCAGCTCTCTTTTGGCTTCCAGTAGCATGATAAATAGTTCTCCATCCCCTCACTCTCAGTCTAAAGGTGTCCTCAGGTCTAAAATGAGTCTCTTGTAGACAGCAAATAGATGGGTCTTGTTTTTTTATCCATTCTGATACCCTATGTCTTTTGGTTGGCGCATTTAATCCATTTACATTCAGTGTTATTATAGAAAGATACGGGTTTAGAGTCATTGTGATGTCTGTATGTTTTATGCTTGTAGCGATGTCTCTGGTACTTTGTCTCACAGGATCCCCCTTAGGATCTCTTGTAGGGCTGGTTTAGTGGTGACAAATTCCTTCAGTTTTTGTTTGTTTGGGAAGACCTTTATCTCTCCTTCTATTCTAAATGACAGACTTGCTGGATAAAGGATTCTCGGCTGCATATTTTTGCTGTTCATCACATTGAAGATCACATGCCAATCCTTTCTGGCCTGCCAAGTTTCAAAAGAGAGATCAGTCACGAGTCTTATAGGTCTCCCTTTATAAGTTAGGGCACGTTTATCCCTTGCTGCTTTCAGAATTTTCTCTTTATCCTTGTATTTTGCCAGTTTCACTATGATATGTCGTGCAGAAGATCGATTCAAGTTACGTCTGAAGGGAGTTCTCTGTGCCTCTTGGATTTCAATGCCTTTTTCCTTCCCCAGTTCAGGGAAGTTCTCAGCTATTATTTCTTCAAGTACCCCTTCAGCACCTTTCTCTCTCTCTTCCTCCTCTGGGATACCAATTGTGTGTATATTATTTCTTTTTAGTGTATCACTTAGTTCTCTAATTTTCCCCTCATACTCCTGGATTTTTTTATCTCTCTTTTTCTCAGCTTCCTCTTTTTCCATAACTTTATCTTCTAGTTCACCTATTCTCTCCTCTGCCTCTTCAATCTGAGCCGTCGTGGTTTCCATTTTGTTTTGCATGTCGTTTAAAGCGCTTTTCAGCTCCTTGTGACTGTTCCTTAGTCCCTTGATCTCTGTAGCAAGAGATTCTCTGCTGTCCTCTATACTGTTTTCAAGCCCAGCGATTAATTTTATGACTATTATTCTAAATTCACTTTCTGTTACATTATTTAAATCCTTTTTGATGAGTTCATTGGCTGTTGTTATTTCCTGGAGATTCTTCTGAGGGGAATTCTTCCGTTTGGTCATTTTGGATAGTCCCTGGAGTGGTGGGGACCTGCAGGGCACTTCCCCTGTGCTGTGGTGTATAACTGGAGTTGGTGGGCGGGGCCACAGTCAGACGTGATGTCTGCCCCCAGCCCACCGCTGGGGCCACAGTCAGACTGGTGTGTGCCTTCTCTTCCCCTCTCCTAGGGGCGGGATTCACTGTGGGGTGGCATGGCCTGTCTGGGGTACTTGCACACTGCCAGGCTTGTGGTGCTGGGGATCTGGCGTATTAGCTGGGGTGGGTAGGCAAGGTGCACGGGGGCAGGAGGGGCAGGCTTAGCTTACTTCTCCTTAGGTGATCCACTTCAGGAGGGGCCCTGTGGCAGCAGGAGGGAGTCAGACCCGCTGCTGGAGGGTTGGCTCTGCAGAAGCACAGCGTTGGGTGTTTGTGTGGAGCAAGCATGTTCCCTGGCAGGAACTGGTTCCCTTTGGGATTTTGGCTGGGGGATGGGCGAGGGAGATGGCGCTGGTGAGCGCCTTTGTTCCCCAACAAACTGAGCTCTGTCGTCTGGGGGGCTCAGCAACTCTCCCTCCCTTTGTCCTCCAGCCTTCCCACTTTCCCAGCAGAGCTGTTAACTTATGACCTCCCAGATGCTAAGTCCCGCTTGCTGTCAGAACACACTCCGTCCGGCCCCTCCACTTTAGCAAACCAGACTCGGGGGCTCTGCTTGGCCGGCAGGCTGCCCTTCTGCCCCGGCTCCCTCCTGCCAGTCTGTGCAGCGAGCACCGCCTCGCCGCCCTTCCTACCCTCTTCCGTGGGCCTCTCATCTGCGCTTGGCTCTGGAGACTCCGTTCTGCTAGTCTTCTGGTGGTTTTCTGGGTTAGTTAGGCAGGTGTAGGTGGAATCTAAATGATCAGCAGGATGCGCGGTGAGCCCAGCGTCCTCCTAAGCCGCATCTTCCGTCCCTCCTGAATAATATTCTTAATACAGAGGTCATTATCATACAGTGTGACTAGTGGAATCCACACTGACAGAAATTCATACTTTACAGTGTGGCATGGAGAGAAGAATAACTAATCCTACCATTAGTAGAGGAGAGTGGGAAGGGCTGGGGCCAGAGAGAAGTGAGATCAGGGATCAGGATGGATTGTGCAAGGAGTGCCTCCGTGGCTTAGTCGGTTAAGTGTTCAACTTTGGCTCAGGTCATGATTTCATGGTTCATGGGTTTGAGCCCCGTGTTAGCTGACAGCTCAGAGCCTGGATCCTGCTTTGGTATCTGTGTTTCCTTCTCTCTCCGCCCCTTCCCAATTTGCTCTCTCTCTGTCTCTCTCTCTCAAAAATGAATAAACATTAAAAAAAAATTTTAAAAGAATGTGTTGTGCAAGAGCTTATCTAATGGAAGTGGAGAAGGAT
Organism: Leopardus geoffroyi; assembly: GCF_018350155.1. Taxonomy (NCBI): domain Eukaryota; kingdom Metazoa; phylum Chordata; class Mammalia; order Carnivora; family Felidae; genus Leopardus; species Leopardus geoffroyi. Next base: position 92,470,308 of record NC_059338.1, read on the forward strand.
GTTCAAGGCAGAAAGAACAAGGGGACCAAGACACTGGAGTTTGAGCAGCCTGATATATTTGGGAAACAGCAAATATTTGATATTGGTTATAGTGTTAGCTTTCTCCAACAACTATATTTATAATCATATACCTACAAGTCTGCACTTGTAAACTCATTTACTTATTCAACAAATATTTTTGAGGGTCTGCTATGTGTTAGGCAATGTAACAAGTTCAATCCTATTGCTATAGTCAAATCTCATGATTATAGTCATAATAAGAATAGTAATAGTAAAACTTATTTTTTGGAGTTTTCCATAATGTTTCTGTCTAGGTGATTTTATTCCTGAGGTCAAAACCCTTCTAGCACATTCTAGGGTACATTCATTCTAGCATAATAAACAGATTTTGAAACAACCCTGTGCCCATGTGTGCATTGATCAAAGAGTGAACTTAATAGGGACCTTCTTCAGAGGGTTTCACAGAAGACTGACAAAATGATTATCAAGTATTTTATAAAGGATAGAGTACTCAGTCATAGTAAAAAGTTATAATCTCTTACAAGTAACAGAGCCCCTTCCATAGTGAATATTTCTAATCAGACTGTGGCATCTTTTCAAACAAGACACATCAAGGCCATAAGCCAAATATGTGTGCTTTCCAGTCTTCCAGTGTGGTACAGAATCTCTGCAAACAAGGACCTAAGAGATTGTTTGTAGCTCTTTCTTAGCCTAAATAAACAGCCAAGGCATAACCCTCCCATGCCTGCAGTCTTGAGACATTAATAACTCTTCAGGTTGTGTCAGCCTGACATTGTTGAGATGATGACTAGTGATAAGTTATGTGCATGCTAGAAGACAGAAATGGCTTGTCACCATGGCAATGGTTATCATGATCTGACTTTGTTGTTATTGACAACAGTGAATCACAGCCATGCCCTGCCCTGCCACCCCCCCACTCCTTTCCTTACCACCTACCCCAGCCCCATACACAAGATGTGCACCTATTCCTGCTGTGAGAATTTCTGTTAATTCAGATTGTTAGCTGGCTCTTTATGTCTCATGAGAATCTGTATGTTAAGCACTTTCAGCGACAGATGTTTCTTTGTAGATATCTACAAGTACAGAGTAGGAGATCCCTGCCTCTGGACCCCAAGTATTAAAAGGGAAATAAGTTGACCTGAGGGGTTATTTAACAAACACTGGGTAGAACTAGGAGGGAGCCATGAGCCTCAGCTATGGCCCAATGCCCAGCAACCAATTTTGTCTCTGTGATGTAAATCATCTCTGCTCACCTCTCTTGCACCCAAGCAGTCATGAGATTAGTTGTAAAGAAAGAAGGCTCAAAGCCATGGACCACAGTACCAGCCAATTCTCTCTAGCAAATAAAGTTTTAGTAGTCATCAAGGGTGCTCCACATATCCCTATTTTCCCTTAATTTATTCACTTAATTATTCATCCTCAATATTCATTTATTTATCACTTATAATGTGTTGAGCACTATGTCAGTTTCTGAACATGCAGTGATGGAATCTCCATGTTCAAGTAGTATAAACTTTAGTATTAAAGGAAGTTATGCAAATGTACATCTCTAGTAAAGAGGATCTGTGCTATAATTGTTTTCAGCAAACATCAAATTAATTATCTACTATATGCCAAATATATTTAGATAATATGCATGAACTTGAAGTTTTGTAGAAAATGTATTAGAGAAGAAAGATACATTATAATAGGATGTTACAAGAACACCAATAAAAGTGTATGTGATATAAAATAGTCTCAATGGGTAGTTAGTATCTTTATCTAGAGATGACCAGAGAAGACTTTCTAAAGAGACAACACAACAATTAATACTAACAGAAGTTGAGGGATTCACTTCTGGCCTGTTGGGGGTCGGGTATTTCAGCACCTGAAAGGCACCAATGTAGCAAACACTTGCATCTTTGACTACCACGGTTAAAGTGGTGGGGAACACCAGACCTTGATCATGAAGGCCAAATGATCTTGAATTCTTTTCCTGCAGCTGAAGGGGAAAGTGGGGTCATAAAGATGAAGAGAGATGTGACCATAATTATAAATATAATTATAATATAATATAATAAGAATAATAATATTTATCAATCCCTTCTCCTTGGCCACAGTAATTGGTCCAAAGGTCAAAAGTGGGCATGTGATCCAACTGAGAACAATAAGAATAATTTCTGGGTGATGTTATTCTGGATCTCAGGGAGATACCTTCTCTTTCCTTTTGCCTGATTAAGTTGGGTTGACAGAGCTGGGTTCTACAAACATCTGCCGCCATATGGAGCAAAGCTGTCTGCAGTAAAAGAGAATAAGACCAAGAGAATGGCAGGGATGAGAGAAAGATGGGTGGAGAGAGAGAGTAAGAAGAGAGAGAGAAAGCAAATAAGCGAGAGTGATAGCTGAAATCATTCTAGTCCCTGGATCTTATTGAGTCTCAAGTCGGCTCCACCTCTGTCCATAAATTCTTTTCTCTTCAAATGATTTGAGTTGTGTGTCTGTCACTCACAACTAAGCGTCCTGACTCACATAGAAAGGTTGGGCTTGACTGATGAGCAGAAACTTAGCTGCCAGCTGAGAATATAAAGGATGTGTGGGGCAGAAGGGCCAGCATTTGTAAAAGTACATGTGATATTACATGGCTAGAGCACAGTGCTATGAAGAAAGAGGAAGGGCAGGTGGTGAATCTGAAGAGTTGGACAGGAATCAGGACACTAATGACCTGCAGATCATCCAAAGAGCTGGGGTTTTATCCCATAGATCAGTACTTCTCAAACCTTTTTGGCAAAAGAGCTATTTTTATTTTAAAATTTATATTCCATCATAGGCCAATAGATTTGCAAAACACATTAAAATGAATTAGAGAAAAAATAAGGAGATTCAAGATACTAGTCATATCTTTAATTATGAGATTAAACTGGCATAGATGACTCTCGTAACTACAGTTATTCTCAAGTCCTGTACTTACCTTACTGCAGACTGAAAATAAACAGGATGAGTCCAAATCTAGTGTCCAGATCACATTAAGTAACGTGGTGGGGATGACCGAGAGCCAGTGAAATGTTTCACACAGAGGTGTCGAAGTATAAGTGGAGCTTCTTAGAACATGTTGAGAAAATTCAACCAAGCAAATGTGAAGATCTCGTGGGCTTTATTAAATGATCCATGAATCGAGTAGTATCCTATCTTAGCAAATAGGAGTGAGCTCTTGACAGGTGTACAAAAAGGAAGGGTTTTAAAGGAAGGAGAGTAGAGCAAGAAGTTAAGACCAAATGAAAGGATTGTATCAGGCAAGGTCACCTTCCCTTAGAGGGAAGGACAGAGTCTTACCTTGCAGATTACCTCATCTTACTTTGGGGAAGTAAAGAGGGTTTATGTGACAGATTACCTTATTGGTGCTGATCGGAAAATTCCTGACTGACAGCCTTAGCCTATATTTCTTGGGGAGGTTGAAACTGCAATTACATTAGGTATTAAGCCCTAATTTGGTGACTTGGCCTAGCGTAAGCGACTCCATCTTGGGCCCGTGGTTTTCCTTTTTAACAACTGACTGTACCCAAAATATCTAGGTCAACAAAGATGTCTCTAATGATGCATTGCAAGCTCTGCTATGAATCATATTTTGTCCAAAAATTTTCTCAGGACCTGTGTGAACACCTAAAAGGCGCCCTGGTAAAAGACCCATGATACCAGTTGTTAGATCTCGCTAACATTTTGAATGGCGGAGTTAGGATTTTATCTTTTTAACAATTAGAGCTACTCAAGAATGGGATGAGCTGACTTGTGAAATTGTGACTCTGTTCTTGACACCGGCAGGAGGAAGAGAAGGAGACAGAAAGGAGAAGTGAGTATGTGTGTGTGTGCACGTGTGTGTACGTGTGCGTGCACGCATGCGCCTGTGCACGCATGTGTGGGTGTGTTTGGGTACATGTCTGCCAGAGGTAGAGAATGGAGTACTACTGAAGACAAACATGGTCTCTTCTCAGTTCTGCTTTTGTTCAGCCTGACTAGTAAGCCATTCAGCCAAACACCAGGGGGTGAAAGGATGCTCGGCCATGACTCTTCGAGCCCCGATTTGAGTATATGTGCCATTCTTTCCGGGTTGGGAAGCATGAGCGGTTGGTCTGTATCTCTATTACCTGGTTATTTGAAACAGATCCTTCCCTTTTGGCAGAACCAGTGCCTCATCACGGCTCCTCAGTAGTACACCTTCATAAAAATTATAGTTTATTCTGTGGGATACATTCTATGTTAAAAAATATTTCTGAAGGGCAAATAAATACCCCAAGCCCCAGAGAGTGAAACAAAAATATTCTTGGCAGTGACTTTTGAAAGGATATTTTCAAAACTCAGCAGGTGACGGGAAGAATTCTCCACAAGGTGTTATCAGATAACATCCCTCTTGTACAGGACTAATAATTCAGAGAAAATGATCCCTCTATATGACTCCTCCCACTCCCAAACTCTGACTGATTTCCTCAGCCACAAGCCGTCAGATATATTTTTAGAGTCATCTTTGAGGATGGTCTTGATTGAGTTAATCAATCAATTTCCCACAGTGCTGATATTCTGACTTCCCACTAAAAGGTTTAGCAGGAAGGCAGGTAATTAAACTTCCCGCACGCCAGTAAACTGCATTATTGCACTAAATACACAATCTGCTTCTCAAAATTTTTCGGCTAGTGGAGTGTATGGGAAGATTTTCACATATTGATAGTAAATATTCAAAATATTAGTCAAAATAATAACCACAATCTACTTTTATTGGGTGTTTATCATGAACTAGACCATATGCTAAATATGTGAACGTGGTAGATATATTATCTGATTAAATTCTAACAGTAACTCTGTTAGGAATATTTTACTATCAGCTTCTTTCTACAGATAGGGAAACTAATATTCACAGAAAGATTAAGCATCTTGCCCAAGGTGAAAAGACTAAAATCTAAATAGAAATGCATTATCAATGATAAAACTTCCAAGCCTTTAGAAGAAGGATATAAGTGAATAAAGAAAATGAAACATTCTAATAGAAGGCAGAAAGAGAAAAAAAGTAAAGAAAAAGCTCAAAATGTAAAATAAACTCACACTGATCAGTAGCAATTATGAATATATGTAAAGAGCTTTATATTCCTTTAAAAAGACACAATGAGGGGCGCCTGGGTGGCGCAGTCGGTTAAGCGTCCGACTTCAGCCAGGTCACGATCTCGCGGTCCGTGAGTTCCAGCCCCGCGTCAGGCTCTGGGCTGATGGCTCAGAGCCTGGAGCCTGTTTCCGATTCTGTGTCTCCCTCTCTCTCTGCCCCTCCCCAGTTCATGCTCTGTCTCTCTCTGTCCCAAAAATAAATAAACATTGAAAAAAAAAATTTAAAAAAAAATAAAAAGACACAATGAAATATGACTTCCCCTGATATTGAAATAGACTATTTAGAAATATATTTGAAAAATACTAACATAAATAAAGCTGATATGACTCTATTCATATCAGAATATTACTTCAAAGCAAAGAAAATCAGTGTTAGGGATAAAGAAAATTACTATATAATAATGAAAGGAATAGTTCTGCGGAAATATATGTTAGTGTTGAACTTGTATATGCTGACAGCATATACTTATAATATATATCAAGTGAATGTGAGGATTACAAGAAGAGGTATATCCATAAATCCATAACCATAAGAAGAGATTTTTAACACTCCTCTTTTTATAATATATAAATCAAGCAATCAAAAAAATTAGCAAAGATACACAACTAAACAACAAAATAAATGTGATACAGATATGAACAAAAAAAATAAGCTTGAACAACAAAATGCATTAGATTGACTGATATCCAACACCTAGACAATACATATTATACTTGATTCTCTAGGGATCATTTTCAAAAACTGACCAAAAATCAGTCAATGTAATTTTCAACAAACATCAAAGGATTCATATCATATAGATCATGTGCACTAAAAGCAATGCAATAAAATTAGGAATCAATTGCAAAAGTATATTTGGAAAATTTCAAATGTACTAAGTAGCTCGTGGATTGTAGAAAATATTATAATATTTAAAGTGAAAAATAAATGAAAATGACTACATGTCAAAACTTCCCAAATGTAGCTAAATTGGTATTTAGAAGGAAATTTATATCCTTATATGCCTACTTTAGAAACTATGAAAGAGTTAAAATCAGTGACCTAAGAGTGCAACTCAAGATGTTAGAAAATGAGCAACCAGATAACTCAAGAAAACAGAAAAAGAAAAATAATGATGATGAGCATAAAAATGTATAAAATTGCGAACAAAGACATAAGATTAGAAAAAGCAAATTTGTTTTAGTGTCTGGGGGTAATAAAGTAGACATATCCTATACAAGATTTATCTAGAAATTATAGGAAAGTTTCAGAAATAGCATTTGGCATGAAAAGGAGAATGTGACTGGAGATGCAGGAACAATGGGAAATCCATAACTGAATATTCTAAATGCCACTATACCAATACATTTCGTATATTTTAATTTTTTTTTAATATTCATTTATTTTTGAGAGAGAGAGTGTGAGTTGGGGAGGGGCAGAAAGGGAGGGAGACACCAACTCTAAGCCAGCTCCAGGCTCTGAGCTGTCAGCACAGAGCCCAATGTGGGGCTTGAACTCACAAACCACGAGATTATGACCTGAGCTGAAGTCGGATGCTTGACCAACTGAGTCATCCATGCACCCCTTTTTATATGTATATATATATATATTTTTTTTTAATTTTTTTAATATTCATTTATTTTAATACATTTCAATACTTAGAGAAACTGAGCCATTTTATAGGAAAACAAAATTGGACAAAACTGATTTTATAAGAAAAAGAACACTTAATTTGATCTACATATATTAAAGGAATTGAATAACTGATTAAAAGGATTGTTATAATTAGTATAATTAGTTAAAAATTTGTGGAGAGATTTTACAGGAATTTTCATGGAATGGTTAATCTCTATTTTATAAAAATTGTTCCAGAATATAAAATAAGAAATGAATCTCCTTGTAGGAGGTTGAATAGTATCCCCTCAAAGATACGTACATGTCCTAATTCTTGGAACCTGCGAATACTATCTGATAGAACAAAAGAGTGACTATTACCTTATATGTACATGGCAAAAGATATGTTTAAAGATTTTGAGAGGAGGAGTTTATCCTGGTTTATCTGGATATATATTCTTAGAGAGGCAGAAGGAGTTTGAGACAGAAGAGGAGGTGGCCGTGTGACCACAGACACAGGGATTGGGGTGATGTGACCACAAACCAAGGAATGCCTACAGCCAGCAGAAGCTGAAAGAGAAAAGAAACAGATTCTCCATTAGAGCCAACACTTTGAGTTCATACTTCTCCACAGCTATAAGAGAAAAAATATGTTGTTTTAAGCCACCAAGTTTGTGGCAATGTGACCTGAACCAAAATCAAGAATTGGACACCTAACTGACTGAGCCACCCAGGTGCCCCCATCCTATTTTTTTTAAAGTTTATTTATTTATTTTGAGAGAGTGAGAGGCAGAGAGAGAGAGAGAGATGGAGAGACAATCCCAAGCAGACTCCATCCAAGCTGTCAGCACAGAGCCCAACATGGGGCTTGAACCCACAAACTGTGAGATCATGACCTGAGCCAAAATCAAAAGTCAGATGCTTAACCAACTGAGCCACCCAGGTGCCCCTGCCCCCATCCTGTTTTAAAAGAGCAGTAAAATTGGATTTCTGAGCTCATTATTAACTGTAGGAAAACCAAAAGGTGTTCAGGAAACAACGTTATCATGAATGGCTGAGATGTGAATGGCATTTACATAGTCATAATATATACACACTGAATATTAAGGGTACCTAAAAGTATGGTAAACTTATAATGAGAGAATCAGAGGATGTATAGTGTTCATGAAGGGATAAAGCTCTAGAGGAAGCGAAGTCCTTACTTCCTATAGTAATTCAATAGGATTAAAATTTTGCCTCTGAGGAAGGCAGAGGTAGGGAGATGAACATCATCTTTTGGGCTTTCCAGAACCTCTCAAGTTTACAGCAGGGATGTGACTTAATCATATTTGTGTTTTGAAGGCGATCACTGCCAGAATCAGGTGGTGTACAATGGTGACCTGAACTCAAATCATGTAGGAATAGATAGAAGCACGAAGGATGCTCAAGAATCTATCTGCAGTAGTGGTTCTCAAAGTGCAGTCTCTAAATTGACAACAGGATGTGGGAATTTGTTAGAAATGCAAATTCTCAAGCCCTACCCCAGACACTCTGAGGCTGGGGCCCAGCAGTCTGTGCTTTAACAAGCCCACCAGATGATTTTGATGCTAACCTTGGACAGCCACTGAGCTTCATGATTGATTGGCTGTGCAGGTTGAAGGAAAGGAAGGGAAATGAGGACAATGTCCAATTTCTGGCTTGAGCAACAGAGCAATAAAGGGGAAAATAAAATTCAACATAAACAACATGCAAGTGGTTTGTAGGTGGAGGTGTATTCATAGCCCACTGATACCTAGGCAGGGACCAGTTGAGTCCTGAGAAGTCTCTGAACAACAGAGTCTACCCTCAAAGCCCATGAGAGTGTTGGAGGTTTTTCATGATCTTCCACATTTAACTTCTCCCACGCTAACTCCTGTTGAAAGTCAGTTTTTGTTTTATCAACAAACAGCTGTGAAACCAGAATTCTTTATAATTCCTATTCAAACGAGGGTTCTGACATGCTGCTGAGAAGCCACATGGGAAGGAGTTTAAAGAAGAGGAGCCTGTTAATGACAAAAGGAAGCAATCTCCATGAAATTGATCTTCCTTCTTTCAATAGTCTGTCTTGGGCCTCTAAATGTGTCACATAAATCTTTTCTGGCCCAGTAGTTTCAGGGCACCAAAGAGAGAAACATATGAATAAATAATTTATTTGTTGTACTGACTAGCCCAAGTTTTAGATAACGTATCACTGAAATAATTATCATTTTTAAAGCCTGGTGAAATAAGGTACCTCTGAACAGATCACCTCATTCCTGGATGATTACCAAAGCTTCCTCAAACCTGGCATCTTGCCACTTCCTCCATTTTGCACACCAATGCCAGATTAATCTTCTTGAAGCACCTGGAACACAACGGCCTCAATGACTCAGTTATGGAGTCTCTTCCCTTTTTCCAAACATAATATTAAAATGAGTGAGAAATGTCATATGTCCTAATAATACATAGAAATAATCCTTTCATGATGACTCAGCAGGAAAAATAAAAAGAGAGAATTTCACTCTCAGCACTTTTCTCTTTTGTTTGAAAAAAATCTGTTGGGAAAATCTAAAAAACAAGATTAGATAAAAAGTGCTTTGACCTTTGTAAGTTTATATACAAGTGCATGATGGCAAATGTACACCTGGAAGACATTTCTGCCTTGGGTGAATTGGTCAAGCACTTTGCAAAAACATTGAATAGACAATGTTGGAGTTGGGCTCTCCACACAAAGGGGAAGAGCTGTCTCTAGAGAGGAAAGTTATGCCCTGGGAGCAACGTCTCAGGGCATTAAGTGGAGTCATTCCTTTCGCAATGATTAAGGATCAGCCTACTAATGACTATCAAAGGACAGTATATGTAGCTTTGTGGCAACCACCATTGGGTGATCACTATCCCAGCAGACTTCTGGTGCTGCCTCAGCTTCCCAATGATTTCTATCCCCGACAATGGGCAGTGGTCTCGAGTGATACACACATCTAGATTTTCTCACCATCTACATTCCTCAGATCCAGCCCACTTGTCTCAGGCCATTTCAACACACATATATGGAGTTTGATCTAATCTCTTTAGCACTGTTTCTTCCCCATCTTCTTTCTCGTCTGATGAATCTATTTTTTTTCCTTCTTCCTAGCCAATGGGGTGGGAAGGTTGTTGTTTTTTGTTTTGTTTTGTTGTTTTGCTTTTACCCAAATGCTTTTCCCAAAACTTTTATCTATTTATTAAGTTCATTCTTTTTCCATTAAGTTTTAGGTTTCTGAGAACTCAAAGGCAGAAAAGATTCTTTCTTCTTCTGCTTTCTGTTATCACCTTTTTTGTTTTGGAACTGAGGCAAGCAATTAGCTGAGATAAACATAGTTTCTTGAATGAGAGGAAGGGAAAACTGGGAGAAAGAAATCTCTATAAAATGATGGTTAAGATTAAGCTGACCCATATGAAGTTGTTAATATTCAGCCCATTTTCTGTACAAAATAACAATTTCAAATTTTAAAATATTCTTGAAACCCTTTGCTGCTACTTAAAGGTATATCAAAAAGACTTTAGGGGCACCTGAGTGGCTCAGTCAGTTAAGCATCTATTTCAGCTCAAGTCATGATCTCATGGTTCATGGCTTGGAGCTCTGCGTTGGGCTCTGTGCTGACAGCTTGGAGCCTGGAGCCTGCTTCGGATCTGTGTCTGCCTCTCTCTCTGCCCCTCCCTGGCTCACGTTCTGTCTCTTTCTTTCTCAAACATTAAAATAATTTTTTAAAAAAACTTTACTACCGCTAAAATCACCATTTAAAAAAATGCAATCCAACATGGTGCAAACTAAGAATTAAGATACTCTTAGTCTAAAAGGGGGTTAATTAAGGTCGAATTAGTCAAAGAGAACTTTCTAGAATAGGTGAACTTTACTGGTCTTAAAGTAGGTGTATGGGCTAACAAGGAAAATCAGGCAGAGCATGCTATAGGCAGGGATGGCTTTGGTGCCCATGAATAGCTTGAAAGGTAAAGGGTCATTGGTTCTGGCTAACCCTGGCTTCCTTTGGCAGCCCCGCGCCATAGTGGAAGGAGCAGTAGATGGAGAATCAGATCACTGATTTTCAGACCCAACTAGCCGGGAAGGCTTGGAAAACTCATTAGGCTTTGTAAATCTGTATTGCCATATCTATTGCAAAAAAATGAAAATAACACCTCCTCAGCCTCTCTCACGGGGTTGTTGTCAGGATCAAATAAAATCATGTAAAGAGCTATAAAAAATGCAAGTAAATTTCTTTATTTATAGTAACTGCTTTTGAAGTCTCATTTAGGCACTGTGTGGCTTCATGCATATTATTGATATCAAATTTGGAAAAGATGAAAATAAACTCATCTTCAGATGCCTAAGAAATGTCAATAACATTTCAATTACGAATGATAAAAGAGAGACATTAGCAAAACCTCAAATTATTACCCCAGGCTCTGGCTTGATAAACATTCTTTCTGGCAAAAACAAAATACGCTGATTTTTCTTACATATTTCTTCTTTTTCGCCTCCTCCTCCCCCTCCCTCTCGCCCTCTTCCTCCTTCTCTTTCCATGTCCATCTCAATTTGTTGAGTATTACATGAAGCCAATCTAGCTTAAGTACTTTATGCAATCCTTCACATTTAGTTATACATTATTCTCTTTTCTGCGCTCTTTCTGTCCTGTTAGTCAGCCTTTTGTGCTGAATATTCACTTCAAAACAAATTTGTCTAACATACACTTGTGGAAATAATATATTTAATGGGGAAAAAACAGTCTGTTTCAGACAATCCATCTGTCTCCTCCCTCCATCAAAACTCCATATACACCCTGTGGGTTTCTCTGGTCAATGGAATTTTCAGGACCTATAGCTGCCTCTGTAAACCTGACTTTCCACACCCTCAGGGGAGCTTGGCTTGAGCACTAGGCACAGGCCTGGCCGGCTTGGTCTGGGTCCCGTCCTCCACAGCTGTTCCATGATCCCTTTGGGCACTCCTGCTGCTGTGAGACTATCTCGCAAAGCCCCGGACTCAACATTCTCCGTGTTATTTCTCTTCCCACCTTATTTAACCTCTCATATTAGTGACAATAATGGTCTCTAGGATGTTGAAGGCCCATCTGTGTGGGGCTAATTGATTTCCCTCCGTCACTCCATATTTATTTTTTTCCTTGCCTCCAGAAGCATGCTCTGAACCAAAGGCCATGCATGGCAGCAGCTCATGCTGGCAAAATCCTGCTTTTATTATTCCTTCCCTGGCAACAATTATTTATCCAGCTTGTCAAGTGACTGAGGACATCGCAGCGACCATCTGTTTCCCTCTGTCTGAATCCTTTAATGTAGTTAGACTCCATTTTCAGGAGCACCTCACTAATGCTGCTTGCATTTTTCTCCATTTGTGTATGCTAGCTTTGGCAGTGTTTCCTCACTGGGGTTGGCATTTTCACTTCACGCTTGTTCATTCGATTAGCATCCTTCTCTTGTGAATTAACTGCTTAGCTTCCAGCAAGTGGTTAGCTTTCCCTGAATCCTTGAAAGAGTCCCTTTCATCTCCTCTCATCTATGCTGATACCATCTCTTGGTTCTGTTGCTTTAACAGAACCTCCTAAGAGGCTCAACTCTCCTCCTGTTCTCATCTTTCCTTGCCTGGAGGACTAAAACAGCCTGTTCTCCTTGTAGACAAGCCCCATTCCCTGCAAACCACAGCTGCCAAGTGATTTTCCCCAAGCACATGGCTGTCATCATGGCACTCCTCTGCTTGAATTCCTCAGGAATTTTCCACTGGGCTCAGGCTAAGCCCATCCACTTTGGTCATGACACACAACCATCTTTTGAAATCTACCCTCTGTTTTTCTCTCTAGCAGCATATTGTGTTATGTCCTCATATTTTTTTCTCTTCCCTGGAAGTGGTTCTGAATTTGTAGGGGGGAGAACATTTGGCAATATCTGGAGACATCTTTAATTGTCACAGCTGAGGAGAATAGGGATACTACTGAACTCTACTGGGTAGAGACCAGGGGTGCTGCTAAATGCATAGGACAGCTACATATGGCAAAGAATCATTCAGCCAAAATGTCAATAGCACTGTAAGATAGAAAACCCTGTTCTAGACAGACCAACCACTAGAGTTGTCTGAGTGCACCATGATCCTTGTTTCCCCATATCTTTGTGCAATGACCTTTCCTCTCCAATGCATCTCTCTCTTCCACCATTTGCCTGTTAATGTCTAACCATCCTCCAAGGCTCAGCCCAAGAATCCCTTAATTTTGATTTCCTGACCATGTACAATGTCTGGTGCCCCTCTTAGCTTTTAGTCATCCAAAATTTCAAGATACACACACACACACACACACACACACACACACGCATACACACATCTTCTATGTACTATGATGTTAGGTTCTGGAATTAAAAGAGTGAGCAAAATTAGCATGGTCACATGGTCATTGCATTTATACAATCAATAATCTGGTGGGCGATACAGAAACTCATCAAATAAGCCTGCAAATAAATATGCTGCCCAAATCTGTGTGTCCACCTCCTCTCCATGTCAAGGACTCATTGCTTTTATTTTAATTCTGAGTTTTATTGAGGGTTCTCCCCTGGTCCTTCCATTGGCAAAGTTTTGTTTTGTTTTGATTTTGTGTTATAACTTCTTCAAAATCTGTCTCAAACACATGGCTAGAATCCAAATTTCTTAGCATTGTGTCCCCAGCCATTCCCAATGAACCTTCCTATTTCCATCACTCCTTCCCAGCCTCTGCACCTGTGATCCCATCATGTTATAGCCATACCCTCATTCTTTTAACTTTTTCTTCTTCCATCAAAACCCAGTTCAAGTATCCCTCTCCTCTTCAGAGGTTCTCAAAACACTGAGTTAGTTCCTCTGTCTGTGAGCACTCTTAACATGCTGTAGGTATTTGTAGGTCATCACTCAGTCAAGTGAAAAGCATCATGTCTGGAGGCTGACAGATCCAAAGTTAATTAATCTTTCTAAGCTTTAATTTTTTCATCTGAACAATAAATAAAGGAGTAGTGCTCACCACATGTTTCTGAAAATATTAAATAAATTAATCCATGTGAACTGCCCAGCATAGTATTAGGGGCTCAATAAATGTTAATGGTTATTACTATCTATAATCATATTGTAGGCTATATAACTGATTCTGTGGCTTTGCCCTGGACTAACTGCTTTTTCCCTGAGGATATCAACTGTGTTTTATTCATCACTGTAGCCCAGACACAAGAAAAGCCCAAATGGTAGATGCTTACTGCACATTTGAGTCAAGGATGGGGACTCAAGTGCAGTGGTCTGTCCTGTAGCAATTTAATATCCGACATCAGCTGAGCATTTACCAGGTACAGCAGTGATGATAAGCACTTTTTACAGATTGCCTCGCTTAATCCTCACCATTGTCCTTTGAGGTTGGTACCATTATTATCAGTTCCCATTTTACAGAAAACTGGGGCACAGAGAAATAAAGGGCTTTCCCAAGGTTACACAATTAAATGCTCAGTCCACATTTAAATGCAGGGAGTTTAAATCATTACATCTTTACTTAAAAAAACTAGGTAAAGTTAATACTTACTTCAAGAATTCATTGATTATGTAGTACAATGGACACTAAGAAGTTTTTTGACTAGATACAGATGCTACAAAAATATCTACTTCTTTTTCAGAGTCACCAAAATTATTTCAGGCTTCCAGAAGCCACTCCCAGGAAGAGGCAGCGTGTAGGTTGTTGATAAGATGAGGAGTGGGAGGCATTTATCTTTGAACCCAAACCAGACATTTTCAAACAAGGCAACTACACATTTGCCTTCTACATTTCCCAACGTCTTATATAATAAACAATGTGGGAAATATGTAAATGAGAGCAGGAGAGAATTAGAGGGATGAGTGCATCCCATCAGGAAAATTGAGAGAAAAATGGTTTATTCACACACAAATGAAGAAACATCTTGATGGAGTCCCTAAACAGGGATGACATTGTCCCCTAATGATACAGGCCACCTAATTGCTAGGTTTTTACTGGGAGGTGGGGAAGAGAAGTATTCATAAACTTTATAAAAGCAGCAGCCTCCACAGCATTTTGGTCACAGGTGGTTCCTCCAACAGGAGCTTGTGGAGCATAACTCAGCTGTAAAGAGGACCCGGGGAGTTCTTAAGCTACCCGGGCTCCTAGGACACCTATTTAAATTCTTAATTTTAGCCAAATGAGAATCATCCCTGCAGCAAAATAAGGCAAGCTACTGAGTTTCACAATTTGCTCTTAGAGAAAACTGTAATTAATCCTCTGAAAGTCATTGGGATATAAAACTTTCAGGATAGAGAGCAAATGTTATTAAAGCTCCAAGCTTTCCCCATGGATTAATGATGCTTCCACCTCATTTTAAGTCACAGCTCTGGGGTCCAGGCTGTGGGCTTGGGTTATAGGTGATGCTATTATAATGAGGTCCTTCAGGCTGGCCTCATTAGGTGGCTGAGTCTCTAGCTCAAGGAGGAAAGATAGCTCAGGAGTATCCCCAAACCTACCGAATAGTTGTGGAACAGGGGAACCTCAGTTATATGCCTATTTCATGGGCAGACATGTCTTATGCTCCTGTTAACTTTCTTTGCTCTTTACTCTCCTGACCCAAAGCAAAAGTCATAGAGACCCCGGAAAACCAAATACAGTGGAAACAGTGAGTTCTCAGGAAGGTGGCGGGGGTGGGGGGGAGCGGGAGAGGCAGGCAGAGATGAAAATAAACCTCTTGGACTATGAATTTGAAAGAAACATTGTCCCAATGGCCTCAATTTCATTGATTTGTGGGGAAGAAGAAATGCATTGAAGAGGAGACAAAAGGCAACCACTTGACCTACAAACAATTCCAGAAGAACAACAAGTAAATTATTTGTGCAAGCTATTTGAGTAAATATATATCCTATAAATATATAATATTTTACTGCTCACAATGTGGAGGGGTAGTTCCCCAAAGACAAATTAGGGCACAGTTCACAATAAGGAGGAAGACGTGCTGGAGAGACAAAAGAAGCAGATGTACCTTGCATGGATTATAATATATGGAATCATATATATCATTCAATATGCAGCATTCAAGAAATAAGAAAGAAAAACTAAATCTGATCCTGCATGCACACACAAATCTTTAAGTAATTAAATTATAAGAAAATATCCTTACCATGGGAACTGACGGAATACAATTTGGTACTGCAGGTCTATCACACAAACAGAAGTTTCTTACATATTTGTTGAAATGATAAATGAATTTCTTAAATTATCAGAGATGTGCTTTATAATTTGACCAAACCATGAGTTCTTCATTATAACTATACATATTATATATTACCTATTACATATTTAATTTTGGTAGCAAAGCACCAACAATAATAAATGTTATTCACGCAATATATAGCATATGATATATATAATTATATAGTACATCCATATTTTATGGTTATATATATCATATAATTATATATGAAATTATACTAGCAAAGCACTGATAATAGACATTTTAGGTTAATGGAATTCTCTAGTTAACAGAATTTTTGGTAAGAGGGGTTAATGTTTATTCTTGCCCAATGAAAGAAGTGATGTAGAGATAAGTGCCTTGAATGAGCAAGGAACCTGGGAAAGTAAGTTTTACTTCACCACTTATTTCTTGATCCCAGTTACACATGAGAATTCAATTCCTTCAGTATCCATAGATTTACTTTTCCCTAGAAGCAGAACATTTTAATTCTAAACCCAATTATCCTCAGTAGTTCAGTCTTTGCTTTGGTTTCAGAGCTCATCTAGACAAGTGCTTTCTCTGGAATACATTTCTTCCCTTGTAAGTATGAACCAAATGAATCAGCAATCAGAAAGACAGCCAGGGTATGATTAGCCAGAGTGTACTGGATAAACAGTGTTTTAATTCCCCACATGTTGACAAAATTTACAATATTGCAAATTACAAAATTCACTCTGGGTTATTCAGGGGAAATTAAAATTAAATACTGAGCACCATGACTTTACTGCCCTCCTGGCCAGACTTGAGCATCCAGATGGCATTCATTCATCGGGTAGTATGTCATTGTGGGTCTCATGGATCCCTTGACTGGGGACTAGGGACCTTGTACTGGCATCATCATTGGCACCTGGCTCCCATATTTATTCCAACAGTGCTCCTGTTGTGACCATAAGACCTGATGTGAGATATGATACTGCCACAAGCATCCGTATAGCACTCAGTCCCTGTGTAATGCCTCCAGATTGAGGCAAAGACCAAGGGAGCTCACTGGATATAGTTGGTGGAACAGAACCAAGCATGTAATCAAGTAGGCTCATCTGTCAGTAAGGAGGCAGGACTGGGAGAGAGGAAAGATCAAGAAGACAGGAGAGTAAGTTTGTAAGGCAAACAAGGGAAGGAAAAGGCAGAGGAGATTAAAAAAAAAAGAGCTGGGAGAGGGGACAGAGAAAAACCTATTTTATAAGGCATAGAGGGAAAGGTCTACTCTGAGAGGAAGAGACAGACACAGGGTGATACCATATTACTGACCATTTAAACCCATCCCGCCCTGGGTGCTCCTCTGTGCATGTATGTGTGTTTGTGTGCATGTGTGCACCAGCTTGCTCATAGAGTAGGCAATCTGGCTGGGCTGCTGATTGGGCCTGGGCTGGACTTGGCAGCTGAAGGAATAGTGAAAATAACAACAGGAAAGCCAAAGCAAAGCACAGACTATGTATGTTTCAGTATAAGGAAATGTAAGAGCCCAGAAGAGGAGTGAGAAAGGCTCTAGTCTTAATTCTGCCATTAATAATTCAATCAGTAATGCCACCATTTATAGGCATGCTCTTTTCCAAGCATCTACGAGAGCTAAGAGTTTCACATATGCCCTCTTGTCTAAGCAAGGGGGTGAAAGGGACACGGAGGAAAGGAAATCAGGGATGGGAGTCAGAACCATCCACAAGTTTGACCTACTTCACTTATTAGAGTCTGGGTTAAGATTTTTGTCTGACAAAAATAATTGGAACTATAAACATATTGAGATCACTAACCAAATACCTGCTGAGACTGCCTTCTGCTCTTTAAGTCAATGCAGCACATAAAATACTTCCAACTAGGGAATGAGTGATACTGAAATTGTAGGTTACTGAGGGGTCTTTGTCTAAAGTCTTTCTTCTTTCAAACAATTTTTTACATCATGGGAAAGAGGCTGATACACAAATATATCAGGAGAGTGACATAAACACCAGAATACACATTTATAGCTAATTTTCCTATTTTATTTATGAAGTCTGATGAAGAGAAAGCTGTGTTCTAGAAATATAAATGGCCAAATTGATGCATGAGCTATGATGGATAGTCCACAAGGTCTATGGGCCTTTTGCCAGAGAGGAGAAAGAGAATTCTTAAGAGTGAATAAAGGAGTCAGTGTGGGTGTGAAAGGAAGTATCACACTCATGCATGGCAGCTTTGGTCATACCCATCCTCTCCTAAATCTTACAAACAACTTCCTTAGAATAGCCACGAAATCCTGTCTGCTGCCAGAAGTCAAAGCCAATGCAACAGTGGTGCCCACAACAGACACTGAACTATCAATGCCATGTCTCTAAAATAGACTTTCAGTGGAAATATAGCCCGAGGCAATTCCTGTATCTTGTGGGATATTTTCTTATTGGTGTAGGTGGGACTGCTCAGTAGGCAGAAGAGGCATAAGGGCAGTGAATGGAGACATGGAGAGGGAGAGATCTACTCCCCAAAATGTTTCTAGGCTACCCTGCAGCTGATTACCACAGTCTCTGCATTCCCTTACACCACTGGCAAACACACACACACACACACACACACACACACACACACACCCCTCAGTTATAGAAAACTTAAAAAAATGTTATCTCAGGGAGCCTGGGTAGCTCAGTTGGTTAAGCATCTGACCTTGGTTTGGGCTCAGGTCATGATCTCATGGTTCATGAATTTGAGGCTCACATGGGTCTCTTCACTGACAGTGTGGAGCCTGTTTGGAATTCTCTCTCCCTCTTTCTGCCTCTCCCCTGCTCATATTCTCTCTCTCTCTCTCTCTCTCTCTCTCTCTCTCTCATAAAATAAATTAAAAAATAATGTTTCTCTTTTCTCCTTTTTAAAAATGTTTAAATATTTATTTTTAAGAAAAAGAGGGAGACAGAGCATGAGTAGGGGAGGGGAAGAGAGAGAGGGAGACACAGAATCCAAAGCAGGCTCCAGGCTCTGAGCTGTCAGCACAGAGCCCCACGTGGGGCTCAAACCCATGAACTGTGAGATCATGACCTGAACCAAAGTCAGACGCTCAACCAACTGAGCCACCCAAGTGCCCCTGTAGGTTTTCTTGGAGAAGAGACACAGCAAATCACGGAATGGGATCCTAAAATTTCTTGTGTCCATCTTCTTGAAGTCTTCACAGAGTGTCACTCACAAATCTCTTCTCCCAGATCCTCTTGTCTGGGTCCACACAAGGTGCTCACAGCATCACTGGGCTGTCCTCTCCACTTCTCTCATCATCTGCCTCCCTCCAAAGCCCTGGCATTGGCAGCCAGACTGCCGGCCTGCAGCTGTTTCCAGCACTCAGGAAGTCTGGTCAGGTCTGATTGCTCATAGTCCAGGGGCGGCCCCCTGGAATACTGGTGAATATAATTTTAAACCTCATTACAGAAAGAAAGGCAGAGGCTAAAAATGGAAACTGGTAGGAACAAGACTGGGAATCCTGAGAGAATTAAGAAGTGAGAGGGACAAGAAGGCTTAAGGTCAAAATGATATGCATATTAATGGGTGTTTTAATGAGTGGTTCATTAGAAAATTGGGATAAGGCAAAGAAGAGACAGGAAGAGAGACCAGTTAGGATATTTTATACATAAACTGACGCAAAAAGAGCTAGACAAATGAATGTCTTACTTGTTTATGTTGAAACAGATCAAATGATTCAATCTTACATTATATAAAATATCAACTGTAAATATTGTTCATAATACACAATGGAGAATTTATATTTTAGCCAAAATGCCATTAGTGGAATCAAAAAATATGGCTGCACAATTTGCTGTCTTTGGAGAGAGATTTGCAAGAAACTAATAGAAGAATCTTAATGACACAGAGCCAGCACTTTGCAGTGTGGTGGGGGAGGGGACCACATCTGCACTTAACTATTTCCTCCTTCCTCCCTCCCTTCCATCCCTGCTAAATAGAGATCAGACACGTGTGTCAAGGGGACTCAGTCACTTCGTCTGCATATTAGCTGTTATATTAAGATTTGCTGCAAAAAGATGGTCTTTTAAAGTTTTGCCTCTAAAGAGGGAAAGGAGTGGAAATAAATGATCAGCTGAAGGACATTTGGGGAAGGCATCTTTTGAGCATTCATTGTTACTCTTTACAACTAATTGAAACCAGTTGTTCCAATGCCTCAACTCTACCTGGTTCAGTTTTGCTCTTGAGAATGCTTTATTTCTTTCCACTTCTGAGTCAACAAATAGGGTTCTGATTTATTAGCTCTGTAGAAGGATCTAAGAGGCCTCAATGAGGTAATTCAGTTTTCAAAACAGACTATGTTTTCACTGGAAGGTGGAAATACTGGCACTCCCCTTCTGAAGAGAAGCAAGGATAGTCCAGAGTGATACTTTAGGCTGGGAAGGAGGCAAGACACTCATGGAGGAAAAAGTTGGCCAGGCTAACAGTGCATGAAGCTGAAGGCAGTTTTCACCAACCAAGCCACCTGCAAGAGAGACCTTATTCATCCTGTATCTTCTGCAACTCTCATGGGAAAGTCCAGCCAAGCATCATCAAATTTTCTGCCTTTATACCTGCTGTATCCTAGAATTCCTTTTCCTAGGCCAATATACAGTTAGATTATGAGATTTTAAAGCACTGGGAAAAGTCTTACATTTGAAATGTAACCTAGAGGAGCCTACCTTTGTACCTGAAAATCCTACACTAGTCATTTCTAAGGTTATTAGCTTTGAAGGCAGCTCTTGAACGATGTTTCTAATTATTCATTGTAAATTGAAGAGGCATGACAGTATCATATGAATCATAGGATAGACCATGAAAGAATGGGAAACATGCAAAAGAATGGGACACAGGATGAATCTGTTTGATGGGAAGTTAAAGAAAGGAGAAGTGGAGAGGGTACTTGCTTCCAGAAGGGTGGGTTGGTAGAAAGAGCACTGAACAAGGAATCAGAGGTCTGGGATTTGCACTTTCTCTTGGTTTCTTATTAACTACATGGCCTGGATAAGTCATTTGGAATTTCTGAATTTCAGCTTTCTCATTATAAAATTGGGATAATAGCATGTCCCCTAACAACCTCACAGGGCCCTGTCATTGTAACACAAGGTTCTATGGAGCCTTCAGCTTATAGAATTGGAGGTACCCTGGTTAAAAAAGAGGATTACTAAACTATAAAAACAAAATTAGGTATAAATGTGAAAATTTAGAATAAGAAAACAAGTCAAAATATGTTACAAAAACTGTACATCCAGCTCAAGTTTATTTTAGCCAGATGTCAAAAATCCTGCAAAGGAAGTGGCCAGGAAGAGACACGTGAGAATAGGTAAAAAGAGATTGTAGCAAATTTCAGTTAAAGTACTGACTTTTGTAAATTTTACAAAAGCACAGAGCATGGGAACACATTGCCAGGTCTCAGAAGGGACTTGTGCCTGCCAGGGGCCCAGAAGTCAAAGTTTCCTTAGCTTTGTGGTAAATCAATTTCTGAAATGACGCTTATTAAAGGTTTTTGGGAACTGTGAAGTATAATATGAAACATACAGAATATGAAACATACTCTCCATTTCCAGAGTTGTTGTCTGATGGGAAGTCTATTTAACAGGCTGCTATTCTAATACCATTATAGTACAGTTGATACAAATTGGGGTTTAGATGATTTGTGTCACAGCCACAATCTAGATTATTCAGTTAAAAGTGCATATTTATTTAAATTGCCTGGGTCAGAATATATACACCCAATTGCATTTATAAACCAGGCTTTAGATTTATAAGCGATTCATATACAGTTTATAGAACTTAAAATACATACTTTTATTTGAGCCTTGGATCATCCATTGCTGTGCAACAAATCACCCCAAAATTTTATGGCTTAAACCAATAATAATCCTGCATTATTTCTCCTGCTCGCCATGGTAGTTATTTGGGAGTGGTTTGGGTAAGCAATTCTGGCACCGGGTCCCTCCTGTTGTTACAGTTGGATTTGGGTTGGGACTGCAGTCATCCATAGGCTTAACTAAAGCTAGAGAATTTAACTTGCAAAGTGCTTTCACATAGTTGGCAAGTTGGTGCTGGCTGTTCGTCAGGAGCCTGTTTTTCTCCATGTGGGATTCTTTCCCAGGCTGCTTGACTGTCCTCACAGTATGGTGGCTGGCTTCCCCCAGGCAAGCAATCCAAGAGAAGGAAAGATCCAGTAGAATCATCTTGCCAGTTAGGACCCAGCCTCGGGAGTCATCAGTATCACTTCTCTTCATTCTGTTGGTCTAGGAAATTAGAATTCAGTCCAGTGAAGAGAACGAAGACTTTGTCTCTTTGTCATTTAAGAAGAGCATGTAGAATAGAATATATGTCGGTGCAACCATCTTTGGGCAAGATAGTGTGCAACAAACCTCATACAAACTGGGGAGGCGAGTAGGGCAAACATTTTTATCCCTCTTCATCAGGAGGGAACACTACAAAGCATTTCATCAAGAAGAAGCCTGATAGGCCTAGGTTCAAATCTACCCTTTTTAGCTTATTCTCTGAGTCATGCTGGGAAATGTTATTTAAGCTTTCAGGATTTGTTTTCTTATTTTTTAACTCTAGTGCAATATGGTTGTCCTGAAGCTTAAATGAGGTAAAGTCTACAAAGGGATCAACACAGTTACTTATGCATAGTAAATGCTTGGTAAATAGTAGGTTCATTTTAGAGACGAGGAGACAGCAAATGAAATATTAAGTAATGACTCAGTAAATAATTTCTCAAGATCACAAACGATAAAAAAATTAAATTATCAAGGCAAAATATTTTAACCTGGAGTTCGATAGTTTCTTCAGTATAATCGAGCACTGAAAAATGCACTCACCTGGCAAATAAATGACCACCACATTGAGTTTGAATGTAATTTATATATGGTTTGTTCAGATACCTTAATTATAAATAGGAGCCCTCTTTTAGTTTAACTTCAAATAACCAACTGGAAAATTAGAACTCTTCTGGTTCCAGGTGCCCATGATTTCCTTTTGGATGACAAATGTCATCCACATTATTGATGATGGAGGCACCAAACTTATGAATTACTTTTTAATTATTCAATTTGATAGGATATACAATATGTAAAATTAATAGGAGCCTCAGTCGGGAGCAAATTTCCATTTTTTCTCTCAGTTAAGAGACTTAGTATAAACAATAATACAGCTGAGTTTAACACACTGGAAAATGTGATCATATTTTTAAATTGTTATGCATATTAGCTAGTCGTATTCACTTTTTTGAATACTAAAGGTGATTAAAGGGCTTTGTTTACCTAGAATTATTTGGGCCATACCTACTGGGAGGTTGAGGGGAAGGGTTAGCAGAAAGTGTTTAATGCACTAAGCATAGGTATAATGTTTCCATAATTCATCAGCTCTACTTTGCACACCTTCCTGTGCATTTACAGAGACTGCATACATTATACAATGATGGATGGGATGCTGATTAAATAAAATTTGCTGCTCTTGCTCAGACTACATTTTTTCTCACATTAATTTAAAAAATTCTAAATGGTGTCCTTAAAAATGACTGTTTATACCAGAATTGAACACCAGAGTTAACCAGAGTTATTAGGAATTTGACAAATACAAAGTTTGCTTACCCTTGACTTTGCAGAGGGTGCTGCTTACTCTTCCCCATCAAGACTAAGAAACAGGGGTACCTGGGTGGCTCAGTTGGTTAAGCATTCGACTTTGGCCTAGGTCATGATCTCATGGTTTGTGAGAGCGTTGGGCTCTGTGCTGACAGCTCAGAGCCTGGAACCTGCTTTGGATTCTGTGTCTCCCTCTCTCTCTGCCTCTCCCCCACTCACGCTCTCTCTCTCTCTCTGTTTCTCTCTCTCTCTCTCTCAAAAATAAACATTTTTTTAAAAATTAAAAGAAGAAAAGACTAAGGACCAAAGCTAATTAAGATATAAAGTCCAATCTCAGACTTTCAGTAATTCTTGAGTTCTTCACAGTGTTCAAAACACTCTGCAGGATACCCTTCACCCCGAAGGAAGTTAGTGATCCGGGAAAGCTAACCTATGCCATCTCTCATCAGGACAATCAATGGGTACCTTCATGAGTTAAAGTTTCTCAGAAATCAAGTAACAAAATCCATTTAGCTTTGTTTAACTCAGTGTTTCTGAAGTGTGTTTGAACAGGGAGTTCTTTTTTGTTGCTTGTGTTTTCAAACAACTTCAACTGACAGTCTCATAGACTGTTATCTTCTTTGATGGGCTATAAGCTCGCTATCCCAGTGCATGTATATAATACCATTTTACTTAGCAAAGCTCTTACTGATGGGTATTTTAATTGCTAGCAAGTGTTTGCTATTTTAACTTGCCCCCATTTGTAACTTGTAGTATGTGTCCATGTAGTACATGCCTTTAGATAAATTTCTAAAAACAGGATGTGTAGTCTTGACCTGTTCTTGATGTATAAACCGCAGATCGAGCTCCTGAACATCCCCACAATTCTCCATGGAAACCTGAGGGTGGTTCTCTCCCCTCTGCAGGGGATATCTCGTGGCTGCATAGTGACAATTATGACAAGATGCCCTGATGTTCAGGGACAGACAAAGCCCCATCTGCTGTGCTTCTATGGAAGCCAGCTCTCTGCTTCACCCTGCTTCCTTTCTAGATCTGAATATACATTTTAATCAAGTGTAAAGTCAGCCACAGAGGCAGCAGGTGAGCACCTCTGGCTTCTTGGCTGAGAAGAGCTTGGGCTACTGTGTATGGTTACCCTGAATTGCACTTAGGCAACTGAGTTAACTGCACAAGTCACCAGGTACACACTCTTCTGCATTGCCCTCTGCCTGGTGCTTTCAATCCCCTTCTTATCACTTTCTGCTGTTGGCAGTTCACAAAAAGAACAGTGCCTAGAGCACAAACAGCTACTCTCCAAAGTCCATCTGTTTCCTAGGACACTAGTGAGACGTCTCTATTTAGTTTTTGGCCTCTGTATTCATTGGTGAATTTCTCAGCCAACATTTGGGCCAAATGATTCATTTGCAGTTGGGAATCAGATATGGTCTTGTGTATAAACATCATCATTTGTGTATTTTGGAAAAACTCTGATTCCACCCAAATCTCATTATGACTGATATTTGCATAAACCCTGACCTAACTATTTTACTGACTACTTTCCAGAGCAAGCCCGCATTGTCTGTGCTGCTGTATCTGAACATCACTAACTAGTATTGTACTCACTCTTACATCCAGACGTCACTAGCTGACACCATTCCTCCTTCCTGAAATTACTTCCATTCTTTCTCTCCTTTCCTCACCCCTATACCCTTCCTCTCTAGTTTCCTAAACTTTGTCTTTTCTTCAGGACTTAGATCCTATCTAAAACCTTGTATACTCCTTCCCTGCCCATCCTAATCCAATAGGATCTTTCCCCACATTCTATTAGACATCCACCATATTTAGCTTTGTATTCCCATTGATCTTTTTTTCTTTTTTTAAAATGTCTGTGTGTTTTGTCTTCAACTGGACTGTAACCACCTTGAAGTCAGTGACTGTCTTTTCATCCTTTCCAATTTAAGAAACATACATCCTCTTCCATTTTCTAGATACTATAAGATAAAGGCATAAGTTGTGTATATTCAAGTCAGCATAGAACCTACTCAGTAACTTTCACCGTCTCCTGTGGCTCACCGCATGAATATTTGGATTTTTTTTTAATAAAATATATGGCAGGCTCCCATTAAGCCACAGTACTTAGAGTTTTCTTTCATTTTTCTTATGGCAAATGCATTACTATCCTTAAAAACTATGTTTATATTCTTGGGAAATTGGAATGTCTCTCTGCAAATATTTCTTTAAAAAATTTTTTTTCAACATTTTATTTTTATTTTTTTTGAGAGAGAGAGAGAGAGAGAGAGAGAGAGAGAGAGAGAGAGAGAGAGAGATGGAGCATGTGCAGGGGAGGGGCAGAGAGAGAAGGAGACACAGAATCCAAAGCTGGCTCTAGACTCTGAGCTATCAGCACAGGGCCTGACAGAGGGCTCGAACCCATGGACCATGAGATCATGACCTGAGCCTAAGTCAGACACTCAACAGACTGAGACACCCAGGCGCCCCTCACTGCAAATATTTCTCAGGATTTTAGGGAATGAGCATGGCAAGGGTTCCTGTTGTGGGTATTGATTCATGGTAAATAATTAGAGAAGAAAGGTTATTTTTAAACATTTATTGATATCCTACTATGTGCCAGAACTCCTCTTGGGTTCTGAAATCAATCCATGAGTAAGACAGACACAGTCCCTGCCCTCATGAAACAAATACCTTGAAGATCTTTTGCTCTTGGAAAACTATGAACGCAACCTTGAAAGCTGAGAGAGGAAAGAAATATGAGTAGCCATTTGGAATTCTGGGCATAAAATATATGCATCACCTATTTTATGCAGACATGCTACTACGTGGTTGCATAAAATGGGGCTTTTTTATTATTCTTTTATGGATGGGCCATAGACTATGCAATACAAGTGGAACATAAAAGAATAATGGAAAAGACGAGACCTGACTAAATAAATCCCTTGAAAGCTTTTTTTTTTTATACACTCTGTCATGAGAATAAATTCCCCTTGCACCATTTTTTTTTTTTTTTTGCTTCTGTTCTTTTCTAGGTCACCAGAAATGAAAATATATTAGGAGAATGGCATGTGCATTAAACATCTTTGCAATATCTCCAAGTCAACACTAGACCTTTAAAGACCAAAAGGAAATACTCAAAATGAATACATTGGGGGAAGGGCATTGAATAGCATTTGAAAAACCTGAAAATAACCACCTATTTGTCTAAGCTGGTGGCTATAACAAGGAATCGAAGCCAAACAAATGAGACAGTTTTTAGTGAGAGTTTTCAGATCGTAATCGTGCATGTCATGAACACATAATAAGCATTAGATAATCCTCATGATAGGGGTTATGGGAATGTTCTGCAAAATAAATAAAATAAGGGGGTGAGAGCAAGGCAACATCTGCTGTGAATCGGGCTCATATATATGAAACAACAGGCTACAGATGTGTCATTTCCATAATATGATACGAAATAGCTTCTCATTGTTAGAAATTTCTGAGCCACGGTGAACGATAGATGAATGATTGGGAGGTAGAATCTGAATGCTCTATGATAAAAATGAGGTATTGATTCGGTGAGATTTTAATTTAGATTAGTTCACTTAGAAAAAATAATAAATTGAAATGTACTCGACACAGCTCACATTCGAAATGACTTATCAGGATCCCAAAATGAAACCTTAGGCAAGCAATAATTTTAACTCTAGCACTCCCCCAAGTTACCCCACACTATATTACAGCATCTTTGCAAATAATTTGGACAAGAACGAGACAAGTAGTATATCTCTGAATGACGGGTGGGAGTTTGAGTTTCAATGCCAGAAGAAAAGATGGGACGAGAACTGGAATTAAGTGTCTGGCCATAATAAATCAGGAAGACAAACATCTGAACTATTAGAAAAGTGATTTGGCATAAGCCATAGCATATATTTGCCTGATGCCTCATTCACTTGAGTGGTTTCAGATGGTCAGGTGAAAGGCTTTATCTGTAGACAAAGATAGAATTGGATCTTTTTGATTCATATCTGGATTCCTTGAGATTTTAATTTGTTGATGTTCAATTTCATTTTGAAAGAATTTTGCATTCCATCTTTTTAATCTTTTATAGATGCAGCTAAATCAAAAAGCGCATGTAAATCTGCCAACACAAAGCTTGGTCTAGAGTAGGATAATAATAATTATTATTATGATAACTAACAGTGCTTGAGCTCTTATTATAAGCCAGGTCCTGAGTTCAACAGGACTTTACTATTTTATTACTTTTTTGTTGCATTTAATATGGAGTTCAGAAAGCATTATGTCCCCTTCTGTACAGTCATGCCTTACTTTTGCATTTGGTTTTACATTTTCTATACTGAAATCATAACTATAGAACTTGAAAGCCTTTAGTGCTTTATTTGCATACTACTAATTGAAGACCCTAGTATCGCTTCCTATGCATTTATTGTGCTCCCTTGCTTTTTCTGCCAGCTCATGCCATTTCCAGGACGAATATTTTGCTTGCATAGCACATGTGTGCACATGCCCCCCACTACACACACAGATGTTCTTACAGAGCTTCCCAATTTAAGTAGCTTTTCCTCCTGACCCATTTTGGGGATATGATCTTCAAAAAAATTTTTGCCAGGTGATCATTATTAAGTTTCCAAGTATACACAATTTGTAGTATCCATCTCTGGAAATGTTAACTGCCCTTAGTAAAGAATGACTTAGTTTCTGTGCTGGCTCTTTCATAATAGCTCAGCTTTCTAATCTCCACTTTAAAGAATTTCTCTTTTGTAGGTTCAATACTTACCTCCTTAGAAGTGAAGTTCTTTGTTAAAGGTTTAGCTTCTGTAGCATCATGGGATGCTTTGGGGGCCATTAAGCTTAATGAGTTAACATTTTTTTTCCAAAGTGTATATGAGGTGCCTACTGAAGATAACTTTAACAGGTCCTCTTGATTTATTACAAAGAAAGTCTCTTTCAACAAAAGCTTTCAGGCTGAACTTTCATTCTTGTCTGAGAGAAGCAAACTTTTGGTCTCAAGTGCTGCATAATACATCACATGCCGTTTCTGTATTCATGGGCTATTATATAACCAAGCTATCAGTTACATCAAAGCTTGTCTTCCTACATAAAGATGCATTGACAATAGATAAATCCCCTTTCTCTCCAATTGGGTTTTTTTTTTTTTTTCATAGAATTCCATTGAACAAGGATCGCTTTTTCCCCTTTGAAATGAGATTTTAAATTTCACACATATTTATCACGAAACAGTCAAAGCAGAATAGGTAATTTTTATCATAAAGTTCCCCCCCCCCCCGCCCCATACAATCTCTAAAAGGCAAACCCCATGGAACCATCAGAGGACCTTTTCAGAGGCAAGTCTTCAAAGCATTCCTTTAGCCCAGTGGTGCCCATCTCATAATGGAGACCCCTAAAGTCCTTCACATCCTACCCACCCTATTTGAAGCTTCTAAGGCAACTCCCCACCCAGAGGAAGAGGAGGCAGAAGCAAAGTCCCTGCATGAAAAAAGTAGGAAGAGTCCCTGACTGGCTGGTTAGAGATGACAGGAGCTTCAGCCCTGTAAGGCAGCTCTGTGGGATCACTATCCTACTACCTGTCAAGACCAAGGGATTCAGTGCCTTCAGGGCCCTAAAGGACCCCACTAACCTTCATCTGTCCTCCACTATTCAGGCTTTATATTTCTAAAAAGCTGTAACCTAGAATAAAGACTTCAGTTCTGAAAAATTTTGTCTATCACCCATGAGATAACCAGACAACATCAGTATGGCACACAAGTTTCTATAAGACCTTGAGCAAGTTTCATATCCTCTCCCTGACCCTCGTTGTAAAATGAGGCCCATATATTCACTTAGCAAATATCTTTTGACTGTTTGTTAAGTGTCAGAAATTGTTTTAAGTACTAAGAATACATGACTGACGAAACCATACCAAACAGTTCTACCCTATATTAGCTTACATTCTAGGAGGATTTAGATAATTAAAAGTTAAGTAAATAAAAACTTCCAGGGCACCTGGCTGGCTCAGTCGGTAGAGCATGTGACTCTTGATCTCAGAGTTGTAAGTTCCAGCCCCATGTTGGCTGTAGAGATTACTTACAAATACAATCTTAAAAAAAAATGAATAAAAACTTTAAAAACTCAAGTGAATAAAATATTATGGAGCAGAGTAAAGGGAAAAGGAGCCCATAAATGTAGGTGGGAGTTGAAATTTTAAACAGGAGAGCCTGGGAAGGTCTTTCTGAGACTGTGACGTTTTAGCAAAGATGAGAAGGAGATGAAGGAATGAGTCATGGGAACATCTGGGGGCATGGCAAGGAAGTAAAAGAGTCAGATATGGGAGGATGGGTAAGTTTCAGGAAAAGCAAGGAGCCTGAGGTGGTTGGAGAAAGTGGGAAACTGGGAGTCATACAAGGTAAAGTGGAAGAGCTGATGAACGAACAGATTTTGTAGAGCTTGTCATCCTTTTGGACCATAGTGCCCTTTATGTTGCCTTCAGTAGAGGCTATTTCAAGGTTTTGAACAAAGTGATATGATTTTAGATTTTAAAAGGCTCCCTCTGACCATTGGTTTGAGAAAAGAAGGGGTAAGAGTGAATCAGGATAGAAGCAGGGAGATAGCTTAACAGGCCAAGAGTGGTTATCTCCACAAGAGATGATGGTGGCTCAGGCCAGGAGGTAGTGAGAAATGCTGAATTCTGGGTGGATTTTGAATGTAGAATTAGTAGAGTTTATAGGCAGTTAAGATACTCGACATGGGGAAAAGGGGGGCAAAGAATGACTTCAACTTGAGCAATCGGGCATAGGAAGATGCTGTTCATTGAGTCAGAGAAGTCTGTAGAAGAAGCAGATTGGTGGGGGCTAAGACCAGAGTTTGGTTTTGTACATATTGTTTGAAAGACCAGATAGATTTTCTAATGGAAATATTGAGTTAACATATAGATAATGATAGTGCTTATTACTTTTGATGATTTTGAGGATTAAATGGGCTTTATCATCCAGCACTGATTACTTTTCTAATCACAGGTGCCACCACATCTTACCACCCACCCAGGACTCAGTCATGTCAAACTATTTTATGCTCCTTCTCATTTCCATATCTTTGCATGTGTAGATTCCCATCCCAGGATGATCTTTCCTTGCTCACTCATTGACCTCGTTCTGCCCATTTCTTTTCTTTTTTTTTTAATTTTATTTCTTATTTTTATTCTTTTATTTTTAGGGAGAGAGAGCAAGCAGAGGAGAGGAGAAGAGGGAGAGAGAGAGAATCTTAAGCAGGCTCCACACTCAGCTCAGAGCCTGATGGGGGGCTTGATCCCACGATGCTGAAATCATAACCTGAGCTGAAATCAAGAGTCAGATGTTCACCCAACCGAGCCACCTGAGGCACCCCCATTCTGCCCATTTCTTATTAGCCAATACTTAAATTAGTTCTTTCCAGTTCCTCCCTTCTTTTATAATTCTGAGAGAAACACAAAATTGATATTATTTAAGACAAAGCAAATATTACCTCCCACAGGCAGCCCTCCATGACCTCTCTGAATAAGCACTCATAGAGCCTTTCTGCAGCTTTAATGACAACCCTTATCATATTCATTTTTAATTAATAAATAATTACTTATCACAATACTTTTGATTTACATGAATCTCCCCTAACAGGCAGGCTATAAGCCCCATGGAAGACATAATTGTCTTCTTTCATAATAAATATTTAATAAATATTTGTTGAAAGAATGAGTACATGAATGAGTGTTTTATATGGTAGAAATAAAATGAGAAATCACTTGAAAAGAATTTTTTTAATAAGAACATTTATTTTTGAAATGTTCTAAACAAATGAAATTGATTTGTGAAGTGGCCAATCTTGAGTGGTCCTCTCTACTGAAGCTTTCCTAACCCAATCTGTTTAGCCCTGGTGTCTGGCACAGTGTCTGGGCACTAAGGAGACGTTTATTGGGTGTCTGCTGAAAGAGGGGCCAAATGAACCCTAGAAATGACTCACAAAGGAAGATTCTGTCTCCATGGTCTGTGTTAACTGAGGACGATTACTCCCTGGCATGAAATTCAGAACTTAAATTTCAACTACTTTGATAAAAAAAGTACCTTTCACAATTATTTCTGTATTTCCATGAATAGAAGCTGCCAAGTATTTCTGAAAGAGGGGCCTGAGGTGTTCTGATTAACACTGAGCAAGAGCTACTGTCTTTCTTTAAATATGTCATGCTCTCTCCCTAGGGCCATTCATCTACCTAGAACACGCTTGCCTTCCATTTCACTGGCTAACTTTCCAGGTTTCAGCCTGATGTCTCTTCGCTCAGGAGTTCTTCCTTGATCCTCCAAGACACATGTGGTACCCTTCATAAGCTTTCTCAGAGCACCCCACATATCTCTGAATTGAAGCAATGATCTGTCATTATTATAAATTCTTGTTCGGTTGCCTGGGTCTTCCCTTTGTTGTAATTTCAGCACATTTTACCCAAACACTGAAATAGTGGAAGTGCACATCGAAGATTCATGAAATAAACCAGTAAGTTTTGATGGATGAGGTTGATTGGAAAAACACTGGTGGACAGGGTCTTTGGAAGAATTGACTTACAACTGAGAGTTCTAGAAATTGAATGTTCCAGGCATCAGAAATCATACTTCATCTCTCCTACAATTAGTCTCGGCCAATCCCACTAATAATGCCCTGATAAAGTCACCATTGAGTCATGCTATTATGAAATTCCTTAAATCTCTTTTAAAAGATAGAGTTTGCCTTAGAGTATATGGAAGCCTAAACCATGTAGTCTCCCCTGTATAGCACTTCATTGTTTTCAATGGTGAATAACTGAAATTCAGACTTGACAATCTCATTGTCTCTACTAAAAGGAAACTTCATAATTGCTCCCACAAAGCTTCAAGCATTCCTGGATTGATTCCATTCAAACTAAATCTGTACAAAGATTGGACAATCTCCCCTCTTTTATCCCCCTTTTATTACATGGAGGGTCATTCCAAACTATAATTTGGGGTGGAGTAGGGGAACCACTGTGGATTTAGTCAGATTTTTTTTTTTCCGGAATATCTGTATAGTTTCCAGAAATGTGCTTGGGCAAAACCTATCTTTGTATTCCTTTGCTTCTTTGCCAAGATTCTTTGTGTTCACAGCAAATAATGTATGAAGTCCTTGAAACTACTGAACTCACATTAGTTGTCGGAGCAGTAGACTAAGTACGAATTGCAATTAGGGCACCACTGGAAAAAGAAATCAGTTATAAAACAATCCTAAATCCACTTAACATGCAGGTAATGTTCAATGCTTAATATAAATAGGCAAGGTCATTGCTAAGTTGCAAACATAAACTCATGGCTCATGCGGAACATAAATCGCCTCAGACAAATTCCTTACAAACTGGGCTTTCAAAAGATAATGACTGTTGACAAGCTAAGAATCTCAAATTTTGACTATTGAATAAAAATAAAATTAGATGATAAAAATTTCTTTCCCAAATTTTATTTGGTTCTCAGATACTTCTTTTTATTAAAAAATCTAATCTTTAGATTAGATTCACAACAGGCATTGCGAAATACGCAACACATACACACACGCACACACACACTCTACATGTGCTAAAATCACTGAAGCTTAATATGGAACAAATAATCCAAAAATTAAATTCTAAATCCTGTATTAGCATAGATTAATACTGCCCTCTATATTTTTGAAATTTTATTTTCAAGTTAGATGTGATATTGTGTATATTAATTGCATCTCAAGGATAAGAGAAATGGAAGAATTAGAGTTTGTAGGAGTTATATTGTAAAGCAGAAAACTACATGTGAAATTATTCAGTGAGTCTGATCCCAGCTTTGAAATCTATGATCGTGAGGTCCACATATTTTTTGTAAATTAAAGTTTTTATTATTTTGTGACAGACAGCAGTGACTTTTATGAAGCAGAAGACTATAGCTCAAAAGAAGTAAATAGTGATTAGATTAAATTAACTAAATGTGAATTTTTTTTTTCTCCAGTTGAAATAGTCCATGTAAGCTTTATCTCAGGTGTTTGGGAGACTAACCTGCTGCTTAGTTTGTCTGCTCACTGTTTTTCAGTCGAGCTTTATAATTTTGGGTTGTGAGCACATCTTTAGAAGACTCATTTGTGAAAATCCTAGGAGGTCTGAATTTAGGATGTGTCCCAAGAAATAGATTTAGTGTTTGCTTTCACCAAGTGCCTCTGTATTACTAATCTGGAAGTTTTGTTAATTTTTACTTGAGTGTTTTCTTGAAAATGCAGGTAGTGTAAAGACAAACCTCAAATGCATATGGTTACCAACTTTAAGAGAGACCCTCTCCTCTAAATTCCAGTTAAAAATATACAACTTGCTTTAATTTCTTCTCGTGATAGTAGTTGAATTATTTCTACTCTACCAGTTCAATCAGGATGTGGCATTTTGTGGCCCAAAATTAATTCATTGTTTTGTGAAGGCTTGAAGGTCTTATCTCCTGCCCCCTCATGGGCATTGAATCTTTCTGCTTGAAACCTACCAAACTGTCCAAATTCCAGTCCCACATCAAGTGGGACTTGTAACCCCTGGGGATTTATCTTATTTATTTTGTGAGGTAACCATGCATTTTAAAATTTCTTTTCAACAGCATTTCTAGGTATTTTGCTATAGGAGGATTTTCTGGTTGTGTATTCTGCGACACTGCCAGAAATGGAAATTTAAACAAGTTCTTAACTGAAATAGTAATATACACTAAAACAAAACAAACAAAAATGTAAAAAAAAAAAAAAAACCAAGTTAAATTTGTTTATCATCATTAAGTAATTCTCAAAATATGTCACTTGATATATGAACATGATATAAAAAGAAACATTTAGATATCAAACACTTTTGGAATGATTTGTTAAATACTTTAGGAAAATGTTTTATTTTCTGTCTACCAGTTCTATCAGTTGCAAGAGAGAAGTGTGGACATATCCAACTGTATTTTGTGACTTGTCAGTTTCTCCTTTTAGTTGTGTCAGTTTTTGCTACATGTATTTTGAAGCATTATTATTAGGTGCATAATTATTTAGTACTGTTGAGTCTAGTTGGTAAATTGAAGCTTTTGTCATTATGTAACATACCTCTTTCTTGTTCATAATGTCTTCACTCCAAAATCTATTTTAATATTACTATAACCTCTCCAGCTTTTTAAAAAAATAGTATCTGCATGTTATACCTTTTTTTTTTTTTCCAATTTTATTTTCAAGCTACCTAGATCACTGGTCATCAAACATTTTTCTTAAAGGGTCAGAAGGCAAATATTTTAGTTTGTAGTCCATGTGGTCTTTGTCACAACTACTCAATTCTGGCATTGCAGCATGAAAGCAGTCATAAATAATATGAAAATGAATGTGTTAATGGCTGTGTTCTAATAAAATCTTATTTACTAATATTGGTGACTAGCTCATGGGCCATAGTTTACTGACCCCTGATTTATATCTTTATGTTTGAAATTAGTTTCTTGTATACAGCATATAGTTGGGTCATAACTTTTAAAGGGGTGGGATCTGAGATTTTTTTAAACAGGTTTATTCCAGAATTAACTGCACATATTTTAAGGGTACACTTTCTTAAGTTTTGACATATATACAAACCCATCATCACCACCAAGAAAATGAATGTATTATCATCCTCGAACTTTGTGCCTCCCACCTCTTCCTACTACCACCTACCTCCCAGCATCCACTTACCTTCTTGCTGTCACTTTACATTAGTTTGTATTTTATAGAATTTTACATGAATTAAATCATATGGTAGACATTACTTTTGTCTGGATTTTTTCACTCATGTAATTATTTTGAAGTTTATCCTTATCAATGAGTATATCAATAGCCCATTCCATTTTATTTCTGAGGAGCATTACATAGTATGAATATTCTATAGATTATTCACTCATCTGTTAATGGGTATTTGGGTATTTCCCATTTAGGGCTAGTATAAAAAAGCTACTATAAATATTTGTGAATAATAATTCTTTGTATCAATATATGATTTTATTTCTCTTGGGTAAATAGCTAGGCATGAAATGGTTGGATCCTGAAGTATATATATGTTTAAACTTTTAATAAACTGCAAAACTATTTTCCAAAGTGGTTATACCACCACCACATTTAATGTGAATATTGATATTCTTAGGTTTCCATTTATTATCTTGCTATTTTTTTTCTATTGGTCTCACCTGATTTTTTCTTCTTTTTCCCCTCTTTCTGCCCCTTTTGGGGTTTACATGATAGCTTTATGCTTCCATTTTATCTCCTTTTTTTAAAATGTTTATTTATTTTTGAGAGAGAGACAGAGCATGAAAAGGGGAGGGGCATAGAGAGAAGGGAGACAGAATCAGAAGCAGGCTGCAGACTTTGAGCTGTCAGCACAGAACCTGACGTAGGGCTTTGACCCACAAACTGTGAAATCATGACCTAAGCTGAAGTCGGACGCTTAACCAACTGAGCCACCCAGGTGCCCCTATCTCCTTTTCTGATTTATTAGCCATAATTCTTTTCAGTAAGTTTTTACAGGTATATAGTACACATATTTAATTTATTATAGTCTACCTTCAAATGATATTACATGACTTCACAGTATAGTATAATTACTATAGTAATATAGTATAGTATATAGAATAGTATACTTCCATTTCCCTTCCAGATTATTGTGTTCTTATTGTCATGAATTTTACCTTTACATATATTATGTTTCATACTACATTATTACATTTTTGTCTGAACTATCATATATAAGCAATTAGGAAAAATGTACATATTTACCAGTGTATTTCCATTGATCTTCACTCCTTTGTGTAGATCTGTATTCCCTTGTAGTATCGTTTCATTCCGTTGGAAGGATGTTACTTAATATTTCTATAGTATAGGTCTGCTAGTGATACATTTTTTCAGTTTTTGTATTTCTGATGAGTTTTTATTTAACTTTTGTAAAGATATTATCACTGGGTATAAAATTCTAGTTTAAAAACTTTGGTCTTTCAAAACTTTTATATTGGCAAAGAATGAGCATTCTCTAATTGTTGGGTCTTGAATTCCATATATGACTGTTAGATATAGTTGTTAACTGAGTCATTCAAATATTTTATTGTGTTCTAAGAATATTTTGTCCATGGGGTGCCTGGGTGGCTCAATTGGTTGAGCAGCCCACTCTTGATTTTGGCTCAAGTCATGATCCCAGGGTCATGGAATCAAGACCTGCATCCATGCTCAGTGTGGAGCCTGCTTAAGATTCTCTTTCCCTCTACCCCTCTCCCCGACTCTTGCTCTCACTCTCTCTCTCTAAAATAAAATTAAAAAATTTTAAAGAATATTTTATCCTTCCTAACTTTTATCTATTTAACCCATCAATTTCTTAGAAATGTGTATAAAAATATCCTTCTATGATAGTATATTTGACATTTTTTAAAATATGCTAAATGTTACCTTATAGGACAGCATATTGTTAGGTGCATGAAAATTTAGATGTGTTCTTCTACCATTATGGTAATGATTTTTAGTGCTTACCTATATATGGTCCTTGCCTTCTGAATACATTGGAATACCATACTTACATACCCTGTAGCAATAAGGCTACCAAGGAAAACCCAGGAACCAGTTTATACCAAAGAGGGTGAGAGAAGAAGTGAATGTCACTTCCAGAATGAAGCTTGTAGTTCATTGCACGAGACCTTCTGGTGCTCTCTTACCCTTCCATGGCAAAAAAGACTATGTACTTCTGATGGAGCTGCCTCAAGATAATGGAGACTCTATCAGCCTGGGTTCCTGAGGGATTATGTGGAATTGAATACCACACTGAACTCACATATATAATGCGATCAAGCCATGTTAAACAACTGGGACCGGGTTCATTTTTACTGTAGCAAAATCTATCCTGTCCTAATAATGTAGGTAGTAATACTCTATCCCTAATGATGCTTTCATCTCTAGTACATTTTTAACTGTATTTTGTGTTATTCATATAACTACATCAGCTTCCCTTTCATTAGTAATAACTTGGTGAGCCTTTTATTTGTCCTTTATTTTTATATTGTTCTGTATTTTGTTTGTTTTGCTTTAACTCTGTCTCTTGTCAACAGAATATAATAGGATTTCAATCCGATTTTTAATTATTTCAACAAGCATTAAGCATTAGTTAGCTCCTCCTAAATAGGCCCTATTCTGGATGTGAGAGATAAAGCAATAAGCAAAACAGATTTTTTTTTTCTGTAATTAAGCTGTGACTATCTTTTACAGCAAGCTTGATTCACTAACATGATTCCTATTGCTGATATATTTTTATTTATTACCTAATTCTTCAATTAGTAGGCTTTTTTTCTTTTTACTTCTTTTATTCTCCTTTATGGCTACTAATGCATTAATCCAGCTTTTTTCTCCTTTATCCACTTAAGTTATACATTTGATTTCTGTTCTTCTGAGATTACCGTTAAACTTTTAACACTCCCTCATGTTTGAAAAAATATAAAGGAAACTACTATCTGTACCCTTCTATGAACTATGTATGGCTATTAGAACATTGGTAAACAAATTTCCTGTCCTCTAATATCATGTAATTGTTTTTTGGTATTTTAGTTTTCCCTTCATTTTAGGTAATCCAATTAGCCATTATCACTATTTTTGATTGTTTAATGAAGCCAATGATTGTTCAGATATCAGCCTATCCATGTGAAATTATTTTTGTTCAGCTGCCTTCTGCATTCGTTTCTGTCCTCTGTATGCAATTTGCTTTTTCCTGCTGTATTTTTTTTTCTGCAAGGATCCTTCAGTGAAAAATTCCTATTTTTTTTCTGAAAATGTCATAATTATACAGTTCAATTGTACATAATTGAATAAGAAGTTGTCTGAATAAAATCTACTATTTGATTAAAATATATACAGTTACCACTTTATAGGCATAAGACTTTAACATTTCACAATTTTGTAGAGTTCAAGCTAACTAGATTATCAATTATTTTCCCTCAGCATCTAAGGTCTTTTGATTTTTGTTATTGATGAAGTTTTGGGGTGATGGGGCTTCATGGGGCCTGGGGCTGACAGCCAAGAAAGAATTATTGAAGATGTCTTTGGTGCAAAAATGGTGATTTTATTAAAGCATGGGGACAGGAGCCATGGGCAGAAAGAGCTGCACTGGGGTTGTGACAGGTAACTCATTATATACCCTCAGGTTGGGTGGGGGTCAGGGATAAAGTCTCTAAAGTATTTTGGAAACAAGGTTTCCAGGACCTTAAGGGACTAGCTGTTGCTAAGGAAACGCCACTTATTACTGTTAAGTAAAACCTCAGTCTTGAGACCCTTCAGATGTATATCAGGGGGCCAGAAGCTTGGAGTATGATTGTCAGCATATGTCTTGGGGCAGTTGAGATAAAGGAAGTAGATTTACAGGATCCTCGAGGTTGGGATAATGTTAAGCTGATTCTCTTTTGCCCCCAGCAAAGTGTCATCCTCCAGGCAGCTGAGCTCCTAGAGGGAGGTCACTCTGCCTGTTTCAAGGACTTGTCAGTGGGCTGTAGGCAGTAAGGGAACTTAAGTTTTCATTTGCCTTAGTTTCCCACATTACCATGCCAAGCACTTAAACCCCTTTCCTTTGTTCTTGGGCAGCCAGGAATGTCCAAGCGATATCACAAACATTTCACCTGGGGGCAGGGGGTGCTGCTAGCCGGTATTTTGCCCTCAGCTTGCCCCACACTCCCTCATCATTACTACTGTTGAGAATAACAAAAGAATTACAGTTTCAGTATAATTGTTTTTATTAGAAGCAGTTTACTTTTCTCTGATTTTTAAAATTTTATTTATACTTCTTCCGTTTTGTTCTACTTTTGCATTTGTAGATTTTTTTTCATTAATTTTGGGAAGTTGGCAGCTATTATTTCTTATCAATGTTATCATTGTCCCATCCTTTCTAGTGTTTCCATTTGAAATTCCTCTTAGATATATTTTGGATGTCCTCATTTCATCTCTTTTGTTTCTAAACCGTGCTTTCCTATTTTTCATCTCTTATCATTCACGATGCATTATTGATTTTTGCTCAGACACATGTTTCTATTCATTAAGTCCATGTGTTTATCTGATTTTAAACATATCTATCGACTTTTTAGGTGCAGTGATTGTACCTTTTTACTGCTCAAAGTATAATTTATTTTTCTAAACTTTCTTATTCTTTTCCTATAATATTTTGTATGTGCTTAATGATTTTGATTCCTTTATTCAACTCTTATGCATCTTAAATGTAATTATTATATTTTTTTCAGATTGTCATTCTAATATCTCAAGTTTGAATGACACTTTATTTTGTGTGTTGACTCCAATGCATTTGAATTATTTTCTCATATGCTCTCTTGTAACAGACTCATCTAGCTGATCTCTTTTGTCATTGTTATTGTAAGTTTTTATTTTTTTTAAGTTTATTTATTTATTTTGAGAAAGACAGAGGCAGTGCCAGTGGGGAAAGGGCAAAGAGAGGGAGAGAGAGAGAGAGAGAGAGAGAGAGAGAGAGAGACATCCAAGCAGGCTCCGTACTACCAGTGCAGAGACCCTTGCAGGGCTCGAACTCACAAACCGTGAGATCATGACCTCAGCTGAAACCAAGAGTCAGACACTTACCCAACTGAGCCACCCAGCCACCCCCATTATTGTTGTTTTAACGCAGTATATTTTGTGACCTGGAGTGTAGAAGCATTTTTTTCAAGAGTTAGTTTGCATTTACTGGTGCAGCCACTCTGGAAAACAGTGTGGAGGTTCCTCAGAAAATTAAAAATAGACCTACCCTATGACCCAGCAGTAGCACTGCTAGGAATTTACCCAAGGGATACAGGAGTACTGATGCATAGGGGCACTCGTACCCCAATGTTTATAGCAGCACTCTCAACAATAGCCAAATTATGGAAAGAGCCTAAATGTCCATCAACTGATGAATGGATAAAGAAATTGTGGTTTATATACACAATGGAATACTACGTGGCAATGAGAAAAAATGAAATATGGCCTTTTGTAGCAACGTGGATGAAACTGGAGAGTGTGATGCTAAGTGAAATAAGCCATACAGAGAAAGACAGATACCATATGTTTTCACTCTTATGTGGATCCTGAGAAACTTAACAGACACCCATGGGGGAGGGGAAGGAAAAAAAATGAGGTTAGAGTGGGAGAGAGCCAAAGCATAAGAGACTCTTAAAAACTGAGAACAAACTGAGGGCTGATTGTTGGCGGGGGGGGGGAGTAGGGAAGGGTAGGTGATGGGCATTGAAGAGGACAACTTTTGGGATGAGCACTGGGTGTTGTATGGAAACCAATTTGACAATAAATTTCATATATTAAAAAAAAAGAGTTAGTTTGCATTTGTTTTTGGCAAGTGCTTCCTGGAGCCAATTTTTA
Organism: Leopardus geoffroyi; assembly: GCF_018350155.1. Classification (NCBI taxonomy): domain Eukaryota; kingdom Metazoa; phylum Chordata; class Mammalia; order Carnivora; family Felidae; genus Leopardus; species Leopardus geoffroyi. Next base: position 92,511,255 of record NC_059338.1, read on the forward strand.
TGTTAAATATTTGGGTTGGGGTTCCCAGCATAGGCAGTATGAGTTCAAAACACATACCTGAGTGAGGCATAAATCTGGAGTGTTAAATTCTTTTTTCCTACCATAGACCAGACAGAGACAGACAATAATCTCTGTTCTCTCCATGTTCCAATAAGTAAATGTTCCCTATTCAAATCTTTAACAATTAGTGTAAGAGTTCTTCAAAGTTCCCAGAACCATGTAAAACTCCAACTCCCAGCTCTCTATATGGATCTGTCTATCTCTGAGTCCTCATTGCCTGTGACAACCAGAGCACAAAAACCACTAAAAAGGGGTTACTGATACCATATCTCCTTCTCCCCACTTTCATGTCAGAACCGCATCACCCTAGTTTTTAGTTCTTCCCTGTTTCTCCTTTGAAAACTGGAGATTTCATATCAGTGTGTGTGTGAACTCATGCATTTATTAAAGAGTGTCACAGTTACTCAACATTTGCAGGTGTTTATAATATCTGTTTTCAAGTCTAAACTTAGGACTTAAAAATATTGTGAAAGAGAAAGGAAATGAAGAAGAGAAAAGAGAGAAGAAAGGAAAAGGAAGAAAGGTAATAATTTTATGGCAAGAGAATTAGAAAATGAACAGGTAGTTAAATTAGAAACAAAGACATAAGCAGATAAAATGCTGCCAATCTCTGTACAAGATTGAAACAAATGGAACAATCAACCAATGTGAAACATTACATTAATAAAAGAAAGGATAAGAACCATGTGATCTTGTCAATAGGTGCAGAAATAGCATTTGGCAAAATACAGCATCCTTTCTTAATAAAAACCCTCAAGAAAGTCAGGCTAGAAGGAACATACTTAAACATCATAAAAGCCATATATGAAAAGCCCACAGCTAATATCATCCTCAAGGAGGAAAACTGAGAGCTTTCCCCCTGAGATCAGGAACACGCCAGGGATGTCCACTCTCACCACTCTTGTTTAACATAGTATTGGAAGTCCTAGCATCAGCAATCAGACAACAAAGTGAAATAAAAGGCATCAAAATTGGCAAAGAAGACAAACTTTCACTTCTCACAGATGACATGATACTCTACATGGAAAACCTGAAAGACTCCACCAAAAGACTCCTAGAACTGATACATGAATTCAGCAAAGCTGCAGAGAAAAAATCAATGTACAGAAATTGATTGCATTCCTATATACTAATAATGAAGCAAAAGAAAGAGAAATAAAAAAACTGACCCATTTATAATTGCACCAAGAACCATAAAATACCTAGGAACAAACCTAACCAAAGATGTAAAAGACCTGTATTCTGAAAACTATAGAAAGCTTATGAAGGAAATTGAAGAACACACAAAGAAATGGAAAAACATTCCATGCTCATGGATTGGAGGAATAAATATTGTTAAAATGTCAATACTACCCAAAGCAATCTACACATTCAAAATTGCACTGGCATTCTTCTCAAAGCTAGAGCAAACAATTCTAAAATTTGTACGGAACCACAAAAGACCCAGAATAGCCAAAGTAATAATAAAAAAGAAAACCAAAGCGGGAGGCATCACAATCCCAGACTTTAGCCTCTACTACAAAGCTGTAATCATCAAGACGGTATAGTATTGGCACAAAAACAGACACATAGCCAATGGAATAGAATAGAGAACCCAGAATTGGACCCATAAATGTATGGCCAGCTAATCTTTGAGCAAGCAGCAAAGAGTATCCAATGGAAAAAGGACAGTCTCTTTAACAAATGGTGCTGGGAGAACTGTACAGCAACATGCAAAAGAATGAAACTAGACCACTTTCTTACACCATACACACAAATAAACTCAAAATGGATGAAAGACCTAAATGTGAGACAGGAAACCATCAAAACCCTAGAGGAGAAAGCAGGGAACAACCTCTTTGACCTCAGCTTCAGCAATTTCTTACTCGATACATCTCCAAAGGCAAGGGAATTAAAAGCAAAAATGAACTATTGGGACTTCATGAGGATAAAAAGTTTCTGCACTGCAAAGGAAACAATCAATAAAACTAAAAGGCAACCGACGGAATGGGAAAAGATATTTGCAAATGACAGATCAGATAAAGAGCTAGTATCCTAAATCTATACAGAGTTTACCAAACTCAACACCCAAAAAACAAATAATCCAGTGAAGAAATAGTCAGAAGACATGAATAGACACTTTTCCAAAGAAGACATCCAGATAGCCAACAGACACATGAAAAGATGCTCAACGTCACTCCTCATCAGGGAAATACAAATCAAAACCACACTGAGATACCACCTCACACCAGTCAGAGTGTCTAAAATGAACAACTCAGGAAACTTCAGATGCTGGCGAGGATGTGGAGAAATGGCAACCCTCTTGCACTGTTGGTGGGAATGCAAACTGATGCAGCCACTCTGGAAAACAGTGTGGAGGTTCCTCAAAAAATTAAAAATAGAACTACCCTACAGCCCAGCAATAGCACTGCTAGGAATTTACCTAAGGGATACAAGAGTGCTGGCACATAGGGGCATGTGTACCTCAATGTTTATAGCAGCACTTTCAACAATAGCCAAATTATGAAAAGAGCCTAAATGTCCATCAACTGATGAACGGATAAAGAAGATGTGGTTTATATATACAATGGAATACTACTTGGCAAAGAGAAAGAATGAAATCATGCCATTTGCAGCAATGTGGATGGAACTGGAAGGTATTATGCTGAGTGAAATAAGTCAGTCAGAGAAAGACAGATATCATGTGTTTTCACTCATATGTGGATCTTAAGAAACTGAACAGAAGACCATGGGGAAGGAAAGGGGTAAAAACTAATTATAAGCAGAGACGGAGGGAGGCAAACCACAAGAGACTCTTAAATACAGAGAAAAAACTGAGGGTGGATGGGGGTGGGGGAGAGAGAAAATGGGTGATGGTCATTGAGGAGGGCACTTGTTGGGATGAGCATTGGGTGTTGTATGTAAGCCAATTTGACAATAAATTATATTCATAAAAAAATAAATAAAAGTAAAAAGTAAAAAGAAAAAAAGGAAGAATGATCGCAAAGTTGGAAGAGGCAAAATTTTCCCAGGTAAAGCATAAAAAGCAGAAATAATAAGAAAAACAATAATAAATTAGACTTCATTAAAGTTAGAAATTTCTGCTCTTTGAAAGACAGCTTTCCAAAAATGAAAATACAAGCCACTGACTAGAATATATTTGCAGTGCATATATCTCTGACCAAGGACTGGTATCTAGAATCTATAAAGAACTCCTACATCTTAGAGCACCTGGGTGGCTCAGGTGGTTGAGTGTCTGACTTCAGATTGGGTCATGATCTCACGATTCATGGGTTCAAGCCCCTGTCAGGGTCTCTGCTGTCAGGTGGAGCCCACTTTGGATCCTCTGTACCCCCCTCTTTCTGCCCCTCCCCCACTTGCACTCTGTCTCTCTCAAAATAAATAAACTTAAAAAAAAAATAAAGAATTCCTACATCTCAAGAATAAGGAGACAAAAATGTGCACAGATATGAACAGATTTCACAAAAAAAAAAGATAATAAGCAATTGAAAAGATGCTCAATATCATTAGTCATCAATAAAATACTAAATTAAAAGTAAATTGAAATACCACTATACACTGATTAAATGGATACAATAAAAAAGATTTAAAATACCATGATTTGGTGAGGCTGTATAACAACTACAATCTCCAAGTATTGCTAATAGAAATGTGAAATTGAATACCCACTTTGGAAAAGTGATGATTAGTGTCTTACATATCTACCATATGATCTGGTAATTCTACTCCTAGGTTTTTACTGAATAGAAATAAACACACATCCACCCCAAAACCGGTATTCGAATGTTAATGGCAGCTTTATTCAGAATAGCCAAATAGTAACAACCTAAATGCTTGTCGACAGGTAAAGGGCTAAAGAAATTTTGATATAAATATTCAATGGCATTGTACTCAGGAATAAAATGAATAAACTATAGCTACACACAATAACATATGAATCTAAAGAAACATACTGCTGAACAAAAGAAGCCAGAACAAAAGGATACATTCTATCTTCTTTCCATTTGTATGAAAATCTAAAACTAATGTATATGGCAGAAAAGTAGATCAATGGTTGCCTGGGGCCAGAAGTATAGGAAGTAGATTCCCTGTAAATCTGTATCAGGAAACTTGGAGTAATAGAAATGTTCTATGTCTTAAGCATGGTAGTAGTTGCATGGTCTGTACATTTGCCCATGTTCACTGAATTGCAGAAGCCATTTGGGACCCAGAACAACCAGGATGAAAAAGAAAAGCTCCTTGATAATGACAGATACTGGCTATTGCATAGTGGCTCTGGGGACACTCAGCACAAGATTTAATTTGATTTGGAAAAACAAAGCAACGTGATGTTTCGTGTGTCTGAATATTATGAAACAAATACCTACTGCATAGCATTGATTTATACCATCTTTCCTGAACCAGGAAAGTGCTAATTCAAAAGCAGGATAAATGCCCCACATAATCTTACCACATTCTCAGGACCATAAACTATCTTAAAGCAGGGCAATTAACACCAAATTAGCAAAACTTACAATGCTTTCTGTGTTTTTCCCACTGTCTCCTTCAGAATAAAAGGAGCTTTAAAAATTTTAAGTGACATTATCACTGTCATTATATTAAAGTGCCATCTTGCTTCTCATGGTATTACAGTGAAGCAGCTTCGACCCCTCTCCTGTCAAAGGCATCAGGCAACCTCTACTCTGGCAGATGCTTCCATTTGGGGGCCTTATTATTTTTCCTACCATTACTGAAAATGTGCATCCTTCCATCGTAGCCTTCTCTGGTATTTCGTAGGTTTTGCCATGGAGACCACAGTGGCAGGTTGATGTCAGGTGTGTAAAATAACATGTCATTATCCAACCTTGCTTGCCAATGAGAACTGGCATTTCTAGGAGCTCCAGTTCTTTAGAGCCAGAGGCTTTTGCCGAGAGTGGATAAATACATAGATGAAAAGAACTCTGATCACTCCTATTCCTATCTATTTGACTGCACATTGTGTTGTTTTGATTTACAACCCACTCTCAAATTCCTGGTTTGATCGTATCTATTACCTGTGGTTGTCACTTGCAAGAATTGAACTTTATTTTCTTTACCACTCTTATGTACCTGTAGTGGATGAGAAATGGCCTTCTCTGTGCTTTCATTTTCACAGACTATCCCTAAAAGAGTTGACTGGGAAGTCCCTCAAAATGCATATACGTAGTGCATATAAAAGTAGGAGGTGCGGGGCGCCTGGGTGGCGCAGTCGGTTAAGCGTCCGACTTCAGCCAGGTCACGATCTCGCGGTCCGTGAGTTCGAGCCCCGCGTCAGGCTCTGGGCTGATGGCTCAGAGCCTGGAGCCTGTTTCCGATTCTGTGTCTCCCTCTCTCGCTGCCCCTCCCCCGTTCATGCTCTGTCTCTCTCTGTCCCCAAAATAAATAAACGTTGAAAAAAAAAGGAAAAAAAAATAAATAAACATTAAAAAAAAAAAAAAAAGTAGGAGGTGAAGGTGGGCGGCGGGGAGGGCGGGAGAGAAGCCTAAAAGAAAAAATAATGAGCAGACCTTGAGCACTAAAATAAAGGGAAATAAGAAAAATCTGCTGAAGTCATGTTCCTATAGTTAGAAGCAAAGGGAGGTTAGATAAAGAACTGAAAACAGAGTCTCAGGCTACCTGGTCCCCCTGCTACTTTCTAAGTTAATTAGTAACTCAGGAATGAATATCTTTCATGTTTAAAGTAGTAATTGTAATTCCTACCCCACAATTTTGTTTTGAAAATTAAATCACAAAATGTGCAGTGCTTAGCACTTTGCAAGTACCTATTTCAGATTTGCCCTGGTAGTAAACATCCAAGCTGAGTCACTAAGGACTGTCTAATCATGGGGCTCTTTACAAAGGGGAGGGTAAAGCCTAGGGAGTCAGTGAGATAGAATAGTACCACAGAGCTAGCAACAGCAGGGACCCATTACCAGTCCTAGCAGTTGCAGGGTGGTTACCCGTGCTGAGTAGAATAGAGGTTTCCCTACTAGGAGCTGGAGTGAACTAGAGAGATCCAGCCAACCCATTGCAAACTGATAAATTAGCCTAGGATATCACAGTCTTTTTCATTTTAACTTTTCTGAAAAGAAAAATCATGTTTTATTTTTATTTTGAGCCAAAGAAATTTCTCCTAATTCATACCTAGGACACAGAAGTGGTCTCTTTCTTCATTGGAATGCCATATCATTTACTTTTTGTTTGATTTCTAGCCCTGACTGTATTTTCCTGCATCACTACATGACTATATAGTTCTGGTCTTTTTTATTTTAAATGACAGGGGCTGTGTCCTTCTCATCTGCGTATTCGCTTCAGTGCCTAACAAAATAGGTGCTCAATAATTTGAATTGGAGACATAAATTTGATTTGCCCAATGGCCTTCGAGTTATTTAATTGAGTGTTACTGATGAAAAGATAAAGGCCACAGACAAAAGAAGTGGAGATAAAGTAGTGAGTCACTCAGAAGAGACAATGCGAAGCAAGCAATCACCTATTCATCAAATACTTATTGAACACTATTTTTGCACCAAGTACCCTTTTTTCTGGTTTCCTATAGGGCAAGAGAAGAATACTGGCAATCTATTCATTCATTTATTATTTTTACTAATATTTATTCACATGATCAACATGGGGAGCAGGAGAAAGAGCAATGTCTGATGTGGGTCAAGTGTGATATGGGTTTTATTTAAGCTGATGAGGAGTAGAGATAAAAAGTGCAGTGAAATCACACAGCAGGTTCGCCTGACCCAGGCTAGAAGGGCATGGCAATTAAGGCCAAAAAAATAACACTTCTTGTGGAGCACAGCTCTCTCTGCTCATCCATGATTAAAAACTGAGGAAGAAAACCAACAGCATTTATCATGGAGACAAACCAACCATAACCCCCATTAACCTAACACAGAAAAAAGGCAAAGGGAGTAAGCTTCTGGTGGTAATTCAGGAAGAAACAGAGAAGAAGCATGGCTGACAGAAAAACAAACACACTAACAAACAACGAAAACCTTCAAAGAGGCGTACTGAAATTTTCTGAGTGGGGATCAGAATGCATTCAGAGCCCTCCAAATGGGAATGTGCAAGTGTGCAAGAGGCAGAAATTTGGAACTTCCCAGGAGATGACCTAGGCAACTAATCTATTTCCAACGTGAGTCATTTTTAAGTACTAGAGACCCTGGTCAGCAGTTGCTTTGATAAAAATTGTATCAGGAGAGGGTGTCCTTAGACAAGATTTATGTGTAAACTAGGTTTTGACTGCAATTAAGTAATAATGCTTACAAACAACTAACCTGGGCCTGAGGGGTCCCCTCTCTGAGGAAAATAACTCCCTTATCTCTGAAATGAAACATTATTAATAAGTATCATGTTTTTTAATAAATATACTGGGGACTGGGGTTTCCCATTTACTAGTCAACAGAACGAAGTAATTTTTCATCATTGAAGATGAAGCCACTCAAGGGAAACTACAAACACTCTGGTCTCTGTCCTTCTGGAGAGAATCAGATGAAAAGACTGGCTTGTTAGGGGAGGGCTAATGTCAGTAACCCCAGGAGGTGGCAAACAGAGGAATTAGCTTGGTGTAGAGCATGACCTCAGTGCCCCAAATAGAGAGGGACTTCCAAGAACTGGCAGCTGGGCCTTCTTCTATAAGAAGCAGTGTTTCTGGAAAGAGAAAGATTTTAGAGCCAGGCAGACGTGGGTTTGAAATCTAACTCTGACACTTGCAATAGTTCTATAATCACAGGAAATGACTATCCCCCAGGGCTGCTGGGAATATTAAACGCAGTAAAATATTAATGTAGTCAACTTCTACTTATTTAGTACCTGCTATGCACCTGGAACAAAAGAAAAATTTTAAGAGATGCTTATGGAGGTTTCAATTTCAATCAGATACCACACAAGTAAGCAGGTGAATGGTATAGTTACAGATTGTGGCTAGAGCCAAGGACAAAAGGATGTGCTCAATAGTAATTGCTTAGGGGTTGTAGCAGGGGCCACTGTACATAGTGTATGCTTAGCTGTGAAGAAGCAAATCATAGGAAAGAGTGAGGGCAAGCATATTCTGAGCAGAAAAAGCAGTAAATGCAAAAATGCCCCGAGGAAGAAAGAGCTTGCTGTACTGAAGGAACTCTAAGGAAACCAGTGTGGCTGGAAAATGAAGAGTGCAGCAGAGTGGTGTAAGATGAGGTTATTGAGGCAGACACTAACTGCCTCCTATTCTGCCTTTGTTCACTCCTGACAATATCCTGATTTTGTTTGGAGCAGTAACAGATTACCTTGGATAAGGGTGACCAGATGACAGTGCTGTAGCTAATGAGATGAAACCTAATTCCCTGTGGGAGAGACTTTCTTTCTGAAATAAAAGCAGCAGTAAGGTCTCAAATGATAAGATTCTTGCTTTTGCTCCTTTATGCTTCTCTCTTCTTCCTCCCTGAAATAGTGATGCAGTGCCTGGAGATACAGCAACTATATTGTGGCCATAAGGACAAAAATCGCTTAGTAAAAATAGTATAGAAAAAACAAGGAGCCTGGGCTCTTGGATGACTCCCTTGATCAGCTGCTTAGACTTCCTACTTTTAGAAAATTGTTATATGAGAAAAATTGGTCCCCTCCTTTAATAACTCATTTTGTTGAGTTTTTTGTACTGAACATATAGCCATACTTCCTAATTGATATAGTTGTAGATGTCTGCAGAATCCAGACCACACAGAAACCCATAGAACATGGTAGAGTCTGGAATTTAAAGATTATAAGCATATAGGCAAGAAAAAGAAAAAGCATCCAAATCAGAAAGGAAGGCATAAAATTGTGTCTGTTTGCAGATGGCATGATCTTATATACAGAAAACCCTAAAGACTCCAAAACACAAAAACAAAACCACCTACCAGTTAGAACCAATAAACAAATCCAGTAAAGTTGCAGGACATAAAACCAATCTACAAAAATCAGTGGCATTTCTCTATATTAAAAACAAACTACCCAAAAAGGAAATTAAGAAAATAATCCCATTTATAGTAGCATCAAAACGAGTAAAATATTTAGAAATAAACTTGACAAAGGAAGTGAGATATTTCTACACTGAAAACTGCAATAGATTAATTAAAGAAATTAAAGAAGACACAGTAAATGGAAAGATATCTCATGTTGATTGATTGGAAGAATTAATGTTATTAAAATATCCGTACTACCCAAAGAAATCTACAGATTCAATACTGTTTGCCTCAAAATTTCAATTTTTTTTAACAGAAATAGAAAAGAATTCTAAAATTTATATGGAATGATAAAAGACATAAGACCAAATAATAACCAAAGTGATCTTTTTTTTTAATTTTTTTTAACGTTTATTCACATTTTGATAGAGAAAGACAGAGTGTGAGTGGGGGAGGGGCAGAGAGAGAGGGAGACACAGAATCCGGAGCAAGCTCCAGGCTCTGAACTGAGAGCACAGAGCTGGATGTAGGGCTAGAACTCATGGACCTTGAGATCATGACCTGAGCCGAAGTCGGACACTTAACCGACTGAGCCACCCAGGCACCCCTAACCAAAGTGATCTTGAAGAGAGAAGAACATAGCTGGAAGCATTAGACTTCCTGATTTCAAAATATATTACAAAGCTATAGTTATGAAAACAAAATGGTACTGGCATAAAAACAAACATATAGACCAGTGGAACAAAACAGAAAGTCCAGAATTAAACTTACACATAAATGGGCAACTGATCTTCCACAAGAGTGCCAAAATCTCTAATGGGGAAAAGATAGTCTTTTCAACAAATAGTACTGGCAAAACTGGAGATCCACATGCCAAAGACTGTGGACCCCCATCTCACACTATGTACAAAAAAATCATCTCACAATGGATTAAAGACTTAAAGGTAAGTTCTGAAACTATTAAAGTATTAGAAGAAAACAAAGGGAAAAATCTTTGTGCCATTGGTCTTAGTAAGGATTTCATGGAGATGACACCAAAATCACAGGCAATAAGAACAAAAATAGACAAAGTGAGATTGCATCAAACAAAAAAGCTTCTGCACAGCAAAAGACACAAACAACAAATTGAAAAGGTAACCTATGGAATGAGAGAAAATATTTGTAAGCCATGTATCTGATAAGGAGTTAATTTCCAAAATATGTATGGAGCTCCTATAATTCAATAACAAAAAGCAAATAACTGGATTAAAAAAATAGGCAAAGGACTTGAACAGACATTTAAAGACATACATATGGACAAGAGGTATATGAAAAGGTGCTCAACATTACTAATCATCAGAGAAATGCAAATCAAAACCTGTTAGGATAGCTATTATCAAAATAACAAAAGATAACAAGTATTGGCAAGAATGTGGAGAAAAGGGAACCCCTGTACACTGTTGATAAAAGTGTAAATTCATATAGACACTTTGGAAAACAGTATAAAGGTCCTCAAAAACTTAAAAAATAGAACTTCCATGTGATCCAGCAATCCCACTTCTGGATACATATCCAAAAGAACTGAAATCAGGATCTCAAATAGATTATCTGCACTCCCATGTTCACTACAGCATTTATTTACAATAGCCAAAGTATGGAAACAATCTAAGTGTCTATTGATAGACAAATGGATAAAGAAAAAGTAGTATGTACATACAATGGAATGTTATTCAGCCCGAAAGGACATCCTACCATTTGCAGCAACATGAATGGAGCTGGAAGATATTATGCCAAACGAAATTAGCCAGACACAGAAAGACAGAAATACTGCATGATCCCACATATATGAGTTACCTAAAATAGTCAAATTCATAGAACCAGAAAATAGAATGGTGGTTTCTAGGGGATGGGGCAGGGGGAAATGAAGAGTTGTTGTTTAATGGGTATAAAGTCACAGTTATACAAGATGAATAAATTTTATAGGCACCTGGGTTGAGCCTCTGACTCTTGATTTTGGCTCAGGTCATGATCTCATGGTTCGCGACATTGAGCCCTGTGTTGAGAAACTCTCTCTTCCTCCTTCTTGGCCCCTTCCCTGCTTGTGCTCTCTCTCTCTCTCTCTCTCTCTCTCTCTCTCTCTCTCAAAACAAATAAATAAAACATTTTAAAAGATGCATAAATTATACAGATCTGTTGTATAACACACTGCCTGTAGTTAACAATATGGTGTTGTGCATTTAAAAACGTGTTAAGAGGGTAGATCTCATGTTAAGTGTGCTTGCCCCTGGCCCCCTGGTTTAAAAAAAAAAAAAAAGCAAGAGTACACAATAAATCTTTTGAAGATGATGAATATCTTTAATACCTTCATTGTGATAATGGTATCATAAGTGTATGTGCATGTCCAAATATACATCAAAATGAAACATTAAATATGTGCAAATTTTGTACATTAAGTAAAATCAATGAGACTGAAAAAAGAAAATAAGTAATTAAAAATATTTTTTTGATGTTTATTTGCTTTTGAGAGAGAGACAGAGTATGAGCAAGGGAGGGGCAGAGAGAGAGAGGGAGACACAGAATCCGAAGCAGGCTCCAGGCTCTGAGCTGTCAGCGCCAGACACGGAGCTTGAACTCATGAGCTGTGAGATCATGACCTGAGCCGAAGTCAGACACTCAACTGACTGAGTAAGAAAATTTTAATTAAAAGGAAAAAAATTTTAATTAAAAGGAAATAAAACAACCAGTTATATTCAATAGCACATTTAGATTTTTAATAGAAGATTAATACTACTGTTAAATTGTTAATTACGTGTATTTTATGTTAGTTTAGAAAAAAAATCTTAGATCAGGTTTTCATACTACTACAAATGTTTTTTTTTTTTTTTCCCCTCTAAACTCTCTCCATTCTCCTTTCCAAAGAAAAATCTCAGAAAATTACCCATAATGTACTTTGGGTCAACACTAGTGTATTATGCTACATTAGGTTCCAATGATTAAACTGACACCATCTGGTCTGAAACAAGTTATCTTTGCCTGATGTCAAAAGAGCAAAGACAGCAGAAGTCATATTTAGTGTGCTGGAAACTTCTAAGTGTCAATCCACAGAAGGCTGCTGATGTTGAGAAAGCAGAATCCTAACATAATCACAAATCACTCACAGTCCCAGGATTGTCTGGGAAGCCTAAGAAATGAAAGAGAACACAGCTGGCAGCCTCAGGAGACATCACTTCCCAATAGGTGAGAAGGAGGAAACTGCATCTCTCCTCTGACCCTTTGCACAGACAGCCCCCAGATGGGATTTGTACCACATGGAGCTAAGCGGGGGCTTTAATCTCCATAGTTAAGATATGAGGACTTTAGAATTTACATTGGGATTATGGTCAGGCTATAACATCTCCAAGCCCCACTAGCCTTAATGCAGTCTATAGCAGCTTCTGTTTCCCTATTTTGGGTGGGTTGTTGAAATGGCTTCAAACATTATTTCGTTGAATTTTTAATACATAACCTCTTCTGGTGTTTATTTTGTAAGTGCATAGTGTCCCATTTTGGCATAAGAAATCTTTGACTTCCAAGAACTTAACTTTTGAATTATCAGAATCATGTATCACTCTGAGCAGTAGGCCAAACATGCATGAACTTCCCCATTTAACTTCCCTTGATGACCTGTGCTCCATCATTAACATTTTTGAGAGTGTCCGACTTTTATGCAGTGGGCAGAAATGTATATCAAATCATAGGCAAATCTTAGATGGAGATTTTATATTAAATATTGCTCCCCCAAGTAGCTCATCTTTAAAGGGGTTGGGACTGAAAGGTAATTTTAGCTATTGGTAACCACATTCCTCTTTTGCCTGACATTCAGCATAGTAGGAAATAACCAAGTTTTGATGATCAGCTACCCTACTGACAATTTTATCTCTGTCTTATCTATAGGTCCTTCTCTTAATTTCTGTACACTGGCTATATCAATTAAGATTGCCACAATAATGCGATGTAAAAAACCATTCCAAAACATTGTTGTTCCCACAAGTCTATGGGTTATCTGGGAAATTTTCCTGTCTGGGTTTGGATGACCTTGGCTGGAGTCAGCAGTTAGCTGGTGCATTGACTGGGGACCACTGGTCTAGAATAGTCTCTCTCACATGACTAGTGAGTGCTTCAACTGAGATGACTGGTTGACTATTCTGCCCCATGTGTCTCATCCTCTAGAAGATTAGTCTAAAAACAGGAGGGAGAAAGAGAACAGAGGTCCACAAGACCATTTAAGGCCTAAACTTGGAACTAGCTTTCCTTCACTTCCACTACATTCTGTTGACTAAGACACGTCACAGATCAGTTTAATTTCAAGGCTTGTGGGGAAATACTCCACCTCTTCATAGAAGGTAGGGAACAAATTCATTGTAGAGGATATGGTTACCATAAACCATTGATATGTGCTACTATTGGTAAAGTTATTCTTTTTTTTTTAATATGAAATGTATTGTCAAATTGGTTTCCATACAACACCCAGTGCTCATCCCAGCAGGTGCCCTCCTCAATACCCCTCACCCACCCCCCATCAACCCTCAGTTTATTCTCAGTTTTTAAGAGTCTCTTACGGTTTGCCTCCTTCTCTCTCTGTAACTTTTTTTTCCCTTTCCCCTCCCCCATGGTCTTCTGTTAAGTTTCTCAGGATCCACATAAAAGTGAAAACATATGGTATCTGTCTTTCTCTGTATGACTTATTTCACTTAGCATCACACTCTCCAGTTCCATCCACGTTGCTACAAAGGGCCATATTTCATTCTTTCTCATTGCCAAGTAGTATTCCATTGTGTATATAAACCACAATTTCTTTATCCATTTATCAGTCGATGGACATTTAGGCTCTTTCCATAATTTGGCTATTGTTGAAAGTGCTGCTATAAGCATTGGGGTACAAGTGCCCCTATGCATCAGCACTCCTGTATCCCTAAAGTTATTCTTTTGTGCACTGGAAACCTTTACAATTATCTGTTATTTACAGGTTGAAAATATTTTTCATTACTGAATTTTAGCTTATTTTGACTTTCAAGGTGACTTTCAAGAATGGGACTTACAAATTCCCAAGGCTCACGGTTTGTTAGACTCCAGAGTAGAGCATCTTGATACTACTAAATAAGATTCAGATTATGTACAATGGATCAGATTGCCAGGGTGTTAAGAGAAATAATTTCTAACCCAACCAATAGCTTGTAGCTTTCAACTCCTACATTCGAGCAGGAGTGCTCCTAGTGATTTAAAGAAACAATACAACCTAACTGGGCCCTTTCTTTGCTCTTGGTCTTCTCTTTCAATCTTTTATATATATAAAATATACAGTGTACTTAAATATACTTAATTATATATATTTGAATGTATTTTTATATAAATAAATATAAAATATATTTACATTATAAATAAATATTTGCAATAAATACATACATACGTAAATTTGGATGTTTAGGTACAGTATAAAGGGGTGTTTGTGGAAGACTGCTTCCCATCTCTGATCTGGTTGAAAAGAGCTATAGAAATATTATTTGTGAGTTATAAAATATATAAAGTAAATTTATAAAAACTAGATCAACATATTTATATTAGACATCATATATATATACACACACAACACATAACACATTTATGTATGTATATGTATGCATCTTTTGTTTGTATATATATGTTATACTTGCATATACGTGTGTGTGTGTGTATCCATGCACATATATATTTACATGTGTCATAAATACACCTCTATAAATTACCTGCAATGATTGCAGATACTTCTAAATATGTTATAAGTTTTAGGCTGAAATTCTGCTGAGATAAAAGCTACCTGTAAGATGAAGTAAAAGTCAGCATGGTAGTGGGTCCCAAGTCCTGAGAAGGTAAGCAGGAAAGCCCCACAGGCAAATACGGTAAATCTGACCCTACCCTGAATCTAGCACTTGGAATAGGTATTAAAGACTTGGGTCGATTACATTATCATCATACCCATGCCCATCAACATAGATTAAAATTCTAAACAACAACAACAAAATAAAATAAAATTCCAAAAAAGCCATCCAAGATGAAAAACATGTCTATGTCCCCCTTCCTGGATATTCCATAAGAAAGAGCCCCCTTGTTTTTGTTTTTGTTTTTGTTTTTGTTTTTGTTTGTTTGTTTGTTTGTTTGTTGGGGTTTTTTTTTACTCATTTGCCAAGGAGCCTGAACTGCTGCTTGGACCTGCCTTGTCACCAGAAGGAAGGGCCTCCATTTGATAGCTACAGGAAGTTTCTCAGAGGGCAAGGATAACACCCATGTCTAAAGAAGTTCATCATACCTCTGTGGTTGTTTCCCCCCAACCCCAATAGCCCCAGGACAAAATTGCCTGCTGCCAACAAATGGAGAGAGGCAGTGAGAGAGAGCATGTGCAAGTGGGGGGAGGGGCAGAGAGAGAGAGCACGTGCAAGTGGGGGGAGGGGCAGAGAGAGAGCGAGAGAAAAAAAATCTTAAACAGGCTCCATGCCCAGCAGGGGACCCATCAAGGGACTCAATCTCACAATTCTGAGATTATGACTTGAGCTGAAATCAAGAGTCAGATGCTTAACCAACCTACTGAGGCACTCAGGTGCCACCACGCCCCCCCGCTGCTTTTTTGTTTTAAACAAATGGTGATTTTAAAAATAAACTCCAAAAGGGAGCCTTTACATTTGTGCATAAAGATATATTATATGTGTGTTTATATACTTTATGAAATGAATTAGTGAGAACATGCAGTGTAAAATAAGAAACTCACCAAAATTTTGCTTCCTGCTGACTTGCTAGTTGCGGAAGCTGAGCTTTTTGGAAGTTTAGAAAGAAAACTAATTTGCAAAATAGATGGCAAGGGCTTCTATGTGATTCTCAAGTATAACTTTCAATTTACAAGTCTTTCATCTGTCCTCACTTTTTATCGGTCCTTCTTCCCTTCAACATTATTTGAACCACAGCGGTTCCATCAGCATGAAGATGCTAAAGAAGCGCCGGAGTCTTCCCTAAGGGGTATAGAACCATCCATTCAGATATGTTAATGCACTTTTAATTGTAGAACAGTGGTCTCTGCACACCTGCCCTATGCCACATGGATTGGTGAAATTCAATTCAGCCTCACGGTTAGCTTGAAAAAATAATCATGGTACCATGAGTAATACTAGTAATAATACTAATACTAGTAATACTAGTAATAATAGTAGCCACCATGTTGATCATTTTATAGATATTGTCTCACTAAGTCCTATGATAACCTGTGAGATCATTTTTTTTTTTTAAAGCTGAAGCAACTGGATCCAGTTTTCAAAAACCACACGCCTAATACATCGCAGAGGCAGGATTGAACAGAGGTCCATCTGACTCCAAAGTTCATGCTCTTAACTAATTCTCTATATCGTTCCTAGAGAAGCTAAAACATGCTGGCTTGCCTGTTGCACAAGTACTAGGCTGAAAGCACTGGGCCAAGATTATTGGTACTTTACCTACAGATGCTCAAGCCTAGCTCGTAAAGAAGCCACAATATACAGAACAGGCCAAAACACCGGTGAGGGAGATCCGTACAGCCGACTTGAAGCAACATAATGCAGCCCAAACCCTCTCTTGGCAGAGACACAAACTGGAGTATGTGGTAACTTGAGATACGCCGACTCTCAGAAGAGAGCATTTGACAGCCGCCAGGGCAAAGGAGCAGAGAACAGAGTGACAGGGGACACACAGCAAGGCATAGCTGCTTATCTGGAATGTGGCACAGAGAGGTCAGGTGCTGTACTCCTAGCCTTGGGTATCATCAGCGCTTAGATCATTATAAGTAACAACACCCCTACAGTGTCAAGTTCCAATTGAGTTCATACATATTACACGTACATTTGTAATAGTGAATACTTGTTGTACAGAATAGCCAATCTTGTTTTATTATTTTTAGTTAAGTAATATCTACATGCTTTATGTTAGATTCAGTATGTTTCAGCCACTGGCTTCTGTCTTCGAGGATTATAGAATTTCATGGGGAGATAGGCACATGAACAGCTAGTGGAATCTATTTAAAAAGCAGTCTAGAATTATCATAGTTGGGTATTTTTTAAAAACTACATTGCTGAGTTATGATTGACGTGCAAATAGCTGTATATATTTAATGGATACAACTTGATGAGTTTGGAGATAAGTACACACCCATGAAACCACGGCCACAATCTATGCCGTAAACCTATCTATTACCTCACAATGTTTCTACAAAGACTTGTGAAATCAGGCCCACATTGATAAACTGCAAACCATGTTTATTATTATGTAACACAAGGTACCAAACATTACCCATGGTAGGCTTGCATTTTTTTCATTCAGTTTATTTATCCAGTATTTTTTGAGCCTCTTATTAAATGGCAGTGACTGTGTTCATCACTGGCAAATACTTATGTCAATATAGGGTGGAGGAACAGGTATTTTAAAAATGCAGAAGGGGCGCCTGGGTGGCGCAGTCGGTTAAGCGTCCGACTTCAGCCAGGTCACGATCTCGCGGTCCGTGAGTTCGAGCCCCGCGTCAGGCTCTGGGCTGACGGCTCAGAGCCTGGAGCCTGTTTCCGATTCTGTGTCTCCCTCTCTCTCTGCCCCTCCCCCGTTCATGCTCTGTCTCTCTCTGTCTCAAAAATAAATAAACATTGAAAAAAAAAATTAAAAAAAAATAAAAATGCAGAAAATCTGTGTTTAATTATAAATCTGATTAGTGCTACAAAGGAGAAGTCCAGGATGCTATGGGAGAGCAAAACAGGGGATCTAAACCAGGCCTAACTGTGTGTCATTTAAATCAAGACTTGAATGAGAATTTAGCCCTTATTCTGTAAAGCAGAAGGTGGGACTCTTCCAAGTAGAGGATTAGAATATGCCAAGTGCCTGAAGGAGAAAGTTGGGACATCTGATGAATGGGAATGTGGCTGGAGTAAGCACAGAAGGAAGAGAGCTGCCAGATGAGACTGTAGAGACGGGTCATGGAAGACCTTGTCAACTGTAGTTGGTATTTCAGATTTTATTCTAAGGGCACTGAGAAGCTACTGGAAGGATGTCAAGCTGGGATGTGACATAATAATAACAAGCCAGGAATTCTTCTGAGTACTTTATATGTGTTAACTCTACAACCCTACCAGGCAGATAGTTTGAGCATCCCTGTTTTATACACGGGGAAGTTCAGCCATACAAAGTTTTAATAATTGATGTTAGACAACCAGCAAAAAGCTGAACTGGGATTCACCCCTGGGCAATCTGGCTCCAGTTCCCCGGAACTGTTACCTGACATTGCCTCTAATGATCAGCTTTGTGTTTCAGAGGAGAGTGGATTGATAAGCGTGTTTCAAACATCAGTTATATCAGTCAGATTCATGAGTGAATGAGAGTAGAGTAAGATTTCAAGAAGAAATCACTAGTCATCTATCTGCCTTGGGTGGGTACTGCAGGAGGAGGCCTTTTGACAAATGTGAACATCACTGGCAGAAGTACTTTCTGCACCTATAAGACATTTTGCACTTAAGAGGCTCTGCAAAAATGGGAAGCAGTCCATATTTCAGCAACTTCCATTAAGCTGTCATATACCTTCCCTGCATTTCCTGCCTTATAGCAAGGCTTGGATTAATATCTTCTTTACTTAGTGGAAGTTTCCCCCTTCACCTGCCCAGCCATCCTGTAGTCTGCTCCTGATAGCACAGTCTAATTACTTTAATGTGAGATGCACAAGGTCAAACCCATATCCTGGGCTCTTGGGTGGTTGTGAATCGTTTACCAACTACAACCAACCTTTAATGATGGCTAGAACGTGGTGAAAGTTTGACTTTTTCTTTCCCTCAACAGACTTGTACAAGAGAGCAGTGGTCACCCTCGTATGCAAAGGTGTCTTTTTTTAAGTTCTAAATAAAACTCTGCCCCACCCAAATCCTGAGTATGAGAAACAAGGGGAATACAGTAGAAACAGCCAATCATTTAATTCTGTTTTGTGTATTATTGCATATGGAAAATTCAGAGACTATAGATGTAGAACACTACATTAAATGTGTATTAATTATTTTAAGCTGTTGAAGGTGATTGTTTTTCAAAATTTATTTTCATCAATTTTTTTTAAGCATTTACTTATTTTTGAGAGAGAGAGACAGAGTGAAAGTGGGGGAGGGGCAGAGAGACAGGGAGACACAGAATCCAAAGCAGACTCCAGGCGCCAAGCTGTCAGCACAGAGCCCCATGTGGGGCTCACAACCCACAAACTGGGGGATCATGACCTAAGCCGAAGTCAGATACTTAACCGACTGAGCCATCCAGGTGCCCCCCAAATTTATTTTTAAAATAAGTAATATATTCACAACACAAACACAATTTTCCACCCATCCCAGTAAAAAATATTTATATACATATAAAAATATATAAATATTTATATACGTATAAAAGTCTACTTCCCCGTTCTTTAAGTAGAATAAATTGAGGCATATTTAAGACCAATGAGTTTCCTGGGACATTCAATGTTTTCAGGACATAGCATGTGTGGGTTGCATTTACAGTTCTACAGCTAATGAACTTTGATAACATTTTGGGTATTATCCAACAGTTAGGAGAATTTTCACTGAAGCTATGTGGCCATCACCATCACCATTATTAGTACAATTGGCTTTCCCAAATAGGTAAGATTCATTTCTCCTTAAAGTAGGGGGTTCAGGAGTCAGAATGCGCAAGAATGGCATCACTTCACCTAGAGTCGGCTTTCTCCAGCCCCCACCTTGTCATCTCAACTTCTTTTGCCCCTTTGGTGCCAAATGAGGGAATTGACCTTTGACCCCCCAAGTTATTTTTTCACATTATGCACGTAGCCACAATGAGAAATAAGGAGTATAGAATAAAGTTTTAGAGCATGTGTTTGGGAATGACAGAAACCTGGGTTTGAATTGTCATTCTCTATTACTTAACTAGCTTTGGGCAAATCACTTCACCTCTCTGAGCTGTTTCCCATTTGTAATGTGAAGGATATCATATGTACATCATGAAGTTTGTTAAGGGTTAAATGAGAAAATGTGTTTGATTTCTCATCCAGTACCTGACACCTGGCCAGCTACTATTATCATTATTACTGATATTATATCAATAATATATTGCTATCGAGGGGCACCTGTGTGGCTCAGTCGGTTGAGCATCTGGCTTTGGCTGAGGTCATGATCTCATGGTTCATGAGTTCGACCCCTACATCAGGCTCTGTGCTGACAGCTCGGAGCCTGGAGCCTGCTTCAGATTCTATGTCTCCCTCTCTCTCTCTGCCCCTCCCCAGCTTGTTCTCGTTCTCTCTCTCTCTCTCTCTCTCTCAAAAATAAATAAATATTAAAAAAATTTTTTTAAATAATATATTGCTATCATGATAATCATTTATAATGAGGAACATGTTGGACCCTATTCTCTCCCTCTAGCAGCCAGTTCAAGATAGTACCTTACCTCTGTCTGACTTTTGAAGGGATATGCCAGCTTGAGCTATTAATGCTATTTTTATTATTTAGTATTCACTGAGCACTGAGAAGTTACAGCATTTGTGGGGACAGCCTCTCTGGCTCTGAGAAGAGCTGGGAGCATAGAGCTGGCGGGGTGTGTGGCTGGGAATAGCACAGCCAAAAAAGACCATCTGGACCAGAGCAATCAGGGCTCCCAAGAAACCTGTGGGGCCTCTGACTAAACCAAATTATTTGGCTTCTAATCAACTTAACATTAAAATTCTCCAAGCCCTCCTGTCTAAGATGCTAATTTCTCATAAAGAGGCGTGTGATGTATAGGAGCCCGTATCAATCAGCCTGCTGCTTTTTTCTTCTGCCCCATCTCACTTCTGTCAGCTGGATTGATCCACTGGAAAATAGAGACTTTTCCCTTATAATAAATCAAATCCCTAATTTGAATAAACATCACTGCCAAACCCTCACTTTAAGAGGTCTAAACACATTTGGGAGTTTATGGCTTTGCCACTCTAATAATACTTCTTCTGGAATAGATGACAGATTCCCTTTCTTGTTAGGAAAATGGGCAGGCTTTTTTCCAGGCCCATAGTGCCTTCTAGAACCATGCAGTCCTTGACCTCCAACCCTTCCAAAAATTGTTGGAAAGTCAAGGGTGTCCTTAATTCCAACATAACACCAGTACAGAAGCTGTCTCCTCCAACATATTAATTAGTAACAGGATTTTATTCTAAGTCATAAAATGCATCCTGCATTTGCTTTCTTTACTTTATCATCTGCTTAAGCCAGGTAAATGGCATTCCAAGAAGGCTAACTGTGTCCACACTCCCCAATAAGCTAAGCAAGACCTTCCTATTAAAACCTTGTCTTATAAATTTGACTTACAGTGCTGGGGGAAAATTCAGATCAGAACCTCTGCCTCTTTTCCATGAATTACTTTAAGTTTCTCAGATATAATGTCAGGCATATAAGAGCTGCTCAGTCAATGTTTGCTGAACAGAGAACAATTGTTACTACCAAAAGAATTATTTCACAGCTTAAATGGATATGTATTTGCAACCTCATGGTTAAGTGGTCTTACAGGAAGACCTCAATAAGCAATTCTCCACAATTCAGAGAAGGAAATAGTCAGTGTGTATATGACTGTGTGTGTTTTAGATGTGTTGAACATTGAGGGGAGAAGGGGCAGCTATACTCCCATGAAAAGAGGTAAATCTATAAAATACAATTTCTACAAGGTAGTACCGTGCAGAATTCATGGCAGTTAGTAATAATAATAATAATAATAATAATAATAATAATAATAATAAAAACAACTGCTGATTATATGATAGTTTACAGTCTACAATGTGCTTTCTCCTATGATTTCCCATTTGATCTCCACAACAAGTGCAGGGGTAAAAAGGGTCAAGAAGATGCTTATCCTCATTTTACTTGTAGTGACACAGCTCCAGAATTATCTATGAATGACTTATAATGATAGAATTGGCTCTGTCAACACCTGTCTTGTTATTTTTGCCACCCCTTATTCCCATCTGCTACCTGCACCCCACTTCCTTAGAGGCTCAAGCAGGGATTCATGACCCACTCCTATATTTTAATGTAGGAGATATAATGTAATATAATATAATATAATATAATATAATATAATATAATATGGTATAATTATTATAATAATTATTTGTTCAACAAGCAATCCTGTGATTACTTGGATGTCAGGCACAAGAGTGGGTTCTAGGGGAGGATAAAAAGCTAAACAAGATAAAGATCACTGCTTTTGAGGGACTCGAAGCCTAACTGGGAAAATCAGATTTGTAAAGAAATATTTTTTGTGGAATATAATAAACGCCTACAAAGTGTTGAATAAGTAAAGAAGGTGGAGGAGCTGTCTCCTGAGGGTGGAAGTCAGAGAAGCTTCGGGAAGACGTGATCTTTGGCCAGGGCTGAGAGGATGAATAGGAGTTTTTATTTTCTTCTAGTTTTATGGTGATATAACTGACATATAATATTGTATAAATTTAAGGTATAACATAATGAACTGATAGATGTATATATTGTGAAATGATCGCCACAGTAAGTTTAGTTAATATCCATTACTCAGACAAAATTGTTTTTCTTATGGTGAGAACTTTTAAGATCTGTCTTAGCAGCTTTCAAATGTACAATACAGTATTGTTAACTATAGTCACCATGCTGTACATTATATCCCTGAAATGTATTTATCTTAGAACTTGAAGTTTGCAGAATATGAGGTTTTGAGGAGGAGGAGGAGAGAAGAGAGGGTATTTTAGGTACGGGAAGTGAGCCAGAGTGCAGAGTCATGAACAAGTATGGCCTACTTGGGAACAGATTTGAGATGCTCAGTGAGCCACAAGTATAGGATGCTTGGGAAGAGTGATAGTGGATGAAACTGGAAAATGAAATCATGTCAGATGAACCCATACTGAGAAGTCTAGGTTTTAATCCTGTGTGTAATGTATATTCTCAGAACTTAATTTTTAAAAAGGCACAAGATTTGTAAATAAGTGTTGTACCTATGTACTTGGTTACTAAATTTTAAAATTCCTTCTCTAGAGGGAGGCCAAGAATGTCCCAGATCAGGTGTGAATAGGTTATGGGTCTTAAAGTCCATGGTAAGGATCAACTGGGTACCATAGCTTTTCCCTGGTGTCTGTATGAAGGAAAAGGGACAGCTTCTGCAGACCCAGAGGAGGAAGCCAGGGCATCATAGCCAAAAAGGAAAGATAGCCAAGTATGGGTTTATTTATAATTATCTTGTTTAAATGGTGGGAACTCCAAACAAGAGATGCATCTCAGGAGCATGGAGATGTGATTGACTACTTATGTCACCCCCCACCTCCACCTGGTGATTCTCCTGACACTGATCATGGGTTATATTTCCCTGAGAGTGGTGCTTTACTGTGTGTGTGTGTGTGTGTGTGTGTGTGTGTGCGTGTGTGTGTGTGTGTCAGTCTGAGTATGTGTTAAAAACAAAGACTTTCTTTATAAGGGGTTTTAGGGTACTTGGTCAATCTTTGATCAATTTATTTGAAAATGTGTTTTGCCAAAACAATACAAACCTACCCAACTGCAGCCTGCCAAGCTTCTGCAGTTTCCCCTTCTATCCAGTGGAGAGCTTTGCATTTACTAAAATTTCGGTTCCTTGCCATGGCCTTCAGAGACCTTACCCATTCCAGCCCCACTTGTCCCTCTTCCCCCAGCCTTGCTCACAAGGCTCAGGCACAGTGACTGCCTTTCTTTTCCTCAAGCCTGTCAAGCTCTTCCTACCTCAGGCCTTTGCTCAAGCTGGCCTCCCTTTTCCTCTGCTCCTTTGCAAGACTGGCTCCTTCTGGACATTCAGGCTCAGCCCATATGTCATCTAACGTAAAGGACCTATGTGACCACACTGTATAGATAACTGCTTCCCTCTATGCCATCTCACTCATTACTGTATCATCTGATTTGGTTTTCTTCTTACCACTGCTAACTTTACACAGAGTGAAGATCAATCTTATTTAAGTAAAAAAAAAGAGTTTATTTGAGAATAACAGAGGAATTGTAATTCAGGGAAAGCAAACTATGGTGAAACATAGGCGAGTCTGAAGAGAAAGGGGAAGGTCACCTTTTATTAGGTTTTAGGAGAAACTTGGGGAGGGTTATTCTGAACAAAAGTTGATTGGAGAACAATAGTTTGAGGTTGTGCAGCTGCTCATTGGCTGCAGGTGGTCAGTAGTGTGTTGTTGCTGGGGCAGAGAGGGATCTTCCTGCCTTTTTGTAAAGGCAGGAGATGAATTCCTATGTGAGAAGTGCCCTCCCTTGTTGAAATATTTTTCATCTTCCTCCTTCCTGTTGGTGATGCAGGCTGCAGTGAGGGCCACGTGCGTGTGAGATCTCCCACTTCAGGGTTTTCTGACTCCATTTTAAATGAAGTTTTCTTTATCTATTTTCACACCATTTATTGTTATGTGAAAATTTCTCATTAAAGTCTTCATTGATTGGTCTGTTGTCCATATTCCCCACTAGAGAGTGAGTGTCACGGTTCTCTCGGATCCCATGCCTACCACACAGCCTAGCGCATACTCAGCAACCACTAAACAAACAGTCATTAAATAAACAAATGAATGAAAAAGCAAAGACAATTTTAGCGTAACTTAAATTCTGCCCTACATCAGCATTAGTGTTTCAAATACCTAATATCTATTTGACATCAGTAATCATGGAGGAAAATGCCATCTCATCTTCCTTGCATCACATTATTCCAATGTCCCCTGGTCAGGTTGTATGTAACTTAGAAAGCAGTTTTCCTTTGTTATCCCCAACCTATTAGCCTTCTCTCTTACCCCACACCCCATCCTTCACCCCATATTTCCGTGCTCTCCATCTATTCTTCCAAATGTTGTCAGATCCCACAAGTTTGCACTATAACTGCTTCACTCTTTTTGTTTGGAAACTCCTTCTTCCCTTCTATTTTTCCACTTCCTATTTATTTCTACCAATTCCTTAAAATAATAGTTTACTCAACAGAACTAATCTAATTTTTAAAGGTTATCTGATATGGGCCAGAGATTTTTTCTGGCATATTTTGATCATATGATACTTTAAGTGAGTGCATTAATCTTTCATTTTTTTATTTTATTTTATTTTATTTTATTTTATTTTATTTTATAGAGAGAACGAGTGGGGGAGAGGGGGAGAGGGGCAGGGAGGGAGAGAGAGAGAGAGAGAGAGAGAGAGAGAATATCCCAAGCAGGTTCCACGCTTAACATGGAGCCCAACTCAGAGCTTGATCCCAAGATTCTGGGATCATGACCTGAGCCAAAATCAAGGGTGAGATGCTCAACACTAAGCCACCCAGGTGTCCACATTAATTTTTCTAAAATAAAGAACCCATACCTTCTATGACACTGCATCAGGGTTCTTATTTACAAGTTCATTAAAAAAATTTTTTAATGTTTATTTATTTTTGAGAGAGACAGGGAGACAGAGCACAAGTGGGGGAGAGGCAGAGAGAGAGGCAGACACAGAATCCAAAGCAGGCCCCAGGCTCTGAGTTGTCAGCACAGAGCCCAACGTGGGGCTCAAACTCATGAACTGTGAGATCATGACCTGAGCTGAAGTTGGACATTTAACCGACTGAGCCACCCAGGAGCCCCAACAAGTTTATCTTTAAAGCAGGCTTCTAGTTCACAGAAAGAGGAATTTTTTATGTTCTCAGTCCATACTATGTGCAGGCCACAATGAGGATGTCACATTAGTTATCTAATGATCACAACAACCTTGTGGTATAGGTGTCGGTATCCCCATTTTATTGTGAGAAACTTTACTTCATGATGTAGTCAAAACAGCTAGAAAAATGTACTGGATTAGAACCAGGAGTGAATGAATCCAAGGCTAGAATTTAAGTGCACATATTTAGTGTTTAAAAAAAAAACATATGAAAGAATTAAGTGTTTTGCCATCTTAATTAATAACCATTAAAGTCTGCTGGACAAGGGTATGTTACTCTGAATAAGGTAATTCACTGAAGACTTTTCTGTGTTAGGCCATATGCTAGGTGTTATTATTCATCATAAATATGATTAACAGGGAGGGAAACAAATATAAACACCACAGACACGATACAGAGAGTCAAAGGCAAAAGCACAAGCAGGTATCTAGTTGAAAGTATAGCACTGAAGATGGAATGATTGGCATTGGGTAGACTGTCAGGGAAAGCTTTCCGGACAAGGGACCATCTAAGTAGGTTCCCCCCCCAAAAAAGTAAACTTTATATTTTAGTTCAAAAAACTAAAACTTATTGAGAACTTACTCCAAGTAGTGCATTGTGCTAAGTACTTTAATCCTCACAACTCATTTAATTGTCATGACTAACAAAATAAAGTGGGTATTATTAAGCCATTTATCAGTGATGAAATGAAGGCTAAGGTAGGTCGAATAGCTTTCTCATGGTCAGACAGCCATTGTGTCAATCAGGGTCCAATGAGACCACATTAGTTATTCTCTATTATTTTATGTTTCATATAAATATATTAACTAGGTATTGAAGAACTGGAAGGCAAAAAGAGAACACTAAAATATAAAACACAGAATCCCATAAGCAGCTGACACTTTTAGGACTTGGGAAACTAATAGAACTCAGACCTAGAGAAGGAAACCCCCAAGAAACTAAAACTCTATGCCTTGAGATGGAGGCACTGAGCAGTTGATGCTGGTGTCTTACCCTGAGGTGGCCATGGTGCAGCTGGGGTCTAGACCCCTGAGGAAGGAATATAGCAAGCTGCTGCTTTGCTCTGAGTTTCTGTGATGAGGCTGGTTCTGTGAGTGGTGGATAAAACGTAAACTGGAAAGACTGCTGCCACCAGAATGAACTGCCACAGCCAGGCTAAAGAAGCATTGCTGGTTGACACTGATCAGGAGAAAATCAGGCAGGAAGCTAACAAGAAGAAAGTCTCCTTTTCTTCCCTGCAGGCTTCTGGTCCCCCTCCAGGGCCTCTGAACAGGAAGCAGCCAACAAAGCAGAAGTGTAGTTAACGCCATCCCTACCCCAGCATCGTGAAGCCAAGTGTAGACAGCTGGGAGCTGAGAGACAAAGGGTTAGCACTGTCATTCTCTCATCATTGCCCTTCCACTGTTCCCCGTCCTTGGTGACTATTTCACTCTTCCTCCTCTTGCCTTAAATCCCCAATACCTCCTCCTCCATTGTCACACTCTATTAATGACCTTTCTTCCTCCTTCACTTAGAAAACTGAAGCAACCAGAAGAACATGCCAGACTGCCTCCACCACATCTGCCCACCAACCCGCAGAGCTCTGTTCTTGTACAATCTTGGGTTTGTAGGTAAATTACCCAGTGCCTCCCTAGAGCCAGTCCCAACACTTGCACCACAGAATCCTTCCCCTCCTGCTTATCCACGTATACCACTCTAGCAATTGTCTCCTCTCTCTGAGTGAGTGACCATTAGTACAAATAATCCACGTGCTTACCTATACTTCCCAGATTCCTATCAGTTGGGTTGGGATGAATTCTGGCCAGTGGATTCAAGGCAGAAATGAGATGTATCAGTTTAAAGGCACTGCAAGTGACAAGTTTAAGATGTGGTTAAAAACAAGCATATCTCTCCTCTCTCTCCCCCTTTACCACAAAGGCTAAATATTCCACATGGCACCATTATAAGATGGCCTTCATGGCCATTCTGTATAGCCTCCTGTATAACCATGTGGAGCCAGCAAAACCACTACTTTTGTAACTGTAGCCCAGATTCATTTCCTGAAATGTAGACTCATATAAGCACTGCCTATTTGACATCTTCACTTTTTTGTTTATATAATTTTTTAATGTTTACTTTTGAGAGAGACAGAGCATGAACAGGGGAGGGGTAGAGAGAGAGGGAGAAAGAGAATCTGAAGCAGACTCCAGGCTCTGCTCTGCCAGCACGGACCTGACATGGGGCTCAAATTCACAAGCCATAAGATCATGACCGGAACTGAAGTCGGACAATTAACTGGCTGAACCACCCAGGGGCCCCATTCACTTTTTTGTTTAATACATTGTATAATTCAAGATTCCCAGTCCTACCCCATCCCACCCTGTCAGCTTTCCCCATTCTCTTTTTCTTTTTTTTCCAGCTTTATTGAAGTATAATTGACAAATAACAATTGTATATATTTAAGATATGCACATTGATTTTTTGACGATGTGAAAACATTACTACAATCAAGCCAATTAACATTTACATCACTTTAGTAGTTACCATGTATGTGTGTACGTGTGATGAGAACACTTCAGATCTGCTCTCTTAGCAAATTACAGATAAATAATATAGTATTATTAACTATAGTCACCATGCTGTGCATCAGATCTCCAGAACTTATTCATCCTGCATTAATGGGAACTTTGTACCCTTTGACCATCTCCCCATTCCCCACTCCTCAGCCCCTGGCAGCCACCATTCTACTCTCTGCTTTTATGAATTAAACTTTTTTAGATCTCACATATAAGTGACACCATGTAGTAGTTGTCCTTCTGTGTCCGGCTTATTTCATTAGCATAATGCCCTCAAGGTTCATCCCTGCTGTTGCAAAAGGAATGATTTCCCTTTATTAAGGCTGAATAATATTCCAGTGTGTGTGTGTGTGTGCGCACATGCGAGCATGTGCACATGTGCACACCATATTTTATTTATCCATTTATCTGTCAGCAGACAACATAGGTTGTTCCCAAATCTTGGCTATTGATAGTGATGCAAAGAACATGGGAGTGCATATATCCCTTGAAGATACTGATTTCATTTCCTTTGGATATATACCCAGAAGTGGGATTGGGGTTCCTGGATCATAGGGTTATTCTATTTTAACTTTTGAGGATCTTCCATGCTACTTTCCATAATGGCTGCACCAGTTTCATGCCCACCAACAGTGTACAAGGGTCCTCTTTCCTCTACATCCTCACCAACATTTGTTATCTTTTGTCTTTTTGAATAGTCATTCAAAAAGGTGTGAGGTGATGTCTCATGTGGTTTTGATTTCATGTCCCTGGTGATTAGTGAAGTTGAGCACCTTTTCAAATACCTGGTGGCTATTTGCATGTCTTCTTTTAAGAAATACCTATTCAGACCCTTTGCTCATTTTTCAATCATGTTATTTGATTTTTGCTATTGAGTTGTTTGAGTTCCATATATATTTTAGATATTAATCCTTTATCAGATTTATGGTTTGCAAATATTTTCTTTTATTCCATATGTTGTCTCTTCATTATGCTGATTGTTTCCTTTGCTGTGCAGGAGCTTTTTAGTTTGATGTAATCCCATTTGTCTATTTTGCTATTGTTGCCTGTGATTTGGGGGTAATATCTAAAAAATCATTGCCCAGGCCAAGGTCAAGAAACTCTTCCCCTATGTTTCTTCAAATAGTTTTAGTGTTCCAAAAGTTACCCTTAAGTCTTTAATCCATTATGAGTTGATTTTTGTACACTGTGTGAGACAGGGGTCCAGTTTCATTCTTCTGCATGTGGATATCCAGTTTTCCCAAAACAATTTGTTGAAAAGACTGTCCTTTCCCAATTATGTGTTCTTGGCACCCATGTCAAAGATCATTTGGTTATAAATGCATGGATTTATATTTAAGATCTCTCTTCCATTGGTCTATATGTCTGCTGTTATGCCAATACCATACTGTTTTGATTACTGTAACTTTGTGATATATTTTGAAATCAGGGAGTGTGATGCCTATAGCTCTGTTCTTCTTGCTCAAGATAGCTTTGGCTTTTTAGGATCTTTTATGGTTCCATATGAATTTAGTATTGTTTTTTCTATTTCTGTGAAAAATGTCATTAGAATTTTGGCAGAGGTTGCATTGAATCTGTAGGTCGCCTAAGGTAGTATAAACATTTTAACAATATCGCAATCTCTGAACAGATGGTATCTTACCATTTGTGTGTGTCTTCTTCAATTTCTTTCATCAATGCCACATTGTTTTCAGCGTGCACATTATTTCCCTTCTTGTTAATTTTTTTCCTATTTAATCTTACCTGTTCCAGTACTAACATTCCAAGCTCATCTAACCCTCAAGTCATTGCCCAATATTTGCTATTATACAATGAGACACACTGATATCTCAGTAAATGGAGAAAGAAGTGAAGTGAAATACTTCAAGTTCTGGAACAATCAGTAAGATTTCATCAGGAAATGTGACTAATTTCATGACTTGACTGCACCTGAGAAATACCTTTATGAAATATATTTTCCAGGGGAGAAGCCATGCAGGTGTGTTTACTTCTCAGAGTTGATGTGTAGCATTTGAGTATAAATTTTTTTAGGACCTTCAGCGTTTAGTAATGCCGTCATTTCTTAACTCGTGATAGAAATGGAAGTCTTCTAGAGTAACATAAACATATCTAAAGCAATATTGTACTCTCTGACCTTGTGTCTGACATGTAGTTGGTCAATAAATACTAGTAAAATGAGTTGGAAAATAAATTGTATGAGTTAAAAATTAATAAAATGAAGTCTCAGGGTAGGAGATTAGTCATATTCTTCAAACTCTGTATATTGAAGTGTCTCTACTATTGTGCAAATGTTTGTACTTAAGTAAAACATTCTCCATTATTGGGGTATAAATGGTAAATTCCAGAGTGTTTAAAAGCTATGAAAATAATAATTATAATAGAGGAGGAGAAAACAGAGGGGAAGAAGAAAGGAGGAAGGGAAAGAAAAGAAGGAGTAAAAGGAGGGGAAGGAGGAAGAGGAGGAGAAGAGGAGGAGGAGGAGGAGATGTCTTCATCAACTGCGTTTGATCATAGTGCTTCCCTCAGAATTTTCCCTTTAGTCAACATTAAAGATGACCTAATCTAAGATCTTAAAAAATCTTCTTTATGTCTTTATGTTTATAAAGGATTAGAGATTGAATAGAAAGAGAATCTGCTTCTTGTTTATGAGTTCAGAGCTCATGGAGCCGAGGAAATCTGAACTGTCCTTTCCCCATCCAAATTCATACAAGGTGCTGAACTCTATGGGAAAGTGGAAACTAGAAAAAGACACTTAATCTGTCTAGGCCATTAATTATTCATAGAAAGTATTTCTCTAAAGAAATATCGACATAGGGTACTCATATTTTTTTACTATAGCCTTCTTTCATGTCAAAGACAAATGTGGAGTGGAGAATGGGACAGTTACAGAAATTACTGTTCATCATTTTCCTGTACATGCCAGATAAAATCCACTCTTCATCTCCGAAAAAATAAAAGAGAGGATGGAAAAGAAACAGGGCATTAGCTTCTTAAGTGCCTACAGATTCCCATTTGAAGAATGCTGTTCAACTTTGAACAAGATCCCAAAGTCACATCTGATCCTGATTCTTTTGTACAAGCTAACTCACCGTGGTTTATAATCTCTTCAGTACAGCTGGTGCCCTTTCTTCTTCTGTAATACCCCCAAAACCTTCTAAACTCTACGATCTAGGAAAATAACACTTGAAGGGACCATTGGACTGTGTACAACAACCACATGGTTTCAATGGCTTCAAATAGGATAATTATGTTTTTAGCAAATGGGTATCCCTTTGAAGAAAGGAAATATAGGGCAATTATACTGAAACATTGTCTCCTAGGGCTCGATTGACATACCTGAAAGGAGTGCAATTCAGCTCGACATCTCTCATCGTTTCCTGGCCTTTATGGGTGAAGAAGCACAAGTATATTTGTTTTTTACAAGTGTCAAGGGCTACCACTGTCTCTGATCACCATCCTTTTCCCCACTGGAGTTTCATACCAATGACCAAGATGATTTCAACAGTGCCCACGATTCTTAGATCATCTTCCATCTCCCTTAGACCAATCTGTTTCCTCAATGGGTTCTATCCTCCAATAAAAGATTGAGAGTGGAAGAATATATTCTCATTGCAGCCTTGACTGGTGTTATGAGAAACATTTTATGCCATGATTTTAGTGACAAAAAGATGATGACTTAACCAAACTCTCTCATTTTCCTGATTTTGTTTTAAACAACATACATTAACATTTTAAAATAGAATTCAAACAGGTGCCCAATAACAGAATGACAAACATTAAGTGTGAAATCTGAAAGTTAAGAGACTGAGCTACATATGGTCACCTTTTCTTTTTTTTTTAAATATCCGCCTGTGCTGGACTGTTAAGTGGTTTTATCACTGTCACATCAAGCAGGACTTGTAAAACTTGGGATGTGGGTATTCAAAGACATTTGCTTGGTGCCTTTAATGATTTCTCTAATTAGTCATTTAAACAGATTGCCCTGTGATCCAAAACAGGGAATTCAGGGAGATGAGCTGAGAAAATCATTTCCTGAAGGTACTTTAAACCTAATGGCAGAAAATGAGGCTTGTCTCTGTGTAGGATTCTCTGGCTCATAGTTCATGGGGTGGAGCTATAGCTAGAGAGCCATGTTCTCCAAGAATCTATAAAATGCACATGCCAGGTGTTTTTTTGGGACACCTGAGTGCTAAAGCTCTTTGTTGGCTCTGCCAAACTTAACAGGTAAGGAAATGGTGCCTACATGCTAATGACAATTTAGAAACCAAAAGGAGGAAACACACATGGTTAGAGCCAAGTTGTGGCTGGGAGAGAAAAAGAAACCAAGGAAGGGATATATCTCAGGAGCAGGGGAAGAGGGCTGGGAGATCTGTGACTCTGCCTTCTTGAACTGGGCTGGGAGATCTGTGACTCAGCCTTCTTGAACTGGACAGATGTATTTTATTAATAAATGTACTTTGAGTGACTAATTAGGCGTTTACTTTAAAGATAAAAGTAGAAGTTTTCAGAGTGTGTCAGAAAGGGACTTATTTTAATGACTCCATGCCTCCCTCACTAGGCAATGCTCTCAGTAGACACCTTTATCTCAGCAAGCATCAATTGCTCCATGAGAGAAAGGGCTGTTCAATTCTCACCAATAATTCTGCCACTCTCTTGTGGGAGTTGTGTTGAAGATTCAAAGACTTTTAAAAGCCAGGATGATATAAATCTGTGTTCATGCACACATTCATATGCATTCCCTTTGTAAATAAGAATAAATAGAAGTTAGTATTTACTGAGTGTTAGCCACATGCTATACACAAGTCCAATGTCTTTAAGTGTCCTAACTTATTAAATTCTCACACATCTGAATAGCGAGATTTTACTGATCAGCAAACAGAGGGACAGAGCATTTAAGTAACCAGCTTGAAGCCACAGAGCTAATAATGGGAAGAGCTAGGATTCAAATTCAGGCAATCTAACTACAAACACGATGTTCAAAGTGCAAACATTCTCTCCTTCATGTCCTTCGACATTCCCATTTCCCATCTGTAACCAAACATATGGAACACATCAATTTCTTTTATGGGCCCTAACATCACCATAGAGTCCTAGATAAATCTTGACTGGATGTTGGATGACAGAGAAGCATATTAAAGATGTGGAGGATGGCGGTGGAGTTGGCCTGAAGAATAAAGCGTCTTGCTTTGAATGACTTGAAAGATGTTTTGACAGGCAGAGAGAATGCAATGGCATAAAGTAAAGAATTCCACTACACTATTCCAGTAATGTCAGTGGCCTAGAGTTCATGATCCTGAACTGCAGGGAAGAGACAAAGGGGGAAGCCGACTTTCAAAACTGACACATGGCGCATAAAGTCCCTTGGTGTCATCTGCCCTTTCATCTTCAAATCCTTAAAATCCCCATTGCAGATTGTCTTGCACTTTATCCCCAAAACATCTACCATCCAGAGTTTTCAATCTAGCCAACAAAAGAAGTAGAATTTCAGGGAGACAGAAGAAATGGCTAGGAGCCATGGGGCAATTCCTTTGGTTGACATACAAATCCCCTTACCTTATGATTACCTGGCATTCAGTGTGTTTCTGACATAAAAGATAAATGAGATTTTGAAAAGAAAGCAGAGTGAACAATTACACCAGAATTTGTGTGTTTGCCAAGTCTTAAGGGCTATGTCCTACACAATATATGGAAAAGCAAAACCATTCAATGGTCTTTGAGACAGGAGATATGATTTGGCATGAACTATCCCTCGAATTTGGAGAGCCAGCTGAGGCAGGAGACATTAGGAACCTTAGTGGCTCTAATTCTGGTTGCCTAAACGTGCTCACTGAGGTGGGGGACAAGTCTATTTGTCTCCACTGAGCAGGGCGAGCTGTCAGCAGAATGCTAAGTAGCTATTTCAGCAGTGCTGATTGATTTGCAGAGATAGCACAGATGTGACCTCCTCAGTCAAAGTCAATGTTTTCTTGGCCCTCAAATTTCCAGAAAAATACAAATGTAAATGAAAAATAATGACAAGACCCATGAACGGCCCCAGAGTCATTGTCTCGACAATTATTTAATGCCTGTTAGGTTTCCAGCACCCTGCTAGATGCTGACAGTGACATAAAAATCATCAGAGACATAACTCTTGTTCTCTACAATATTAATAATGGTAAAGTGGTAAAAAGTATATAGTTTTAAAATCAGAGTTGAAAGTTTCCTTTGCCACATATATTCTGCTTTTCAAATTAAAAACTAACAGGTAACCCTGAGTATGCCTTCCATACAGTCTTCCCTTTGTCTAGAATGCCCTTTTCTTCATCTGTCTACAGAAACTCCAGATCTATTCAAAGTCCAACATGACTGTCACCTCAATGACATGAAGCCTCAACAGCCATGCCCACACAGCAATGCCCATCACTTTTTCTGTGCCCCATCCATGTGTTTGCAATTCAAGATATTATTGTAGGTATCCTGGTTATGTGTCTGAATTCCCATACTCAGTGACCTCTTTTGATTGAAGTTCTTCTAGACCCTGGCTGTTCTTTAAAACATCTCTGGGTATGTTAAAAAAAAAAAAAAGTACACAAGTTTAAGTTCCAAATCAGATCCATTGATTCAGGATTTCCAGGATGTGGGCCTGCACATCTTTATTTTATTTTACTCTCTACAAGTGATGTTGAGTTACAATCAGGGCTAGAAGCATGGTATTATACAATCAATGACTCAGAATGAGAGAATTTTGCCTTGCCAGCCGGACTTGTCATTCTCTCCTGCTTCATGTCCTCAATGTTTTTTTAACTCACCCCTCACTTATTACCCTCCAGCCACAATGGCCATCTTCATTTCCTCCCACACACCAAGTACTTTCTTCATGGTATCCATTCATGCTCTTGCTTCATCTAGAATGTTCTTACAATTCATTTGGCTACCACCTACTGTTCAGGTCTCAGCTTGGGTGCTGTTTCTTCAGAGAGGCTCCCCATCGACCTCCACCAACCTAAATCAGCCTCTCTCCTTTCATCATTTGCCATTATTTGTAGTACATTCTTGGTGTTTATTGGTGGAATGCCTGTCTTCCCAACAAAAGGGGAGCTCCATGAACACAAAGACCATACTGACATAGTTCACCAATGCTTAGCTCATAACCTGTATTGAAAGATTATCTATTGTTTTAAAGTTTATTTATTTATTTTTGAGAGAGAGAGAAGGAGGAGCAGAGAGAAAGGGAGAGAGAATCCCAAGCAGGCTCCAGGATGTCAGCTCAGAGCCCAACCCAGGGCTCCATCTCATGAACCGTAAGATCATGATCTGAACCAAGATCAAGAGTCAGAAGTTTAACTGACTGAGCCACCCAGGTGCTCTGAAAAATTGTTTTTGAATGAATGAATAATGATATTGGTTAAATTACTTACCTTCTGTGAGCCTATGTCCTTGTCTATATAACGATGGTATTAATTGCAACTTTCCAAAGTTGTCACTCAAATGAAATGAGGTGACACATCTGAAAAGCCTAGTACAATACCTGGACAATAGTTGGTATTCCATAAATATTATTTAAGACCTGGGAGTTCTTAATTATTTGACTAAATTATTTTCCATATGGTCTGGAATAAGAACTCTGATGCTGTGTGCCTCCTTGTTTTGTTATTAGGTCACACCAAGTGAAAACACTCAAAAAGCAGCAATTTCATAATTTTTCATTTGTCCAGAGCTTTTACACAGAGAAGCAAAATACCATTCAATAGTTTTAGGCATGTTAAAACATAATTTGTGAGAAGGAAAGAGGACATTTCTACCCCGTTTAGGGCATGGTGATGCTGCTAGGGAGTAAAAAGAAACTGCTCCAAATCCTATTATAAACTGGCCAGAGAGTCAAGTTCTAGTGGGGTGTTAAGCTTCCAGCATCTCTTTTAACTTAAGCTCTTCCTAGTTTGCTTTTTTCTCCCATTTGAGGAGAATTTTGTGACTTTTCCTGGGCACTGATTCCTAATAAGGCTTTCCCAAGTTCAATTTTACCCACTCATCCTCAGGATACATCACTGAAAGGAGATGAACTTTTTATTGCCTGTGGTTACAAACAGCTGTTACTTCAGCCCCAGTCAGGAATAGTCCATACACACATTCCTGTAATTGAACACAGCTACTGATGAGTTGATAATCCAATTGATTAATGAATCTATATGCATCTTCATTCATGGTGGATAAAATGTGCACTGTACTGTATCACGAATTTCTCAAACTTCTTCCTTTGGTTCTTTATTTCTTATATTCTAGAAACTGCAGAGCAGTGTATAGTGGGCCATTGAACTCTGGAAGTTGACATTGTGACTGAACTAGTCCCGGGGTTCTTCACAGAAAAAACAGTCAGGGTCCTGGTCAGCTGGAGATTCCATCTGAATGGTGAGTGAGTGCACAGTAAAGCTATCGTTGAGGACTTTTACAATATCCCTTCGAACAACCTGGCTGTCCTGGCTGGCTGCTGTTGAGAAAGAACCACAGTGAGATGGGCACTGATTGCACACACATGGGTGATGGCTAAATTTCCAGCCTCAAGCACTTTGTCTTTAACCTGGTGGGGAGGGCCACAGGCAGAGCACTCAGGAGAAGCACTCTGGCTCTGATAATCAGCTATATCCACACAGACAAGATAGGGGGAAATTCTAGTGCAGCAAAGTACCCATCACTATGGAAACTCTTCCTGCCCACAGTTCTCTCTTGGGTCTGGCTGTCCTAGAACCTGACCATGGAAGGGGAGATAAGGCCTGAAAAAAGCCAAGACAAAGTTCTGATTTTTTATACAGCCCTTCCCACCAGTCCCCAGAGATCTTTCCGTTGAAGCTCTTGTATCTAATCAGCATTTAAACCAAGACTAGTGATAGGAACAGGGAAGCATTTAGAGCTCCCTACAGACTCTTCTTTGAGCAGGAACCTCACTGCCATCTTCTCTCTCGTCCCAAAAGGTATCAGGAAGCTGTAAGATTCCCTCCATAGTAACCTGATTGTTTACTAGATTCTTCCATCTGCAGTGAAATATTGGTGTAGTAGATGCTATAAATTACCTGTAGCCACATCTAAGCCTCTCAGCAAAGCCAAAGATATCGGAGAAAGCATAGTCCTCAAATGCCTGTCGCCAGTGATCCTGTACCCTGCCTCTAAGTAACTTCTTGAATTATTTTTTTAGCAGCCTAACATATCATTTGGCCTGAGCTGTCTCCTGAAGCAGTGAGAGGCTTCCCCTCCCCCACTGCCTATCTCCCCAGCTCTAGGACACATGGTGTACAAATCACATTCTACTTGAGAAAGTACTTTTTTTAGAATAAACCCCAAATCCTAGGAATTATCTCACATGGTTACAGAATTCCTAACCATCCAGTGAGGGAATCACCATTAATTCCTACTAGCACATCTTTTAACCTGTTAGAATCTTAAGCATGGGACCTAGGTCTCCTTCATTTTTTTAATCTTCTGTAATAGGCAGAGCATCTCAGACACAGGAAATAATGAAGTTTATTGTTGAGCTCATCCCATTATTTAATTCATCGGGTACCAAGTCAAACAGGTGAGATCTAATTTTCCGAGTTGAAGACCTTGAACTTTGGGTGGCATTTTAGCCATTCATTCTACCCACTACCCTCTGCAGTCTGCCTCAAGGGATGTCCTCAGTATCACTGTTGCCATGATAACATTGACAAGGGTTTTTTTCAAAGGGATTTGGTAATAGGAAACACTCCACAGTTGTTTTGACAGGCAACAGACACGGAGGGCAGCTGTACAGAAAGGAGGGAAATTATTGAGTTTACAGGGCAAGGACTGAATTTTGGCAGGGTGTTTACAAAACTCACTGACCTGCAGCAACATGAGCCGAGAGAATCACTTGGTTCATTGCTAGAGACCAGATGTGCAAGCTGTGCACAGACACCACTCCATCCACCGCTAAGATGAGCTCCTTCACATCATCGTAGTTCAGGTTCTTTGGCACACCTGACAAGTGGAAAGGGAGGGAGGCTCTTTGTTATTTAACTAAATACAGCTCATTAACATGGCTAAGTGGGGCTGCAAAATTTTCCCCAGGATTATCAACTTGTCTTCCGCTTTTCTGGTTTCTTACTTCAGATGTTTACAAATTAAATTCACCTGACTCTTTCAAAGGGTTCAACATGAAAGAATTTATTATGCAATAACCAACAATAGTAATCATTCTTGGTTTTCAGGGTGTGTTATTAAACCAACTGAGCTTTTTCCAGTTATCTTTGCATACGCTCTAAAAAGCAAAATGAGGGAACGTGGGATTTGGAATCAAATAATTCCTGGTTAGCACTCTGACCACAACTACCATGAATTTACCCAAATCATGGAACTTCTCTGATCCTCAGCACATCTGTAGTAAAAGAGGGGTGATAAGAGCAATATGTACACTAAATTCTTTGAGGAGAAAATGGGAAAATATCTGTTCTTTGTATACTGCAATGCTACATAATAGTAGTTATCTGACAGGTCACTCACTAAACTGAGTTAATAGATGATCCTAACATTGTAATACCATCTATTTATAGAATTCTTATTTATTTAGGTACATTAGTCAGGGTTTACTGTCTGGGTCATGTAAGATCAGAGTTTGACACCATCTTTGCTTCTAAAGGAATGGTATGGGGCACATAGGGAGGGAGGGACCCTGGCAGCCAATCAGCTATTCTTTTGGACTAAAGGAACTGGGGTTTCTCTAGCTTGAAGAAGTGAAGGCTAAGGGAAGAAGGATCACTTTCTTTAAACATTACAAGGACTGTCATTTGGAAGATGAGAGGATATGGAAGTGTTAAGGGTCCTTGCCTTGGCTAGAGAGAGGGCAAGTTAATGGGTGGTTAGGATTGGAAAACACATCAGTTTAACATAAGTTGTTTTTTTTTAATCAACTCAACCAGCATAACGATGATAAAGCTATTTTTTTTTAATCAACTCAACCAGAATGACAATGATAAGGCTATTTGATGCAATAACTAAATCCCTGCCAACTAACCCAAAGAGAATGAAAAGATTATTAAGGATGACCACCTTTTAGCTTCTACTTCAATTATATAGACACAAACACCTGTTGTGTTTGTTATATATATATATATATATATATATATATATATATATGCACACACACACATATATATATATACATATATATATGTATATATATATATATATATATATATATATATATATATATATGTATATATATATGCCTTAGATTCATTCCAGTCCCCCTAAAGAAAATTTCTATGGATGAGCTCTGAAATCGACACACTTTCGATATGGTTGATATGGCTTTCCAACTTGAATGTACATTAGTATCATCAGAGGAGATTTTAGAAATCCTGATCACCAGATTACACCCAAGACCAATTAATCAGACCCTCTGGGGATAAGATGAAGCATCAGTATTTTTATAGCTCATTTGGTGATTCTAACATACAACCAAGGTTGAGAACCATTGCACTAACATTAAGAGCCACTGGGCAGCTGTGCCTTGCAGTAGTTCTCAAGCTTGGCTGCATGTTAAAAAACACAAAACCGGCCCCTACCCCAGTCAATTAAATTGGAATCTCTGGGTATGGGGGGCCTAGGCACAAGTATTTTTAAAAAGCTTCCCAAATGATTATAATGAGCAGCTAGTCAAGAATAACTTTAAATTTTTGTTAATGTTTATTAATTTTTGAGAGAGTGCAAGCAGGAGAGGGGCAGAGAGAGAGGAGACACAGAATCCAAAGCAGGCTCCAGGCTCTGAACTGTTAGCACAGAGCCTGAAGCGGGGCTTGAACTCACAGGCCATGAAAGCATGACCTGAGCTGAAGTCGGACAGTTAACCCACTGAGCCACCCAGGTGCCCCAAGAATAACTTTAAAGGACTAAAGGAATAGGGAACCCTTAACCCTCCTTTTTCAGGATTTAAGAACCTTGCTTATGGAGACTTCCTCCTTGAGGCTAATATTAAAATTCTGTACAGTTTGAGTTTAGTTTAATCCCACTTCATATTGTTTCATGGGGTAACAAAGAGCTGGTCAACATGTTCTTTTACTCTGTGAACTCAGGCATTAGAAACAAATTAAAAGAGTTCTCAGAGTAGCCATAGAATGGATTCGTGGGTGACATTGTTATATTGTAACATTGTTATATTATAATGATAACACACCTTTATTGAGAAACTGCCATATGTCAAGGTTTGTGCTAAGTACTGTATTCATAGTGATTATCTTACTTAGTAGTTCTAAGAACTTTAAGAGCTAATTATCAATGTTACAATTCCTATCTCACTGGGGAGAGGAAATTGGGAATCAGAGAGGTTAAGAAGCATTGCTTAGGATATACAGATAAGGGAGATGTCAGACTCTAAAGACCAGGCTGTCAGTGTGAAATGTTACGCAAATAGTAGACTCTAAGTATCCCAACCCGAAGCTGACTAATAGGCCTAATGTGTCACCTCTGAGGAGTTTCATTTGACCCTTTGAAGACCTATTGTCATTCATCTAGGACCCTTGAGATGAAATCGCACTATTCCCCTACGTCCTTCTCTTTTGCCTCTACTCTCTCTTTACTTTTATGGAGAACACAAGTCCACTGTTACTTATTTTACTCTGTAAAATAATATCAACAAACAAGAAGATATGTTCCCACTGGCTTCAGTGCTTCATCATATACTAGAAACTTTTTTTCCTGAGGGAGAGCCTGCAAAATATCAATGCATCCAGGAAAATAGCTAATTAGTATTTAAAAAATAATTACCCAAGTTAATAAATATATGCAAAATCACTCAATATCTCTCATAATGAAAGAATTGCATATGGAATCAATAAGATATAGTATTTTGCCTATCATATTACAAAAGAATCAACATTTTGATGGTACTCAGTGATGGTGAGGATGTGTGGAAATGTCAAATCCTATTGGTGGGAAAGAAATTGATATGGCGTTTTTGGTAGAAATGGCAACATCTATCAAATTTTTAAATGCACATAACTTTTGAAATAGCAAAGCCACTTCTAGGAGTTATGCCACAGACATACAAGCACTATATATATATATATATATATATATATATACACACATATATATATATGCACATATATATACATATATATATATGCACATGGTAATTACACCATAATTTGTAATATCATCAATAAGCAATGCATACAGTGTAATACTTTGTACCATGAAAAGGAATAGACTGTATCTCTATATATGCTCGTATGGAAAGACCTCCAAATAAAGAAAGCAAGGTGCAGAGCAAAATTATGTATCAATGCAAAATTCTGTTTATATAAAAAAAGACGTGTGTGTGTGTGTGTGTGTGTGTGTGTGTGTGTGTGAATGTACAGATATTTTGGGATGACTTATCAGTAGGTATTACCTCTGAAGAATGGGACTGAAAACTCAAAGGTAAAAAAATGGAAAGACTTTTTATAATTTTATTCCTTTCTATATTTTTATAAAACTTTATTAAGTACAAGTATTATTGTATGCTAATGTAATTTGAAAACCCAGTTTAAAAAATGGGGCGCCTGGGTGGCTCAGTTGGTTAAGGTCTGACTTCGGCTCAGGTCATGATCTCACGGTTCATGGGTTCCAGCCCCGTGTGGGGCTCTGTGCTGACAGCTCAGAGCCTGGAGCCTGTTTCGGATTCTGTGTCTCCCTCTCTCTCTGCCCCTCCCCTGTTCATGCTTTGTCTCTCTCTGTCTCAAAAATAAATAAACATTAGAAAAAAAAGCTTCTTCCAGGTAGGAGTTACCTGCCAGCTTCAATAATTAGCTACATTTTCCTGGGGCACCTGGGTGGCTCAGTCAGTTAAGCGACTCTTGATTTTGGCTCAGGTCATGATCACACAATTCATGGGTTGGAGCACTGCACTCAGAGCTCCTGAGGTCTGAGCCAGCTTCAGATCCTCTGTCTTCTGCTCTCTGCCCCTCCCCCACTCGTTCTCACACTCTCTTTCAAAAATAAATGTTTACGAAGATTGTTTTAAGTTAGCTACATTTTCCTTAAATAAGAAGAGATAATCACCTGAGAAGAGCTATGCTGCGAGACAGGGATGGAAAATACTCATCTCCGATGGATACCCATTTGCCTTTTATCCACCTGTAAGTCAGCAAAGTTCCCTAATGGGAACAACAGCTGCAGCTCAGCGCTTGGCCCTCAGGAAAGGAAATGGATGCATCTGTGACTTGACAAACCAAATATTGTCACCTTCAGAGAGAGGACGTTCATTTATTAGTGACGCTTGACTCCATCTTGTGATTCACCGTTGTCGGCATCATCCTCCAACGTTTATAGTGCCCAAAGGAACAAAACTCTTAAACGTGTACTCAGCAGTGAACAC
This sequence comes from Leopardus geoffroyi, assembly GCF_018350155.1. Taxonomy (NCBI): domain Eukaryota; kingdom Metazoa; phylum Chordata; class Mammalia; order Carnivora; family Felidae; genus Leopardus; species Leopardus geoffroyi. The sequence continues at coordinate 92,553,812 of NC_059338.1, forward strand.
TAAGGAAATGTGGGCTTTTGTGAAGGCACGTGCACTCTGAGACTCTGTCTGCCTTATGTCAAAATGTGCTGGACAAAAAAGAAAAGTTCAAGCCAATGTCTGGATATTCTTGATCATCCAACTGCTTGATATGATGCAAACCTCTAATTCTGATGGACTTTTCTAGGTTCCATTCTTGTGCCTTTTGGGTAGTAATCCTTCAGTAGTGTGAAAAGGTCATTCTAGTGGTTCTTGAAGTGTGGTCCCTGGATGAGCAGCATCAGCGTCTTGTTAGAAGTTCAAATTCCCAGAGTGCTGATGCATAGGGGCACTTGTACCCCAATGTTTATAGCAGCACTTTCAACAATAGCCAAATGATGGGAAGAGACTAAATGTCCATCAACTGATGAATGGAAAAAGATGTGGTTTATATATACAATGGAATACTACTTGGCAATGAGGAAGAATGAAATCTGGCCATTTGTAGCAACGTGGGTGGAACCGAAGAGTGTTATGCTTTGTTTTTATTTATTTTTATTTTTTTTTTTATTATATGAAATTTATTGTCAAATTGGTTTCCATACAACACCCAGTGCTCATCCCAAAAGGTGCCCTCCTCAATACCCATCACCCACCCTCACCTCCCTCCCACCCCCCATCAACCCTCAGTTTGTTCTCAGTTTTTAACAGTCTCTTATGCTTTGGCTGTCTCCCACTCTAACCTCTTTTTTTTTTTTCTTTTTTCCTCCCCCTCCCCCATGGGTTCCTGTTAAGTTTCTCAGGATCCACATAAGAGTGAAACCATATGGTATCTGTCTTTCTCTGTATGGCTTATTTCACTTAGCATCACACTCTCCAGTTCCATCCACGTTGCTACAAAAGGCCATATTTCATTTTTTCTCATTGCCACGTAGTATTCCATTGTGTATATAAACCACAATTTCTTTATCCATTCATCAATTGATGGACATTTAGGCACTTTCCATAATTTGGCTACGAAGAGTGTTATGCTAAGTGAAATAAGCCAGGCAGAGAAAGACAGATACCATGTTTTCACTCATATGTGGATCCTGAGAAACTTAACAGAAGACCAGGGGCAGGGGAAAGGGGAGAAAAAAAAGTTACAGAGAGGGAAGGTGACAAACCATAAGAGACTCTTAAATACTGAGAACAAACTGAGGGTTGATGGGGGGTGGGGGGGGAGGGGAAAGTGGGTGATGGGCACTGAAGAGGGCACCTGTTGGGATGAGCACTGGGTGTTGTATGGAAACCAATTTGACAATAAATTTCATTAAAAAAAAAAAAAAGAAATTCAAATTCCCAGCTGCTGCCCCAGACCCACCAGTTCAGGAACTTTCAGGATGGGCCCAGAAATCTGTGTTTTAACAGACCCCAAGTGATTCTGATGCCTTGAAGTTTGAGTGCTGGCCTGGTCTAACAAGGGTTTTAGACAAGCCCTTCATAGTAGCTATAATGCTGCCTAAGAGATAGCTTATTCAGTTTTTCTTAGGACTTTTCCATATATCTAGAGAGAAATTTGTATTTTCACAATATCTCCCTCAGTGCCTATCCTTATTATTTGTACATATTGTTTTTATCGTATGCCATATCATTTAATAGTTGCTGGAGGAAAAAAGAGAAGGCAATTCTTTTTGTTCCCATATGAAGAAAAATCATATTTGTTTTCACAAAAAATCCTTATACATTTAGATTTTCCTTATAATGCAAATTAACAGTGGATTTGCCTTGATGCCATTCCCTTCTGTGATTATAGTGAAGAGAAACACCAATCCTGGAAATAATAATAAAATCACTCCTACCTTCCATGAGTAAGATGGAGAAGTCCTTTAAGACAGTGATGGTGCTGGCCAAAACCAGGATGGAAAAGACGAATGTGCAGATTGGGTCAGCCATTTTATAGTCTGGCTAGAAAATATAGGGACTTAGGTTAACTGAATTCAGGCCTTCCATGCAGAAATTCTGATTTATAATAAAATGAGTAAACCTCCCTGCTTCTTTTTCTCTCTATCACCCTTTCACCTCCCTGAAACTTGACATCCAACTCAGAGGCAAGATTTCCTGAAGATTCAATCCTTCATTTAAGCTTTAAACTATCAGTGGCTGAAGAAATTTAAAAATTAAATTTAAGACATAAAGGAGAGGGGCCTTGAGTGTTCTTTCCGAAGGCCTGATTTGACTTTTCTGTTAATAGAAGCACAGAGTATGTGATGAAAATATGCACAAATTTATATAATACTCAATGGCTTTTCAGCCTTCCTTATGATGAGAAGAAAGGGTATCAACTGTCCAGAGGTTGCACATGACCAAGGCCCAGCTGGAGCTTGGTCATGGCAGACTGGGGTTGTTTCCTTTCTTTCCCTCCTCAGGATGGCACATATTCGAGACAGGCATCTTTCTTTTTTTTTTTTTTTTTTTTTAATTTACATCCAAGTAGTTAGCATATAGTGCAACAATGATTTCAGGAGTAGATTCCCCATACCCATTTAGCCCATCCCCCCTCCCACAACCCCCTCCAGCAACTCTCTGTTGTTCTCCATATTTAAGAGTCTCTTATGTTTTGTCCCTATCCTTGTTTTTATATTATTTTTGCTTCCCTTCCCTTATGTTCATCTTTTTTGTATCTTAAAATCCTCATATGAGTGAAGTCATATGATGTTTGTCTTTCTCTGACTGACTAATTTTGCTTAGCATAGTATCCTCTAGTTCCATCCACGTAGTTGCAAATGGCAAGATTTCATTCTTTTTGATTTCCACATAATACTCCATTGTATATATATACCACATCTTCTTTATTCATCCATCCATGGACATTTGGGCTCTTTCCATACTTTGGCTATTGTCGATAGTGCTGCTATAAACATTGGGGTGCATGTGCCCCTTCAAAACAGCATATCTGTATCACTTGGATAAATACCTAATAGTGCAATTGCTGGACCATAGGGTAGTTCTATTTTTAATTTTTTGAGGAACCTCCATACTGTTTTCTAAAGTGGCTGCACCAGTTTGCATTCCCACCAGCAGTTCAAATAGATCCTCTCTCTCCTCATCCTTGGCAACATCTGTTGTTGCCTGAGTTGTTAATGTTAGCCATTCTGACAGGTATGAGGTGGTATCTCATTGTGGTTTTGATTTGCATTGCCCTGATGATGAGTGATGTTGAGCATTTTTTCATGTGTTGGTTGACCATTTGGATGTCTTCTTTGGAGAAATGTTTGAGACAGGCATCTTTGATTAAGTCCTAAGAGTATGAGCTGAGGCCTCATTCTTGCCCTGTCTCACCACTGAAGCCATTAGCTCCAGAAGAGATACGTGTTGGGGCGCCTGGGTGGCGCAGTCGGTTAAGCATCCGACTTCAGCCAGGTCACGATCTCACGGTCCGTGAGTTCGAGCCCTGTGTCGGGCTCTGGGCTGATGGCTCAGAGCCTGGAGCCTGTTTCCGATTCTGTGTCTCCCTCTCTCTCTGCCCCTCCCCCGTTCATGCTCTGTCTCTCTCTGTCCCAAAAATAAATAAACGTTGAAAAAAAAAAAAAAAAAAAAAAGAAGAGATACGTGTCCTTCTGCCCTTGATGAAGTTTTGTCCCACAGAAAAGTCCATGCCTCATTACCTCTGAGAAACTCTCAAACTCCACTACCCAGGATAAGTGTGAATGATTTTGCCTTAAACTTAAAGCTTTCAGTGAATATTTGCTCAATTGAATTCAGATATGTCTTTATAATTTTTATTTATGTGTTTTCATTTTTTAGTAAAAATAATAAAGAGTCCTTGATAACTGGACAATCAAGGTGCAAACAACAGAGCTAAATGCTCTTCTTTTCCATTACCCCCACCTACACCCCAACCCACTTCTGTTAGTTCTTGGTACAAGAAACACAGATCTATAGTAAATGTTTGTTTAGGGTCAGAGTTTCATCCAAGATCCATCTCAACTTTCCATTAACACCCTGATTTGTCAGGGGCGGGGGGAGAATTGTCTTTCCCCCACTGGGGGGTGATATTGGTGGAACAGTCAATCAGGTGCTCTTCCTCCCCAGCCAAGCAGCAGGTACAAGACCCAAGCTAGGTCTGGTGGGCTCTCTTTCCCAGAGAAAGAGAATCTCCAGCAGAATGCCAAGAAATGGAAAAAAATTGGTTGACTCGCAGTCATTTCTGCACTGGTACCTGGGACAGAATTTGGATAGTTTCTGAAATCTAAGATACCTAATGTTGTCCTTATTTCTACCTTGATTTCTATCCAAGAGTACATCCAATACACTTCAACTAATAAATATATTTTTGCTTAAGTAAGCTAGACATCCTTTCTGTTACTTACAACCCAAGAATCCTAAGGTATTCATGGTTCCATTGCTGTTCATCTTAACTCCATGACAAAAGGAACTACTTTCTTGGAAGACTGGCAGCGCTACATTTGGAGACATAGTACTTAGGAATCTGGAAAGTCTAAGGTTTCAGGCTTTGAATATGTGTTGTTTGTTTAAACCTTGCAAAGTAGTTGGTATAGGTAAATAGAGGCTGGCCACCCTCATTTAGGTTAATACTGGCAGGTCAGCTTCTGCAGTACCTAATCTATAAACTTACTATGACAGTGAGTAAACTCAAACATACTCACCTTAAAGTAGATAATAAGTGCACTGGTTAACACACTGATGCTCTGAAATAGATCTCCGAGGGCATGCACAAAGGCTGCTCTGACACTGGCATTGGCTTGCACTTCCTTGTGATTGTGTCCAGCATGTCTCTGGTGCAGAATCACACTTAGTCTGAAAGAGAAGAGGATGTTCTTGGCACACATGAGATTAGCCATTGAAAACCTATGTGGCATAATGAAGCAGTTGACAAGGCATGTGTTATCCAAGATGGAAGATAGTTGAAATATTAATGCTGTAAAATGTACTATTGTGGACTAATTTTGAAAACAAATGTATCATACAAGTTTTAAATTTTTACACAAGGACAGACAACAAAGGTTCACCTGTTTTCTCTTCCATCTACCTAATGCTACTCTGGTTCACGTTAAAACTGGAAAGCATCACTTCCTAGATGAAACTATTTGACAATAAGGAGGGGAAATATTTATTGAGCATCTACTGAATGCAAGGCACTGAGCTAAGCTTAAAGCTGAGCTTTGGTGGGAGCTTAATTAATGTACTGGTTTCAAATACAAAAAGCAGCAGAAAGGGGTAAAACAAAATAAGAAAATTTCATCAAGTTTGGATTTTTAAAAATATTTTATTTTACTTAATTTTGTTTATTTCTATGAGAATTTAAAATTTGAATAATTTTTAATGGCCAATGATGCATTTGTGTATATTAGCTATTAACAAGAGACTAAAATATATTAATGTATCACATATATGTGTGTAAATATATATTAATGTATATATATGCAAATGTATATATAAATGTATATATATATAAACACATATGTGTATACAGTCCTAAGAGTATGAGCTGTGGCTTCATTCTCTCTCTATAGATAACATATTACAAAATTTAACATCTCCTACCCAAGTCAAAGAGATAAGTGTTAGGCATATAAATTACGTACCTGATTTTATTTTGGAACAAAAGTTTTAAAAAAATATTATTTAGTACTATACATCCCAGTCTATTTGCTGGTAAAGTGTCTGTTAAACCCAAGGTCATTATCCACAAAGTAGAATGACTGCTATCCAGCAATACTTGATCATTACATAAGGCACAGTTTTTAGATGGTCAGTGTTTGGACAGAAATTCACCCTTAATTAATAATTACCATTTATGAATCCTCAGACAGCTTAATATGGCTGGCAGTTAACATACTCTCTTTCTAGATCTATCCATGTGTGCTCATCACCTTGTCATTCATTCTTTTACTCATTTTATTAAGAAAAAAACAACTTAGGGACTCTTGTGTGCCAGCCACTGTTAAATGCTTGGGGTATAAAGGTGAATGAAACAGACGTGAACCCTCCCCGGTGTGGCTTTAAGTATGATGGAGATAGCATAGATTTTAAAAATACACCCATAAGTGGAAAATTCTCATTTTAATAAGTCTAGTAAGAACAGGTACTATAGATAATATAACAGGGAAGTCTGATTTAGTTAAACAAAGTAATTGAGTTGGATTTGAAAGATTATGTTAGATTTAAATTACAGGCTGGAGAGGAGGGAATATTTCAGGCAGAGAAAACTTAGCATGCAATAGTCTTAAGGCTCTGTCAGTAATCTTTATCCTAGAATCCCTTTGCAACTTTTGTTAGAACTTTCTGTTCTGATTTGGAGTCTGCAAGGGTTTGATTTATTCCCAAATTATGGTTCTGATATTTCTGTATTCAGACAACACAGCATCTAGCAGCACTTGAAACTATAATCCCAGTTCTAGGAGAAACATTATAGTGACTCAATATCTTTTTCTCTAAATAACTACCTACTTGCACAGGGAAGTCACCACTTTTCAATTTCCTTATCTTTCTAAGTAGGAAAAGCACCTGCAATGTTAAGATCAAAGTTCAAAAGCAGTTGCTGTAGGAAGAAAATTTGGATGGCATCTATTTAGAAAGGCAAACTCGATTATCAGGGTTCTAGATTTATGGGGAAGTTAGCTAGCTGTATCCTTCATATTCATGTAGCATCGACACAACCTATGTGACATATGCCTCTTGGGAAATTATTAATATTTTCATTGTCCCTGCTGTCTTGGGGACATATTGTTCTCTTTATGCAAAGATGATGTTATTAACCCCAGTCAGCAGCACATGTGCTCTGCCTTATTTGTCTCCTTGTGCTGATAGATTTGCATTGAACTCTACACACTTTTTCTCCCAGTGCCAATATGAAACACATTTTCAAGTTAGCTGGATGGAAATAGGGATCTACTCAGTAATAGCAGTCAAATAGCACTCTTCTAATTGGTTAGCTTAGATATTTCGAGCAACAGTTTGCACACTAAGAGGTGAGGAACTGATGCAGGCAAAAGGTATGGGTATTAGAGTGACCTGAGGAGCGTTTTCAAAATGTACACATTCGGATTTTCCTCTAATACCAGAGATTCCATTGTGCCTTCCTTAAAAGACACTGTTTAAAATGTGATTCTTCTTCCACTTTCAGGTATAAGCCTACCTCATAGCATGTATCATGTTGCATCACAAGATAGATAGATGATACACAGATAGTGTATATGAGTCTCTTTTTGCTGCTATAACAAATTATTACAAAGCTTCTGTGGCTTAGAACAATATAAATATATTGTCTTATAGTTCTAAAATGGGTATGCAGGACTACATTCCTTCTGGAGATTCTAGGAGAGAATTCATTATCTTACCTTTTCCAGCTTCTAGAGGTCACTTAGTTTCCTTAGCTCTAGGATCCTTTCTCTGTCCTCAAAGCCAGCAATACAGCATCTTCCCTTTACTCTGACCTCAAGTGTCCCTCTCACAGGGATCTTTCTGGTTACATTTGGCCTGTCTAGATAACCTAGGATAATCTCCCCATCTCAAGATCCATCCTGAACTTAATCATATTTGCAAAATTCCTTTACCATGTAAGTTAACATACTCAGAAGTTCCAAGGATTAGAATATGGAAATCTTTGAGGAAATCTTTAAGCCATTATTCTGTTCACCACAGATAATTGATATGTAGGGTAGGTAGGGAGGTAGATGATGCAGTTTTAAGTCGGGTTGCCCAGAATCAGGCTATCAGATTGGAAGGAGTAAATCAACCAAAAAAGACCAAAGGCCTGGCCTTAACAGCACCCACCCCGCACCCTTGTCATGAACAATCAAGTAGCTTACTTGGGTAAGAGCAGACCAATACAGAAATGATCACATGTCCAGTAACATCACATGTCTCATAAGAATGAATTAAGACTGCCTGGATAAGAGAATGGACCAAAAGGTGGAAACTAAAGACAGCGACTAGCTAACAGAGCTTAAGAAGGAGTTTTCAGGCAGTCTTACAATGATACAAAGATAAGATAGACTGCTTTTGAGAGGAACAAATTCCCTGCTACTAGTTCTGTTAAAATATATGACACTAATGACTATTTATTTTATGGGGATGTTGCAAAACAGAATTCAAAAGTAGAAAAGGGACTGGAGTAAACAAAATCTAAGATCCCTTCCAACCCAGCACTCTGGGAACCCATAATGTGATCATGTAACAAAAACCAAATCGGGTGGGGTACCTGGGTGGCTCAGTCAGTTAAGTGTCCAACTTCGGCTCAGGTCATGATCTCTCACGGTTTGTGGGTTTGAGCCCCGGATCAGGCTCTGGGGTGACACTTCAGAGCCTGGAGCCTGCTTCAGATTCTGTCTCCCTCTCTCTCTGCCCCTCCCCCACTCATGTTCTCTCTCTCTCTCTCTCTCTCTCTCTCAAAAATAAATAAAACATTTTTAAAAAATTTTTTTAAATAAATAGGAGTAAGTCATTTCCCATATGGAACCATCAATACGTATGAGAGCGCAGACTGGCTAGGAGCTCAATCCTGGGCCTCTTGGGTCTAGATTCAGATCCTGGCCTTTGCACTACCTCATTGGCAGTTTATTCAATTCACCATCTCCACAAATGGAAAAATCAAGCAAAAACGAACATCAAGAAAAACCCCACTGTCTGTGTCCACACAGGGTTAAAGACAAGCTTTTATGGGTGGGGTGACTTACATAATATTGGCTGCCACCGCACAGCCTGAAATGATGATCATCACAGTCGCCTGGATCTGGTAATCAGGGTACAGCAGGCGCTCACATGCCAGGTACACCAACACAGCCGTCACCACCCAGACGCACAGGATGGACAGCAGGGCACCAAGGATCTCTAGGGATTCGAGCACACAGACACCCATACATAAAGAATTTGTGGATCACCTTGATCTCCCAAGAGTCATAAGACATTGATGTTCCTTGCTTCCCCCCAACCTGTCCCCCTGCGAAAAAAGGCTCTAAACTAACTAGTTCCAAATGTGTGGATGGATTTTAGCACTAAGATGATTCACTTTAGTGTTGCATTCATTAAACACCAGCATCTGAGTTCATTATGCTCCATATTAGTAAGTAATTTCTAGCAAATTTTTAAAGCATATTAATTGCTATCTGCCATTGCTATTTTCCTCGGGGATTTTAATTTAAACAGGTGCTAAAATGATTGAAACTTATTAGGAGATGAAATAATGAGAGGCAAAGAGTAAAATGTATTTAGAAACTCTTAATTTCACCATAAAACATTTACAATTTGCCAGTAGCGGTACCTTGTGTGGAATAAAATAGTAACAAGGGAGGGCTTCAGAGGGTACTTGATGAAAATGAGTTTCATTTGCCAACCCAACATATTATAAACACGGAGGCAAGCTCAGAGGTATATCAACACTCTAACTGCATTTTAAGAGCAACTATATCGAAAAGAAGTATCAGAGCAGAGACATGTATATTAATATTTAAAGATAAGATAGTGTTCAGTCTGCAGGCTGAGTAAAGCACATTTGCTCACTGTGGAGTTCCTTAACACCTCTCCCTGATCTTTAACTCAACCTTGTAGGCAGGTACTAAAAGCCTTCCAGGACATAGAAGTATTCGGAGAGTCCGTTGCCGAGGACTTTCCCTACTTTTGATCTTTCCCCTGTCAAAGCAGAACAATGTAAAGTATTGTTTCCCAGTGTGGGGCTATTGTATCCCAGACTTCAATCATTTACATGCAACCTGTCCACATGACACCTGTCTTATTAGCCACTTAACACTTTTTTTTAAATAAATTCACTTTTTATACTTAGCTTCTTCCTAAACAAAGTCATCCATGAAATTACCTATTTGACAAGCTAGTTCATTTTCACCTGTGTGTCTAAGCAGTACTGCCTAAAACAGTAACCATCATCACATGTGGCTGTATCCATTTAAATTAAAAAATTAAAAATCCAGTTCTTCCAGGTACCTGGGCAGCTCAGTCAGTTAAATGTCTGACTCTTGATTTCAGCTCAGGTCATGATCTCGTGGTCATGAGGTTGAGCTCCACGTCGGGGTCTCTGCACTGAACATGGAGGCTGCTTAAAATTCTCTCTCTCCCCCTCCACCCCTCCCCTGCTCACATGAAGGTATGTGCTCTCTCTAAAATAGAATAGAATAGAATAGAATAGAATAGAATAGAATAGAATAGAATAGAATAATCCAGTTCTTCAGTAACAGTAGCCACATTTAAAGTGCTCTATGGCCACATCATACTCTATATCATAGAACATTTGTCTTAAAGCAGAGAGTGCTACTGAACAGCCCTGATTTTCTACAGCGTCAATGCTCATGAGCTTCCATCACCAAGATGAGAAAGTACAAGCAGTATTCTGAATTCTGGGTTGTGCCTGTGTTTATAAAACATCCCATGTTTACCAAAGAGCTTTGACCAATAGTACCAGAAAGGGGAGAGTACGTGTAAAAATGCGTACAAATGACAGGCACTCAGCCAAAAATACATGTTTCCCAAGTGTAGCACTGTTCAGGGACTGAAAAGCATCTTCAGGTCACATTGTCACAAATTCTTTTTATTGATGTTTATCGTCTCATCTCTCTCTCTCCCCCCACCGCCGAATGTTAAAGGAAAGGAAATCCGAAACACTTGCTATGATAAATTGTTTTGTGTGAAACGAGAACTTCCTACCATTCTAAACTTGAAAAACCACAGCCCACAATTGTCAGTGTGTAAGCTGTGGTCTGTATCTAGAGGCACCAGTGAAGGCTGGCCACCGTGTCAGCATGTCGGCCACCCTTGCTCCGCCCTAAACTCTCCTTCACGTTCTATTCTCGACTTACCTGTGAGAAATTCTTCAATCTCTCTAGCTCTCTTGGGCTCTCTGTGCCTGACTTTGCAAAATGGTAGGTGCTTTATCCCATCCTCCCTCCCAGATGCAGAGTAACTTGATGAATGGTATCGTGGCTGTTACCCTTGGGCCAGGGCGGTTGCCGAAGTGATACCTGTGTTCCTGTTATTCCACTGAAATAGAGGTAGCGCAATTAATCTGGCTTGTTGCCAAAGTGCCCTTGAGAACACACATCCTTTTTATCCTGAACATCAGACGTGCCTCTAAGGGATTTCTGAACAAGCCTTTGCTTTGTCTCTTCTGTCTTTATCCTTGGTTTGACCTTGCAGCACTACCTTGACATTAATGCTCAGTGGGTGAACTATACCTGCCCGGTGCCATCCAAACGTCAGCTGCTTCGAAGGGGGCTTTGATGACAACCACAAGGAGAAGAGACTGAGCAGGAAACTGGTCAGGTCAATTAAGAGGTGGGCAGCATCTGTGACGACAGCAAGACTCCCAGCAACGTGCCCACCTGGGGGATACAGAACATTACATAGGATTAAGGGCCCCAGAATGCAACTAGATTCACATGCATATTAACCATAGTTGGTGAAATATGCCACAGACTCACAAAACTTGATCAGAGAAAGGGTCTTAATGTTGATTTAATCCACCTCTTCTTCCCAATTTTATAAGAAACAGATACCCAGAGAGCGGATAGGATTTGAACAAATAGAAATGAAGTTCAAGGTTGCAGCCATTCCTGGGAGATCAAAGGTACAGAAATTGGAAAGTGTGGGTCACATCACATTTAGAGAACATCACAGTTGGACTGGGACATAAGAGTTCAAAAATACAAAAGGATGAGGCTAGAGACGTGAGGGCTGGATTTGAAGAGTCTTACACTTAAGGCTGAGGACTTGGACTTTTGCCTGTAACCCAGGAGTCACAGCCCACAGCTGTGTTTGTATTTGATTTGCAATTTTACCACAGTTTTTTTTACCACTTCCTTCTGCCCTACTAATTTATATTATTCACCTTATTTCAAGATCCCTATTATGAATAGTAGGGAGCAGTAAAGAAAAGGGCAGGCACCTTCCACTGGGGCCCTTGAGTATAACGACAATCCAATAAAGCACAGGAAGAGAACCCAAGCCATGGTGGTCCCACCTTGCTGTTCTGTCTGTTTGGTTTGCCTTCTCTACTGCCTTTGAGTTCTCCTTAGAGAAAAGACCTCCAGATCCAACTACAAGTCACAAGAAATTCTTGTCTCTTCCTTCCCAAACAGGGCTCATTCTCTGAAAGCAGCCTTTATTGCTCTCACTAGAGCTTCCCCCAAAACAGAGCTGTTGCTGACTGACTGTCTTCCAGCAGCTGTTTATTGCCTGTGTACGACGAGGCAATGGAGCCTATCCGTCAGTAGCCCCTCCATCATCAAACCCACCTTGTCTCAACTAATGATTTTGAAAAGTTATAGATATGGCTCATAATTGCAATAATCCCCACAGACCACTGGCTCTAGCTGTAGTTAATCACTGGTTTGTCAAAGTTTAATGGTCTGAAGCAAAGTAGTCTTCAAGCTTGTTACTGAGCTGTCAGTGCAAAAAATCAGAATGATTCATTAGCCAAAAGGCAACATTTTGCTAACAAATCAGCTTTTCTTCCAATTACCCTCTAATGTTGCTCTATCTGCCAAACTTGGGTCTGATAATAAAGCCGTGTTAATAATGCATTATTTCTTACACAGAGAATGACTACATATAGATAAGTAGTCGGCCGCAATCTCAACAACGAACGGTGGTGATGATTCCATGTGCTGGGCTCAAATTGTAGCCTAAGTCAAGGAAATGAAGTCCTATAGGGGTCCTTCAACAGGCTCAGCTGAATGAGGAGGCAACTGAGAGAGAAAAAGGGCTTACTTTGGAAGAAACATACTTAGATGGAGGCCTGGGAAGTGAGAACTCTTTTGCAACCATCCTTGCTTATATGTAAGAATAGTCCAGAAAACTGTGAGCCATTGAGATGAATCCTATGGATAAAACTGTTTGCAAGAGGTAGTTTCTGACTGAACTTGTATTTGCTTCTGAAAGCATGGGGTATTACCAACAATTAACACAGTCATCCAGCCAGTATTTATTGAGCCCTTGCTGTGCATGGTACAGGGATGGGGTAAACAAAGATAAACAAAGTTAAACAAATCACAGTCCCTCCCTTCAGTGATCTCACTGTTAACATTCTCTGTATTGAAGACATGTACAATGGGCCAGAGGATCAGAAAGCTGCCCTCCTTGGCAGCATTGAGGAGCTTTTCAGAGGACAGAAGGGTAAGAATGTGCCAGAAGGGAAGGGTTTTTCAGGAAGAGGTAAGAACAGGAGCAAAAACAGAAAAAAAGAAAATGGCACTTTTTTGGAATAGCAAAAGGTGTGGAATGTTGGAGGAAAAACCAGAAATGAGAGTTGAAAAGTGGGTTGGGGGACCCTCTTATAGGAAATTATGTCCTGCTAAAGAATTTGAATGCTATTCTATGGATAAGGATATGGAATATGGGAATCTAATGTGATATTGAGGCATAAGGTTGTGACATGCTCAGATTTGTATTTAAGAGAGACATCTTTGCCAGCAGTGTGGAGGCTGACCTAGAGGGAGAAGGAACTGGAGGTTAAGACACAACAGTTATAGCCAAGAAAATGCCATGAAGTCATGAAGTAAGACAGGAGCACTCATTTATGGATATGGCAAGTTGTAGAAAGCAATGCACTGGTAACAAGATAGAAGAGGCACTAAGGACTACCTTCTAGAAACACATTCTTATTAGCGCCTGTGGGGTGTCAGGACAGGAGGTCATCAGGGGAGCCACTGGGCCTGGGTCTCATATTCACCTCAGCTCCAGAAAGTGTGCATTACGTACACATAACATTTTGTGTGGCGAACAGAGACATACTGACGGGATCGAAAGAAGCAAATGTCTCTCTGACAACATCAGGCTGTGTCCTATTACAGGACAACTACTGTATGCTATTAATTCATGTTTCTAAAATCCTTTAACTATCTTATGAATAGCATTATTATACTATATAACGTGGCATATCAAAAACACATGGAGTTATTATTTAACAAGTAATTAAAACACACCACAGTTTACATAGGTGTGTTTTGACACTTCTTAAATTTTTAATACCAAGAACCTCAAAAAATATAAGTAGCCTAAGGCTCTGAGACACCCTGACTATAGTATGAAGCCAGCGCCCTTATCAGTAAAGCTCGTGGGTATCAAACCCCCCAGCCATAGCTTTCTCTAAGAGAATTTTTGTACGCCGAGCTACTTACTGTCTTCCCCAGCCAGCCCCCAGCTGTTTTCCAATCTAGCAACATCGTGCATTCTCCATCACTCTTTGCACTCTAAACAGTCCTGCATCGGGGCATCTCTCTCTGACCATTCCCAATTGCTGCCAGTAATAGCCATACTTGAGCTGATTTCTGTGAGGTCTCAGTGTCTGTACATCTGCCTTTTCAAATAGGGATACATGCATACATGTGCATGTTAGGGCCTTTCCATGACTAGTAATTTTCACAAGTAGTCAGAAAGAGTCCCAGTTCAACAGGCTCAAAGGCCCATTAGGAGTGGACACGCTGATGCCTATGGCCTTCCTTAATTCCTTCCTCCAATCTGCTCCATGGCCAGTTCTCTCCCTAAACACAGCCCTATGACCTGGTTCTCCCCTGTTCTAAATGCCAGCTTATTCCACAAGGCCTATAGAATTAATCCAGATTCCCCAGCCAGGCTTCACCCTCTTTCTTGAATCCCCAACTACCAGTCTAGTTTTGTTCTCCATTCACTGTGTTTTATCTTACATTGCTGACTTAGATAGATTCTTAGATAGGTTTAATGGTAAATCATAAATGCCTAACTCAAACTAGCTTCAACAACAACATCATTACCAAATGATAATTTATTGGGTCAAATAACAGAACAAATCAGGGTGGGATTGGATCTAGTGCAGGCTAATCCTAAGGTTCAAATAATGTTTGAGGGACTCTGCTCTGTCACTAACTATTGTTATTTATTGTCCTACTGAAGATAGACTACTTTACCCTTAGCAAGAAAGGTTGGCCTCTGGAAGCTCCAGGTTTATAGCATTACAGCATAGTATTTGCAGAGGATAGAGAGAGTCCCCCATCTATCCTCCCTATAAAAAGACCCAGAGATGGAATAATCCAGCTTGGAATCTCATACCCAGCCTTGCCTGTGAGCATGAGGTTTTTTGGTCCAGGAGGACCAGAAATGGAATTAGCACAGTGAGTAGGAAGAAGCTTCCTGAATAGGCAATATTTACCGCTACAGTGGCATCAAGAATCACTTGAGTTGCTTTCTTTTTTTTTCTTTTAATTGTTTTAAATGTTTAATAATTTTTGAGAGAGAGTGTGTGTGCAAGCGAGCAGTGGAGGGGCAGAGAGAGAGAGAGAGGGAGAGACAGACAGAGAATCTGAAGCAAGCTCCTTTCTGGCAGCACAAAGCATGATGTGGGGTTCAAACTCAAGAACCCTGAGATCATGACCTGAGCCAAAGTTGGATGCTCAACTGACTGAGCCACCCAGGTGCCCCTCAGTTGAATTACTTTCTAAGAATACAGATTTCCTGTCCTTTTGAGACCTACCCACTTAAACTCTTTCCAGGCAAGGCTGATATTTACTACCTCCTGGACCGCAGCAATAGTCAGGGACCTCTCTCTACAAGGCCTTTTTTTTACCTCCCTCTTTTAGCCACCCCTCAATTCCTACACAAACTTCAAGTCCTGTCTCAAATCCTATATCCTGAATGTGGACATCCTAGATTCCCAAAAGTAACCTGAGAATAACAGTTGCATTCTCTGACCTGATTGAGAATGGCTTTAGGGAGGAGGTGAGGTCTGGTTGGGGTCTTGAATGATGAGCAGGGTTTTGATGATTGTGGGGCATGAGGAGAGGCCTTTTCCATTCAGATAAAAAGACATAAGCAAAAGCTACAGAGACTTCAAGGTGCCACGATTATTTTGCATAGGATGAATAAACAGCTGAAACAGAAGAGTCATGTAGTGAAGCAGTAAAGGATTAATAGTCAGTTTGGCAGCCACATGGTGTAATGACTTGAAAGTCAAAGAATTTTTCATTTTGTCCAGGGTGCCAGAGCTTTCGAACATACCGATCTCTTTTCACATGGGGCAGCCAAGTGGGACCTAGCACAGAGGAAGCCTCTGAAGCAGCCTCTTCCTGCTACAACACCCTTGTGGGTGTACCCCCAGTCATCAGTAAAATTTCCTGTGCTTGCCAGGATGGGGAGAAGGGTGTGAAGCACTGAATTAGGCAAGAAGGAGCCACTAAAGAATTTTGGAGACAGAATTAACATGATGAGAGCAATGTTTTAGGAAAATCAACCTAAAATAAATGCAGCTTAAACTCCAAATGATTCTGTGAGTATCCATTTAATTCCTTTACTGACAACATCCAGATTAGAACTCATAGATGAATTAATTATTAAGAATGAGAGGGAAGAGGGAGATTGATTTGTTCACTCCAAGTGAATAATTTTTCTTCCCTCCTCTCCTAGAAATATGTCATTTTAAAGCAGAATGCCAGGGCATAGGAAAGGTATGAGGAGAAAAGTGAGTTTTATGAATGGGAGACCATCTCATTTCAGACTGTTGATTAGACATACTGGGAAGAAGATGCCATCTGTTTTCACCATCTACCTGGATTCAGGGGAAAGCAGAGGAAGAAAGTAATGGAGAAAATGAGCCAGTTTATCTAACTGAATTGTGTTTGCATGGGGTGGTGTCAGTACTTTATCTGGAAAGCTATGAATTTCCAGAACATCACCTTTTAAAATCACACTTTTAAAAGTTTATTTATTTTGAAATAGAGAGAGAGAGCACCTATGCATTTGAGGTGAGGGAAAGGGAGAGGGAAAGAGAGAATCGCAAGCAGGCTCTGCACTGTCAACACAGAGCCCGACGTGGGGCTAAACCCCACAACTCTGGGATCATGACCCAGGCCGAAATCAAGAGTCTCATTCAACCGACTGAGCCATCCAGGTGCCCCTCCAATCACATTTTGAATGGATTCTGTTTTTTAGATTTTCCATTTTGTCCATCTCTTACATGGGCAACAGAGTATTGTCCATGATCTTATGAATTTGAATAATTAAAAAAGAATACACATCTGACATGAGTGTCAGTGGCTTTTCCAAGTGAATTTTCTAATTGGAACTACTAAAAGTAAATTCTTTGCAATAAATATTGTCAAAATGTCAATACTACCCAAAGCTATCTACACATTCAATGCAATCCCAATCAAAATTGCACCAGCATTCTTCTCAAAACTAGAACAAGCAATCCTAAAATTCATATGGAACCACAAAAGGCCACGAATAGCCAAAGTAATTTTGAAGAAGAAGACCAAAGCAGGAGGCATCACAATCCCAGACTTTAGCCTCTACTACAAAGCTATAATCATCAAGACAGCATGGTATTGGCACAAAAACAGAAACATAGACCAGTGGAATAGAATAGAAACCCCAGAACTAGACCCACAAACGTATGGCCAACTCATCTTTGAGAAAGCAGGAAAGAACATCCAATGGAAAAAAGACAGCCTCTTTAACAAATGGTGCTGGGAGAACTGGACAGCAACATGCAGAAGGTTGAAACTAGACCACTTTCTCACACCATTCACAAAAATAAATTCAAAATGGATAAAGGACCTGAATGTGAGACAGGAAACCATCAAAACCCTAGAGGAGAAAGCAGGAAAAGACCTCTCTGACCTCAGCCGTAGCAATCTCTTACTCGACACATCCCCAAAGGCAAGGGAATTAAAAGCAAAAATGAATTACTGGGACCTTATGAAGATAAAAAGCTTCTGCACAGCAAAGGAAACAACCAACAAAACTAAAAGGCAACCAACAGAATGGGAAAAGATATTTGCAAATGACATATCAGACAAAGGGCTAGTATCCAAAATCTATAAAGAGCTCACCAAACTCCACACCCGAAAAACAAATAACCCAGTGAAGAAATGGGCAGAAAATAAGAATAGACACTTCTCTAAAGAAGACATCCGGATGGCCAACAGGCACATGAAAAGATGTTCAACGTCGCTCCTTATCAGGGAAATACAAATCAAAACCACACTCAGATATCACCTCACGCCAGTCAGAGTGGCCAAAATGAACAAATCAGGAGACTATAGATGCTGGAGAGGATGTGGAGAATAGGGAACCCTCTTGCACTGTTGGTGGGAATGCAAATTGGTGCAGCCACTCTGGAAAGCAGTGTGGAGGTTCCTCAGAAAATTAAAAATAGACCTACCCTATGACCCAGCAATAGCACTGCTAGGAATTTACCCAAGGGATACAGGAGTACTGATGCATAGGGGCACTTGTACCCCAATGTTTATAGCAGCACTCACAACAATAGCCAAATTGTGGAAAGAGCCTAAATATCCATCAACTGATGAATGGATAAAGAAATTGTGGTTTATATACACAATGGAATACTACGTGGCAATGAGAAAGAATGAAATATGGCCTTTTGTAGCAACGTGGATGGAACTGGAGAGTGTGATGCTAAGTGAAATAAGCCATACAGAGAAAGACAGATACCATATGTTTTCACTCTTATGTGGTTCCTAAGAAACTTAACAGAAGACCATGGGGGGGGGGAAGGAAAAAAAAAAAAAAGAGGTTAGAGTGGGAGAGAGCCAAAGCTTAAGAGACTGTTAAAAACTGAGAACAAACTGAGGGTTGATGGGGGGCGGGAGGGAGGGGAGGGTGGGTGATGGGTATTGAGGAGGGCACCTTTTAGGATGAGCACTGGGTGTTGTATGGAAACCAATTTGACAATAAATTTCATATATTGAAAAAAATAAATAAAAGTAAATTCTTTGCAACCTCATCAAGCTATTAAGTTGGTTCCTTCAAAAGGCTTATTGTGGGTCTAGAAATTGTGTGGTGTCAATTAATTTTATAATCTTTGACTAGAAAAATATTTGCCAACCCTGGATTTGTCTTGGACTGGATGAGTTGAAGTTCTTTTCCAGTTTTCAAAAGTATAAAAGTCTGAAAAAGGGATGCCTTAGTGGCTCAGTCGGGTAAGCATGCAACTCTTGATTTCAGCTCAGGTCATGGTCTCATGGTTCATGAGTTCAAGCTCTGAGTGGTGCACTGTGCTGAAAGCATGGAGCCTGCTTGGGATTCTCTCTCTCCCTTTCTCTCTGCCCCTACCCACTCATGCACACTCTCTCTCTCTCTCTCTCTCTCAAAATAAATAAATGAAAAACAAAACAAAACAAAAAAGTCAGAGAAAAAAAAGTGGTGCCTGGGTGGCTCATTTGGTCCGACTTCAGCTCAGGTCATGATCTCATGGTTCCTGAGTCCAAGCCCCATGTCGGCTCTCTTTTGTCAACACAGAGCCCACATTAGATCCTCTGTTCTGTTGTCTTTCTGCTCCTCTCTGACCTGTGCATGTTCTCTCTCTCTCTCTCCCTGAAAAATAAATAAACATTTAAAAAATAAATAAAAGTCTGAATACAAGTACACAAGCCATTAGACTCCATAGGTTTAAGAAACCAACTAATTCTGGGGGGAGAGAGAGATGATGGTGATGTAGGAGGACGCTGGGCTCACCTCATCCTGCTGATCGCTTAGATTCCACCCACATCTGCCTGAATAACCCAGAAAACTGCCAGAAGACTAGCAGAACGGACTCTGTGGAGCCAAGCATAGACAAGAGGCCCATGGAAGAGGGTAGGAAGGGCGGAGAGGTGGTGTGCGCTACACGGACTGGCTGGAGGGTGCTGGGGTGGTGGAGGGGCAGCCTGTCTGGCAAGGCAGAGCACACAAGTCTGGCTTGCAAAAGCTGAGGGGCCGGACAGAGTGTGTTCTGACAGCCAGCAGAACTTAACATCTGGAATGTTACAAGTCAACAGCTCTGCTCTCGGAGAGCAGGGAGGGTGAGAGGATGAGCCCCGGGAGACAGAACTGAGCTCAAGGGGGAACAAAGGCACTGGTAAGTGCCATCTCCCTCTTCCATCCCCCAGCCAAAATTCCAAAGGGAACCAGTTCCCGTCACCGAACTTGCTTGCACCCCGCAAACGCCCAACACTGTGCTTCTGTGGATCCATCCCTCAGACAGGCCTTCCTCCCTCCTGGTGCTGCAGGGCCCCTCCCCCAGAGGACCACCAACAGCAAAGCAAGCTAAGCCTACCCCTCCTGCCCCTGTGCACCTTGCGGATCCACCCCAGCTAATACGCCCTTGGCCAGATCCCATTGAAGCAGCACCACAAGCCTGGCAGTGGGCAAGTAGCCCAGACAGGGGCCACACCACTCCACAGTGAGTCCTGCCTCTGGGAGATGGGAAGATAAGGTACACACCAGTCTGACTGTGGCCCCAGTGGTGGGCTGGGGGCAGACATTGAGTCTGACTGCATCCCCACCCACCAACACAAGTTACTCTGGACAGCACAGGGGAAGCTCCCTGCAGTTTGGAGCTACTGCAGGGACTACCCAAAATGACAAAACGGAAGAATTCTCAAAAGAAACTCCAGGAAGTAGTGACAGCTAATGAATTGATCAAAAATGATACAAGCAATATAACAGAACAAGAATTTAGAATAATAGTCAAAAAATTAATTGCTGGGAATCAAAAAAAAAGCATAGAGGACAGCAGAGAATCTATTGCTACAGAGATCAAGGGACTAAGAAATAGTCACGAGGAGCTAAAAAATGCTATAAATGAGGTGCAAAATAAAATCGTGGTGGCCATAGCATGGATTGAAGAGGCAAAGGAAATAATAGGTGAATTAGAGGATAAAATTATGGAAAAAGAGGAAGCTGAGAAAAAGAAAAAGAGAGATAAAAACTATCCAGGAGTATGAGGGGGGAATTAGAGAACTAAGTGATGCAATCAAACAGAGAGCAAGAGAAAGGGGCTGAAGGTATACTTGAACAAATCATGGCTGAGAACTTCCCTGATCTGGGGAAGGAAAAAGGCATTGAAATCCAAGAGGCACAGAGAACTCCCTTCAGACGTAACTTGAATTGATTTTCTGCACCACATATCATAGTGAAACTGGCAAAATACAAGGATAAAGAGGGAATTCTGAAAGCAGCTAGGGATAAACAGGCCCTGACTTAACAAAGGTAGACACATAAGGGTAGTAGCAGACCTATCTACTGAAACTTGGCAGGCCAGAAAGGAATGGCAGGACATCTTCAATGTGATGAACAGAAAAAATATGCAGTCGAGAATCCTTTATCCAGCAAGTCTGTCATTCAGAATAGAAGGAGAGATAAATGTTTTCCCAAACAAACAAAAACTGAAGGAATTCATCACCACTAAACCAGCCCTACAAGAGATCCTAAGGGGGACTCTGTGAGTGAAATGTTGCAAGGACCACAAAGTACCAGAGATACCACTACAAGCATGAAACCTGCAGATATCACAATGACTCTAAACCCATATCTTTCTATAATAGCACTGAACGTAAATGGACTAAATGCTCCAACCAAAAGACATATTGTATCAGAATGGATAAAAAAACAAGACCCATCTATTTGCTGTCTACAAGAGACTGATTTTAGACCTGAGGACACCTTCAGATTGAAAGTGAGGGGATGGAGAACTATCTATCATACTACTGGAAGTCAAGAGAAAGCTGAAGTAGCCATACTTATATCAGAGAAACTAGACTTTAAGTTAAAAGCTGTAACAAGAGATGAAGAAGGGCATTATATAATAATTATACGGTCTATCCATCAGGAAGAGCTAACAATTATAAATATCTATGCACCAAATACGGAAGCCCCCAAATATTTAAAACAATGAATTACAAACATAAGCAACCTTATTGATAAGAATGTGGTAATTGCAGGGGACTTTAATACTCCACCTACAACAATGGATAGATCATCTAGACACATAGTCAATAAAGAAACAAGGGCCCTGAATGATACATTGGATCAGATGGACTTGACAGATATATTTAGAACTCTGCATCCCAAAGCAACAGAATATACTTTCTTCTCGAGTGCACATGGAACATTCTCCAAGATAGATCATATACTGGGTCACAAAACAGCCCTTCATAAGTATACAAGAATTGAGATCATACCATGCACACTTTCAGACCACAATGCTATGAAGCTTGAAATCAACCACAGGAAAACGTCTGGAAAACCTCCAAAAGCATGGAGGTTAAAGAACACCCTAGTAAAGAATGAATGGGTCAACCGGGCAATTAGAGAAGAAATTTAAAAATATGTGGAAACAAACGAAAATGAGAATACAACAATCCAAACGCTTTGGGATGCAGCGAAGGCAGTCCTGAGAGGAAAATACATTGCAATCCAGGCCTATCTCAAGAAACAAGAAAAATCCCAAATACAAAATCTAACAGCACACCTAAAGGAAATAGAAGCAGAACAACAAAGACACCCCAAACCCAGCAGAAGAAGAGAAATAATAAAGATCAGAGCAGAAATAAACAATATAGAATCTAAAAAAAACTATAGAGCAGATCAATGAAACCAAGAGTTGGTTTTTTGAAAAAATAAATAAAATTGATAAACCTCTAGCCAGGCTTCTCAAAAAGAAAAGGGAGATGACCCAAATAGATAAAATCATGAATGAAAATGGAATTATTACAACCAATCCCTCAGAAATACAAGCAATTATCAGGGAATACTATGAAAAATTATATGCCAACAAACTGGACAACGTGGAAGAAATAGACAAATTCCTAAGCACTCACACACCTCCAAAATTCAAACAGGAAGAAATAGAAAATTTGAACAGACCCATAACCAGTGATGAAATTGAATCAGTTATCAAAAATCTCCCAACAAATAAGAGTCCAGGCCCAGATGACTTCTCTGGGGAATTCTACCAGATATTTAAAGCAGAGATAATACCTATCCTTCTCAAGCTGTTCCAAAAAATAGAAAGGGAAGGAAAACTTCCAGACTCATTCTATGAAGCCAGCATTACTTTGATTCCTAAACCAGACAGAAACCCAGCAAAAAAACAGAACTACAGGGCAATATCCCTGATGAATATGGATGCAAAAATTCTCAACAAGATAATAGCAAATCGAATTCAACAGCATATGAAAAGAATTATTCACCATGATCAAGTGGGATTCATTCCTGGGCTGCAGGGATGGTTCAACATTCACAAATCAATCTATGTGATACATCACATTAATAAAAAAGATAAGAACCATATGATCCTGTCAGTTGATGCAGAAAAAGGATTTGACAAAATTCAGCATCCTTTCTTAATAAGAACCCTCAAGAAAGTTGGGATAGAAGGAACATACTTAAACATCATAAAAGGCATTTATGAAAAGCCCACAGCTAACATCATCCTCAATGGGGAAAAACTGAGAGCTTTTTCCCTGAGATCAGGAACACAACAGGGATGTCCACTTTCACCGCTGTTGTTTAGCATAGTGTTGGAAGTTCTAGCATCAGGAGTCAGACAACAGAAGGAAATGAAAGGCATCAAAATTGGCAAAGATGAAGTCAAGCCTTCATTTTTTGCAGAAGACATAATATTATACTTGGAAAACCTGATAGACTCCACCGAAAGTCTGCTAGAACTGATACATGAATTCAGCAAAGTCGCAGGATACAAAATCAATGTATAGAAATCAGTTGCATTCTTATACACTAATAATGAAGCAACAGAAAGACAAATAAAGAAACGGATCCCATTCACAATTGCACCAAGAAGCATAAAATACCTAGGAATAAACCTAACCAAAGATGTCAAAGATCTGTATGCTGAAAACTATAGAAAGCTTATGAAGGAAATTGAAGAAGATACAAAGAAATGGAAAAACATTCCATGCTCATGGATTGGAAAAATACATATGGTTTAAATGTCAATACTACCCAAAGCTATCTACACATTCAATGCAATCCCAGTCAAAATGGCACCAGCATTCTTCTTGAAACTAGAACAAGCAATCCTAAAATTTGTATGGAACCACAAAAGACTTCGAATAGCCAAAGTAATATTGAAGAAGAAGACCAAAGTGGGAAGCATCACAATCCCAGACTTTAGCTTCTACTACAAAGCTGTAATCATCAAGATAGCATGGTATTGGCACAAAAACAGACACATAGACCAATAGAATAGAATAGAAACCCCAGAACTAGACCCACAAAAGTATGCCCAACTAATCTTTGACAAAGCAGGAAAGAACATCCAATGGAAAAAAGACAGTCTCTTTAACAAATGGTGCTGGGAGAACTGGACAGCAACATGCAGAAGGATGAAACCAGACCACTTTCTTGCACAATTCACAAAAATAAACTCAAAATGGTTGAAGGACCTGAATGTGAGATAGGAAACCATCAAAACCTTAGAGGAGAAAGCAGGAAAAGACCTCTCTGACCTCAGCCACAGCAATTTCTTACTTGACACATCTCCAAAGGCAAGGGAATAAAAGCAAAAAATGAACTATTGGGACCTCATGAAGATAAAAAGCTTATACACTGCAAAGGAAACAATCAACAAAACTAAAAGGCAACTGACAGAATGGGAAAAGATATTTGCAAATGACATATCGGATAAAGGGGTAGTATCCAAAATCTATAACAACTCACCAAACTCCACACCCAAAAAACGAATAATCCGGTGAAGAAATGGGCAGAAGGCATGAATAGACACTTTTCCAAAGAAGACATCCAGATGGCCAACAGGCACATGAAAAGATGCTCAACATCACTCCTAATCAGGGAAATACAAATCAAAACCACACTCGGATATCACCTCACGCCAGTCAGAGTGGCTAAAATGAACAAAACAGGAGACAATAGGTGTTGGAAAGGATGTGGAGAAACGGGAACCCTCTTGCACTGTTGGTGGGAATGCAAATTGGTGCAGCCACTCTGGAAAACAGTGTGGAGGTTCCTCAGAAAATTAAAAATAGACCTACCCTATGACCCAGGAATAGCACGGCTAGGAATTTACCCCAGGGATACAGGACTGCTAGTGCATAGGGGCACTTGTACCCCAATGTTTATAGCAGCACTCTCAACAATAGCCAAATTATGGAAAGAGCCTAAATGTCCATCAACTGATGAATGGATAAAGAAGTTGTGGTTTATATATACACTGGAATACTACTTGACAATGAGAAAGAATGAAATATGGCCTTTTGTAGCAACGTGGATGGAACTGGAGAGTGTTGTGCTAAGTGAATTAAGTCATACAGAGAAAGACAGATACCATATGTTTTCACTCTTATGTGGTTCCTAAGAAACTTAACAGAAGACCATGGGGGAGGGGACAGGGAAAAAAAAAAGTTAGAGAGGCAGGGAGGCAAACCATAAGTGACTCTTAAAGACTGAAAATAAACTGAGGGTTGATGGGGGTTGGGAGGGAGGGGAGGGTGGGTGATGGGCATTGAGGAGGGCACCTGTTGGGATTAGCACTCGGTGTTGTATGGAAACCAATTTGACAATAAATTTCATGTAAAAAATATATAAAAAAATATAAATGCAAAAAGCAGACAAAAGAAACCAATTAATTCTGATTGCTATCTATGATAGTGCAAAAGACAAAAAACAAACAAAATGAGAAAAACAAGAAACAAAAAAAGTTAGCAAGTTCTGTTTTCTTCCAGTGCCAAATAATTACTAATTTGGCCCACCTTTTGTGTAATAGAAAATGAAGGCATAAAATTAGTAACAGTATAACGGTAATAGTGGTAATAGGGTAGTCATAGCTTATGATACTATATGCCAGGTAGTTTCTGGTATTCCTTTTACATTAAAAAATAAAATAAACTCAAAAATAATATATAAATTCAAATAATTTAAAATAAATAAATATTAAGTCAAATAAATAATAAAGTCAAAACTTTTAGACTAAGTGCATAGCTAAACATAATTTTATTATTAATAAAAATATGGGATAAAAATAATCAGAGAAGGATATAACTCAAGATACTAAAACATGCAATAAGACTACAACCTTGAAGAAAGATGGAGTAAGTAACAAATATTTTTAAAGGCAAAATTATGAATTAAAAATAAAAGAAAAATTTAGATAATAATATATTCGATAAATAGATATATCAATAAATTAGACATCTACCAAGTTAAATCAAGGAAAAGAAAATATTTAAACAATATTAAAATGAGAAAGTAGAATAAGTTAGAGAGTTTTAGTATTAAACTGTCATGTTCCATTGTATGATAATAAGTTGGAAAATTTCATTGAGATGGCTGGCTTTGGAAAACACAAATGACCCAAACTTACTCATGAAGTAGAAATTTTGAGTACATCAATAAATGAGGAAGAAGCAAACAAACATATGTTAAAAATTATTTCCAAGAAAGTCTCCAAAGCTAGACAACTTACCAGGTAGTTCTTAAAAAGGAAGAGATAGTTACAATGTTACAAAAATGGTTTCCATTTTCTTATAAAAAGTGTCATTAAAACTAAACTTTTCATTTTCATATGTGTAACTCTAATTCAAAAACTTAGAAAAATAGCCCCATAACAGAAAACTATAGTTAAATTTCAATTATCAATAAAGATAAAAAAAATCCTAAGGATAATATGAGTGGCCCAGATTGAGCAATGCGTTGAAAGAATGGTCCACCACAGTCCATTTGAGTGGCACTGTAATGAGAGCCTATGAACATGAGCCCCAGAATTCAGACTGCCTGCCCACTTATTTACGAGCTGTGGTACTCCAGTAGAGACCTTTACTCTCTGTGTTTCAGGTTCCTCATCTACATAGTGCAAATAATAATAGACCTACCTCTCAGGGATTTCAACAGGATTAAGTAAAGTAACACGATGGAAAGCATTCATCACAGTTTCTGGCACATAGTAAGCATTAAATAAGTATTAGTTATTATCATCATAATGCCAGAAATGCAGAGATTGTACTATATTAGGAAATCTCTGAATATAACACACACCAGCAATGTGTCAAAAAATTTTTTAACAGAATATGTTTAAAAGAAAAGGTACTTGACAAAAGTCAACAAGCATCCTTGATTATTTGTTTATCATTTAAAAACTAAGGGGAAAAAACCCCACTTCATTAACATAGTGAAAATACTTAACCTCTCAGGAAGCATTTCACTTAACAGTTAACTCGTTGAACATAAGATTTGATTTAGCATAAGATATTATTTAACATGGTAAAAATATGAAACATATTTTTATTATTGAAAAAAAAGAGAAATATAATAAAACAAACACATGTAAATAACCTTAGCAAGAAATAGGCTGTCCCTGTACTATAACAAACAAATAAGCAAACTAACTAAAATTGCAAGATATTGATGAGAGACATAGAGTATTTGGATAAATGGAGAAACGCCATGTTCCTAGAAGAGAAAACTGAGTATTTTTAAAAGATCTTTGTTTCCAAATCAACTTACATACCAGTAAAATCATAATTTGATTTTGGAGGGAACAGAATACAATGGTTCTTGTGTTCAATTAGAATAATAAACAGAAATAAGTAGCCTTTTCCTTTTTTCTATTAAGCAAGGAATAATAAGGAAAGAACAGATATTATAACATATAAATGTACATTAATTAAATATGTTACTACTAACAGAGAATAGCAATACAGATTGATGAAACCCACCTTAGAACCAAACCCTGTTCTTTATAAAATATTGATGTGATGAAAAAAACATCAAAAATCAATGGAAGGAGTGATTATTCTATAAATAATGCTGAAAACTTTGTTAACTATTTAGAAAAAGAATCTTTAGTCCTTAGAGAATATTTAATCTCACAAAATAATTTGAAATTACATGCAAAAAATTGAACAACAAAATGGTATTTGTCTTCTCAGTAGGCAGGAACCAAAGCACTAAAGTAGGGAGAGCAATAAAAGAAATCAGCTCAAAATGGAATGTTTCATACAATTACATATATAAAACATTAAAACTTACCCACATCAAACCAAAAACTAAAAAGTAAATGAAAAACTAGAAAAGTACTTACAACAAGTATAAAAATTTCAATATCCTAACAGTATAAAGAGCTCTCAGAGATCAGAACAGAACATTATAAATTATCTAAAAAACAAATGATCAGGAGACATTAAGAGGCAAGCAGGAAATGCATCAACAAAGTGAAATACAGATTACTAATAAGCTTGCAAAAATATTCTAACAGTAACAAAGAAATGAATATTAAAATAAAGCATATTCACCTATACATGAATAAAGATTTTTAAAAGATTAACATATGGGGAACCAGGGTGGCTCAGTCAGTTAAGCATCCAACCCCATTTTGGCTCAGGTCATGATCTCACGGTTCACAGGATTGAGCCCCATGTCAGGCTCCACGCTGACAGCACAGAGCCTGCTTGGGGTTCTCTCTCCCTTTCTGTATGCCCCAACCCTGCTACTGCATGTTCTCTCCTCCTCCCCCCTCCCCTCAAAATAAATAAACTTTAAAAAATAAATAAATGAAAGATTAAGGGGCACCTGGGTGGCTCAGTCGGTGAAGCATCAGACTCTTGGTTTCAGCTCAGGTCATGACCTTATAGTTTGTGAGTTCGATCCCTACATTGGGCTTCACATTGGCAGTGTGGAGCCTGCTTGGGACTCTCATATTCTCTCTCTCTCTCTCTCTCTCTTTCTCTCTCCCTCTCTCCCTCTCTCTACTCCTCCTCAGCTTGTGCTCTCTCTCTCTCTCAAAGTAAATAAATAAGCTTAAAAAAATAAATAAAAGATTAAAATAAGTTTTGATAAAGATTTGGACAGTAATGCTCATGTACAGCAGGCAGACATGTGAATTGTTTTAAGCTTTCTGGGTAGCAGTTTGGCAGTATGAATCAAGAAGTAATAAAAATATTTATATCCTTCAATCAATTTTTCCACTTTTAGGAATCTCTTTCAAGGGATTAACCAGAGAGGCAGGCGGAGTTTTATTCACGAGTTTTCATTGCAGCATTGTTCATAGCAGGGGGGAAAAAAAAAACTCCTTAAATTTCTAACAATAGAGACATGGTTATGTAAATTACAGTGGAGCATATTATAGAATATTGTTCAGGCATAAAAATGTTTTTGAAGGATATTTGATGGCATGGTCAAAAGCATTCAGTATGCCCTCAGTTATATTTTAAAAACCGAGTTATGAATAGAAAAATATATTGTATAAAAATACTCCACAATGTTATTAGAGGTTAGTACTCAAATGTGGGATGGTAATGAATTTTATTTTGTTTCTTAATATTTTCCAACTTATCTACAATGAGCATATTGTTACTCCATACTTACAGAAAATATGAAATCTTTCTTTAAAAGAAGAACTTACGTAACCCTCCTGCAATGATGTGGGGTTTTGTCTGTTTGCTAGTTTAATCAGAGAAGTCTTTTTGAATAATACTCACCCACGGCCTCTGCAATCATGAAAACGAAGCATATTCCTGAAGCAGCACAGAGTTTCCACTTGGCATAGACTTGCTCGTTTGCTCTGTTCTCTGTGGCCTTGGAGTTGCTGTGGCAGTGATAGATGGCTCCTGAGTCCAGCTCCTCTGGCTTCTCTCCAGGACATTGATTTTTATTCAAGGATTTCTGCTGGAGTTCCACGCTATGGATGAGTTTGACAGAAGCAAGAAGTGAACACGGTTGCAAACAAATACCTCACTGACAGCCCTACCCATTCTCAGAACTGATAGAAGGACATTTGCTAACTAGATAGGAAGTTACAGTTCACAGCTCCTTCTATAAGAAATATCAAGTGTAAGGAACAAGCAAGAAATTTCCTTCTGAAGTCTCAACTACTAAAGGTTTTGCTTTTTTATTCAGCCAAGCTATACCAGCAGTGATTAAGAGATGTTAAAGGAACAGGAAAAAGGAAGCAGATACATTTTGATGCATTTCCTTACAAATTACTCCACTTTGAAAGGATTTTGGACCCTGTGTTACAAATTTTAAAAAGCAGGGGTGAAGAGCAATGTTAGATATGTGCGTATGAGCCAGTCTGAAGATTCAAATACCATCACATGCCCAAACTCTTCCTTTCTTCTCCACACCGACACTGTTAATAGATCATAGCACTTGTCCTGTTGAGTCCCTGTTGACCCCCAGAATCCTTCTTAACACAGCTTTGCACACACTCTCTACCAATCTATCAAAGGTGTATTGTGAGTTGAACCTACTTACACTTCCTAAAGCAGGCAGTATATATCAGTTCTTCTCAAGTATAAAGCATTATTTACAGGCCGGAATAGAATTCTAGCATTTCATAGATGGAAAGATTATAGATACCATTTAGTCAATCCCATAGTTTATTAATATATATATATAGAATTTATTGTCAAACTGGCTAACATACAGTGTGTAAAGTGGACTCTTGCTTTTTGGGGTAGATTTCCGTAGCTCATCACTTGCACCCAGGGCAACAAGCACCCTCCTCAGTGCCCATCACCCATTTTCCCCTCTCCCCCACACCCCATCCACCCTCAGTTTCTTCTCTATATTTAAGAATCTCCTATGGTTTTCCTCCCTCCCTCTCTGTAACCATTTTTTTCCCTTTCCCTTCCCCATGGTCTTCTGTTAAGTTTTTCAAGATCCACGTATGAGTGAAAACATATGATATCTGTCCTTCTCTGACTGACTTATTCCACTCAGCACTTTCCAGTTCCATCCACATTGCTGCAAATGGCAGGATTTCAGTCTTTCTCATTGCCAAGTAGTATTCCATTGTATATATAAACCACATCTTCTTTATCCATTCATCAGTTGATGGATATTTGGGCTCTTTTCATAATTTGGCTATTGTTGAAAGTGCTGCTATAAATATTGGGGTACACATGCCCCTATGCATCAGCACTCCTGTATCCCTGGGGTAAATTCCTAGCCGTGCTATTGCTGGGTCATAGGGTAGATCTATTTTTAATATTTTGAGGAACCTCCACACTGTTTTCCAGAGTGGCTGCACCAGTTTGCATTCCCACCAACAGTGCAAGAGGGTTCCCATTTCTCCACATCCTCACCAGCATCTGAAGTTACCTGAGTTGTTCATTTTAGCCACTCTGACTGGTGTGAGGTGATATCTCAGTGTGGTTTTTGATTTGTAGTTTGTTAGCTGAAGTAATTAAGGTTCAGAGAGGTTAAGTAATTGCCCAAGGCCAAATAGCCAGCAAACAGCAGAACTGGGATTCTGATGATGTTAATAGCATTCAGGATATTGAACAGTTCCAAATAATCTCCTTTTTTAGAATAGGAACCATTTGGCAATAGGCACATAGAATATTTATATCTATAAGTCTTTGCCTTTGTAATGTGATACATACCCTTAGAATAATAATAATAAAAAAAAATGTCATGTAGCAGTGTGGGTCACCAATGGCCATCAACTCAGAGGAGCATGAGAACTAAAAAGGAAGCATGATAGAAGTTTCCCTTCCTTTGTGCAGAGAAGGCAACATAACCAAGACAAGGTCACCAATTGTTCTGGCACTGTTCATATGACCATATGATTTGCTGAAGCCATAGGAAGCCTTGCTTTATTTTATACTTTTCATGAATCTTGGGGTCAGAGAAAACCAGGTGGTGACCAGGAGAAAGAACTTATTCTGGAGCAGTGCAGAAGGCAGACCAAGGCAGGAATCCCACTAAGGGTGTAGCCTCTGGGCAATGCCACAAGAAGAAAAGTACAAGAAATATGGCCAATTTTACTTTTAAACCCTGCTTTGTTGTCCCAGACTCTGAGATTAACCAATATGGATTTACTCTGAGCTGAGATTGCTCTTCGAGGTACTAAGCAGGGGATCCAAAGGTGGGCTTCAGAGGGTCCACTGAAATTGGATGCAGTGTGTTCATATGTGTGTCTGTGTGTGTTTTATGGTGGGGGGCGGGGAATGCAGGATCCCACAGTCTTCTCTGGGCTTCTAAAAGGGTCCATAATCCTCCCCAAACTTGAAATCCAAAATTAAAATACATTTCTCATCACCTCATTAGAGCAAAATGGCCTGGGTACCTATAGATGCAGAATAGGCTCTTGATATAAAAAATGATGTGAATCCTAAGAATTTTAAGAAGGTTCTAAAAAGCAATGCTATGATGCATCAAAAAACGAATTGTGAATAAATTACCATAGATTCCCACACATTCAAAGATGGTTGAAGCTCAGAAGGATAGGAATAGTAGACCCAAGCAAAGAAATTTACTGTAGTATCAAAGAAAAAAAAAGGGGGGAGAAAAACAGGAGAAATAGGGAAATATTCCAAATTTTTCTTGTAATAGCCTACAAATTTGAGTTTATTTCTTAAAATATGAATTAGATAATGGAGCTTTGTTTTGTAATCTTGGGGAAGCCTCTCTTTTTCTTTTGTATTTCATTTTTGCTTGATGATAGACATTAAACTCCTTTATTCTATGTCTCTAAAAATAGAGCTGGTAATACTTTTTACCCTCTTATTTCATATATTGACCATATAAAATCAATCCCATTTTGTACTTTCACATCACTTCTCCCAAGAACCTCCAGTCACTATGACTGTTAGAACAGGAGATGAAAGCTTGGGTCCCACCATGCATTTCCCACACTTCATGTATTCATTCATTCATTCATTCATTCATTCATTCAACAGATATGTGCTGCATGCCTGCAACATGCCTCCACTATCAGAGGTGCTAATGACACCATAGTCTTTGAGACTAAGCTCCTGACCTAAGAAGCTTGTATCCTAGCAGAGGGACACAAACTGTAAGCCAGCAGATAGTTTCAGAGGCTGTGTGGTATGATGGGCAGTGACTAGGTGAGGGAAGGTGGGGCTGCTTTAAACAGAGTGGTAATGGGGGTGCACTTCTGTAGAGATACTGCCATGGTGAGTTCAAGGGTAACCGGGAGTAGACCTACATGCAAGAGAAACATCAAGTGGAGGGTGTTGCTGGGGCAAGGGCACAAAGGCAAGAAAGAGATTGTCTTGCTCAAAAGCTTGGCTTGACGGAAAGGGAACTACATATGTGGCCACTGTGGTGTGAAGAAAGAGTAACATTGGATGATGTCAGAGAAGTAGGCAGATGGTAGCTCATGCACAACTCTGAGCCATTAAAAAAGGATTCACTTGGGCACCTGGGTGGCTCAGTCAGTTAAGCTCAGACTTCATCTCAGGTCATGATCTCACGGTTAGTGGGTTCGAGCCCCATGTCGGGCTCTGTGCTGACAGCTCAAAGCCAAGAGCCTGCTTCTGATTCTGTGTCTCCCTCTCTCTCTGCCCCTTCCCCGCTCAAGCTCTGTCTCTGTCTCTCCTCTCTCTCTCTCTCTGAAAAATAAACATTAAAAAATAATAAAAAAGGATTTACTTTTCTTCAAATTCTACAGGAAGGAAGTTGGCAAGTTTTGAGCAGGGAAGTAACATTATGTGGTTCACATTTCTAAAATGATCACTTTGGGTGATGCTTGGAAGGTTTGAGTATAAAGGGGCAAAACATGGAGACCACGTTTGGCTGAAGCAGAGAGGCTGATGATTTGGACCAGTGCGGTGACAAAGTAAATGGGAAGAAGTAGCCATATTTGAGTGCTATTTGGGACGTAGGATCCACAGGACATACTAATCAATAGCATCATTTAAGGGGGAATGAGGAAGGGGAGGGACCGGAGGATGGCTCATGGATTTCTGGTTACAGCAGCTAGGATAAGGGCATACCAGTTTCAGAGATGGGCTGAGTGACTGGCAGCACAGCGAGGGGGCTGCGAATTTGGGCTCTGACATCCCATTGCTAAGTCACTTGCCAGCTTTACCACTCACTAATCATATGACTGTAAGAAAATGACTTAACCTCTCTGTGCCTCAATTTCCACTGCAAAATGGTGATAATGATAACACCTCTCTCACAGGGCAGCTGTGATATTTTAGTTAATTCATATAAATATTTCAAAGTGTGTTTGGAACAAGGTAAATGCACCAAAAAATGTGAATTTTTAAGTTAGTCTACCATTTTCACAAACTACATTATTATCATTGTTCTTGAGAAAGAATAAAGCAAGTTTTACTGTGAAATAACTTTTAGGCTAAGCATTTTTATAACAGAGCTTGAATAAACAAAAAGCAGGCTTTTCTTTTGTTGCCCCTTTGTCCACATCTATCATTCTAGATTCTACTCCAATGACAAGAAATCATACAAATCATCAGTTTTGTATTAATTGACCCCGGGGCTTGATTCTCTAATCCTAAGGAGAGGATAAATGTCAAAGAAGGAGAAAACAGTCATAAATCCCTTAGCTGTTCCTGACCCGTTTCCCCTTATCAACCTGTGCTCTGTCTGCACTAGAAAGAGTCCTAAGTATTCAGCTCCTGGGACCTTGTCTTGAACACCGTAAATATCAGTACATATTTGCTGAGATTATACTTGATTCGATGTTTATGAAATATATGAGTGATGTGAAGAAGTGTTTTGAGGGGAGAGCTAGAGGGAGTGGAGAATAGAAATGTTTGCAGCATCAGATGTAATTTCTTATCCCAGAACAGGAATTCAGTTACCCTCTCCTTTTTGAAACAGCTTTATTAAGGTATAATTCATATACCACACATATGACCCACTTATGTATACAACTTAATGGGTTTTAGCATATTTGCAGAGTTGTGCGACCATCACCATAATCTAAGTTAGAACATTTCCATCATCCCAAAAAGAAACCTGGTACCCGTTAGCAATATTTCCCCAATGTCCCAATCTCCTTACATACAACCTTACCCTAGGCAAGCACTAATTTGCTTTCTGCCTCCATAAATTTTCCCATTCTGGACATTTCATATAAATGGAATCATACAGCATGTGGTTTTTACGAATGACTTCTTTCACTTAGCATAATGTTTTCAAGGTTTATCCATGTTTTAGAAAGTATCAATACATCAGTACTTTATTGCTTTTTATTTTCAAATAACACTCCGTTGCATGGATATACAACATTTTCTTTAATCATTTGATGGGTATTTAGGTGGTTTTGATTTGGGGTTTTTACTTTATTCATGATAATGAATAATGCTGCTATGAAAATTTGTATACAAGCTTTTTTGGAAGTATGTTTTCATTTTTATTGAAAAAATACCTAGCAGTAGAATTCCTGGGTCATAAGGAAACTCTATATTTAACATTTTGTAGAAATTGCCAGAATGTTTTTCAAAACACTATGCTATTATACATTCCCACATTCAGTACTTGAGAGCTATCATTTCTCTGTATCCTCACCAACACTTGTTTTTGGTTTTTTGATTATAGCCATCCTAGTGGGTATGAAGTACTATCTCATTGTGGTCTTGACATGCATTTCCCCTGATGGCTAATGATGTTAAATATCTTTCATGTGTTTATTACACATTTGTATATTTTCTTGGAGAAGTGTCTATCCAAAGCCTATT
Source organism: Leopardus geoffroyi (assembly GCF_018350155.1). Taxonomy (NCBI): domain Eukaryota; kingdom Metazoa; phylum Chordata; class Mammalia; order Carnivora; family Felidae; genus Leopardus; species Leopardus geoffroyi. The sequence goes on from NC_059338.1 coordinate 92,588,968, forward strand.
TTTAAATTGGCCAATTTATCTTTTTATTATTGAGTTGTAATTGTCCTTTATATATTCTGATATATTTAATTTGCAAATATTTCCTCTCAATTTGTGGCTTGTATTTTCATTTTCTTCGTTGTATTGTTTTCAGAACAAAAGATTTTAATTTTGATGCTCTGTAATTTATCTATTTTTTTTTTATCATTTATGCTTTTGGTGCCATATTAAGAAACCATAGCCTAACCCAAGGTCATAAGGTTTTATGCCTGTGTTTTCTTTTAAGAGTTTTATAGTTTTAGCTCTTACATTTAGCTGTCATTTGTTGTAGCTTTATATTAACTTTTGAAATCAGGAAATGATTTCAAATATTTTTTTTCAAGTGTGTTTCACTTTTTCTAGGCCCCTTTTATTTCTATATGAATTGTGGGATTATCTTGTCAATTTCTTCAAAAGGCAGACGAGATTTTAGTACTGATTGCACTGAACCTCTACATTACATTGGAGAATGTTGCCATCTTAAAATTGTCTTTCAATACACAAACATGGGATATCTTTGCATTGATCTAAATAAAGATCTAAATCTTCTTTAATTTCAGCGTTTTGTTATTTTCAGTGTACAAGTTTTGTACTTTGTTAAATTTATTCCTAAGTATTTTATTCTTTTTCATGCTATTATAAACTGAATTGTTGTCTTAATTGTATTTTCAGATTAGTCATTGCTACCATATAAAAATACAATTTATTATTTGGATATTATCTTGCTACCTGAAGCCTTACTGAACCTGTTCATTAGCTCTAAAGATTTTTAGTGTATCCCTTAGGATTTTTATATACTAGTTGATGTTATCTGCACATGGTGTTAAGTTTTATGTCTTCCTTTCCAATCTGGATGGCTTTTATTTTCACTTTTATTTCTGTCTTGCCTGTTTGCCTTGGCTAGAACACTCAATAAATTGCTGAGTAGAAATGGTGACAATGGGCATCCTTGTCTTGTTCCTGATATTAGGGGAAAGCTTTCAGGCCTTACCACTAAGTATAATGTTAGCTTCTGATTTTCCATAGATGCTTTTTATCAAGTTGAAGAAGTTACCTTCTATTCCTTGTTTGGTGAACACTGTAATGAAAGGCTGTTGAATTTTGTTGAATGCTTTTTCTGCATCTAATGAGATAATCATATGGTGGTTTTTGTCCTTTATTCTATTAATATGGTATATTACTTTGATTATATTTCAAATGTTAAATCAAGAATTCATTACTGGGATAAATCTGACTTTGCCATGGTTTATAATTTTTTTATATCTTGCTGTGTTCAGTTTGTTAGTAGTAGGAGCAGGGATTTTTGAATCTATATTTATAAGGTATATTGACCTGTAGTATTATTTTCTTGTGATAGTTTTGTGTTTTGCTATTGGTGAAATATTGAATATAAAATGAATTGGAAAATGCTCATTCTTTTTTATTTGTTGGAAGAATTTGTGAAGAATTGGTATTAATTCTACTTTTTATGTTGGTAAAAACCACCAGTGAAGACAGCTGGGTTTGGGATTTTCTTTGCATGAAATCTCCTTATTACTAATTCATTATTTTTATTTATTATAGATCCACACAGAGTTTCTATTTTCTCTTGAGTTAGTTTGGTAGTTTGTATCTTTGTATAAATTTTCCATTTCATCTAATATTATATATATTTTATATATGCAATTTATTATCAGTTAAGAGAAGAAAGAAAAGTAAATACACTATCTTTTATAATTACATTTACTGATGCTATTTGGTTTTTATGTGTTGATTCAAATTAATGTCTGGTGTCTTATTTTCAGCTTGAAAAATTTTCTTTACTATTTATTGAAATGTGAGTCTACAAGCAAAAAAAATCTGTTTTTGTTCACCTGGGAATGTCTTCATTTCACCTTCATTTTAGAAGATAGTTTTGCTAGGTATAAGATGATTGGTTGACAGCCCTTTTGTCATTTTCTTTTAGCCCTTTCTTTTAGCCCTTTAAATATGACATTCTACCACCTTCCAGCTCCTTTGTTTCTGCTAGAAGTCAGCTGTGAATCTTACTGAGATGCTCTTGAACATGATGAATCTTTTTCTTCTCTCTTGCTGCTTTCAAGATTTTGTCTTTGTGTTTTCCTTTCAGCATTTTCACTGTGATGTATCAGAGTAGATCCATTTTTCCTTAATTCTTCTTAGAATCTGTTGACCATTGTGGATGTGTGGATTAATATTGTCACCAAATTTTGGGAAATTCCAGCCACTATTTCTTCAAATATTTTTCTCCTCCTTTTTTTTCCCTCTCCTTCTGGTACTCCCATTATGCTTATATTAGGGCACTTAATGATTTCCCTGAGGTTCTGTTACATTTCCTTCCTTATTTTTTCTCTGTGTTCTTTATATTGCATATCTATTGATCTATCCTCAAGCTCGTCCATTCTTCTGTCAGCTCTTATCTACTGCTGAGCCCCTTTAACAATTTTTTTATTCTACTTACTGTCCTTTTCTTTTTTTAAATATGTAATTTATTGTCAAGTTAGCTAACAGTGTATATAGTGTGCTCTTGGCTTCGGGAGTAGATTCCCATGATTCATCGCCTACATACAACACCCAGTGCACATCCCAACAAGTGCCCCCCTCAATGCCCATCACCCATTTTCCCCTCTCTCCCACCCCTCCATCAATCTTCAGTTTGTTCTCTGTATTTAAGAGTCTCTTATGGTTTGCCTCCCTCTGTTTGAAATTAGTTTTTCACCTTCCCTTCCCCTATGGTCTTCTGTTAGGTTTCTCAATGAGTGAAAATATATGATATCTGTCTGTCTCTGACTGACTTATTCTATTTAACATAATGCCCTCCAGTTCCATCCACATTGTTTCATATGGCAAGATTTTATTCTTTCTCATTACCGAGTAGTATTCTATTGTACTCACACACCACATCTTCTTTATCCATTCACCAGTTGATGGACATTTGGCCTCTTTCCATAATTTGGCTATTGTTGGTAATGCTGTCTTTTCAACTTCAGAATTTCCATTTGGTTCTTTTTCCTTTTTATGATTTCTGTCTCTTTATTGACATTCTCTCCTTGATGAAACATTGCATCATACCTCTCTTTAATTCTTTAAACATGATTTCATTTAGTTCTTTAATCATATTTATAATGACTGCTCTGAAATCTTTGAATTCTAAGTTCCATTTCTGGGCCCTTTCAAAGGAAGTTTCTATTACCTGCTCTTTTATGGATTATTCTTCACTGTGTCTCTGCATGTCTTAAAATATTTTGCCTAAAATTGGATGTTTTAGATAATACACTATAGCAGTTCTGGATATTGATCTCCTGTGGGCCTGTTGTTGCTGCTGTTTACTTGTTTGCTTTTTTATTTGTTTAGCAATGACTTGTCTACTTAAGTGGAATCTATTTCCTCTGACATCCCCTACATGTACAGCTTCTGTTATCATTTGCAAAAGGGTGCAGCCTTGGGGATGCACACAGTCATCTTTACCTCCTACCCCCACCCCAGCCCAGGGATGCTGATCTTTTTTAATCATGTTTGCTGTGATTCTCTCTTTCCATGGTCTCATTGTTAAGCTTCTGGATGCTCTGTTTAAATGGGTATCATATCTAACAGTTGACCTATGTAATCATTTATTGATTAGTGTTTTCAACAATGCCCTGAGGCATAAATCTCTCCACAATCCCATCCAATTAAAGCTGGACCATTTGTTAGTCTGCTTAAGCTGCTATAACAAAATAACACAGACTGGGTAGCTTAAACAACAGAAATTTATTTTCTCGTGGTCTGAAAGTCCATGATTAAAGTGCTGGAAAATTCAGTTTCTGGCAAAAGCTCTCTTCCTAGTCTATAGATAGCTGCCTTGCTACATCCTCACGTGGTGGAGAGAGAGAGAGATATCTCTGGTGTCTCTTCCTCTTTTATGAGGGCAGCAGTTCTACCATATCAGGGCTCTATCCTAATGACTTCATTTAACCTTAATCACCTTTTAAAAGTGCTGTCTCCAGGAAAGTCACATGGGAGTTCAGGCTTCAACATATGAATTTGGGGGATGGGGGAGATACAAATATCCAGTTCACAGCAGGCTCCTTTACAGGGAGGGGATATTTAAGGCCATAGGAAGGAGAATGAAGACTAACCAAAAGCTGACACAAAGCTCCCAGACATGTGAGCAAAGCCATCTTGTATCTTTTGGCACAGTTCAGACACCAGCAGAATGCACCCTCATGAGCAAACCTCACTGACCTCATATGGGGCCTTGAGGAAATCCTGACCCACAGAACTACGAATAATAAAATGATTGTTGAGGAAATCAAAGTCTATGTGACCTCAGGAGGAAATAGATTAAGGATTCAGGAGGGCACAAGATGAAAGTGTGTGTGCGGGAGATATGGAGGAGGTAGCAGACACTGAATTCACAAACAGGAGGCATGGATCCAGACCCCAACTCTGTCATAATTAGATATCTGACCTTAAGAAAGGCAATTTTTCTCTTTGGCATTCAGGTTCCTAACTGATAAGTCAGGAATCAGGATAAATCATCTCTCCCAGGTTTAACTGTTTTTATATGAAAGCAAAATTAAAATGAGTTTGACAGTTTTTATCATCACCATATCCTGAAAATCATACGCATTTAGGAAGTGAAAGAGACCCTGTAACTATAAATGATTGGCTTTATTTGTGTAACAGAGTGTTAATGGTCTATTTTAATGAGAAGGGAAATAGTGTTATTTTAATAACATAGAGATGCTTTATGAATAGTGTCCATAGTGTTAACAATTGGTTGTCTAAAATTTCTGCCTGGGCGCCGGGGTGGCTCAGTCGGTTGAGCGTCCAACTTTGGTCAGGTCATGATCTCACAGTTCATGAGTTCAAGCCCTGCGTTGGGCTCTGTGCTGACAGCTCGGAGCCTGGGTCCTGCTTCGGATTCTGTGTCTCCCTCTCTTTCTGCCCCTTCCCCGCTCATGCTCTGTCTCTCTCTGTCTCTCAAAAATGAATAAAGTTAAAAAAAATTAATTTCTGCCTGACCTAAAATGAGGTTTGGTTATTTATGGTCTTAATAAATCACATCTAATATTATTTTTCTAAGAAAAATAAGTTTTATAATGTGAGATAATAGATGTGCTAGAATCTATCATATATATATATTTTTTTTCAACGTTTATTTATTTTTGGGACAGAGAGAGACAGAGCATGAACGGGGGAGGGGCAGAGAGAGAGGGAGACACAGAATCGGAAACAGGCTCCAGGCTCTGAGCCATCAGCCCAGAGCCCGACGCGGGGCTCGAACTCACGGACCGCGAGATCGTGACCTGGCTGAAGTCAGACGCTTAACCGACTGCGCCACCCAGGCGCCCCTATCATATATTTTTAAACCAAAATTATAAATGTCCTATAAAAAGTCCCTTTACTGTTGTTAAAACATTTAGTGCTCTCAAACACAATGTTATTACTCTTTAGAATATTAATTTGGTTCCACGAAACAAACAAAAACATACATATTATTAGTGGATATGTATTCTCTTAAGCTCTGCTCCTAACATGAATTCATTTCAGATTTCCATTCATTCATCCATATGTACTAAGCATGTTTCTCTTTGCTCTTCATTCAGGTTGAACTCCCCAAACACACCAAACTCTTGTTCTTATATGTCTCTGTTTTTTTCCAGGCAATTATCTCAGTCTGGAAAATGTCCCCTAACCTTATTTTCTCTCTCTCTCTCTCTCTCTCTCTCTCTCTCTCTTGTGTTTGTGTGTGTTTCAAATTTTTATTTAAATTCTGGCTGGTTAGCAAATACTATAATACTGGTCTTAGGAGTAGAATTTAGTGATTCATCACATACATATAACACCCAATGCTCATCACAAGTGCCTTTCTTAATACCCATCACCCATTTAGCCCATCCCCCACCCACCTCCCTTCCAGTAACCCTCAGTTTGTTCTCTATAGTTAAAAGTTTCTTATGGTTTGCCTCCCTCTCTCTAACCCTATTTTCTCTGTGGAGTTTTCCTAACCTTACTCTCTAACTCCTTTTCATTTTTCAGTTCTTACACTAGCACTTCTGAAAAGCTTTCTCTGACCCTTAAAGTCTAGCTAATACCTTTTCTTTGAGATATTCTCATTAAACACCACCAGAATGACACTTGCATGATGTTTTGTAATTGCCTATTCCCTATATAGGTTCCACATTAGACTCAAAATTTCAAGAGGACAGAGATCTGAGAGTAGGAATATCTTCTTCCTGTTATATATCCAGGTGTATTTAATCAATAGTAGTTAAATAAGGGGAAAATGAATGAATATATTGCATGTAGTAATGTGGAGATATTAAATGGGACTAGAACTATATATCACATTAAATTCAGCTATATTTATTATAGTTGTATATATTTGATTATGTTATTTTGTGATTAAGAAAATTGCAATTAATTTAAAGATCAGTATAATCACAATTCAGTCACATAGTTTAAAAGCCTTAATTTTTTTCTAAATGTAATTTAGTAAAATTTACCTAGGACTTTAAAAATGGAATAACTTGAAGAAAAGAAAGGTAAACACATTGGATCGTATATATGCCTATTTTCTGGAAGATAAACTACAGATGAAAAATATATTAATAAAATGTATCCTTTGTGCACTTAGGATATTTAAGGAATTAAATCCTGAATTCTTCAGGATTTGAATTATACAAGTCAGTCAAAAGTTTACCAAATTTTACAAAATGCCTCTGAGTTGCACGGCAAAAGTTCTCAATTTTGAAGCAGTAGGACCCAAGGGTTTACTGATTAGTCAAGACAGAAAATTGTGAAGCAGAAACAGATGTCCGTTACCTGTCTAGGGTGAAGGCATACATCTTAGTGGCTTTGTCATTCACAAGATAAGTTCTTTCAAGAAACTCCATGGTGGTCAGGATGAGAGCTTCTGCTCCTTGCTGTTGTTGTGGCTGCTCTTGTTTACCTCGCTGTCCAGTTTGGGGAGCAAAGCAGCATTACAACCCTTCACGTACTTTCCAAAGAAAAAATAAAAAGGCTTCCGGGATTTAGAATAACAAGCCTCCTACATCAATGCTCTTGGTAGGTCTGCTAAAATTATGGCCTCCTTGGACTGTCAGCTGGTCTCATTCTCTCTCCCCCAGAAACTCCTTTCCTACAGAGACCGGCAGGTAGAATCAGGTGAAGTGTGTGTGTGTTTGTGTGTGTGTGTGCCCACGCTTCCTATGCTATCTGATTCCATCATGCTTCCTCAGAGGTAGAAGAGCTCAAAGGTTTCCTGCTAATTGCTGATGTGGGGGTTTGGTCTTTAGAACACACCTGGGTGAAACGCAAACACCTTTCTGTATACTAGTCTCATGTTTCCCCTTTCTTTTCCTTTCCTTTTTTTGAGGGGGCCCTCTCTCTCTCAACCTAAAAGCATTTCTCCTGAGATTTAGTTCTAAGATGACCTCTCAGCAGCCATCAGGATTTACTTCTCCGCTCCTAGGACCATTTTGGGATTTTACGACTGAAGGGAGGACATGGGTCATTAGTTACCGAAGTCTGTAATCTGAAACGGTTCCTGGTGCAGCAGCTTTGAAGCCCTTTTGACAGGCAGGTAAAGGGCAGACTCAGCTTCTAAATACATAACAGCCCTCAATCATACCTACAAGAACTGGAATGATCTGGCCAGGGTATCCTCTGCTAAGGATAAAAGACTCACTCAAGGAAACTCTATCAGGCAAACAAATGACAACTCAGGAATGGCATCTTCTGAGTTAATCCCAAGAGAACTTCAACCCCCAAACTCCTAGGAATTCATATTTTATTTCATTATACAGCACTTTCCTTTCCAAGTAAGAGAAGTGACTGTAGCCCAAGGGCAATAGCCCTTTGTGGTAGCATTTGTGTGGAGGCCAAAGGACATCCTGGACCGGAACAGATGCATGTGAGGGGTGAGGGTGAGTGCAGACTGGAGAAGAGGGCATAAATCTCCAACCACTGAGTCCTCATTTCCTTCTCCTTCTGTCAACACTCACTTTCTAGTAAGAAAACTCACAGTAGGGTAGTCATGGAATAGCCCAATTGCCCAGCATCTTGGGAATCTGCCCACCATACCGAGCAGAAATCTGCCACAATGGCCTAATAAAATACATATTGTCTCTGGAGACGAACATGGGATTCAATGGCAGTTGCAGTAGCAGGGAGGGAGAGTCATCTTTGGCTGACAGTGAGAGCATCAGGTCTCCTATCACATCTTCAGTGAAGCTGTACATCTTTAAGATTTCAGTGTCATCCATAACATAAATTCTAAGGTCTTTTCATATGACTCCATTGCCTAACCAATCATTAACTTGGTTCTGACAGATGGAAACCAGATAAATGGCTGGAGGAGGACATTTTTCCTTGCAGGAGAAATTCTGGGTCTAGGGTCAGTAAAATAATCCAAAGTATTTCTTTTTCATTTTTCCTGGCACTTTACTTTACAAAGTAATAGGTTATTCTGTGGATGCAAAGCCAGAAACCAGAAAATAATTACTAATCCATCTGTGCGACACGTTGCCACATTTTGCAGCTTGAGTCATTTGTGAGCTGTTGCTACCACATATGAGAGAAATAGAATTCAAGTGAATGAATGTCAAAAGTGAAGAAACTACTTAAAATTAGGCTGAGATTCATTAAGAATAAGTGCAAGGAAGAGAAGATAAGCAGTATTCAAATACAGGAAAGAGAATATTTAGCTATAAATATCAATGGGAAAAAATTAATCTGGAAGCCTGAGATTCTACACTGTAAGTTTTTGTCACTAACACATACATAGATGCGCAGACATATTTGCACCTGGTCATGATTCTGTGAGCCCAGAGATGTATACTAGGTTATTCATGTGAGGCAGGAATAGGGCGAGGATATATGAGAAGGGTAGGGTAGTATTGATATGGGGTAGGGGTAAGGTGGAGATGAAAAAAGAGGGAATGGGGACCCAAGCAAAGAAGGACAAGAAAAAAAAAATACCTTCTGTGATCTCTGCTCTTTATTTATAAGTTGAAATATATAAAATTGTCATTTTTATAGACCCAATATAGGCTAAAATCAGCAATTTCATATGATTTACTTAAATAGTGTGCACACATATACACACTTATAAAATGTATATGTGTACATGTGTGATACATTTAAAAACAAAAAATTAAATATGCATATTTTTAAAATATTAAGAAATTATTTTCATCAAATATTTGTGAATTTCCAAGTGCTACCCTTGAAAATAACTACTCCCTTGTAAACCAAAATTTCTGGTGTAAGTAGTATAAAAGCAGCAAAGAGTGGGTTACAGCAAATAAAACTTTTATGTTAAAAAAAAAAGTAAGTTTTCACTGCTATAAATTTAGATGTAAATTATGACTAAGAATTGCTTGCATGTCACATTGTGTGAAATATTCACCTGTTGATAACTTTGTCATCTTATAAACTCATTTGAACTACACCATTATCTCTTCCCCCTCAGTATTCTGTCAGCACAATATTTATAAAGAATTTCCAGTCCTTTCTGACTAACCTTTGTCCCACTTGGCATGCTCTGCCCACCAAGGACCAATGGCCCTAATGAGACTCACAAAAGTCACAAAATATGTATTTGGAAAGCAACATGGATCAAAAAAAAAATCCTGTCTCCTGTTGACAGTCTTGGTGTGCATGATGTTACTTTTCCCAGTTTCCTAGGCAACCAGCTTCCAAACCATCCTGAATTACAGGTTGTCCTCTCCGCCTACTCACCATCACAAGCTTGTAGCAACTGAAGGGGCAAAATGCAATTTATAGCAGTTACCTCTGGGAATAAATATTCTGTCAGCTACAAGAACATCACTGACATGACTAAAGAACTGGTTCAGCTCCCCAGTGCTAGCTGTTGTTGGCAACAATTTCTTAATAGGATTTTACAAATAGTAGCTAATACCTGTGCAAAAATAATCTACACATGTGTCTTACACATCATTTGATATTTTACCTGCAGAAAGGGTGTATTTATGTAAAACCACCATGATCATCCCTAGACACTAAAGTACTGAGTTCTCAGGGCGCCTGGGTAGCTCAGTCGATTGAGCGTCTGACCTCGGCTCAGGTCATGATCTCAAACAGTTCATGAGTTCAAGCCCCCTGTCAGGCTCTGTGCTGACAGCTCAGAGCCTGGAGCCTGCTTTGGATTCTGTGTCTCCCTCTCTCTCTGCCTCTCCCCTGCTAATTCTCTGTCTCTGTCTCTCTCTGTCTCTCTCTCTCTCCCTCTCCCCCACTTCTCTGTCTCAAAAATAAATAAGCATTAAAGAAAAAAATTTTTTAATAAATAAAGTACTGAGTTCTTGAGATTTGCATTCCCAAAATTTGAACTCATATTTCAGAAACACTTCATATTGCCATTGTTCACATGTACCTGTCTTTTAAAAATAGACATGAAAATGTGCTTGTTTTAAAATAATAATGTGGATTTTCATTCTGTTTGACATGTTCTTGTTTGTGTGGAAAGGCAATGTAGTAAAGTGGTTTAATGCATGGGCTTTCAAATCAGAATGACTTAGTTTCAGTTTCTGCTTTGACCACTTCCATACATGTATGACTTTGAACAAGTTATCTGGCCTCTGTGGTTTTCAGTTTCTCATCTGTAAAATGGTACACTAGTGGAGTCCCTCTTTACAGAGTGCTTATGAAGAGTAAAAGAGATAATGTCTATAAAAGTTCTTAGCATGATATCTGCCATATAACCAGTGTCATATAGAAGTGAGTTGCTATGGACTTGACCATGTCTAAGTAAAATGTCTTGGCTGTCCCTGAAAAACTGGCCCCAGTCTTAGCAGAAGGCTAAGAATTACCCACGAACAGAAGAAATCATCAAGGAAGTAGAAGTTATTGCAAAGAAGACCTGGGGACTTGAACCTGTTGTCAGCTCTACGATTTGGGGAAAATCCCTCAAACTCTCTAGGCTCAATATTCTCAAATAATCTGTGATTTGTGATTTCTCAAATAGATTCATGCCTCCCTCATTCTACCCACTTAGCAGCCAAGTGCAATTCCGAATGCGTCCTCCATAAAAAAGGACACAACAGGAAGGAAATGAGAACTCAATCAGTGTAATCACCTGCTGAAGATTCTAGACTTCTGTATTCCCACACAGACTATAAAGATATTATTTCTAAGCTTGGTAGCATTTCCTTAGCAAGGTGGTTTTATGGTTATTACTACAATGTGGGCTTTTCAAAAGCTCCATCCAGGAATGTGAAAACAGAGACATTGAAAATTTAATTAGATTGTATTTTAAAGAACATTGTGAAAATTTCATTTTAATATAAAGTAAACATGTATAAAACACAAGCCATTTCCTGATATTTCATACTTTACGTGATAATAGACTGAAAGCCATCTGAGTTTTATTTTCTTCTTGATAAATTGGGACTATATAACTCTTTCTTTTGCCATTTTTATTTTTAAAAAGATTGAGCTATAGAAATGTTTCAGTGCAAATGCAGTTTGTATTTGCTGAAAAAAGAAAAACTTGATAAAATATTGATACTGAAACAATAAAAGAAGTACTTTATTAAACCTGATAGATGCAAATAAATAATACAAAAATAAACTAGCACTGTTTTGGTAGAGAGGAGTACTGGGACTAGGTGGTTAAAATGTTTATGAAATATATATTTTATTGATTAGCCTCCATGCCTTGCCTCCACAATGCCTTTTACAAGCACTCTTCAGTCTTAAACTAATTAACCCTTAAATGCACTCTCCAGAATAGGTATGGTTTATTTTGTCTTGCAAACTCCAAAGTAGTTGTCTGCTGGCTTCACATTCTCACAACTGTATATGTCTCTCTTTTTTTATTTTATTTACTTTGGCAAGCAAGAGAGTCTTCCAAGGACCCAAGCCATGATTTTAAGGCATTAGAAAGGTATAAGAAAGAATAAGAAAGGGAAAATCATGATTATTTCAATAGATGCAGAAAAAGCATTTGACAAAATACAACATCTATTTATGATTAAAAACTCCCAAAAAAGCAGATATGGAGGGAGTGTATCTAAACATAATAAAGGTCATTTATTATAAGCCCGTTAATGATGAAAAGCTGAAAGCTATTCCTCTACGATCGGGGCAAGACAAGGATGTTCAGTCTGCCACTTCTATTCAGCATAGTGTTGGAAGTCCTAGCTAGAGCAATCAGGTAAGAAAAAATAAATAAAAGGCATTTAAATTGTAAAGGAAGAAGTAAAACTGTCACTATTTGCCGAGAACATGATATTATATACAGAAAATTCTAAAGACCCTGGCAAAAAACTGTTAGAACTAATAAAAAAATTTCAGTAAAGGTGTACAATACATTATCACTACACAAAAATCTGTTGTATTCCTATATAGCGATAATGAACTAAATGTTCATTAGAAAACTAAATGTAAAAAAAACAATCCCATTCTTGCATCAACAAGAATAAAATACCTAGGAATAAATTTAACCAAGTAGGTGAGAGACCAGTATATTGAAAACTATAAGACATTAATTGAAGGAGACACAAATAAATGAAAAAATATCCCATGCTCATGGATTAGAAGAATTACTATTGCTAAACTGTCCATACTACCTAGTGAATCTATTCAACATAATTCCTATCAAAATTCCAACGGCATTTTTCACAAAAATAGAACAAAAAATCCTAAAATCTGTATGGAACCACAAAAGACTCCTAAAGCCATTTTGAGAAAGAACAAAGTTGGAGGCATCACATAATCCAATAGAGATTAGACTCTAATATAGATTTCAAACTGTATTCTAAATGTATAGTAATTAAAACTGTGGTATTAGCATAAAAACAGACACATAGATGAGTAGAACAGAATAGAGAGCCCAGAATTAAACCCACACACAATGGTCAATTAATTTACAACAAAGGAGCCAAGAATATACAATGAAGAAAAGACAATCTGTTCAATAAATGGTGCAGAGAAAACTGGACAGCCACATGCAAAAGAATGAAACTGGACCACTATCTGACTTGATATATAAAATTAATTCAAAAATAGATTAAAGACTTGAACAAACGACCTGCAACCATAAAATCCTAGAAGAACATATAGGCAGTAAGCTCCTTGACATAGGTGTTAGTGATATTTTGAATCTGACACTAAAAGCAAAAAAACAAAAGTAAAAATGAACAAGTGGGACTACATCATACTTAAAACCTACTGCACAGCAAAGAAAACCATTAACAAAATGAAAAGGCGACCTACTGAATGGCAGAAGATATTTGCAAACCATGTATCGGACAGGGGGCTAGTATCCAAAATATATAAAGAAATCATGCGATTCAATAGCAAAAACTATGATAATAATCATTAAAAAATGGGCAGAAGGTCTTAATAGACATTTTCACATAGAAGATATACAGATGGCCAATAGGTACATGAAAAGATGTTCTGTATCATTAATCATCAGGAAAATGCAAATCAAAGCCACAATGAGGTATCGCCTCACACGTATTAGGATGGTTATTATCAAAAAGATTGGAAATATCAAATTCGGCAAGAATGTAGAGAAAAGGGAACCCTTGTGCACTGTTGGTGGGAATGTAAATTGGTGAAGCCACCATGGAATAAAGTAGAAATTTAACTAGAACTATGGTATCATCCAGCAATTTGTTTATCCAAAGAAAATAGGAAAATTAATTCAAAAAGATATATGAACCCCCATGCTTTTTGCAGCATTGTTTAAGATAGCCAAAATATGAAAAAAAAAAAAAACCAAGTGTCCACCAATGGATGAATACGTAAAGAAATTGTGGTATGTGTATATAATGAAATATTATTCAGCCATTAAAAAAAGAAGGAAATATTGCCATTTGCAACAATGTGGATGGTCCTCAGGGGCATTATGCTAAGTGAAATAAGTCAGAAAAAAATAAATCCCATATGGCCTATCTCATATATAAAATTTAAAATATTTAATTAAATTAAATTTAATTAAAAATTAAAATACTTAAATTTTGTATATATAAATATATATACAAAAATCTAAGTTCTCTCATGGGAGAAAGGGAGTGGTGGGAAAAATGGGTGAGCTATTTTTATTTTTTAGTTTAAATAAATTTTAAATTTTTTAAAAAAGTTTCAATATTCCTCCTGATTATTATCACCTAGTTCCTTAGAAGCTAAAAATATATATAATTTATTTTGAAACATGGCAAAGAAAAAACAATGATGTTAGCAATCATTTTGGCCTATGTGTACTGACCTTCTCTATTTGAGAAGGTCAAAGATTAGCTGTCCAGTTAGACTGCAGATGAATTAAAGATAATTTAGGATGTTGATGACAAAACTGGTATATATCCTTATTCAATCAGCTTGAATAAAGGTGATCATCATTGTATGAGAAAAAGTTAACCAGACAAAAACAACCAGAAAGGAAAATATATAGTTGAAATACTTGAGAAAAGATTTTTCAAACTATCATTTCAAACTTCTATGAGGTAGAAGATTATTTTGTTCTTTTGGGGCTACCAGAGAGGAAAAAATCCATCAATTGACTGCCTTTTGCAAGAGATCTAAATAAATTTTAAACAAACAAAATCAGAGCTTTATAATGATTCAAAGTCCGATTTTACTTAGAAGGTGTCGAGTGATTGCTATGAGCCAGGCATCTCACTAAACTCTAGAGAACTTATATATGTATAAGCTCACTCTCGCTCTGTGTGTGTGTGTGTGTGTGTGTGTGTGTGTGTGTGTGTGTGTCTGTCTGTCTGTGTGTGTATTTGTTAATTCATTTAGCTAGACTCTGTGCCAAGCACTGATGGAATTAATAAACTTGACAGAGTCTCTTCCCTAGAGTCATTACAGGAAACAATTCACTGCAACAAACTTCTTTGACATTAGGGAGACCAGGACTGACAGCTTTAATCCCAGTGGAGTGTGCATGAAGGAAAGCACTCAAGGCTACCAGGGGAGGCTGCCCTTAGGTGGTGAGCTTGCAAGCTCTTGAGGATGCTGGTCCTTAAGAGCTCTGCATTGAGAGGAGGACCCTTGTGCATGGCTGGCCAGGGACCTTGGTTTCCAGAAGGATCACTTCTCTGTCGTCTCTATGGGTCCTTTTCATCCGATTAGTTTTTCTTTCCCTTGCTGATTGCTTCTTACATCCAGTGGAGACAAACAAAGTGTCACCTAGAGGTTGTTTCTGCCCATCCAGCCCACTGCTGTCAGGTGTCTGGCAGATTAAGTTTTGCAAAAGGTTTTTAGGAGACTTTGTGAGTCTCTCTTACCCATCTGCATTTTGTTTTCCCTGGTCCTATCTCTACTCTTTTAGAAGCGAAGGTAGAGTTTGGAACTGCAATCTCTAATTTTCTTTATTTTCTTAATTTTAATTTTTATTTTTGAGAGAGGGAGAGAGAGAGAGACATAGTGTGAGTGGGGTATGGGCAGAGAGAGAGGGAGACACAATATCCGAAGCAAGCTGCAAGCTCTGAGCTGTCAGCACAGAGCCTGACGTGGGGCTTGAACTCACGAACCACAAGATCATGACGTGAGCCAAAGTCAGAAGCTTAACCAGCTGAGCCACCAGGCACCCCAGCATAGTATCTAGTTTTCAAGGAAAGAGCTTATGGAGGATTACTCCTCAGAGTGGCTAATGAGTATTTGTCTATGACGCCACTTCAGAAAGCCAGTCTCTCAGTTTACATAGAAAATTTCAACCAATCTAAGTTTTATTCTGTTTCTGGCTTCAGGACAACAATCCCATTGGTCTGTTTTGTCTAATCACCAGAATTTTATTTCTGTTGTTACTGCTTTTGGACATTTCTTGGATGTTTGATACTATTATCTGAGCATTTTTATTGTGGCTGACAAACACTTGTATTGGTCTGTCTGGAAAAGTACTTCCCTATTTGAATCATAAAAAAAAGTAGACAAAAACATACTTTCTGATATTTTAGCTCCTTGATCTATATATGCACAGAGCATCACTAAAACCTAAAGCATTGAATTCCTGAATTAAACGAGAGAGAGAGAGAGAGAGAGAGAAAGAGAGACCCCTTTGTCATTATCTGGAATGCTCCCATTTAATTTTTATGAGTACCGTTTACTTTCCTTTAGTGAAAGACCTTGAGGGGACTTTCGTCTTATGAGAAGGATTTTCACACAAGTCCCCAGATGAATGCCAAGAGAGCAAAGACATAGCTCATCTTCTCCTCTGAATCTCGAAGTCTGGATTTATTTGACTCGAGGCTGACAAGACTGCCTCTCAGGAGATAGTCCAGAAGACAAGACAAAAGCCGCCTGGAAGCTTTCCCCTGAAAGACTGAGCCATTGCTTTTCACATCAAACCCAAAATGCACCAAGGGACGGCAGGTGGGTTTTCTGCTTGGAAGCACAACCACAAGGCACTGCTAACTAATTCATCTCTTCTTTTCGTGTTAGTGAATTTGCATCCAGTGAGTCAACATTTTCAAATGCTGCTAATCCAATTGTAACAGGTCTCTCCACCACCATCAGGGGATGTGTTCTTTGAATTTGCATCGAGTGCACGCAAGTGAGATAGCATATTACCTTTTGCAATCCTAAATTCCCGACTTGATCACCCAGATATTGGCCACTGAGCAGGTGATGGGAGCCTGTGTCTCCCTCACGGTCAGCTAACTCCAAAAGAGAACAGAACTATGTATTTAATTGTAACAGGCAAGTTATGGAAAAATATTGCATTTTGTAACAGCTTATTTTAAGCTTTAAGTACCTAGGGTAATAATCGCCTTTACCCTTCAGAATTTAAAACTAAGATTTTTCTCTCAGTCTTCAACAGAATTGTGATAATTCATCATTTGCAGAATAAAAATTTCATTTTAAACATTATTAATGCCCAGATTAAACTGCCACAAAAACTAATATCCAAGGCACAATGACAATGTCCTCATATTTTCGGTATTATTTATGCGACAAAAATCCATACGACAAAACACTAGGAAGAGTTTTTGATAGAAGTTGGTTACTTAGAGTGGGGTTTGGCCTATCCTGCACGTCCTAGTCACAAGTTAGTTTCCAGGGAAGCTGGTAAGTAATGTCAGGTGCCTTTTTGGCCATTTTCTACTGAAGGAAGAAGGAGAAATCGATTCTATGATTAATGTAATGTCCCAAAGAACACTAATTCTTCACTACTTCTTAGAATCATCATTATTATGGATGCTGCTGTCAGCAAATGAAGAATGGTTCTTCATCTGCTTTCTACCACACAGCCATTTCTACCTTAGCTTATTAATAAAGACCAGCCCTCCAGCTGAAGTGAAGTATACTGATCAGTCTTAAGATTTGAACGTGTTGGATTCATTGTCTGTTCACATATATCCTTTCCACTGTTGACAGGCAAGATCACAGGCCTCTCAGTGTACCATTCTAACCCCTTGATCACTCGCTACTCATTCAAAGTCTTTGCTGGGTAGAAGAGGTTATTTCTACCCAAGGGCTTAGACAACAGGGTATATTTCCACATATTAAACTCTTCTCTGAAGGTATGTCTTCTCAGAACTATCATGTTTGACACCTGAATCCAGCCCAGCAACCCATTTTAACTGAAACTATTCGGGAGAACATGCTACCATACCGAAAGTACCCAGTCAGTAAATTTGGGGGCTGCAAGATCTCAGTCTGTTCCTTTCACTGATTTTCAGTATGTCAATCAATAGATAAGTTTGCTTCTTTCTGCCCCAATTTCCTAACCAGAAAACTTTGAATGACAGTTACTGGGTCACCTCAGAAGACTCTTGTGAGTAAAAATAATCCTCTTCCTCCTACAAAGGTAACAAAACAATTTCCAAGTACTTAATATTATTAAATACATTAAAATTTGGAAAGTTATTTGTAGATAAAATAAGCAAAATGTACCAGAAGGTAAATACCATGTAAATAAAATTTAAACATACTTTTAGTTTAAAAAGTAAAATATATACACAGCAAAATAAGTTTAAGATTCAAAAAGATAGGCAATGGACAATTTGTCCTCCAGCTAAGATTGTAGGCCAGGATTCAGGGAATAAATCAGTTTTAAGATTAAACTGAAGGGGCGCCTGGGTGGCTCAGTTGGTTGAGCGTGAGACTTTGGCTCAAGTCATGATCTCGTGGTTTGTGTGTTCCAGCCCCGTGTCAGGCTCTATGCTGACAGCTCAGAGCCTGGAGCCTGCTTTGGATTCTGTGACTCCCTCTCTCTGCCTCTCCCCCACTCAGGCTCTGTCTCTCTCTGTCTTTCAAACATTAATAAATGTTTTAAAAAAATTTTTTAAAGGATAAACTAAATATCTTCATGGAATCCTTTGCGCACTTATAGATACACACATACACACACTTTTTTTCTTTTGTAGTCCAACCTAATGTACATTTTAGAAATAATTTAAAATCCTGTCCACAGTTAATTACATACATGTCATTTTTAATTATTAATAGACTGTATTTTCTACAACAGTTTTAGGTTTACAGAAAAATTAAGTGAAAGGTACTGAGATTTCCCACATACCCCATGTCTCCACACATGCATAGCCTCCTCCATTATTAACATCGGGACCAGATTGGTACATTTGTTACAAGTGATGACCCTACATCGGCACAACATTGTCATCCAATGTCTGTAGTTTACATTAGGGTTCACTCTTGGTGCTGTATATTCCATGGTCTGGACCAATGTATAATGACATGCATCTACCATTGTAGTGTCACACACCGTGGTTTCGCTGCCCTGAAATTCACTCACACACACTTTCTTAAGCCAGATTTGTCCGGTTTTTATGAGGCTGCTGTTTGGTGAATGTTAAAGTAACATCGATAATGAAGCTATTTCTTTCCTTTTGCTTTTGCTGGGAGACTCCCAGCCTGTCCTCTACCTACTGGACCACTAAGATTTGATGGCTGTCACTGTTCCATGACTCCCCCATGAGCCAACAGCACATCCAATTCCGCATCCACCTCATGACTTGTTTACTAGCAAACTGAACAGGCTGAAATTCACAGAAGTCGCTTTCATTGGGAAAGAAATGAAGAAGAAAGCAAGAAGCTCTAGGAGAGAATTCAGCTCTGTTGCTCAACTCAGCAATTGGTCCATCAATCGATCCTCCTCTTCCTCTCAAGCCTTGATAACATTCCCATTTCTACTAGCTAAGCTCTAAGTTTATGCTAAGCGCTAGTGATTTAGACAAGCATTATTCCTGCTGTCTGAGAATTTATAATCTAAAGGAGAACTGCCTTTGAAAAGCAATCCATTTGGTACCGGGTGACATATCATAGTAATCACAAACTATCATCACAAACTAGCACACATGTCACAGTACTGCCAACATATTTATACTTAAAATATATAACATTCATTCACAAAACCTGAGCAGAGTGAGGATAAAAGTGACTATCACCAACCCAGTTTACCTTCTAATGCCAACACTAGAAATTAGAAGCTCCTGTCTTAGACCCTTGGGTTATTAGATCTGGCTCTGTCGATCAAAAACAATATTACACATCACACATTATCTTATAGTTTCTCACGGCTTTTAAAAGAAAATCTCACTCTCCAGGGCCTGAAATTACAGACACTGAAGCTTTTAATATCGCCCTGTAGATTCAGGCAATTCAAACTGAAACATTTACTTTGTCATATGAATCCAAACATTTTCCTGTCGTTCAGGGAAATGTCACGAGAAGGTGAATCTTTTCTGGCTTCATCTAATTGTGAAAGTAATGACAGTGCACAAGAAATAATATCTCTTCCAACACCCTAAGGGCAAAATTATCGCTCTGCTTTGCCTATCTCTTTTATGGAGAGTTTGTGTTATTGCTCTTCAGCATGGTGTTTACAAACACCCAGCAACTTATTATTCAGTAGATGAGAAGCAATGGGAAGGCTACCAAAAAAAAGTAATTTAACTAAGACATTAAGTAATGTGAAAAGACTAATTAGAAGTGTGACTTGCCCATCATTTTCCCTAAGAACTTCCACAGGAGACTTCTTTCTCCTAGGTTTCCAAAATAAATGTGGTATGTTTGATAAACAGACTTCAGAGTTGTTTATCTAAAATGAACACCTGAGGATGTGATAATGGTCTTATTGTAATCAACAAAACCAGAGGACAGGTCCAGTGGCCTCTCTTCTAGAAAGTAGGATGTGCGTAACTGATTGTGGATAGTTCCCACTGAACTGGTTACCTCATTTTTAAAATTGGCATTCCAAAAAGTAAGCTTACCCCACCTGGAAATGGCCCTTTTAGACACCTCCCCAACACTGCTTCCTCTTCCTGGAACACTCCCTCTCTGGCTGTGCACAAGGATGCTACCTTCTCATCTTAAGGTCTCATCTCAGATATCACCACCTCAGAAAGCCCTTCTCAGATCTTCCTGTGAAAAGCAGTGTGATCTCAGCCACAACCAGTTTCCCTCCACATTGCACTTTTCATTTCCTTCAGAGATCTTATCACTCTCTCTGTTTTACCCTCACAATGTTTTTGTTTCTGGTCTCATCCACTCCTATGAGAATGTAAGCTCTTGGAGGGAACGAGTTCTGTTTCATACTGTCCTATCCCCGGTGCTCAGTATAGAGTGTGTGGTATATCATGGGTTAATAATACAATGTTTTAATCAGTGAATAGAGGAATGAACGGCTGGCTGGCTGGCTGGATGGATGGATAGAACATACTGGTGAGAAATATTACATAGGGATTGAGGGTAAACTATTTGAAGTCATGGAGACTTTGGGTATCACTCTACTCACCAGGTGGATCATCATAACCTTTCTCAATCTGTTTTCTTGTCTGTAAAATAGGAATAATTAGGTTTTTTTCATAGGACGTGTGGGGGAGGGGGTGGGAATTATGAAATGGGACTGTAGGCATCACCATTCCAAAAAGATACATATACATATGTGTGTGTGTGTGTGTATCTCCTATGAAAAAATATAGATATACACATATAGATATACATATATATAGTTATAAAGATGAACAGCAGTAATTTTTTTAAAAATTTCTTTTAATGTTTATTTATTTCTGAGACAGAGCATGAGTCGGGGAGGGACAGAGAGAGAGGGAGACACAGAATCAGAAGCAGGCTCCAGGCTCTGAGCTCTCAGCACAGAGCCTGACGCAGGTCTGGAACTCACAAACCGTGAGACCATGACCTGAGCCAAAGTCATTCGCTCAACCAACTGAGCCACGCAGGCCCCCCTAACTGCAGTAATTTATATAAGATTCATTTCACATATAAACTGAATAGTAACTACTTAATAAATAAAGGATAGCCATATTAATACTTCATATATAAAGCCAGCTGTAATCGCGCAATTCTGACTGATCAAATATGAAAAAAATCACAAAGTACTTTCAGATCTAGTTGTTAAGTCAACTTATAAGGAGAAAAGGCTATCATAGATTGGGCTTTTTTCCTTTTAAAAAAATTTGAAGTTGGCAGGAGTATTAAGCTTGAAATTGCATGGTTAACTGGCATGTCTTAGCTTTATCTATGCTTCCTTGAAGGGGGAAAAAAGATAGTAAGAGAGAGGGGATCATGCAAACTGACACATTATGGAAACAAAAAGGACAACTCTGACATTTACTAGTTAAAATATAACACAACTAGATGCTATTTTAATTAATTTTTTCTTCTTAAAATACAGAAACTTTTTTGCTTACTTCTTTTACTAAACTTGCAGGGTATACTTCATTCTAGTTCTATTTAAACTTCTAAGTACATTTGGACAGTATATATGCATTTAAAAATATATGTGGAGAGAGCCAATTCATTGTAGGCCATGAGGAGTTCTGCCCTGTTTCTCATTGGTGCAAAACGAATTGGGTTTTCCCAGTCATCGCACAAATATTTATTTTTCCATTTTATCATCCTCATAATTGCAGCTGAAATTAGAAGAGGGCACAACCACCTGGCAAGTCTGTGCATTTCCAAGCATCCTAGCCATTGGTTTCCCAAGCCTCAAAAGCCCTTGCTAAGAGAAGTCTCTTGCTGTCTACAATGCCACCCATTGATGGCACCAATTTCCCATGCACATCTCTATTCATAACCACATTTGGTGTTTTTTCCCCTTGAGCTAAGAAGAAATTCCTAACATATTCATGTTTCCTAAGGCTCCAGAAGTAGGAATGAAAATTGGTGGCATAAATTCCTGGTTCCTCCACTGACCACACTGGACTTACACAAATCTGAGCTGGTGTCTCTTTGTGTGAAATGAAGAAGCAATGATGAAAAGTATAAGAACATGGAAAAATTAAAAAGAAAAGAGTCAAAAGCCATAAGATAAAGTTATATTTCCAGTTTGGGGGGCTAGATTCAAATATCTCTATATATGCAACAAAGAACTTTCTTAAACACCCAGATTTCTTAGCCTGCTAAGAATCTTAAATATATGCTGATATAACTAACTTGGGGTCTCCTGGCCCCCTAAGATATTTGGCTTTGACCCTGAATTCAATGGCCTATGGAAATCCAAAATCTTCCCTTTATTCTGGCAGTTTTGGGGGGGTAACAGAAAGGACACAGGAGTAGGAAGATATCTGGCTCAAAGTTCTGCTTCCATGTAAACTGTCTTCACTTAGCAATGTATTACACCAGAAAAGAAACTCTCCTCCACTTTTTTCCACAGAAGAAATCTATACACACAGTGCACTAATGAATGTAGAATATTTACTGACGATGGAGGCCAAGAGTGAAGGAAGAAGTTAAATTGCAGCCATTGGAAATTATGAAATGGGACTGTAGGTATCACCATTCCAAAAAGATACTTCAGTCACTTTACTAACAGGGTTAAAGATTTTCACCCATCTTTCATTCATCTTGTCTCAATCTCTCCATCTTGCTGATTTGTCACTTCATTCTTTTCTGTTCTCTTCTCCTCTTCCTCTTAATATCATAGCAAATTCTTAAACGTATCACCTTCAGAGTAATTCAAGGATAATCTTATGTTGTCAGATTATGTAGTTCTCTACCCTCACATTAAAATGTGTACTGAGAAATTTTCCCAAATGAGAAGAGTTCTTTCACTAAAAGAAGTTCTAATGCTAGAATTTTGGTATCTTGACCTTCTTTTCCCTCATTTCATTAAACAGTACTATATACATGGTAATCATTCCTGCCATTCATTGATTTTCAATTGTCCTCTCTTTCTGGACATAGGGGAGAACTTCCCTGCCCTCTTGAAATTGGATGTGGTCATGTTGCTAATTACCAGTGGGTTAAGGATGAAAGTTACATAAATTACTGCCTGGTAATGAGATATGTCATCTGAGGAGAAACATGTTGCTTTGTTTCTGTAAACATCTGAGATCTGTGGCTTGTTTGTTTTGTAGCATAATCTAGCTTCTTCTAACACAGTATTCTTATCACAAAGGTTTGGCACAACCCCTTGCTTCTTATGGCAAAAGACTGCATTTTCTTAGACTAGCTTTTACTATCAGGGAATGAGCACATAAAACAAGTTCTACCCTTTGATAATGTTCTCTGTAAGTCTCAAAGCCTGAAAAGGTATCATTTGGGGAAATTTGCCCATCCATTCCCCCCCTCCCCCACTTAGTTTTGCCTCGGCTTGGACATTGCCTATCAAGGTCCTATCAAATGAAACTAAACAAACATTGCAAACAAAAAGATGATAGAAGGGAAGCTTTACCACAACAAGTCAATATATTGGTTATACTAGCTAATACCCAGTGCTGGATCTTTGTTCAATTTCTTCATCAATAGTTTCCAATATCTTCAGTGTCCTCTTTGTGGTTTGTAGCACGGCATTCGAAAAAGAATTGAGGAATTAAAATAAGCAACTATCTCATATGGGAAGTACATTAAGAATGACATGTTGTGTTCTGAAACTAGAATGCGCTAATATTTCACAACTGTGTAAATTTACTAAAAAGCCTTGAAGTGTACCATAAAACAAGTGAATTTTATAGTAAGTAAATCATACCTTAAAATGCTATTAAAAATTACCAAATTAAATATGTGATTGCTTTAAATAAAGCATAAATTCAAAAGTCAACTATTGCCTTATGTTATGAAATTTTCATATTACTCTGCACAAAAAAAAAAAAAAAAATACCACAAACCTTCACTTCAGCATTTCAGGAAGTAGGATGATGTCCTCAGGGTATTAATGGCTAATAATAAAATTAGTTCAGGTTCCTAATTAATGTTACATTTAAAGGTTCCGTCATGTTAGTTTAATATTGATAGACTATTTATGTAAATGTCATTGTTCGTCTCATTCTGATGCCTGTTTATGCCTTGCATAAAGTCAGGGAGATCCCATGTTTAAAACATGAAGGCATCTGGTCAGGGGAGGAGACCTTTAGTCTCTATATCATCCGAGTAAATGGGAAGGTTTCAATGTTGGCACATTCTGTCTGTTGTCTAAAACTTAGGTCCAAGAGAAGATAATTAATTGCCCAGTGGTAAGGAGCAAATAGTGAAGGTGAAACAGATGGAGCCTGGCCTGAGGTACACCGTTTAAGGTGAGACAGAAGATAGAGAAAGTTCCCATTAATTGATTCCGCTATAAATGTTTGCCGCACGCCTACTCTGTGCCAGGCAGTGTGCTCCATGCTGAAGCTGTAATGCGATTGAGCCGAACAGGTCCCTCTCCGAGGGAGTGTGTTTTCTTATCGTCTAAAGGAATGCCCAATTCAATGTCAGAGCTAATGAAAAGTTCAGTCATGATCTGGGGAGAAATCAGCTCAAGGGTTTTCATATGGAGGTGGAGAGCCCCATGGAGGGGAACAGAGACTGGGGTCCTCTGTGGGAGAAAGGGCAGAGTGTGGCCATCAACACGGATGCAACACTGCAAGGCTCTGTGGTCCTCACTTCCGGGAAAGGAGACTAGGGCTTCAGTGAGAGGTCAGGCAGCTCAGGAGGTCTTCAGTGGACACCCAGACCTCATTCGTGGTGTGGAAGTTAATAAAGCTAGCAATGAGTCTTATTAAATGAGAGTATGAGAATGTTTAAAATTGCCTGCCTCCACTGTGGGTTCATCTGGAGCCCACAGGGGACATCTGCCCTCAGATTCAGAGTTCTTGTAGACAGTGAGCCCTGCTGCTGCAAGCTGTGATGAGTACGGTTGAGGAGATCAAGGAGAGGCTGTATGGCGGTGGTTTAGGGGACAATGTCTGAGAGCAGGAAACCTGGGTTTGAACTGCAGCTCTGCCATTCGGGAGCTAGGGGACTGGGACTGTAGTAAAAGGACAATGATTAGAATGGTACCTATGTCATAGGATTGCAGTGATCATTAAAAGAGACAAAGTATGAACAGCAGTTGGAAGACTGCCTACCTCTCCTCAAACTCAAGACATGTTACCTATTATTAAAGGATGACTCTGCAGCTGCAAATAGGTCTTTTAATCTCATTTTCCCACAGAGGATCCAACTATAAACCAATTAGAGTGAGACTACAGGCCATACAAAAGCCAGTCTTGGTACTGCTTCTAAAACTTTGTTACTAGTAAGTCATTAGCCTGAATGTAAACACCCTATAAAGCAGTTAGATGTAAATAACGTCTCTACTACCCTGGTTTCCATGTCTATGGAAGTCCATATACCAGAGACAATACTGTAGGAACACCTTACATTTTATGTTAATATAGCACTGCTCCTTCCTAGTGCTATAGCTTGCATCACCTCTCAAGATGCTGGGCTTCTCAAGAACAGTTTAGAGATGGGCTGTATATGGTATTAACCTTGCACAATGGAACTTAGGCTTACTGAGCACCCTTGTGACAAGGAGATGTGATGCAGGAGTGGGGAGGAGAGAGGGTTTGCAGTATAAAGGAAGGAAGAATGGCTGAATGTGTGGTCAGATAGTAGGATAATTCTTAAAAGAATGTATTCTTCTCATACTTCCCTTTGCTTCCTCTTGACTAAAGTGGGAGTGATAAATGGACAGGGAGACTTTAGCAACCAGAGCCCTGGCATCTCCTTTTATTTCTCATTTACAAACTCAGTCTAAATTACGAGGATAGGAAGGAGGAAATGCAGACTAACTTTCAAAGAACTCTAGCCCAGGGTTGGTCTCATATGTCTCCCTAGCACTAAGCAGATGGACCGTGGGTATTGGAGACAACAGCAAAAGCTGTGAATTGCTTTGTGAGCAGAGTAGAACTCTGAGATTGTCAGATTGTCTAAGACTTCTCTTAGCCTATCAGCAGAACCTGTCTAGAACCTGTTCCAGAGCACTCTTACTGATACAGATGATGAAAACTTGGATCTGTCCTTTCCAAATTACAGCTTCTTTGTTCATTGCCTTGGAAGCACACAAATGGGGACTGCCATATTTGATTTCTACCAACTCTGACTCCCCAAGGACACTAAGCCTATGTCAGAGGCTCAGTATCATTTGCCTTTTCCCAGTACCACATCTTTGAATGAGTTTCAACTTTTAGTGAATTGTTTGCACAATTTTCTTTCTACACATTCACCAAAATTTTACTATCACCTGACAGTAATGCAAAGATGAATGTCTCAAATTGTTGTTCAAGTGATAAAAGACCAGACTGATGAGTACTTTCACACATTTAAAAAAAATGGTATCTTTCAAGTGAGGAGGTACAGGGAGAGAAGGAGCTAGATATGTTTAGAGAAATTTTACACTTAGGATGGCTGAACTTTTTAAATATATTTGTGCAAAAAAAAGGGGGGGATGCTGTAAAATATTACTCCAAATCTACACTTGTTTTGAGCTGCTATAGACTTTCAAGTTCTGAAAATATGACTTATCCAGTCTGGTAATGCATTAAGAATGCGCCATGGGTTTTAAAAAATGAGCTATTGATCTTAGAAGATTTTAATTTAGATTATTTCACTTAAAAGTGTAATAAATGGCAGGGCTCATGTTGAATCACTAAGACAGCAATTATTTTAAGAGTATCAGTCATCTGTGCTTCCATTTTAATCAAATCTCTTTATAGAGTTTTTAGACACTATTTGAAATAACCACATAACCTGTGGAAAGGTGTTTTGAGTTGTATGTCAAAAGTTGAAGAGAAATTAGAAAGACAACTCTTAATTTTAAAAAACCAATAATGACAGATGGGCAGTTGCTTTTATTTTATTTGTGAGCAACTGTTGTTTTGTAAGGTGTTTTTTTTTTTTTTTTTTTTTTTGAGAGTGAGAAGGAGAGAGAGAAAAATGGTATAGCATCAACTAGAAAAATAACCCAGACTGTTTCTGAGTTAAATTTGCAAGGGCTAAAAGTCTTTCAAAACTTACTGAAAGAGCAATTACATAATTTTGATGACCTCTAGGCAATGAATTCTTGGTCATGTTCATAAGAAAAAGGCAAATATAATAAAAAGAGAAAACATGAGACAGACCCAGCTGTTAGCATTAACTTGCAATTTTACCTTGGAAGCCAAATATTTAGTCTGAAAGACCTTTTACCTCTGACGTTTTCAAGTTTCCATGAAGATTTCTTTCAGGCCTTCATCTCTGGAGCTGAGACCATGAGCCATCCCTTAATCCTATAAGATTCATTTAGAATCATCTTTCCTGACGTCTGTACATAAAGTAATATAAAACATTACAATATAAATTATATCTGAGGGATTCTTCTGAAATTCTCTTTCACTGTTTAATAATTAAAAGTTGAAAACCTCTCTGTAGCTTTATGGCACTCTCTAACAAGAATAAATTTTCTCGAGAAGGCATCCTCATCCCAAACAGTGGAAGCCATTGGCATATTCTGCACAAATGAATTTAGTGAGTAATAAATCCTGTTCTCTGGGATGCGACTCCATGGTTGAAGCCCTTATTGAGGTGATGTTACATATTCGGTTCCTAAATTATCTACCTGTTTACAAGTGCATGAATTTAGCATAAGTGCCTCCATTTTCTTGTTCTTAAAATGGGGATGGGCAACAATACCCACTACCCAGGGTTGTTGCAAGGATTAAATGAGTCATGTGAGTCAGTACAGAACCTGGCACACAGAGAACACTACATGCATTGGCTATTACTATGATTGTTATAGTTTTTGTGTTGTTATTCAGAAGAACTTCTTTCCTTCATAGAAACTGTTTGGAGGAGAGGAGGGCCCTCTAGCAGGACAGAAATGATGGTAGCTACAAAGTGTTCTCATTATTTGTTGAGTCGTGCATTTCTAGAGTGTCACAGCATTAATTTTCAAGAGCATAAAAACCACAAAGTAGTAGGGTGAGGGAGCAGTGTTCTAAAACATTAGGATCCTCAGAAACACAGTATGTGTGGAGAAGAGCTACCTGGGGTAGGTTCAGGGGTTCTGGGAAGGGCTTTTGCCTGAATATTGGTCTCCTACAACCCTGACTTAGGCTTGAATTAACCCACCCACCTCCGACACTTTCTGCTAGTGAAATCATTGCCCCTATTCTAATGTGCATATTGGAGAACAGACAAATTAGCATTTTTTCCGATTTCCTAAGGACAACTGGGTGTAAACTGAATCATCAGACTTTTCCAATTTCAGTGTAATAGCTACATGAGGAGATATTTTGATGATAGCAAGAAGAAAGAGAGTGTCCTGGAGGATAGCCAGGCTACCCACCAGTTTATGAGGTATGCTGGGAGTAATGTGTAATTAAGAATTCTAATTTTGGGGCGCCTGGGTGGCGCAGTCGGTTAAGCGTCCGACTTCAGCCAGGTCACTATCTCGCGGTCCGTGAGTTCGAGCCCCGCATCAGGCTCTGGGCTGATGGCTCAGAGCCTGGAGCCTGTTTCCGATTCTGTGTCTCCCTCTCTCTCTGCCCCTCCCCCGTTCATGCTCTGTCTCTCTCTGTCCCAAAAATAAATAAACGTTGAAAAAAAAAATTAAAAAAAAAAAAGAATTCTAATTTTAAATGTTTGTATAAAAATCAAAGGAGAGGTCTTGGAGAAGATGGCGGCATAGGAGGACGCTGGGCTCACCACGTCCAGCTGATCACTTAGATTCTACCCACACCTGCCTAAATAACCCAGAAAACCACCAGAAGACTACCAGAAAGGACTCTCCGGAGCCAAGCATAGACAAGAGGCCCACGGAAAAGGGTAGGAAGAGCAGAGAGGTGGAGCGCACTACATGGACTAGTGGGAGGGAGCTGGGCAGTGGAGGGGCAGCCCGCCTGGCAAGGCAGAGCCCCCGAGTCTGGCTTGCAAAAGCTGATGGGCTGGATGGAGTGTGTTCTGACAGCCAGAGGGACTTAACATCTGGAATATTACAAGTCAACAGCTCTGCTCAGAGAGCTGGAGGGCAAGAGGACCCTGGGGAGGAGAGGTGTTGAGCCCCGGAAGACAGAGCTCAGCAGGGCAGGGAACAAAGGCGCTGGCCAGCGCCAGCTCCCTCTCCCATCCCAGCCGAAACCCCAAAGGGAACCAGTTCACCGAACTTGCTTGCACCACACAAACACCCAACGCTGTGCTTCTGTGGATTCATCCCTCTGACGGGTCAGCCTCCCTCCCAATGAGTTGGCCTCCCTCCCAGTGCTGCAGGACTGGGACCTTCCACAAGGGGCCACGAACAGCAGAGCAAGCTGAGCCTGCCCCTCCCGCCCCTGTGCACCTTGCAGATCCACCCTGTCTAATAGCCAGATCCCATCAGAGCAGCACCACAAGCCTGACAGTGGGCAAGTAGCCCAGACAGGGACACCACCACTCCACAATGAGTCCTGCCCCTGGGAGAGGGGAAGATAAGGTACACACCAGTCTGACTGGCCCCAACGGTGGGCTGGGGACAGACATCAGGTCTGACTGTGGCCCCGCCCACCAACACAAGTTACTCCAGACAGCACAGGGGAAGTGCCCTGCAGTTCCATGCCACCCCAGGGACTATACAAAATGACAAAATGGAAGAATTCTTCTCAAAAGAAACTCCAGGAAGTAGCGACAGCTAATGAATTGATCAAAAACGATTTAAGCAATATAATGGAACATGAATTTAGAATAATAGTCATAAAATTAATTGCTGGGCTTGAAAAAAGTACAGAGGACAGCAGAGAATCTATTGCTACAGAGATAAAGTGACTAAGAAATAGTCATGAGTAGCTAAAAAATGCTATAAATGAGGTGCAAAATAAAATGGAGGTGACCACAGCTTGGATTGAAGAGGCAGAGGATAGAATAGGTGAATTAGAAGATAAAATTATGGAAAAAGAGGAAGCTGAGAAAAAGAGAAAAAAATCCAGGAGTATGAGGGGAGAATTAGAGAACTAAGTGATGCAATCAAATGCAACAATACCGTATAATAGGAATTCCAGAAGAGGAAGAGAGAGAGAAAGGGGCTGAAGATGTACTTGAACAATCATAGCTGAGAACTTCCCTCATGTGGGGAAGGAAAAGGGCATTGAAATCCAAGAGGTACAGAGAACTCCCTTCAGATATAACTTGAATCGATCTTCTGCATGACATATCATAGTGAAACTGGCAAACTACAAGGATAAAGAGAAAATTCTGAAAGCAACTAGGGATAAACACACTCTAACATATAAAGGAAGACCGATAAGACTAGTGACAGACCTATCTACTGAAACTTGGCAGGCCAGAAAGGAATGGCAGGACAACTTCAATGTGATGAACAGAAAAAATATGCAGCCAAGAATCCTTTATCCAGGAAGCCTGTCATTCAGAATAGAAGAAGAGATAAACATTTTCCCAAACAAACAAAAACTGAAGGAATTCATCAACACTAAACCAGCCCTACAAGAGATCCTAAGGGGGATTCTGTGAGTGGAATGTTGCAAGGACCACAAAGTACCAGAGACATCACTACAAGCATGAAACCTATAGACATCACAATGACTCTAAACCCATATCTTTCAATAATAACACTGAATGTAAATGGACTAAATGCTCCAACCAAAAGACATAGGGTATCAGAATGGATAAAAAAAAAGAAGACCCATCTATTTGCTATCTAAAGAGACTCATTTTAGACCTGAGGACACCTTCAGATTGGAAGTGAGGGGATGGAGAACTATCATACTACTGGAAGTCAAGAGAAAGCTGAAGTAGCCATACTTATATCAGAGAAACTAGACTTTAAAGTAAAGGCTGTAACAAGAGATGAAGAAGGGCATTATATAATAATTATACGGTCTATCCATCAGGAAGAGCTAACAATTATAAATGTCTATGCACTGAATACAGGAGCCCCCTAGTATTTAAAACAATGAATTACAAACATAAGCAACCTTATTGATAAGAATGTGGTAATTGCAGGGGACTTTAATACTCCACCTACAACAATGGATAGATCATCTAGACACACAGTCAATAAAGAAACAAGGGCCCTGAATGATACATTGGATCAGATGGACTTGACAGATATATTTAGAACTCTGCATCCCAAAGCAACAGAATATACTTTCTTCTCGAGTGCACATGGAACATTCTCCAAGAGAGATCACATACTGGGTCACAAAACAGCCCTTCATAAGTATACAAGAATTGAGATCATACCATGCACACTTTCAGACCACAATGCCATGAAGCTTGAAATCAACCACAGGAAAACGTCTGGAAAACCTCCAAAAGCATGGAGGTTAAAGAACACCCTAGTAAAGAATGAATGGGTCAACCGGGCAATTAGAGAAGAAATTTAAAAATATGTGGAAACAAACGAAAATGAGAATACAACAATCCAAACGCTTTGGGATGCAGCGAAGGCAGTCCTGAGAGGAAAATACATTGCAATCCAGGCCTATCTCAAGAAACAAGAAAAATCCC
The DNA here is from genome assembly GCF_018350155.1 of Leopardus geoffroyi. Taxonomy (NCBI): domain Eukaryota; kingdom Metazoa; phylum Chordata; class Mammalia; order Carnivora; family Felidae; genus Leopardus; species Leopardus geoffroyi. The sequence goes on from NC_059338.1 coordinate 92,620,642, forward strand.
AAATACAAAATCTAACAGCACACCTAAAGGAAATAGAAGCAGAACAGCAAAGACACCCGAAACCCAGCAGAAGAACAGAAATAATAAAGATCAGAGCAGAAATAAACAATATAGAATCTAAAAAAACGGTAGAGCAGATCAATGCAACCAAGAGTTGGTTTTTTGAAAAAATAAACAAAATTGACAAACCTCTAGCCAGGCTTCTCAAAAAGAAAAGGGAGATGACCGAATAAAATCATGAATGAAAATGGAATTATTACAACCAATCCCTCAGAAATACAAGCAATTATCAGGGAATACTATGAAAAATTATATGCTAACAAACTGGACAACCTGGAAGAAATGGACAAATTCCTAAGCACTCATACACTTCCAAAACTCAAACAGGAATAAATAGAAAACTTGAACAGACCCATAACCACCAAAGAAATGGAATCAGTTATCAAAAATCTCCCAACAAATAAGAGTCCAGGCCCAGATGACTTCTCTGGGGAATTCTACCAGACATTTAAAGCAGAGATAATACCTATCCTTCTCAAGCTGTTCCAAAAAATAGAAAGGAAAGGAAAACTTCCAGACTCATTCTATGAAGCCAGCATTACTTTGATTCCTAAACCAGACAGAGACCCAGCAAAAAAAGAGAACTACAGGCCAATATCCCTGATGAATATGGATGCAAAAATTCTCAACAAGATACTAGCAAATCGAATTCAACATCATATAAAAAGAATTATTCACCATGATCAAGTGGGATTCATTCCTGGGCTGCAGGGACGGTTCAACATTCACAAATCAATCAATGTGATACATCACATTAATAAAAGAAAAGATAAGAACCATAGGATCCTGTCAATCAACGCAGAAAAAGGATTTGACAAAATTCAGCACCGTTTCTTAGTAAAAACCCTTGAGATAGTCAGGATAGAAGGAACATACTTAAACATCATAAAAGGCATTTATGAAAAGCCCACAGCTAATATCATCCTCGATGGGGAAAAGCTGAGAGCTTTTTCCCTGAGATCAGGAACACAACAGGGATGCCCACTCTCACCGCTGTTGTTTGGCATGTGTTGGAAATTCTAGCATCAGCAGTCAGACAACAGAAGGAAATCAAAGGCATCAAAATTGGTAAAGATGAAGTCAAGCTTTCATTTTTTGCAGATGACATAATATTATACATGGAAAACCTGATAGACTCCACCAAAAGTCTGCTAGAACTGATACATGAATTCAGCAAAGTTGCAGGATACAAAATCAATGTGCAGAAATCAGTTGCATTCTTATACACTAATAATGAAGCAACAGAAAGACAAATAAAGAAACGGATCCCATTCACAATTGCACCAAGAAGCATAAAATACCTAGGAATAAACCTAACCAAAGATGTCAAAGATCTGTATGCTGAAAACTATAGAAAGCTTATGAAGGAAATTGAAGAAGATACAAAGAAATGGAAAAACATTCCATGCTCATGGATTGGAAAAATACATATGGTTTAAATGTCAATACTACCCAAAGCTATCTACACATTCAATGCAATCCCAGTCAAAATGGCACCAGCATTCTTCTCGAAACTAGAACAAGCAATCCTAAAATTTGTATGGAACCACAAAAGACCTCGAATAGCCAAAGTAATTTTGAAGAAGAAGACCAAAGCAGGAGGCATCACAATCCCAGCCTTTAGCCTCTACTACAATGCTGTAATCATGAAGACAGCATGGTATTGGCACAAAAACAGACACATAGACCAATGGAATAGAATAGAAACCCCGGAATTAGACCCACAAAAGTATGGCCAACTAATCTTTGAGAAAGCAGGAAAGAATATCCAATGGAAAAAAGACAGTCTCTTTAACAAATGGTGCTGGGAGAACTGGACAGCAACATGCAGAAGGATGAAACTAGACCACTTTCTTGCACAATTCACAAAAATAAACTCAAAATGGATAAAGGACCTGAATGTGAGATAGGAAACTATCAAAACCTTAGAGGAGAAAGCAGGAAAAAACCTCTTTGACCTCACCTCAGCTGCAGCAATTTCTTACTTGACACATCTCCAAAGGCAAGGGGAAAATGAACTATTGGGACCTCATGGAGATAAAAAGCTTCTGCACCGCAAAGGAAACAATCAACAAAACTAAAAGGCAACCGATGGAATGGGAAAAGATATTTGCAAATGACATATCGGACAAAGGCCTAGTATCCAAAATCTATAAAGAGCTCACCAAACTCCACACCCGAAAAACAAACAATCCAGTGAAGAAATGGGCAGAAGGCATGAATAGACACTTTTCCAAAGAAGACATCCAGATGGCCAACAGGCACATGAAAAGATACTCAATGTCGCTCCTCATCAGGGAAATACAGATCAAAACCACACTGAGATACCACCTCATGCCAGTCAGAGTGGCTAAAATGAACAAATTAGGAGACTATAGATGCTGGCAAGGATGTGGAGAAAGGGGAAGCCTCTTGCACTGTTGGTGGGTATGCAAACTGGTGCAGCCACTCTGGAAAACAGTGTGGAGGTTCCTCAAAAAATTAAAAATAGACCTACCCTATGACCCAGAAATAGCACTGCTAGGAATTTACCCAAGGGATACAGGAGTGCTGATGCATAGGGGCACTTGTACCCCAATGTTTATAGCAGCACTCTCAACAATAGCCAAATTATGGAAAGAGCCTAAATGTCCATCAACTGATGAATAAAGAAGCTGTGGTGTATATACACAATGGAATACTACATGGCAATGAGAAAGAATGAAATATGGCCTTTTGTAGCAACGTGGATGGAACTGGAGAATGTTATGCTAAGTGAGATAAGTCATACAGAGAAAGACAGATACCATATGTTTTCACTCTTATGTGGATGCTGAGAAACTTACCAGAAGACCATGGGGGAGGGGAAGGGAAAAAAAAAAGGTTAGAGAGGGAGGGAGCCAAAACATAAGAGACTCTTAAAAACTGAGAATAAACTGAGGGTTGATGGAGGATGGGAGGGAGGGGAAAGTGGGCGATGGGTATTGAGGAGGGCACCTGTTGGGATGAGCACTGGGTGTTGTATGGAAACCAATTTGACAATAAATTTCATATTTAAAAAAATAAAAGTAAAAAAATCAAAGGAGACTTGAAAGTAATACCCATAATTGTGTCATCGTGCATTCTGGCATGTTTTTGGAGTACTAAAAAGATTGGACATACAGCTAGGACACTGGGTCTACCCATGTCTACTTATGGTCTACCCTGTATTATATTTAAGCCATAGCCTTTATGAACAGGACATCACACATATATCACTGGCAAAAGAGCTCTTCTCCCCTCCATAAAATCTCTACAAACCTTCCCCAAGCCACTCACCATAAAAGCACACATTCAACACACAATATAAGCAAGAAGAATGTGTTTGCTCTGCAAGTGCAATTTCCAGATAAATCCTGAATTCCCTCCTTTCTATTAGCCTACTCCCAAGCACCTCCTGGATTTAGAATTTGGCACCAACAATGGTTTTGCACCTGTGATTCCTCTGTCTAGAATGATCCTCTCGGATCTCAAAATGGCTGGCCCTTTCTCATCGCTGAGGTCTCAGCATATCTCCCACTGCCTTAATGAGCATTTACCCAAAGACTAGGTAGAATGTGGCTCCCAATGTTCACCCCCTTTCATCATGTAACTTTTGAACTGTCTTTCTCCCACTTAATTGCTAACTGAAAGGAACTTATTTCACATATTTAGATGGCCTCTGCCTCCCTTGCCCAAAAGGAATCTCAGAGAGAGAAAGGACATTGTTTGTCTTTGCCTGACACATAGTAGGTGCTCAATGTCTATTTGTGAAGTGAAATAAAATTACAATCATGAAAGAATAATTATAACATGAATAGTTACTGCTACTAAAAAACAATGCAGACCTGGTGAAGGTGGCCAAGGGGATCCACGGAGGGGGGTGCACAAGGGAAGAACTAATTACCCAAAAGGAACAAAGAGAATTGGAACAGAAGACTGATGGGAGAGGACAGAGCAGGCACAATGGCAAACAGGGATGATACTTGGCAGGATAACCTCTAGCTGCTCCTGAGTTTGCCTGATCACGTGCTAACTACAGCAGTTCCTCTTGCTGGCTTTCCATTTAGAGAAACAAAGGTGATTATCTTGTAGAGCCTAAAATAGACTTCAGACCTCCTTATTCTCATTTCTGAGACTGCTCTGGGCCTCTCTGGCAGGCATTCTGGAGGGCTGACTTGGTCATTTTCATACAGCTATGGGATGTGTCTCCTCCAGTCTCCATGTCTCACATGGTTGAGAATCTGCTGAATGAGGGGAAGTGGGACCTCAAGCCTCTGGCCCACTAAACAACCAATTAATTCACTTTTTAAAATGATGCACTGTGCAATAGGAAGAATGGGGATTTAAAGCTGGCAGGGGTCAGCTTAGCCTTTGATGGGGGAATTCACTCTAAGTGATTGCCCCACTGCTTCAGGGTTCAGTAATAAAACTTAATTCCTCCAGATTGATTTTCTACTTTCTATCATCATCAAATCCTGGCTACTCCACTGAGTATTTTTCCTTGCTGTTCAAAAGCTGTGTGGTGGAATCCAAATAGCAATTCAGAGTGGCAAGATGGGAGGAAGGTATGAAATAGGAATGTCGGGGTTCAGCGATGGTTCTTGTATATTGTTTCTCTCATCCAAATCCTAATCTGATTTCCTCTAACAATTATTGCAAACTGCACATAAGCAGTGTGCTAGTACTTTCATGGAGAAACTTTATAAACCACAGCAGGAAGAAAGAGCTCAGGTTCCTAAGTGATATGTGTCTGAATTCTCTATTTTGATGGCTGATAAAACAAGGTGTTCACACCTGGAGCTAGGTCATCACTTTCTAGTAATCTATTAATAGTTTTCTCCAATGCCTGTAGATATCTCATGACCCAATGGCCTGAGAGTTTGCTAAAGGAGTAGATGATAAAACTGTAATCTGTAAATAATCTGTCACGTTCTTATTTTACAAATCTCTTGTGTTTTACAAATATACCCATGTCTTTGCCTATTGTTGGAACTTCTCTCGGAGCACCTATGCATATTGTATCATGAATTATAATTATTTTGCATATTACATCATCATCCTAAAATAAACACTCTGTGAAAGTGGAATCAAACCTGCCATACCCTGGGGATTTTCCCAGTAGTCAAGCCCTCAATGTTTTATTGAAATGAGCTGAATGTAAAAAATGTCTACTATAGCCATTTCTATACTCACAGCTAAAAAGCACTAGAACCGCACTGCGTGCTGGCACATTAACAAAACTGTTATTCACATCTCTGAGTCCTAGAGATAAGAGTGTCTTAACATAGAATCATAATGCAGGAAATTGTTAAATCAGAATCAAACCCCAGTTCCTGGGCATTGAAGCTAAGCACAATATACAGAAACCTCTCTAAACCTTAAATGTTATAATAGCAATGCCTTGCCTTTGGACAGCACTAACACTGTGCAACCATTTTCTCATCTGATCTTCACAACAGCACACAAGAGAAGAAGAGCAGATATTATTATCTTATTTTGAAGGGAATGCATTGAGTCATAACATAGATAAGTGACTTCTTTATTTGCATAGCAAGCATCAGAGCAGAAACTTCCCAACCACTAGCACCTTAGTTTCTAGACTACTTGTTCATTCTTTGCCCACTAAACTACACTATGACACATGCCTTCCTAATGCTGTACTTTTCATACTTTCGTGTGCATACAAATTGCCTGAGGACCTTGTTAATACACAAATTCTGATTCAGTATGTCTGAAATTTTGGATTTCTAACAAATTCCTAAGGGATGCTGATGCTGCTGGTCTCTAGACCACAATTTGAGTAGTAAGGTTCTAATGAGCTGTGACCATGCTCTCCCACCTCCCATCTCTCTATCTCCACTGCTTGACACATAGTAGGTAATCAACAAATATTTATTGACAATTAAATAATGAATGACCCACTTTTGGTATCCGTAGCGCTGAGAAGATAGTAAAATACTCAGGAAACAAATAGTGAATTAATAAATTAACCAACCACTCAATGAAACAAAGAAAACTCTCATTGTGAAGAACTCCACGTAATCACTTAATGGTAAAACCAAGGACTTTCAGGGAAGGAGCGTCCTTGAGATTTATCCCACTGTTTGCCCTATGCTAACTCTTGAGCCCATAATAACACAGTTTGCTTATGTATTTGTAGCCATCAGAATATGTTCTTGACCCTATACATAATATGATGACTTTTTTCCAAGTACTTTTTGTGCTTTGAAGACATTGCCTCCCTCATACTTCTGCCAAGGTTCAGCAAAGTAAAACAATTTCAGCATTTTCATTTTTGCTCTGGGCAAAGAAGTCTGAGTTGTTCCAGTGTCTCCAGCAGAGCTGAAATTAGAGCCCCAGATCTTGTCACTCAGCTGAGTCTGAAGGGTTTTTTCATAGATACCAATGTTTTACCTGTGTGGTGAATGGGGTTTTATACTTCAAATGAAATATTTAACTGTTCTGAACTGGGTTATGAAACAAAGGGCTTTTTTAAGAGTAAAGGATGAATACGACAGAACTTAATTAAAATTCTCTGAACAGTTGGTGAGTTAGAACAATACAATCCACATTAAACCATTTTCTAGGAATCCCTTTTAAGGCCTGGGGCACAAGACACTCTGGCACTTGGAATCTGTCTCAGGGAAGCATGAAGGCATGTGTCATGTATAACTTAACCCATGAATGATGTCAGCTTCACAAACTCCTAGCAGCAAGTACAGTTTTCAGGAAGTGGGACTATGGGGGGGACAATAACCAGAATAGAGAGGGACAGGATGTCACCCCCTTCTTCACAGAGTGTTGCAGCCCATCTCTGCTGCTTGTTTCCTAATCTCTGCAGCCTTCCTCTCACCCACCTGGGATCACTGGGCTCCACCTAAGGCATACCCATTATCTGAGACATTTCCAGATGTTGAGCGAGAAAGATATCTTGGAATTGAGAACCCCAAACTCTCCAATTATAAAGAAAAACTTAAAACCAAACCAAACAAAACCTCCACCAGGAACAGCATTGGTTTGCTGTGCAGCTACCCCAAAGCATGTGATTAGGACTTAGTTTCCCTCCATCTCTTAGCTCTGTGTTTCTCCCGCTTGACTTCACTATCAGGAAGGTGTCCCCGTAGGGTGGTAAGTTGGCCTTCCACTCCTCCACAACCCCCCAGTGGAAAGAAAGTGCCCCTTTCACTAGTAGTTCACAGAAAAATTCCAGGATTCACTCCATTTTGGTGAGTTTACTCTACTTGCCCATGGCTAAATAAATCATCACCATTGCCAGAGAGTATGGGGTTCTATTTAGTCAGGTCTAGTTGAATGCCTCCCTCCTCTTAGGGAAGCATTCCTTTCCCTCTGAGGGAAAAGCCCCAACTATGCCCAGTAATCAAGAATTTGGAAGGAGTGGTTCCCCCAAAGGAAACTGGGGCTATTGTTACAAAAAGAAGAAGAAGAAGAAGAAGAAGAAGAAGAAGAAGAAGAAGAAGGAGGAGGAGGAGGAGGAGGAGGAGGAGGAGGAGGAGGAAGGAAGGAAGGAAGGAAGGAAGGAAGGAAGGAAGGAAGGAAGGAAGGAAGGAAGGAAGGAAGGAAGGAATGGTGAGTAGGCAAGCAAGAGAGGTCTACTTTTAAGTCTGATCTTACATTTTGTCTGCCTGAAAACAATAATAATGGTTAGTAATTTTATCAAATACTTAACTTTGTGGGGCTTCTGGGTGACTCAGTCAGTTAAGCATCTGACTTCAGCTCAGGTCATGATCACGAGGTTTGGTGAGTTTGAGCCCCATGTTGGGCTCTCTGTTGTCAGCACTGAGCCCACTTCAGATCCTCTGTCCCCCTCTCTCTGCCCCTCCCCTGCTCTCTCTCTCTTTCTCTCTCTCTCAAAAATAAATAAACATTAAAAAACATACTTCGTGCCAGAATTTGTGCTAAATGCATTATGTGTCTAATTTTATCATCCAAACACCTATAAAGATGTGTTTTATCTTAACTCCGTGTTTACTTGAGACAGCTGGAGCTCAGAGTTAAGGCGCTTTCCCAAGGTAACATGACACTTACGGTAGATCCAAGATTAAAGTTCTGTTTGATTTCAGAGTCTAAGCAATTAATCGCTATACTCTGTCCTGCCTACATTTTCATGGACTTGTCTACAATTAATGCTTGCGTGTCTTGTGACAAATCACTCTATGTCTTCAGACTTTAGTATTCTCATCTGTAAAATGAGAAAGAGGATACTGGCCCTGATCTGCCTATCTCATTTCTCAGGGCAATTGTGAGGATTAGATGAGGTGATGTACATGTAGCATTGTGATTATGATTATTTCTTATGTAATTAAGGTATAAATTTGGATATAGAAACACACACACCACCCCAATTCCCATATTCACTAACTTCTAGCTCCACCAAGAACACACACTCTTTTCAGCCAGTTCCCTGATCCTCTCAGACACTCTGGGACTCCAAGTATTTTATCCTCCAAAGAGGTGACGCTTCATTGTATGCCCAGTGTGTGACCTGACATCCGGCCGCCTCTTAAAGGTCCTTTACTCTCAGCTTTTTGTACTCTTGTTCTGCAAGTCTGATGGCCACCCTGGGAGGACCTTGCCTTTCTCTGGGTCTCCATCCCCAGGCAGTGCACCATGACATATGGCAACCTTATGTCATTGCTTCTGCTCATTTTATCTTTTTGGCACTTACACCCACAGGACTGGAAAGAAATCCTCAGCTGTGTCATTCAGAATGAGCAAGTGACAGAACGCACAGTGTCAGACTTCAATTTCCACCTATTTGATGGCTTTTTTATTAAGCTAATGTTGCTGAATTCCTATAAAATTCAGAGGAGTGGAAAGAATTTGGACAAGTCTCAGCATCTCTCTCTTGCGACTATCCGAAACATCCATAGTAGCCATGTCTTAGCTCATCTTCTTTAGAGAGGGTTTTTTTAATCAACATATTTTAATTCTAATAATCTTACCTGGTATACCTATCTTGCAAGGTATAATGGGAATTTAAAAATTCAGAAATGTTTTGCACTACAGTTTAGTTTTTCAAAAAAGAGAAGGCTTGTAAAAGTCAATAAAGAAAGGGTAATTCTAAGCCTCTTAATCACTATAATTGCTGAGATGTCTCCTCTCTGAAGCATTTTTCTGACTGGTATCCAGGGTGGTAATTCCTCCTAGATCATCCCCTCAATAGAATATCTTCCTTGAATTCTCAGTATTTGTCCTTAACAGCACTAAGGTTCTTTGTTAAAGACTTTTTACCTTGGTAGACAAAGTCTAAAGCACATGAGACTGTTAAGATAGCAATTTTTCAACTTAATAACAGCATGTCTTCAGCAAACATAAATACAGATGTTGTAGTTTAAATGGGTGTTTCAGCATTGTCAGATAAGGGGCCATTCATTAAACACAAGTGAACAAACAACTCTCCAGCCAAAATATACTCAGGGCTCTTGGGTGTTTATAAAATCTGGTTAGTAGCTTCTCTTGTTTTTTCCTATTTGTAGTGGATGGATTTAAAAGATGAACGGAACACTTCTTCCTGACCTGAGTGATCACAATATGATGGATGTGTGGGAAGATTTTCTCTGGAGCTAGAAGTTAAGACCTTTGTCTCTACCGTTCATCACCATCTTTTTCTTTGTCAAGCTACTTAATTTCTCTGAGCCTCAATTTTCTCCTTTATAGAATGGATGGCATTTTCACTTACTCTTGCTTTAATATTTTTGGAGAACTATCCCTTTCCCACGCTAATGAAATTTACATGAGGCTGCCCACACACACCCTTCTGTCAAGGTCAAGTGTATAACACAGGCCTGGCCAATCAGTGGCCAATCCCTCTGGTTACTATGATTGATTCAAGTGGAAGCACATGATGCAGAACAATCCAGTAAAACTCAACCTCAGGACTTTTACTGGGAACCATTAGTCAAGACCATTCTTACTCTATGAGATATCTAGTTTAGGAGAATGAAAGCTGGAGCCACAGGATGATCAAAACTGATAAAGAGGAATGAAAATTATCAAATAAATGGTGACACTGAATCCAGGAATTTAAGTTTGTTAAATTCTCTAATAGTCAACAGCTCTGAGACAGGACCCAAGGCAGGATCATAGTAGATGCTCAGTAACAATTTGTTAGAAGAGTGGATTAGAACATTTAGGTCTCATGTTGTTCAATTCTTAGAAATGCTACTCAACATCCTGAGAATTGGTTTATCTCCTTGCAGAGTCAAGTCAGAGGAACTGAAAGCCAAAACTCCATGCTTATCTACTTAATGTCCAGGAAACTCAGAAACTTTTGGAATCCTTTTACTGTCCTGAAGAAGCTGTATATGTGAGGCAGACTACATACCTGATCTTCACCTTGGCTTCATCCTCTGTGAAAAAGGGGTAATGGCGGCCCTCTAATTTTTTTTTAAGGATAGTTGTGAGGATCTAATGACACAATGAAGAGAGGGATCATTCTCCATTTATCAGTTCAATTTGGGCCCTGGGAGTATCACCTCTGAGCACTGTTCACTCCCTTGCTAAAATAACACTGGCAATTCACTCTTTGGAGCCATTTGCAGAGTCTCTGTAAAAATAAAATTGGAAGTCTGAATATAGCATATTAGACCTGCTGTGGCCACTGTTACATATCACTCTAAACACCATTCTGCTTATTCTTGTCATCTGGGACCATTTGATTTTAATTTACCCATTTAAAAATTGCCTTCCTCCATGGATTTCCCATCCAGCAGTCCTTGTGCAGGCAAAACTCCCATTAACTTTAATAAAAGTTTTAAATGTGAAATGTTGCTAGGAGGTGGCTGATATTTTATTCATACTGCTGCTGATTGTTTTGAATGTTTCAGTTGTTCCACTGATGCCCCCAAAGCTGGTTAAGGAGGAAACATCAGTTTTCTTCATCAAAATAAAAAAATAAAACATTATACAAATAGAAAATGATGCTGAAAAATATTAAACAATAAATTCCCCTAGAACTTTTGTTCTCTAAAAATTCAAAGACCCTATACATCTCTATATATTTCAGAGACAAACCAATTAATACCGGGATGGTAAAGTTGTGTTCATGAAAGATAGATCACTTGAATGAACTCGGTTTCCCTGCACTTACTATAACTTTTGAAACTTTTCCAGAAAAGCAAAATAAAAATTATTATCCCAGCCCAAACTACTGTCTTTGACTTGTAGTTGATTTTGTAATGACCTTTCCTGTAGATTTTTTGATGTTAGTTGTTGCTCTTTTTTAGCTGAACAGATTTGGAGCAGTTGCATTTGTGGCTCAAATAAATATCCAATCTAAATTTGGTTCCCTGATAGCAATGGATGGATGATTCACCTCTCATAGGAATGACGGAACTTGGATCGTTGTGTCAATCACAGATAGTGGATTGGACATCTGGCCCCAAATAATAAAACTCTGCACCAAGAGATAGTATCATCTCCTTCCCTTAAATAACAATCCTCGTTTCTAGCTGGTATACGAATTTCATCTTCAATAATTGATCAGTGTGACAGAAAATCGGTTGTTGGCAAAACATGTTTAAAATTATATTATTCAATCATTCTCATCTCAGAGACACTTTCCATCTGCTCCTCAAATCCAAAGCACATAACAAGACACAGTTTCATTCATGCAACAACTGATAGCCATTATTTTATAAATGTACCTTATTTTTAAAAAGCAAAGGCTTCCTCTGAGTCCTATGTGGCCTATATTTTATACTTTGATGTTAAATTAAATACAGAGTCAATATGACATGCTGCTTTGGTGTAGTGCAAAATGGTATCAAGCTCATATTAACAAGGATGATGTCCTGGCCAAGATACACTGTCTATAAATCTGTTTATTTTGCACAGTGGAAATGAACAAAGAAAGATGCATAGTACAAGAAAGTCAATCAGTAGCCATATGAGAAAGCCTTAGGATGCTCTGTTCACCCCATTTCTGTCACCTAGAGATTTATCAAAGAAGGTGCCGTGTTCAAAGTTGTATTATGTGGGCCAAGTTGCATTTTCCTCCAAAGAAAATACCAATGACTAAGGGTTATACAGATAAAATCGTTTTCTGTTTTCACTAAAGCATATGGGGATCATGCATGACTAGAGAGAACATCCCATTGGCATCACTGCAGAAGTTATAGGTGTATCACCAGCCAACTGGCTTCTAAAAGAGAAAATGCCAGATTATTCTGCCATGATGCAGGCAAGATGTAATCATTCTGAAACCATGTGCATGGTTGAGTTCCATTTTTAGAGTTATTTGTTAATTGTAGACTAAATGGGCTGGAGATTCTAAGGGGAAAATCAAATGGTCTAATTAGATGGGAAGGTTGTACAGACTAAGGGAATAAACGGTGGACTGAGAGTTAGCTGATGCAAGTCCTGGGTCCTGCACTGTTGCTAACAAGCTCTAACCTTCATCAACTCATTTGACCTCTGTATCCTCATCTGTAGAGGAAGTTTGGCCAAATGACCCCTGAAGTCCCTTTTAATTCTAAGATTCTCTGGAGCAATAATCAGAATCTAATTGATCTCTAGATCTTAGTAAAAGAAACTCAATAATTTAGAACTACATTGCCTAATACAGTAGTCTCATGTGAATATTTAAATGGAAATATAAATTAATTAGGATTAAATAAAAATGAAAATCCAGTTTCTTGGTCATACTAGCTACAGTTCAAGTGTTAAATAGCCACATGTGGCTAGTGGCTACTGTATTAAATAGTGCAGATTATAAAACATTTCCATCATTGCAGAAAGCACTGATTTACAAAGACTGTTTTCCATCACCCAGAACCTCCTGGTGTTCTATAAATATTTGTGGAATGAATAAATGAGAGAATGAGACATGAATAAAGCCAATGCCAATACCAGTCTAACAAAGGGCTATCACCAAAAAATATCCAAAAAATTATGATGGACACTGAAAATAAAAATAAACTCCTATTCTATTCTTATATTCTTGGTGGTCATACCTGAAATAACATGTGCTGTCCTGCTTTTGCAATTTGAGAGGTAAGCTGGAAGTGGAAAAGAAATAGAGACAGGCACCTAAAATGGTTAATTTTATGTGTCAGTTTGGATAGGGTATATTACCCAGTTATTTAATCAAACACCAATCTAGGTGTTGCTGTAGAGATATTTTGCAAATGTGGTTAGCATCTACAATCAGCTGATGTTAAGTAAAGGAGATTACACTCAGTAATATGGATGGTCCTTATACAATCAGTTGAAAGGCCTTAAGAGTAAAAACTGAGATTTTTCCAGAGAAGAAGTTTTGCCTTGAAACTGCAACATAGAAATTCTCTCTCAGTTTCCTGCCCTACAGATTTCATATTTTCCAGCCACCACAACTGTATGAACTAGTTCCTTAAAATAAAAACATGCATCTCTATATATTATATGTTATTACTAAATAATCACATCTGATTATTTAATATTTAACCCACTTCCTGGTACCACAATCTATATCAGGGACAAATGATATTTAGCCTGCAGGGATCTAGTTTGTAATTATTTTGGTAAAATTTATAGAAAGTCTATCCAGTTGACATTCCTTATAAATTAGTGGCTCTCACAAGGTCCCATTTGTTTTTTACTGTAAAACTTTTTTCAAGATACCCCAAATGATGATGTGTGGTGGCCAGGTTCTCTTTCTTTTTAGTTGAACTTTCCTAGACTTAGGATGGGAGGCTCTTGCTTCTCTGTCTCCTGTGATATGAATACACTCATTTTTCTTCAATTGAAATATATATTTCTTATTGAGAAAAGCAGTATTGAAATGAAAGCTAGGGTTCTGGTGTGAGACACTGTGTAATATTTGTCAAGTTACTTAATCACCTAATACCTCAGGAATGCCTGCATGGCTCAGTTGTTTGAGTATCTGACTCTTGATTTTGGCTCAGGTCATGATCCCAGGGTCGTGGGACTGAGCCCCATGTTTGGCTCTGTGCTGAGCATGGAGTCTACTTAAGATTCTCTCTCTCTCTCTCTCTTTCTCTCTCTCTCTTCTGCCCCTCTCCCACACTCTTGCACTCTCTTTCTCTCTAAACAACAAAAACCACTCAACATCTCATTTTAAAAGAAGGGAATGTGACATTTTTGCTGATATTTGAACAAAAGAAAGAGTCATTCAGTGATCTTGATGGGGAGAGAGAGGATGTGGGCAACTACTGACCCAGACAAAAGAATCAGCAGGTGCAAAGACCCTCTGGAGAGAACAAAGAGTGTTCAAGAAGAAAAAAAAATGGTTTGGCTGGAGGCATCCCATACCTGAAAGTTTATGAGGAAAGACACATATCTTACACTTTATGTTAAGCTGCTTCTACCTCTAGCATGGTGACTCAATTTGCTGATAAATTGATTTTCTCTACTAGAACTTTATTCCCAAGTATAACCTATTTTCTGATATTCCTAATTCTATGCAATCATTTTCCACTAACTCTCTATGCATCCGAGTTTCTTTCACTCCCCATTTGGTTTTTCTGGTTTCCAGAATTTAATGGAAACCTATTATGACAGTGCCTCAAAAGCATTATACATTTTTACCTTTTACCCCAGAAGCCAATTATCCTTCCCATTCGTTACTCTGCTCAGAACTCCCTCCAATTCATCTCTCCCCTTTGCTGCTGAGCTAACGAAATGGAACAGCCCTTTTTATAAGAACAGTATTACCAAAGACCATCGGGACAATCTCCTCAATATGCTGTGACTTGGTGTTGTTTTGTGTGTGTGTGCCCCATCCCAGTCTGTTTATTTTCTGTTACTGAATCCCATTACAAACATAAATATGCTTTTCTGCCTGCTACTTCCATGCCATGCTTGCAGCCAGCTTTCTAGGATTTTCCTTGCTCACTTACTGTTTCAGATATTGTCTCCACAGGTGGTGTTGCCCTTTTTTGAATTGCATCTCAACTTCAATTCTGTCCATACTTTTTGCTATTTTATTTCTGCAGGCACTTCTCAATTATTTCTGTATTCAGTAGTGTCTTAAGGAATCCAGCCAACTGTGAGAACTTAATCCTAAATGAATAGACTCAGAGATTCTTAACTGCAATGTTCCCAAGGCAAAATTGCACTAGGAAACCTACTTTTTCTGAGATGAGGTGGAAGCCAAAGGCAGAACATTTGCAAACAGAGTCCCAAATGCCCTGGCCCATGAGCCTGGAGGCTTGCCTTTGAACTGGGTCTCACTCTACATTCTATGAGGCCTTGAACTGGCCATCTCCCCTCCCTGGTGCTGTTTCATCTTTTATAAAACAAAGACTAGAACTATTAGTGGTTTCCAAAGCTTCTTTTAGCACTGGAAACTTTTTTTAAAAGCACATTTATATTAATTCCAGTTGAACTCAGTGGACAAAAATGTCAGTGTTGGAATCTGGAGTTGAGCTCTCTCAGTCTTTCTACCTGCTCACACCCTTGATATTCCTCCATGGATCCCTTAGAACCCTCAAAATACAACTTACAGACTCTTGGACTAGATGACTCTGTAGGTCCATTTCTACTCTTTGGGTCCATAAGTAATAAGTTGTACCCCTAGGGGGAAGGAATGTGCAGAAATGAATACAAGAAGGAACTAAAAAACAGAGTATAGAAGAATCTAATTAGTGTTAGTTGAGGGTCTATTATGTCCAGGCATTGGTAAGACTGAGAAGTGGTCACAAGATCTTTACTAATAAAAGAAGATTCAGATGAATTCCCAGCGGAAGTTTATACAATTAACATATATCTATGCCAAAAGATAACCCAAACATCTCTGACATGAAACCAAAATTATATCTCAAATATAATTGATTTTCCACATCTTTTCTTCCTTAATTACAGTATGCCATCCATCCCTTCCCACAAGAGCATTACCGAGAATCAGGGTCCATGTGATATATTCAGTAGCAGTTTACCCCTGACACAGGTTTGGGGTAAGGAGGAAGCCATATTCTTTCCTGAGAATCTGATTCCATATAAAGGCAAAGGTTAAAGTAGGACAGATATTTATGTATTTCTTGTTAGTTAATGTTTGTTTATATCTATTTTCCAAATATTAGGTGCCAAATACTATTCTGAGCAATTTACAGTATTAATTTAATAACTTGTGCACATGCTCCTTGGAGGTTGGAAGTGTGTCAGAGTATGGTTTGCAGAAACCTGGGAGAAGAATTTTCCTTGACTGGAAGGTTAGATGAATCATAAGTCAGGGACAGGATATTGGCATTAGAAGCACCCAGTTGCCCCAGGCCTAGATGGAACCAGTTGTGTTCCATTTATCAACTAAAGCAGAAGTGTAGGATGATAGCAAGTAGGATTCATTCCTCACTGCAACTCTAATCATTTGGAAGCAACAACCTGGACATTTTCTAAGAATTATTCATCTAGGCTCAGCAAGAAGTGCCTTTATTGATATAGCAGTATCTGCCACGCACAGCAATGAAGAAAGCAATGCTCTCCTGATGTATTCACCAAACCCAGCACTTCTGCAGAGAAGGCAAGTTCTTCCTAGCCATGCAAAAGAGCAAAATTCAAACACCATCAGTGCAGAAGAGAGACTATAATATCACGACTGCACTCTCTCCTTTGCAGAATCCCCAGCCGCAACTCCAACCATAACAGCTGGTGTAAGAAAACAAAATGATGAACAAATGAGCCCAAAAATGTGCAAAGGAAGAGTTGAGAGCTGTTGCTGTCTCTACAACAGCCTAACATGTCAGCTCATCATACCCTTAGGAGAAATGTCCCTGACCAATCTTCTCCCAATGAGTCCTGACCTCCTGTTCTGTGATACTGCAGGTTTTTATACATTTACTTTGTAGTACTACACACAGCTTGTAATTACTTAAATTTATGGTCAGTTGAAGATCTTACATGCCTCCCACCAGATGATGAGCTCCATGAAGACTGAAACTCTGTTTTGCATCATTCACATCCAGTATCCACCTCACTTCCCAGCAAGCAGCAGGCCCTCAATAAATATTGAATATGTGACTAAGTGAATGAATGAAGCAATAGAATCTTGGAAAGACTTATTGACAGGTTTTGCCTGTCTTACTCTCCCATGGGCATCATTTGTACAATGTTGTTGTTTTAAAATGCACTTTGCAATTAACTCAGTTTGGGAGATGAGGAAAGCAGAATAATGTCAAGTTTGTTTATATCAAGCAAGTACCATTCTACGAAAAAATAAGCACATTTTTCTAACAATAAATCCTGTCCTCAAGAAATTTTTACTCCCTAATGTTACGAAAAGTTATTTTAATAGGATTTTAATAGGATAAAACTGTGGAACAAATGAAGAGTAGTCCCCCCGCCCCCACCACTAGCAATGACCAAACTTCAGAAGTGTATCAGCCAATATAATTCCTGCATCTAATATAATAACTTTGAGAGCTATGGGCAATCAAGGAGCAATGGGAGAGAGAGAGAGAGAGTGTGTGTGTGTGTGTGTGTGTGTGTGTGTGTCTGTCTCTCTCTCTCGATAAATAAACTAAAAACAAGTTTTAAAGGGGTGTCTAGATGGATCAGTAGGTTAAGCGTCTTACTCTTGATTTAGGCTCAGGTCATGATCTCAAGGTTTGTGGGTTCAAGCCCCGCATCGAGCTCTGCGCTGAGAGCATGGAGCCTGCTTGGGATATTCTCTCTCTCTCTCTCTCTCTCTCTCTCTCTCTCTCAAAAACTAAATAAACTAAAAAAAAAAAAAAACTAAGAAAAAAAAGAGCAATGGGAGAGAAATAGCTTAGAAGAAAGCCATCTCAAGACCAGATAGGACTTGGTAAGAATGGGGGCACATTCAGCTTATTTGGTTGAATATTCAAACCCCATCTCAACTCCCTGAATTTTCTTTTAAAATAAGCTGCTGAAGTTATGGGTCTAGAAGCTGTCAAGCCATGATCTAAGAGGAGTCACGGACATAGTCATCACCAGATATTTTCATTCCAAGAGAAGGAGGATACCTAGGTGTGCCCTACCTCATGACTAAGGGAGGGAGATGAAAGGAGAAAGAAAGTTGTCTATCAAACTCAAGAAAGCTGAGTTCCGTCCTTTTTTAAGAGCCTGATAGTAAGAGCTTATTTCTATCAGCTCCTTGTAAGGATACATTAAGGAGGGCTGAACTGGGCCAATGGCTCACTCCTTGATGCCTTTAGCTAAATAGGGGACATCTGATATATCTTCCAGCAGAATGCAAGCAATACTAGGAGCAGAATAAGCCAGGCAACCTGTGAACAACACCAGTATTCAAATGTGTCTTGAAGTAAGTTGTTTCTTGCTCCGGTCCCAGATGAAGAGACACAGCACAGATTGCACCAACACAGTGGAGCCTTGCTCAGGCAGCATCCATGGGGGCCTCACCTCAGTGTCTCCCAGGGACAACATGAGGAGCCCCCTCTAACTTGTGTCAGAGTCTCACCTGAAGAACACTTCTCTGTTTCCCAGGTTCAGCTTCTTGTCCTGTCTTCATAGGCTCAGCCCTGCTTCTCTGTCTAATCTATCTCTTTAGGTGTAGGCATGAACAGGCACTCAGGAAATGTTTGTTAAATGAGTGAATATTCCCATCGTCGTTCTAGGTCAGCTACATATTTGCAAAATGAAAATGTGGAGTCTCATTTAAAATTCAAGCAAGAGAGTGTTGTTAAGAGTACTAAGGTACAAAGCTTTCCCTTTTTTCCATATCTTCTCTCTCAACTTGTCATGATGTGTTTTTATTTGATGCTTCATTTGTTCTTAGAAAGAAAAATTAAAAATATAAGTTATTAGCTGAACTTTATAGCATGCAGTGAGTCTTAAGTGCAAATATAAGAGCACTTAGTTCATGTGTGGAATCACTGAAATTGCACAATTTGTATTTCATAGCTCATACAAGTATTTGTTTTTTATTCTTACCAGAACAGTGGAAACATCATGCAAAACTAACTGAACTGTTTTTATTTTACTCCTTGTTATAATTATTTTTTTGAATTTTATTTATTTTGAGAGGGAGATCACAAATGGGAGAGGGGTGGGGGGGGGGGTGAGAGAGAATCCCAAGCAGGCTCAGTGCTATCTGAGCAGAGCCTGAGGGACTAGATCTCATGAACTGTGAGATCATGACCTGAGCCAAAATCAAGAGTCGGATGCTTAACCAACTGAACGACCCAGGCACTCCTCACTTCTTGTTATAATTCTACCAGCACTCTCTACCTTGGGCTCATAGATGATTAAGGATAGTAAGGAAACTGAAAAGCAAGTGAACAGTGCGTTGTCCTATCCTTTTTTTTTCTCTAGGTTTTCATTTCAGCATAAGTGATTGGCTAATATAGGGAGATAAATAAGCAAGAAAAGCTGTAATAGGATTCCTTGGTCCTTTACGTTTCTTTGAACACCACTGCCTGTCCCTGAGAACCATAGTGAAGACCCTGTGAGCAATTACTCTAAGTCTCTCCAATGTACACAGTGTATGAGTGATTGGATCAGCCTTCAAAGTACCGCCACATCTAGGTTCAGCAGAATTGTTTTCACATAGCCCATAGAAATACCCTGATTTTATTTCCTTGTAAGATGTGTCTGTGTGGCTAGAGGTAAAGAGGAGAAAGACAATGAGGGAAATAACATGAGATATTTCTGTGGTCAATTCTTATCCATCATATTTCTAGTCCCAAGGGTTCTAAACTGATTAAACACAAATAAAACTCCTAACCACTGTGGCTTCGTGGGGTTCTACAGGGTTCATTTCCCTTACCACCAAGATAATTCAATTCAACAAATATTTATTGAATTTTACCATATGCTTGCTGTGTCAATGCCAAGACCAGCTAAGGAGGCAGGGCAGAAGCTGAAAGCCGGCTGTAATTCAAGATTTTCTTCCTGGGAACTACATGGATATTTAGCAAAATGGAATAAAAACCTTCTGAAAAGTAAAAGAAAGATTCTGTACAGAAAACCAGAGTCCCTATTTTCAGCGTGTGCACAATTGCACACTTCCTCACCCTGAAATTGGCTTTGTCAGTAGTCTTTCAAGATAAATTACAGAAAGAAAAGGGACTAGGGGCATGTTAAGGAACTTCAGCTTTCTGTCTCTTGGACTCATTGAAGCCAGAGAGGTTCCATCAGGAATTGGTGGTTGCAAATTCTGGGCAGACTGCTGTGATTTACCTTGAGGGCAAGTGGTCAGGCTTCTGCTGAGCTGAAGGGACTCTGTCGACCTAATTGCAAAAAAAAAAAAAAGATGTTTTCAGATTAATGGTAAACCAAATCTGACTTTTCTGTGTTCTAGAAGTGAAGAAAGGATTTTGAAAGAAACAGTTCATTCATCCACTCATCCTAGAAATATTTCTGAGTAGCTACTCTATATGTCAAGCATTGAGTTGGGTATTGCAACAAAACTATAAATAAGACATTGGTTGTTCCCAGATGCTACTCTCAGCCTAGTGGGGAAAAAAATCACATAAAAGGCAAATGCAATACAATGTGACAAGGATATAGAGCTAAGTGTGGGTGTTATGAGACATCTTAGATGCTTGCACAAAATCATCCCCCCACCCCTGCCGCCCATTCAGTAGCTTCTGGCACAGGGTGGGTGTTTAATAAATATTTGGTGAATGCATGAGTGAATAAGTGAAGACAAACTTCTCAGAGGACTTCATAGGTGAAGTTAGTCTTTAAAAAATGTATTTGGAGTTATCAAGATTGTTCCACACAGAAAGTACAAGTGCAAAATCCCAGGTGCAAAAGATAGCAAGACATGTCCACAAAAGTCCAAAGAGATAACTGTGGCCAGACTGTAGGGTGTGAGAAGGGGGACGTGAAAGATTTGCCTGCAGAAGTCTGCAAGAGTCGGGTGAGAAGGAGCTTTATATTTCATCTACGGGTATTGGACTCTATACAAAGGGAAATGTGAGCCCTTGAGAGGTTGGAAGCAAGGAAGGAATGTGATCAGATTTGTATTTTAGGAACCACTCTGGCTGCAGTATGACTATGAACTTTTAAAGTAGGGGCCCACCATTGGAGTGTATTGGCCAAAATGTTACAAGTGGCACAGCCATCCAATTTTCTTCCCCTAACCCTCTTCCAATGAACCAGAGTGCTCTTTTCTGAGGTGAAGCCCTAGCGGGAGTATTCACCTTCTTTCAGCAGAATTAATCCTCCTGACTCTTCCTGGATTACTCACAGTTGTGAGTTCCCAGAAACATATAAAA
This sequence comes from Leopardus geoffroyi, assembly GCF_018350155.1. Classification (NCBI taxonomy): domain Eukaryota; kingdom Metazoa; phylum Chordata; class Mammalia; order Carnivora; family Felidae; genus Leopardus; species Leopardus geoffroyi. The sequence continues at coordinate 92,641,860 of NC_059338.1, forward strand.
GAGCTTCATAAGAGTGATCCTGGGGACTCTCGGGTTGCCAGTCAGGAACCAAGTAAACAGCCCCATCCTTCCAACAAAATCTTTGTTTGGGAAATGGAGTGTCTGATTACAATCAATCCTCTATTTTTTACATCAAATGTGAGGAACATTCTAAACAGAGGTACGACTTGACTCAGTTCATGTATAAGGAAGAGAAAACAGTTCCAGACTTGTCAGGTTACCCATCATCCCTTATCCAAAATCCTCAGACTCTCTTGGTGTTACTTTGTTCTTTACGCTTGCCCACAAATACCTTAATCTTTTTTCTTATGTATCCACAAGAACATTTAAATTGTCTTTGACACCCTGGTACAATTATCCTACAGAAGCTCCTTATAACTAAGGGCACACATTTAAAGTTAGACTACCTAAGTTCAATTCCTGGACCTAACACTTATTATCTATATGACCTTGAACAAGATAATTCAACTCTCTGAGTCTCCATTCTCTCAGCTGTAAAATGGGGATAATAATAGTTCTTGTCTGCTAGGGTCATCCTGAGAATTAAATTGGTCAATTCATAAGAGCCCTTTAGAACAGTGCCAGTCACATAAGAAGGACTCAAGAAGTGAAAGCTATTATGCTGTTGATGGTATTTGTCCAGATAAGAATCTCAGGTTTTTGTCTACCTCTTTTTTGTACATACTCATCTGTCTCATAACATTTTAAAGGCAGTTTTAAAATAAGTTGCATCAGGTTTTAACTCTAATTGTACTTCTCACATTCAGAAACAACTTGCAATTCCATTTAATGTAGACATCAATAATGAAATCTCTAGAGGGTGAGTGATTTCTACAAATTTTTATTCATTACAGAGAGATGAGTAGGTATAATGGTGAGAAGAATTGGTTAGCAGATCAGAAAGAACATGGGTTTCAATCCTCTCTCTGCTGAGTACTATGAATAATAGAATCATCTTAAGAAATTTAACTAACCTCTGGTGTTCCCTATCTGTAAAAACAGGAATGTTGTGAGTGCTTAATAATAGAGTATATACAAACTTCCTGGCCAATAGCAACTGCTCAATAAATAGAAGTTATCATTATTTTTTAAACTTACTAAAGAGCCAAGGGGAAAATGTCGATTTTGTAGCCTAAGCCATTTCTCTTTCTCGGTTGTATGCATATTTGTTCCTGAAACAGGATGAATTCCCAAAACATCATCAAAGGACAGATTTAAGAGGCACCTGGGTGGCTCAGTTGGTTAAGCATCCAACTCTTGATTTCAGCTCCAGTTTCACGATCTCATGAATCATGAGATCGAGCCCTGCGTCGGGCTCTGCAACTGACAACACAGAGCCTGTTTGGGATTTTCTCTCTCTCTCTCTCTCAAAATAAATAAACTTTTTTAAAAAGGAAAGATTTTAACATTGAAAAAATAATAATAAATCTCTTTGGGGTTGATATCAGTTGTTTCACATAGCTCAGAGCCATTTTGTCTAACATGAACCTTTACAATAGTATCAGGAAGGAGTTAAACACCCTTAATCCCAAAATTCCTAGGTTATTATTTCACAAGAAGAGGAATCAAAGTCAAATTCACATGAAGACTCTCTTCTTCTTGAGTCCATGTGGCAAGATGTGCTTCATTGTAAGTAACTCATAGAGAAGCCAGTTATGTCTCTGGGAAAGACTGTATAAGAATCAGAGATTCTCATGAGCTTGGACTTCCCAACCTGCCCACTTTGGAGCAAAGCATTCACACCTAGAGAAAGACTGAATGCAGGGATTTATAAAACATAAGAAGGACCAAGGAGCCAAAACTTTCCCTGGGAAAGGTAGCTTCCTAAGTGGTCAAGAATGGAATTTCTAGAGAATGCATCTTGGCTTGACCAAGGCTATACAAGGGAGATTGTTGCGGAGATACTTATTAGGTGAAAAGAGAGATGGTACATCACCTTGGATCACCCTGATGAAACTACAAGTCCTTCCCCATTTCTCTTTATGTGATGCAAGGGTCAAATTAGACATAGAAAGTCCTAAAGGCCCACCTGTACTGCTCAGAAATTCAGGAATCCATTCCTATTACACAACTTGGGGAACAGTTACGTGGTCTTCTGCCACACCCAGGCAAATGGGCCACGAGAGTTCTCCTTGTGGATGACTTGGGAAGAAATTCTGACTGCCAGACTCCATAAGCATGAGGTATTAGGATAAAATTGCTTTATTATTCCCCCCTTCTCCACTTTTCCCCCTTCCCCAATAGATTTGGGAGAACCCTAGATAAAGAGAGTCCAGCTATACTTCATTGCCCTGAAGTTTCATCTATTAAATAGATCCACTATGCTACTCTCAGAGAAAATTACAGCCAAAAATATCTTAAGTCTAGGGCAGAGTTCAGTATGTAAAGGCTGTATTACTTAGTCTTTGTGTTCTTGTTCTGGGACTGACAAAGCCCCGAGGAGCCATCTTGAAAGTGTCCTAAAGATAGAGACTTGGATGAAGCTGCAGGAGCCCACCAGAAATACCAAGGACATGGTTGACACTGTGAGTATATTTATTAGTTAAGATAGCAAAGTTAGGCTGTGATGGAAGATTAATCCCAAATGTCAATGCTTAAAACAATAAAGGTTTATTTTTCATTCATGCCACATATCCACTTCAGCCTTTGCCATTTTGTAGCTATACCATCTGGAACAGTTACCTCTCTAAATGGCAGAAGAGAGGTGTCTTGGGTCGGGCTACCTGGGAGACAGATCAAGATGATTTCTATGCAGAATGCTTATCGGGCAGTAAACTTGGAATTAGCATCTACAAGAGAGACAGAAGTTGGTTGGGCAGAGAACTGTGATAGAATAACAACAAAGACCTTGGCTAATCCCATGGGAGTTCTGGAGCTTGAATGGTTGTTTAGAGTTGTCTCACCTTAAGACAAGGGGTCTAGGCCTTTATTATCCCTCACTGATCTTCTCCATTAATTCAGATTCCTGGACTCTACATTACTATTCTATACCATATATAGTATATTCTATACTATATATATTCTATACTATATTCTATACTATACTATATTCTATACTATACTATATATACTATATTCTATATATTCTATACTATATTATTTCTATTCTATGCTATATTCTATACTATATTATTCTATACTATATTCTATACTACTATAGAATATATATTTTTCTATACTATACTATATTCTATAGTATAATAATATATACTATTATTCTATACTATATATACTATATTATATACTATAGTATATATTCTATACTACATATTATATACTATATATATTCTATACTATACTATATATATACTATACTGTATTTTATAATATAGTATATTCTATACTGTACATATTATTCTATACTATATTCTATTCTATACTATACTATAGTATATATATTATATTTTCTATCCTATATATTCTATTCTATACTATGTATATATTATTCTATACTATATCCTATACTATATATATTCTATATATATACTATATATACTATATATATATATATATACTATATTATTCTATACTATATTCTATACATATATTATACTATGGCATCCAGTTCTCTTCAAATTGTATATTCTCATATTTCACATCATCATAATAAACTTCCATGCCTGGACACCTGCTAATTGCCTCTTATTGGGTCTTTCAGATGGGTCTTCTTAACCACGCACCTGATTCAATTTCTGGTAACTGAAACCCTGGAACCTTGGGACTCAGCCAAGACCACTAAACTGGAACAAAAAGAAACAGATACTTTCTCAACTTTAAAATTCATTGAAAGCATATTTTCTGTGATCAGCTATTTTTCCCCTATTAATCACTTGATTCTTTCTCACTATCTTTGTAAATACACCTTACTTTTCATCATTAGAGAGATATTACATACTTCATCTGGACAGTGCCCTGTGCTTTAAGGACCTGGGCCAATTATAATTAAAGCAGGATATGGATCACTGCATATATGGCATTAGTCCTTGGACACTAGGTAGCTATTAACCTACTTTAATAATTGACTGAGACTATTGATTCTTTAAATATAGCTATATGTTTCTATCTTAGTGGAACCAATTATAGTTTATAAGCCTATTGAAGAACAGCTGACTTCTCAAAACTATCTCAGGGAGATGAGAAATCATGAATGACCACTAAAAGACCTCTAACCCCCTGGATGAATGAGGCTGGACTGCTGTTTGAGTCCAGCTCAAACGTTCCATGAGTATTTCCACTGAAATAGTACCTAGAGATGGAGAGAAAGTATGTGAAAAGCAGGAAAAGCTATTGAATAAGACTTCCCTATTATTTCACTCATAACTTTTTTGGGTCCCTGAGGAATTTGAGTCTGTCACCCGTGATATAATCACTCTAGCCAATAATAAAATACAGATGGCTCTGCAGTTAAAAAATCAGTGACTTTGATGAAGATATTAAAGTAGGTATAATGAAACTGGACTAAATATTTGGGTAAAAACAGTTTCTGCAAAGGCAAATATTTCTTAAACAAAACATAGTACCATGAACAAAATTTTAATGGGGTTTGTAAAATTCTATCAGATATAAGTTTAAGAAGATCATTGATTATGAAGCAAAAAGAGAAAGGAATTGCATCTTGTCTGTGCCACCTTCTCATTATGTTCCCTTGACTTCCATTTCCTCACCTTTAAAATAAAGATAATGATTCAGGGATGTGTATAATGTATACAAAGTGCCGAGCACAGCACCTGGAACAAATAAGGGCAAAGTAATTGGAGCTATTCATTCTGTCAGGATGTTTTCAGCTATAAATAACAGAAATTTCAACTCAAGGTAGTCTAAATAACAAGGAATTGAAATGGCTCCATAACTGGAAATCCAAAGTTGGGGTAGAGTTGACTTAACTGACTCTGTTTCTTTGTAGATATCTTAATTCTGTCCCTTGCCATGTGCCAACTTCATCTTCAGGCTGGTAGCTAAATGGCTGTCCAGTTGTGAGCCCCAAAATATTCAGAAGAAAAGACCTGCATTTTTCATTCTCTTTTTTTTTAACATTTTACCAAATGTATTTATTTATTTGTTTTAAAATTTTATTACTGTTTATTTATTTTTGAAACAGAGACAGAGACAGAGGGTGAGCAGGGAGGGGCAGAGAGAGAGGGAGACACAGAATCTGAAGCATGGACCTGCATTTTTCTAAGACCTTTTCCAGAACCCTAACTTTTCTTCATGCCCCATTGGGTCAAAAGTCTGTGCCATTTTCTTGCTGCTAGGTGAATGTTCTGATCTGATTGGCTTAGTCCTGTGTTCCTAAACCGATCACTAGCAAGGAGAATGTTACCATGAGTAGCTTAAAATAACCAAAGATCACTACTACAGTTGAGTAGTTCGCCTGCAGCACAAGGGCTTCTTGGAGGAGGTGGTAGATAATCTGGACAAAATCAGGATTCTGTTATGAAGGAAGTGGATAATAAATGTTGTGTAGGTAACCGAAAATGCCCAAGAAAGGGAATTTATAATTTGTGGAATTGAGGTCTTACTTAGACCTTTTTATGTACTAAGTAGTATAATATAATACAATATAATACAATATAATTAATATAATATAATATAATAATATATATAATATAATAATATTCACAATAGCCCTGTGAGGTGGGCTTTATGATACCCACTTTGCACACAAGGAACTGGGTGTCAGAGAAAAAAATGTCATGGGTCACAAATCTAGAGACTCGTTAAGAGCCAGAGTTACACCTCTGTGACTCGTTCCTTTTCTGTACAATGAGAATAGCAAAGTACATATCTCATAGGGTTTTGTGAGGATTAATTTGAGTTCCTACATGTGACATGCTTGGAAGAGTGCCTGACACACAGTAAGCAAGTTATAAGCTCCCTCATTGTCATAACTTCATTTCATAGAATCTAAGAGTCCATCAGTGGTAAGAAACTCCATTATTTTCCATTACTACCCCTAAGAGTAAAGAAAGAAATACTTCTGATTAAACTATAACCTAGGGCATTCTTATCACTTATAATTTTGTATTATATTTATTGGAAGAATGCTTTTGGCTTAATTAAACATAGATTTTTTTATTGTATATCAACTTTGTGCACACATAAAAAGGAAAATGGAAGTGAAATAAATTGGTTAAGGTACTTCTAAAACCACTTCAAAACTCAGAATCCTAATCTTCACCACTTTCCAACTTGGAGTCATCGGTCAATATCCAACATATTCCACGCAACAGCCTCTGTCCCAGAAAGAGTGCTGGTGATTAAGCCTTTCCTAAAATAACTCGTAATACTATGAAAAGTGTTTACTGAGGGTCAGACTAACATGGTTTTGTGATTATGTAGAGTTAATTTTCTTTGATCCAGCTCTAGAAGTATTGCCAATACTCAGGATAACAATTGGTTTATAGTAGTTAAGAGTTCTCTTCTCCAGTCTCCAGGATTTCCTTCCATGCTGTTGCCACCTATTCAGCATGTTTTGATGCTGACACCGTGAATGTATGTATGGGCAATTCTAACCTTGTCACAGCTACTGCCTCCCTAAGACAGATTATAAAATGCCATGAACTGAAAGGTGCATCCCAGTTTCAGATATCTTAAAATATGAAGGATGTGAATCTTGCAGTTGGTGAAATAAAATACTCTTATCCTTATAATTATCTTTATTCTTATTATTTTTTAATCATTGACATACAATGTTATACTAGTTTCAAGCGTACAACCTAGTGATTTGACAATTCTATCTACTATGCAGTGCTCACAATGATAAGTGTAGTCACTATCTGTCACCATACATTATCACATTAGTACTGACCACATTCCCTATGTTGTGCTTTTCATCCCCATGACTTATTTATTTATAACTGGAAACTTGTACAGTCTAATCCCTCTTTCACCCATCACCCACCCGGCTCCTCTCTAGCAACCACCAGTTCTCTGTATTTATAAGTCTGTTTCTGTTTTGTTGTTGTTTTTGTTGTTTGTTTTGTTTTTTAGATTCCAAGTGTAAGTGAAATCTGGTATTTTTCTTTCTCTGACTTATTTAACTTGGCATAATACTCTCTAGGTCCATCCATGTTCTCATGAACAGCAAAATTTCATTCTGTTTCAAGGCAGAATAATATTCCTGTGTGTGTGTGTTGTATATGTATGTATATATATATATACATATGTATATATATGCATGCATGTGTGTATATATTACATCTTCTTTATTCATTCATCAATCAGTGGGCACTTGGGTTGCTTCTATATCTTGGCTATTGTAAATAATGCTGTGATAAACAGGGATGCATATATTTTTTTAAGTTAGTATTTCTATTTTCTTTTTTTAGTGTTTATTTATTCTTGAGAAAGAGAGAGAGCACAAGTAGGGGAGAGGTAGAGAGAGAGAGAGGCGGGGGGAGACATAGAATTTGAAGCAGGCTCCAGGCTCCAAGCTGTGAGCACAAAGCCTGATGCGGGGCTCAAACCCACGAACTGTGAGATCATGACCTTAGCCAAAGTCGAACACTTAGCCAACTGAGCCACCCAGGCACCCCCATTTTCTTTGAATAAATACCCTATGAGTGGGATTACCAGATTGTATGGTATTTCTATTTTTTAATTATTTGAGGAATCTCCATACTGTTTTCCAGAGTGGCTGCACCAGTTTGCATTCCCACCAACAATGCATGAGGTTTTCTTTTTCTCTGCATCCTCACCAGCACTTGTTATTTCTTGTGATTTTGATTCCAGCCATTCTGAGATGTGTCAGGTGATATCTCATTATGGTTTTGATTTACATTTTCCTAATGATTAATGATGTTGAACATCTTTTCATATTTCTGTTGGCCATCTGTATTTCTTCTTTGGGAAAATGTTCAGCCTCTCTGCCCATTTTTAATCAGGTTACTTGTTTTTTGGTTGTTGAATTGTATGAGTTCTTTGTATATTTTGGATATTAACTCCTTATGGAATATATCGTTTGCAAATATCTTCTCCCCTTCAATAGGTTGCCTTTTAACTTTATTGATGGTTTCTTTTGCTTTATTGATGGTTTCCTTTTTACTTTGGGGTATTCCCAATAGTTTATTTTTGCTTTTGTTTTATCTGTCTCCAAAGACTATAGCCCTTATTGTTAAACCCAAATCAGATGTCAGTAGCAACATAGTGCTAATCAAAAAAACAAAAACTGAACACAAATTGTATTACACTTCATTCTTACGGAGAAAGTTAATTAAAGGAAAGAGACACCAAAAAAGGTCACACTGGGAAAGTATCATGTTTTATTGATTAGAAATAATAAACACAGAGATTTACTTTGGCAAGCCATCCTAAGAAACTTTTTTCTTTTTCTTTTTAGAATAGGGCAAAGAATCAGAAACTTTGAAGTGCAAAAACTATTGAAATGTCCATCTAAGGCTATCCCTTTGTCATCATAGGCAAGAGCCTTGACATCTGTATTTTTAACAAGCTCCTCAGGAGATACTGAGGCTTAACGTGTGTAGAATGAATAGACCACCAGTGGCCAATGCACAGTTAGGCAACTTACAGGAGCTCAGACAGGAGCCACTTAAAAGGGCACCCTAGTAAGAACGGTGTCTGCCTTGATGCTTAGATTCATAGAGTTAATGGAGAAGGAAAAACATTGCTTCTCACATTTCCTTTTAAAACTTGCTCTGTTGGGGCGCTTGGGTGGCTCAGTCGGTTAGGCGTCCAACTTCCACTCAGGTCATGATCTCGCGGTTTGTGAGTTCCAGCCCTGCCTCGGGCTCTGTGCTGGCAGCTCCGATCCTGGAACCTGCTTCGGATTCTGTGTCTCCCTCTCTCTCTGCCCCTCTCCTGCTCATGCTCTGTCTCTCTCTGTCTCAAAAATAAATAAAACATTAAAAAAAACTTGCTCTGTTAAAAACAAAAACTCCTTTCTGACTTACTGATTGCTATTTTAATGACTGCTTCTTTGGTCGAAAATTGGTATTAGTTAAGAATACAGTCTCTTAAATGGAAAGACTCCTTTAGGAACCATAGACAAAACACACCTGTAGGTCAAGTCTGAAATTTCACAGATGGGATGATGGATGGTGCCCGTGTCTGTGAGACACAATCACCAACATTCCAGGAAGCATGAGGGATAGGCAGGTGGTCTCTTGAATGCTACCTCTTCTAATAGCTTTCCAGAGTTCAAAAAACATCTTAGTAGTTCTTTAAAAGGCTTATAATTAGCTATGTCAGCTAAGACTATTTAGAACCGTAGAACATATCCTACCAAGAATTGTCACAAGAATACTACTTTTCTTTTTTAATGCCAAGATGTCCCTTCTAAAGATGTCACAAATGTCAAGGTTTCCTTTATTAATTTCTGCTGCACTTTGTTAATTTAGTTTGTCAGTCAGCCAGTCTACCAGTATCTTTTACATTCCTACTCTTTTCCAGGCTCTATAATAAGTGCTGCCAGAAAGAAAAATGACTAACACTTGCCGCTCCTTCCTGAAGAGACCAGAGTCTAGTGGAGACAAATAAATAGATAATGACAGGAAGAGAATATGATGTGTAGTTTGATAGAAAGAAGCATAAGAGTCACAGAAGTAACTGAACCCAAACTTAAGAACTGGAATAAGTCTGTGTTGGAGGAAAGACCATTTGCTATGGTTAATTATAGCCTGGTTCTCCCTGGAAGTTCTCAGTCTATTTTTTTTTCCTTTTCCTTAGGTAGTCAGAATACAAGACAGGGCGTGTGATAACTATGGCAGACAGCTTTGCAATTTTCTTCGCTCCTCTTGATGAGTAACTCTATTTCTTATAATTCTTTGTAGTTTAACTTTTTGAAGTACCAAGAAAAGGCAGAGGGAACTAGTTTCGTATCAGATTACTTTTGTGTGTGTGTGTGTGTGTGTGTGTGTGTGTGTGTGTGTTTTGCCTTCCCAAAAGGGGGGGGTGGGGGGGAAACAGTAGCTCTTCCATTTCAGTAAATACAGAAAAACAGACTTATTCCTTCTCTTGAGGTATTTATTCAACGAGCAATGTTTGGAAATTGGTATCACCTGGATGCTTTGATAGGCCATGGTTGGGATAAACTTTATTTAGCATACTTATCCTGAATAGCAATTAGAACCCAGCAGACTCTGGATGAAGAGCATACAGAGATTTTTTTTTTGTACTATTTTATTTTGTAACTTTTTAAAGCTAGAAATTATTTCAGATTGAAAAGTTTAAAATATATATGAAAAAGGAAACAAAGAAAAAAGGAAGGTAGCAGGATTTCACCAGGAAGGGAAAGGCAGAAAAAGGTAGTGAGAGAGGGAACTCAAGTAAGGGTATAGAGACATGAACCCACATGGTGTATCCAAGTATGTAGTTTAAAAGGCTGGAATATAAGATATCCAAGGCATAAGGGATAGGAAATAGCATGAGCAAATATGACTCTAAGGAGACAAGATCATAGAGGAACTTGTATACCATGCTAAGGTTTTTTTTTTTTGCATTTTGTAGGGTTCCAAACCCCAGTGAAGTGTTTGCAACAGAAAAGTGACTTGATTACATTTGCATTTTTAAAAGATCACTGGTGTCAATATGGAGATTTAATTGGAGGAAGATGAAGCCAAGGATGAGGCAACCAATAAGAAGGCCATTTAAATAATCCAGTAAAAGATTATGTGGAATTAGAAAATCATAAGACAACCCAAATTATGATTCAAACATGATTAAAATTGCAGTTGAAACCACAGAGCACATATCACAATGGCATTTTATGAGATATCTCAATAGAAAGGAAAGTTTTTGGCATTCGAGCCCTTGAAACCACAAAGCACTGAGCTAATCATGATTTATTATAAAAATATGGAAGAGAGAAAAATATTTGTAAATCCTTTACTACAAAAAGTATACTAAATAAAAAGAATTATTCAGCCGCAGTGAAAAAAAAAACTAAACCTATCGTACTCTATATATTGTTACTATAAAATTGAGATTCTGGCCAGTTTGCTAAAAGGGGACAAGGATTTCCTGTAATACTTTGCTTTCTAATCACTAAGATTTGTAATTTTCTCCTTAATATAATCCTTAATTCTAAGTTGTTGCAAGTTTGTTTTGCATGTCTGTGATTAGATATGTTTTACTCACTATATGTTTGTTTACAGGAATTTGCACTTACTACATTATGAGGTAGAAAATTGAGTTTTCTCGTTGAAATTGTAGTTTACACTGACTTCTTTCTGGAATGCTTCTACTGTATAAGATGCATGAATTTTAAGTGTTGATCCTTGTTGTTGGCTTTTTTCCCTATAGACATATTTGAGAATAAAATCTAATGCATGATTCCACAACATTCATTCAAACCAGGTCTGTTTCTTCCACAATGACAAGAAGGCTAACCTAGAATTCAGATGGTCATGGAGAGAATCAGATGTAGTTAAGCAATGTTGTAGAGGCAGATAAATGGGTCCCACTCTTTATAAGATAATCAATGATGAAAGAGTGGGAGATACTTCCCAGATTTCTGTCTTAAGTGATGAGGAATGTAGCAGTGTCATTAACCAAACTGCAGGAGAAAGAGCAGTTTCAAGAGATAAGTATCACTTCAGATATATTAAATTGAACATGCCTTTAGTTACATTCAAAAGCATATTCAGCAGGTACTTGAAAATATGGATCTGAGCTTAGGAGAGACACTGGAGTTGGCAATAAAGATTTGAGGATTAACAATGTATTAGTGACAGCAATTGCTATGACACTGATGCCCATTGAAATAACAATCCTTTACATTTGTAGAGCATGTGACAATTTTTTAAGCACACTTACCATATAATATCTCATCTGAGGTAGGTAGTTCAAAATTACTCCCATTTTACATATGAATACACTAAAGACTAGATAGGTTAACAGTTGCCCAAATTCACAAGTCCACCTTAGACACAGATCCTCTAATTCTAGTACCAATGTTCTTTGTATTGTTCCATATTGACTTGATGAAATCATTGTGTGCAAATCTGTGGGAAGGACTGTGGCATTAAATACTATGCTCTCCCAACTTGGGTAAACCTAATCTTTCAGAAACAAATGTTGAATTCTCCATCGCACTAGAATTGTAACTAATTAAGCACACATAAACTTACACATGCTTAATTCTGAAAGTTCTGTAGGTGTTTTTTACCATCCTCCCACAGTTGGGATCTGCTTCCTTCATGTACTTCTGGAAGTTTCCCACCCCTTGTCATGGGGGAAAAAGGAGACTTGGAATTAACTAAGTGCTATATTGCCCTCTACTTGCTCTCCTGTGGCAAGAAGAATTCACTTGTCCTATGCCATTTACCTTAATCCATAAACACATAGAGAGGACAGAATGAGTAAACTGTTGGATCCAACATGTCATTCTTAGGGACTCTTCACGAAGAGTTGATAGGGAATTTAGGTGGGCACAAAATCACAGACGAGCAGTGTCATCCACTGTGCCATTGAATTTGGCGATCTAAGTTACTCAGACCAGAATGTTCTCTAACCTAAAATATATCTCTTATGGAGAAACTGGTTAAAACTCGTAAGTATGAGGTTATTTATTTTCTAGGGGGAAAGAGTTTTGAATATTTAAGGTGAAATGGTATTGAATGGGATGAATAGGATTTCAGAAGAAATTTTTTAAAGAATGTGGCCTACTTAAAGGCAAAAAGCAAGAACTATTTGTGGAGTGGAAAGAAGTAGTGAAGGACTCAGAAAAGGAAACAAAAGCAATGCTGCTAACAAAAAAAGCACTGGTCTTGGAAGTAGCGTGCACTCAACCGTGCAGAATTGCATCTACTTTAAAGTACAAAATGAACATTTTTCAAGTGGAGCCACAATAGTGGCTATTGAAATGCAGCAAAATGATCCAGAAATCAAAAGATATAAAGCAATCTCAGCAACTGAAATAAAGCTCCAGACACACTACTCCCAATCACACATAAATGTCAGACGCCATATATTTTATACCCAAAGATAGCATTAAATTTAATGGGAATTTTACATGCACAAAGACTCTGGAGTTTGGACACATGAAATGAAGATTTGAATTGCTAATTTTCAAGAATGGATCAGGGGGACCCCTATAAGCCTTGGAAAAGTAAGACTTGGGATTTGAGCAGTTTTTCTTTGGTGGGTGTAGATTGCTATTGGCTGAGTAAGATGTTCTCAGTTGGACTTCCCTTTCTATGTCCCTTTAATGTAGAGACTGACAAAGCATCTCATACAGATGGGTCCATAAAACATCTGGAAATAAATGAGGAAAATAAAATCAAAGGTAGGTGATGACAGAAAGAAAGAAAGAAAGAAAGAAAGAAAACTGCAGGGAAGAGTAAGGCATTATAAAGGAGAGTCAGACAAAGGACTTGAGATAAGTAAAGAATATAAACAATTGGACAATCTTTTTGTGTTGATCTGGTAAATCTTATCCTTATTAGATATATGCTAGACATTAAGAAATAAATATTATCTCTTACAAAACACAAAAAGAGATAAGAATAAGCATATTCTAATAGTCAGTATCATTTGGGATAGATTTCTTTTAATGCATTCACTATGTCTGCATTTTTCCAAATAAGCATGCTTATTTTTATGGGAAAATGTCTTATTTTAAATAGGCATGATTACTTTCTAAGAAAAATCTTACAGTTCAAGCATCACCAGCATCTATAATAATGGTATACCCCACAATTTAGGCCTACACAATATCCACATTGTTGAAAGAACTGAATACGAGTTAGAAGATCTGGTTTCCAATTCCTATTGGAATTTCTATTACTAGCTGTGCAATTTGGGCAAATCACTTTCATTCTCTAAGCCCCCACTTCCTAATAGATGAAACTTAGATGTTAATGGCCACCCACTCCATTCACAGAGTAGGAAGAATAAACAATAAAATGTATTTCCGACTACAGTGACATCTACAAAGTGTTAGTGTGGTATAAACAATGCTAAAATGCACAGTAGATCAATTTCGTCTACAAGAGTCACATTGTAATAGTCTTCACATTGTTTTTTTAATAATGTGCCATAATGTATTCTTCTCTTTAAAAATGCAAAAACACAAAAATCACATAGAAGGAAATGAAAGTTAACCATAAATATTACCATCTTAAAAAAAACTGTTAATTTTTTTAATATGTATTTTTATGGTGATATATGAATGTTGTGTCAGGCAGAGAATAGGTAGAAAAATGAATTCTGAGAAGGAGGATTGAAATAAAGAGAGTTAATGAAGGGACTGCTTTCAGAAGTGTGGGCAGAGTTAAGGGATTAGACAGGGCATGGTGAGGCACACAGAGCTAGAACAGGAACAGAGCTAGAACAGGAAGCTAATACCACCCTCTCTCTGGTTAAAGGCCACGGAGAGAAAAATACAGCTACCTGGCAGGAGCTGTGGTTACGGAGAACCATAAATTGATACAAAAGAGGGAAGAAATCAAACACTGGATCACTTTCTTTGCCAACCCTCCAATTTTACACTAATGCCTTCCATTGGCCAAAACCAATTCTAAGCCCTCTGATGAAGAAGCTCCCCAAATACCATCTATAAGAGTCAGTCTCTTCAGGCACACAACAAAGCAGTCAAAGATGGAAAGTCAATCTGATGGGAAGCTGATGGGAAAGTCAAGCAGAGAACAATTAGAATGTATATTAAAATGGAAAATAGTTGTGTTTAGTTAGTTTTGTATATTAATCTTCCAGTTAACATTGTATCAATGACCATGTCCCCATATTACTTAAAGTCTTTCCTGTGGCATAATTTTCAATGACCTCATAGCATTTTATCAACAGGATATATTACAATTTATTGGAAATAATAAATTATTTCTTTTTTCTCTTCTAAATATCCTATTTATATATCAATATTTTTTATTTATCTCAGAGTGACCTTATAACCCCTTGGATTTAGGATAACTTGATTAAAGATCTAAAGTTCTTGCTCCATGTGCCAAATTCTCTTCCAGCAAATACATGAGTGTGCCCATTTTAGTACAAACTCACCAATACTAGGAATTTTCATATTTTTAATTTTACCATTTCGATCAGCAAAGAAAAACCTATCCCATTTTAATTTGCATTTCTTTTATTAGTAGTAATATTAAACATGTTTTCAATTTCACTATTTCTTCTGTAGGAAACCAAGTTCCTGCCTTTTTCTGGTCCTTCTTTTACAAGGAATCATTTACAAGGACATTTGAAATAAGATGTTCTGCTATCAGTTTATTCTCTAGTTATTTTAAGTATATTTGTTTTATTGCCACAAATTATTTTCTACCATTTTTTTTAATTTCCAAGGCATAGGTTTTTAGGTGAAATTCCAATTTAAAAAATCTTTGAAGCTTAGAATTCCTTATTGTTTTGTAAATATAAAGTAATAATTTTGCTGCACCATCCACCATTGACATCTGGGATGAATTATTTCAAATTTAGGAAGACAGAATAGAGTGAAGATGGGTAGATGATTTTTCAAAGCCATTGAAATGATACTTTTTAATAACCTACTCTTCAGGTAAATAAACTAAGATCCCATGGCAGATTGGAGGAAACATGGCCACAATATTTGCTAACTACTCCCTTCTAAAGGTGAAGCATTTTTCCCCACCTCTTAAATCTGGGCTGGCGTTGTGTCTTGCTTTGACCGATAAATAGAATATGTCAGAAGTGATGTTATGGGGATTCTAGAACCTGGGATTTAGGAGACTTTGCAGTTTCTGCTTTCACCCTCTTGGACCACTACTATGACCTAGCTACAGAAGGAAGCCTGTCCAGCTTAGCAGAGTAAGAGGCCATGTTAAAGGAGAACTGGGTGCCTTTGTCTGCAGCTGGTACCACTAATCAGGCTTCCAGCTCAGCCAGCCCTCCAGTTGAATGTAGCCATTCGAACAAGTTCAGGCAAAATCAGTAGTGGAATCACACAGCCAACCCACAGTATTGTGAGAAAAAATAAATCATAGTTGTTTGAGTCACTAGAGTTTGTCGTGGACTATTTCTCAGGAATGGTTAATAGATACAGATCTCATAAGAGGATATGTTTCTGAACCACTGACTGCTTTCAGTTGTGTCCTACAATACAGATGCAGGAAACAATAGAACATGAAAGCTTTCTCCTAGAAGTAAATGAAGAAACAGAATGTGAAAGAATCACATACAAGTTGATAAAAACCAAGATATGTTAGTTTTTGAGAGGAAGAGTTGATTAATAAAATTAAATTATATGTGTAAACCACATGACAACTAAAGGGTAAATCAACTTCCAGGGCATGTGTGAGCTTCTTTGGATCCATCCTCCCATGGAAAAGCCACGTTGCCAGTCTGTCCAGCTCTGGGCACCTGAGGTGCTTCAGGGCACAGAATGTAGCCACTGTGGAGAGACAAAGCTGGTAACCCATGGGTCTTCCTAGACCCACCATATTCTACAGCAGAAGTCTGAAGAATTCAAGAATTCTAAATTCATATCTGGTCTTCCAAGTTATAATGAAGGAATATTCACCAGGATAAGAAGACAAAAATTTTAAGTTTATTAACTTGACTTGAAACTAAAACATTCAGCTCTGTGTTACCTTGGCCTCTGCCGCAGTCTTTTCCAGGGCTCCACAAGTGTTACAATTAGTCCTAACCCTCTAAATTGCAGTCCGTTGATCCCTAAGGACACATCAATATATTCTTTCCCATCACATGTTCACTTTCGATTCTAATATTTTCATCATTTGAGTTTCAGTTGAACAAGTTTTGACTTAGCACTTGCTATGTACTGAATAAAAGGTGGTGCATGATAATTACTGAAATAACTCTTTAGTTAAAAATAAATATCCCCAATATTTCAAATTTTGGAACACTATGAGATGGTATTGCAAATGCTGATGTAACTTTAAGCAATTTTGTTTGCTTTTTATAGCCTCATTTCTAATTCCTTTTTAATAAGTATCTGAAATGTAGTTGAGATTGTAGCTATTCATTATAGTTTTCTTTTACTGTGTGTATTTCCTTGTGTGTGTGTGTTTTAATGGGTTTTCTTTGCTCTGTAATAAAATAAAAAAGTAAAAAACACTCAAACAGTATACAAAACTGTGAAAGTATTCTATGGCTAATTCCCTGAGCCAAGAAAGTAGCAAAATAGTTGGCAAGAAAGGGAGGATTCAAGAGATACTTGAGAAGAAAGTTACTTGATACTTGAGAGGCAAGACCTGCGTAGAAGGTGAGGGTTGAAGAGAAGAGAGAGAGGAAGAACCAAAAATGATGACCAGGCTTCGGGTTAGAGCATTAAGAAGGTCATGTTGCTCATTGAGATGGGGAACACCATGAGTAGGGAAGCAACTGAGAAAATTAAGATACTAATTAAATGCCCAAATGCTTCATGTGGAGAATGGATGAGGTGGCAGAAAGTGCTATCGCAGTATGACTCTTCTTCTAATTGATTAAAGCCATGATCATCCCCATGTTAGAATCATCATCCTGTTTGGTCACTTTTAGCATGTCTATTTGGATCTGAAGCCCATTTCTTGCTTTTATTTTGCCTGGTATTCCATTTAACTAGTAAAGCACTCATCCTACAACACTACAGACAGACTCCGAGGACTTGACTCCTAGAACCCCTGTTGGAAACACTACAGGGAATGAAAACTGGGTTCGAGTCTGGCTGACTGCTGTGCTTCCTATTAATGGATAGAAATGTAATATTCATTAAAAAGAATTCAGACTTCAATCGCTCTAATAATCATGAGCTTCTTTCATCAATGCATAATAGAACAAAAAGATTGATTTTCATTAGGAATGACTTTCAACATTTTTTTTACTTCTTATATAAAAAATAAATCTGTTCAAAGTCTTATGAGGTCTGAGATATTTCTGGTCTGCTTGGAAACAGTAGGCAAGTTTTTATACAGTTGTTCTACTCTTCACCAGTGTAGCCAATTTAGAATATTCCATTATCTGGTGAAATTTAGCAGCCTAAAATTGCTTTCAGTTAAGAAGCCCCTCACTTCTCTCCTGCTTACAAAAATATTGTTTTTTAAAAGGACATTTAGTATGACTAGGACATTGTGTGCCTTCAAGTTTTTCCTATAGTGGGTTATGAGAGAAATGAGGAACAGGAAATAGTCATCAATGAAGTTACTCCATTGCCCATATAGAGTCCCCCAAAGTTAGAAAATGAATACTTAATATTTTCTAAGTGTCAATAAAATACTGAATATTTTCATCAGAATAAGACCTTGTCCATAGGCATCTGTATTTTCAGGGGGTCAAAGACATGTGACTCCTCCAGAGTGCATGGCCGCTTTAGATTGTATAGACTTTCCTTGTGATTTTAAAATGGATTCTTGTTAAATTTGAAAACCTGTCTAGTTACAGACTCAAAAGGGTAGAATTAAAAGGACCCAAAGAAATCACACAATTTGACTTGGTCAGTTACAGCATCACATTCTCCTGGCCATCGTGATTGATCCAAGGATGGACACATGACCCAAAGCAGTGTGACACCTGGAGACTGAAGCTGGGAGGGGATCACACATCCAGCCCTCTTCTGTTTATAAATGTTCCAAGTGTAGTGAATGAATGATGTTTGTTGGTGTGTACTAAAGTTTTACATATTGAATACATGGATGAAAAACTGAGGCCTAGAGAGATTGCATAGTTTTCCCAAAGTCACAGAGAGATGAAGTGATAGTAAGGACTCTATCAAAAGAGATTTTTCCCTTAAAAAGTGGCTGAAGCATGAAAATAGCCTATTGATTCGTATGACTAAAATCTAGCAGAGAAGGCTTCAGACACACTGGATTCAAGAGCTCAAAAGGTGTCAAGGCTTGGCTTCTCTTTATCACTCAGCTTTGTCTTTCCAGGTCATTAGCTTCACCCACAGGCTTCACAAGGTGATCACTAGAAGTCTAGGCCAGCCTCTTCCTATGGCCAAAAGTCCCAGAAGGGGAGGGGAAAAAAGCATGCAACTTTCTCAGGGGTCCTAGCACAAGCCTCATTGGGTCTCATTGACACTGACTGGGTCATGTGACCAGTCTTCGATCAACTGCTCTGGCTGGGAGATTGTGATATTCTGATTGGCCTACTCTGTGTCACATGCTCACTCTGAGCCAGTGAGAGTCAGCTCCATCTGAAGAGATGCATGGAAGAGAGCAGGGTCAGAGTGGTTCCTGAGGGAGAATCATTCCATTAACCAGAAAATACTGGATGGTTAAAAACTACAGATGACTACTACAGCAGCCAAGCAGTGTCTGGATCACCAACAATCACTTCGAGAAAGAAGCTATTTCCTCTACTCCTTTTTGCCTTATAATTAAAAATCTCTGAACAAGCTTTGAGAAAGAAAAAGCAATGAATAGAATAGGGAGACTCAATGGACTGAATACAAAAACAAGGTAACTTTCTAACCAGCTTGCTTATTCTTCCAGACCATTAGCACTGGGATAGGGGAGCAAGGGCCTCCCTTCTTGCACTCACTGCCCAGTTTTGATTTGGCTACAGCCTCCTCAACACATTGCTGCTCCACTCAATCTGAAGCTGAGAGTTGGACATCCCATAGGTCTATGAGAGATAGAAAGAAGATGGTCCCCGTATCCCCAAGATAAAACTTTCTATGCTCTATGTTCTTGTGTTCTTGTGTTATATGTTCCACTGACATATGTTCTTATGTTCTATGCTCTTGTGTTATATGTTCCACTAACATACAAATTAACAGCTGAAAGCAGTGACTAAAGGTCTATTGAGAGCAAATAGGGGGCCCAAATGAAGTATCATAATGGGGTGGTGGGATCCATCAGTGGCAAATTTCCTGGTTTTCTCAGTTTTACTGAGGAACCAGCCAGACCAGACTCTGCCAGGCATATTCATATTTATAACTGAAGGCACTATGTTCCACTATGTCTTCTGCAACCTCTGCTTCTGGACCCCAGATGATCCGCACATGGGATCATCTGCTAACCTGCTTCTTAAGGCTTGTATTAACCATGCAGACAAAACTGAGCTCCCTTTCCTCCTTGTTGGTTTCAACATCCCTAGAGAAGGAAATGATTGCCCCAACTTGCATCGTTTGTTCAACTGTAGCCTGAAAGTGAGGACGTGGGGAACAAAGTGGCTGCTCCCATGGTGACAGTTTAAATCAAGGGGAAGTGGGTCCAAAAACAATTGGGATGAGGAAAAAGCAGAAAATATAACAAGTGTCTAGGTCAGAGTGATTCCACTGCTCTAGCTGGGTGCTTCTATCGCTGCTGCCTGTGGAAAACTTTAAATCTTAGGCCAGGGCTATACCAAGGTATTCAGGGGCTTATAATTTGGTGTCTGTTCATTCATTTAATATAAAAAGAAAAATATTTTGCACCAATATAAATCATATTCTTCCTTTTTAAGTTCCAAATAAGGAATTTATTATATAGTTTTTAAATTCATTTCACTAATTTTCCTGTCAGTAAAAACTCACAGATGTTAGACACATTCTTGTTCAACATGGATGTATATATGTATACACATAAACATAAGTTTTTAAACTTTGTCTCCAGGTTTAACATCTTTCTCACTTACAGAAAATATCTTTCTTACTTTTCTGTAGCTCATAGTCTCCGATTTACTTTTATAATTTTTCTGAGCTAGATAACTTTTTAAGAGACAAATTAAAGTTCTTAAAATAAAATATGAAAATAAACATAAAACGCAACATAGGTCAAAATTAAACATACATTTATATATGTAAAGACATTGAGTTTCTTCCTTTTCCAGAGTTAATCTAATCTTCCTAACAATCCCTTAGGTTATTGGATAATAGAGAAAAAACTTGAAATCAATTTGGTCTATTAAATTTACCTAACTCAATGAAATAAACAATCTCTTTACATGATCCAATCTTGTTCAGATAAAGTTCCTTCCCCTTTTGTATTTTTTTTTCCCTCCTCTTGCTCCTCTCCAAGATGGCAGGTGATTATTGAGGGGCTGGGAAAGAAGGGCCCATGTGGCCTCCCAGTGGTAGGGAGAGAAGGTATCATTTTCCTACACATAAACCCTTGCGTTCTTCTCTAGCTACCTTGATCACTAAAATACTGTAGTATCCTTTGGTTGCCTGGTGATGAGTCATCCTGCTGGTATCAAATGAAAAAAATCTGTGTGGAAAGTGCTCTTACTTTGATCAGTGTCCTCTGATTACCCCTGCCCAACCGCCCCCTCCTTAGTAATTGCTGATGTTGTGTGTACCTCTAAGATCTCACTGCAATTCCCAGCTGATTCCCAGGGAGAATGGTCTTCTTAACAGCAGTCAGCTGAAGGCTCACTCTACATCCCTCTGACATCCTTCCTGCTACACCCACCAACCAGTGCCATCAGCTACTTCCCACATCTCTCTGCAGAATCTGTGAGAACTTCTTGGTCTTCCACACTGTGGAGATGGAGTTCTCTCTCTGCATAAATGCCCTTCATCAAGGATTTTATCCTGAGATGGCCACCACAGCTTGGTATAGGAGGAGCCATCATGAAAGCTGGTCTCTTCTCAACCTTAAAAGAGAGAAGTTAAAGGTATGTCTACTTTTGGATCTTCTCCTCAACCCATCTAATACATCTCTGTTACAATTTCAACCCCGAAGAAGAAAGTCAGGACAAGTGTGTTGCAACTCCTATTGTGACTTACTTCGATTCCCTTGTCCTTTCATTTTTTTCTAATTGGGGCGCCTGGGTGGCTCAGTTGATTAAGCATCTGACTTCAGCTCAGGTCATGATCTCACAATTCGTGGGTTTGAGCCCTACATCGGGCTCTCTGCTATCAGCACAGAACCCACTTCAGATCCTCTGTCTCCCTGTCTGGCCCTCTCCCACTTGCACAAGCTCTCGCTCTCTCTCTCTCTCTCAAAAATAAATAAACACTAAAAGATTTTTATTAGGGGGCTCCTGGGTGGTTCAGTCGGTTAAGCGTCTGACTTCAGCTTAGGTCATGATCTTATGGTCTGTGAATTCAAGCCCCACGTCGGGCTCTGTGCTGACAGCTCAGAGCCTGGAGGCTGCTTCAGATTCTGTGTCTCCCTCTCTCTCTGCCCATCCCCCACTTACTCTCTCTCTCTCTCTCTCTCTCTCTCAAAAATAAATAAACATTAAAAAATTTATTTTTATTTTTATTATAGTTGGCATACCAATGTTACATTAGTTTCAGGTGTACAACATAGTGATTTGAGAAGTTTATATGTTATGCTATACTCACCACCAGTACCATCTGTCATCATATAACACTATTATAATATCATTGACTATATTCCTTATGCTGTACCTTTTATTCCCATGACTTACTCCTTCCATAATTGAAAGCCTGTATCTCCCATTCCTCTTCACCCATTTTGCCCATCCACCCCAGCTGGTAACTATCAGTTTGTTCTCTGTATTCATAGGTCTTATTTTGCCCTTTGTTTGTTTGTTTATTCATCTGGTATTTTTACATTCCACATATGAATAAAATTATATGGTATTTGTCATTCTCAGTCTGACTTATTTCACTTAGCATAATACCCTCTAGACCCACTCCTGTTGTTGCAAATGGCATGATTTCATCCTTTTCATGTCTGCATAATATTCCATTATGCATACACACACACACACCCCCCCCACATCTTTATCCATTCGTCTATTGATAAACACAGATTGCTTCCATATCTTGGCTATTGTAAATAATGCTGCAATAAATGTAGGGGTGCATATGTCTATTTGAATTAGTGTTTTTGCTTTCTTTGGGTAAATACCCAGTAATGGAATTATTAGATCATGTGGTATTTCTATTTTTAATTTTTTGAGAAAACTCCATACTCTCTTTTGCAATAGCTGCACCAAGTTACATTCCCACCAACAGTGTACAAGGGTTCCTTTTTTTCCCATATCCTCACCAACACTTATTTCTTGTCTTTTTTATTTTAGCCATTCTGACACGTGTAAGATGGTATCTCATTGTGGGTTTCATTTGCATTTCCCTGATGATTAGTGATGCTGAGTATATTTATAACCTTTTTGTGTGTATATGTTTTCTTTGGAAAAATGTCTCCTGGGGTCCCCTGCCCATTTTTAATTGGATTGCTTATTTTTTTTTTGGTATTGAATTTTGTAAGTTATTTATATATTTTGATATTAACCCCTTATCAGATATATCATTTGCAAATATTTTCTCCCATTCAGTGGGTTGCCTTTTTATTTTGTTGATGGTTTTCTTTGCTGTGCAGAAGCTTTTTATTTTGGCATAGTCCCAATAGTTTATTTTTGCTGCTGTTTCCCTTGCTTTAGGAGACATATCTAGAAAAATGTTGCTATAGCCAATGTCAGAGAAATTACTGCCTGTGTTCTCTACTAGGGTTTTTATAGGTTCAGGTCTCACAGTTAGCTCTTTAATTCATTTTGAATTTATTTTTGTGTACAGCATAAGAAAGTGGTCCAGTTTCATCCTTTTACATGTAGCTGTCCAGTTTTCCCAGCACCATTTATTGAAGATATAGTCTTTTCCCTATTGCATATTCTTATCTCTTTTGTCATAGATTAATTGACTATATAAGCATGGATTTATTTCTGGGCTTCTTATTCTGCTCCATCAATCTACATGTTTATTTCTGTGCCAGTATCATACTGTTTTGATTACTACAGCTTTGTTGTGTATCTTGAAATCTAGAATTGGGATACTTCCAGCTTTTTCTTTCTTAAGAGTACTTTGGCTATTCAGGGTCTTTTGTGGTTCCATGCAAATTTGGGAATTAATTGTTCTAGTTTTGAGAAAAATGCTGTTGCTATTTCGATAAGGATTGCACTGAATCTGTAGACTGCTTTGGGTTGTATGGACATTTCAACAGCATTAATTCTTCCAATCCATGAGCATGGAATATTTTTCCATTTGTTTATGTCATCTTCAATTTCTTTCATCAATGTTATATAGTTTTCAGAATATAGGTCTTTCACCTTGTTGTTTAAGATTATTCCTAGGTATTTTATTCTTTTTGGTGTAATGATAAATGAAATTGTTTTCTTAATTTCTCTTTCTGCTACTCATTATTAGTGTTCAGAAACACTACCAATTTCTGGATGTTAGTTTTGTATCCTGCAACTTTATCAAATTCATATATTTCTTCTAGTAGCTTTTTGGTGGAGTCTTTGGGATTTTCTATGTATAGTATTATGTCATCTGCAAATAGTGACAGTTTAACTTCTTCTTTACCAATATGGATGCCTCTTATTTCTTCTTATTGTTTCTTTCCTGTGGCTAGGTCTTCCAGTACTATATTGAATAAAAGTGGTGAGAGTGGACATCCTTGTCTTGTTCCTGATCTTAGAGGGAAAACTCTCAGTTTTTCACCATTAAGTATGATGTTAGCTGTGGATTTTTCATATATGGCCTTTATTATGTTGAGGTATGTTCTTTCTAAACCCACTTTGTTGAGAGTTTTTATCGTGAATGGTGTTGTATTTTGTCAAATGCTTTTTCTACATCTGTTGAGATGATCATATGATTTTTATCCTTTGTTTTGTTGATGTGGTGCATCATGTTGATTGATTTGCAAATATTAAACCATCCTTACATTCTGGAATAAACCCCACTCGATCATGGTGAATGGCCCGTTTAAAGTATTGTTAAAAGGTTTGCCAATATTTTATTGAGAATTCTGCATCTATGTACATCAAGGATATTGGTCTATAGTTTTCTTTTTTTTGTGTTATCTTTGTCTGGTTTTGCTATTAGTGTAATGCTGACCTCCTAAAATGTATTTAGAAGTTTTCCTTTGTCTTCTATTTTTTGGAATAGTTTAAAGATAATAGATATTAACTCTTCTTTAAATGTTTGGTAGAATTCACCTGTGAATCCATTTGGTTCTGGATTTGAATTTTGGGGTCATATTTTGATGACTTATCCAATTTTGTTACTACTAATTGGTCCAGTCAACTTTCTATTTATTTCTGATTCAGTCTTTGAAGATAGTATGTTTCTAGGAATTTTTCCATTTCTTCTACATTGTCCAGTTTGTTGGCATATAATTTTTTGTAGTATTCCTTCATAATCCTTTGTATTTCTGAGGTGTCGGTTGTGACTTCTATCTTGTTCCTGATTTTATTTATCTGGGTCCTTTCTTTTTTTTCTTGATGAGTCTGGCTGAAGGTTTTTCAATTTTGTTTATCTTTTCAAAGATAACAATGGTTTCATTGGTTCAATGGTTTCATTGACTTTTTTTCTATTTATTTTTAGTCTCTCTGTCATTTATTACTGCTCTGATATTGATTATTTCCTTCCTTCTACTCACCTTGGGCTTTAGTTGTTCTTTCTCTAGTTCTTTTAGGTGAGAGGTTAGATTGTTTATTTTATATTTTTCTTGTTTCTTGAGGTATGCCCTATATCACTGTATATTTCCCTCTTAGAACTGCTTTCACTGCATCCCAAGGATTGTAGACCATTGTGTTTTCATTTTCATTAGTCTCCATGTACTTTTTCTTTTATTTTTCTTTGGTTATTTCATTGGTTTCCACATGTTTGTGTTTTTTTTCAGAATTTTTTTCTTGTGATTGAGCTCTCATTTCATACATCATCAAAACAGATACATGGTATGATTTCAATCTTTTTTTCTATTTTTATTGTATTCTTTTTATATTTTTTTTTATTCTCAAGTTAGTTAACATACAGTATAGTCTTGGCTTCAGGAGTAGAATCCAGTGATTTATCCCTTATATGTAACACCCAGTGTTCATCCCAAAAAGTACCCTCCTTAATTCCTATCACCCATTTTCCCCACCTTCTCACCGCCATCAACCCTCAGTTTGTTTTCTGTGTTTAAGAGTCTCTTATGGTTTCCCTCCTTCTCTGTTTGTATCATATTTTTCCTTCCCTTCCCCTATGATCATCTGTTGACTTTTTCAAATTCCACATATGAATGAAATCATGTGGTATCTGTCTTTCTCTGACTGACTTATTTCACTTAGCATAATACCCTCCAGTTCCATCCATGTTGTTGCAAATGGCAAAATTTCATTCTTTTTCATTGTTGAGTAGTATTCCATTGTGTGTGTGTGTATATATATGTGTGTGTGTGTGTGTGTGTGTGTGTGTGTATATATATATATATATATATATATATATATACACACCCATATTCCTAATCCATTTGTCACTTGATGGACATTTGGGCTGTTTCCATAATTTGGCTATTGTTGATAGTACTGCTATAAACATATAAACATCGGGGTTCATGTGCCCCTCTGTGATTTCAGTCTTCTTAAATTTATTGAGGCTTGTTTTGTGTCCTAACATGTGATCTATCTTGGAGAATGTTCCATGTTATGTCCATTTGATCTAATATGTCATTCAAAGACACTGTTTTCTTATTGATGTTCTGCCTAGATTATCTTCCATTGATGTAAGTAAGGTGTTAAAATCTCCTAATATAATTGTATTACCATCAATTTTTCCCTCTATCTTTGTTAATATTTGCTTTATGTATTTAGGTGCTTCAGTGTTGGGTGCATAGAGACTTACAATTGTTATATCGATCTCTTTATCTTTATGTAATGCTCATTTTTGTCACTTGCTACAGTGTTTCATTTTTTTTAACTTTATTTATTCTGAGAGAGAAAGAGAGCATGAGCAGGAGGTGGGGGGAGAGAGAGAGAGAGAGAGAGAGAGAGAATCCCGACCAGGCTCCACATTGTTAGCACAGAGCCTGATGCAGGGCTTTATCCCACAAACCACAAGATCATGACCTGAGCTGAACCCAAGAGTCGATGCTCAACCAACTGAGCCACCCAGGCACCCCTACAGTGTTTGTTTTAAAGTCTGTTTTGTCTGATATAAGTATTACTACCCCTGCTTTTTTTTCTTTCATTTGCTTGTTAAATGTTTTTCTATCCATCAGTCTGTGTATCTAAATCTGAGGTAAGTCTCTTACAGGCAGCAAGAGATAGGTCTTTTTTTTTATCCATTCCTCCACCTCATTTCTTTTGGTTAGAGCAGTTAGGCCATTTACATTTAAAGTAATTATTAATAGGTATGTACTTATTATCATTTTTTTATTTGTTTTTTTTTTTTTGTTTCTTTTATAGTTCTCTCTTCCTTTCTCCTCTTACTCTCTTTTTTTGTGATTGATGAGTTTCTGTAGCATTACATTTGTCTTTCTTTCTCTTTATTTTTTGTGTATCCATTATGGGTTTGGGGTTTATTATTACCATAAGGCTCATATATAAAATCCTAAGTATATAGCAGCCTATTTTAAGTTGATAGTCACTTATGTTCAAACATATTCTAAAAAAAGACAAAAAAAAAAGTCTTTCTTTTGTTTTTACTCCCTCTTCCACATTTTAATAATGCTGTCATAATTTACATCTTTTTATAATAATTTTCTAATGTCAATTATGGCCTTTTATTTTCCACTTAAAGAAGTGTCTTTAGAATTTTTATGAGGCTGGTTTAGTGACATTCCCTTCTTCTTTTGACCATCAACTGAAAGTTGAACAAATTACAATTTCTATATCCTTTTCCTTTCAAATCAGAACTTTCTCTACATTAGATCCTGTTCCTTCCCAAGGTAGAATTTTCTATCCTTCTTTCTCTGAGCTATAATGTCAGTTGGCTACCAGGAAATGAGAGATATGAGAATGAGGAATAAAAAACACACACGACTTAATACTTTCAAGATATTATCTCATATACATTTGTGTTTGCATCAGAGAAGGTCAGTGCTCTCAAGGATCCCTTTTTTTTTTTTCATTTGAAGTTTTGTCTACTTTGGAAGGAATTGGCCTGATTTATATTTTGCCTGTTCTATGAGGAGTCACATATGGAGTACTGGATAAAAGAAGCCATGCCACATTTCTGATTTATGTCTATGGTGTTTTCATGTCCTTTTATAAGTGGACGCCAAAGGAAAGTCCTCTGGCTGACCCTCCTTTACTCCAGCTTTGCCTAGATCATAACTTCTCTGATACAAGAGATTTAGCAATTGCTGAAGAAAAAAATAGACATTCTCCTTACTGTAGTAAAATGAATTAATAAAAGGAAGCATTTTGGAAAGAAAGTGAATAGCCATCCAAAGCATTTCTGCCAAGAAAAAAATACTTACAGATTTGTCTATTGATGGGATGCTCTAGCCCTTGATTACAATCTGGCTTGTATTGGTGTCTAAACACTTCCCATGAATTCACACTGTTGGGCATGAAAGGATTAAGCATTACATCATGAGCACCTATTGCCTGAACACCTCTAATGGTCCTACATGGAAAAGGTTCCACACCTTGCAAATGGAGGGACTGGGCGCTGCCTCATCTCCCTCCACAGTTTCCTAGTTTTGACCCTAGCCTCATGACCACACCTGTGTGCCACTGTGCACACAGTGCACCCTGTCTTCTTCTCTCCCACATCATTCCTTTCGCATATCATTCCTGCCATCGTTCTGCTAACTCCCTGTCCTACATCAGACCACGACCACATCTGTCCTTAAGCCTAGTTGCCTAGGTCCAAAGGTTTACTCTCAATATCTGCCTGCCTGATTTGGCTTGGTTCACTTTGTGGAAGGCCCAACTCTTTCCCAAGCTAAACCTCAATTTTAATGACTTCTATTTCTGGTGCACATCTGACTGGTTCAAGCACACAGGGAAAAGTGTGAAGGCAGGTGGGGGCCAAGGGCAAGAAATAACCCAGTTCTATTCTCAATAACATAAAACCCTGCCACTGTATTCACACCACCTTGTAATGGTGCTCATGGTTGCTCTGATATTCTATATCATTCTAGTGTTCTGTACCAAGCACTCCAGTCTTGACTTGGCAGTTTAGATAAGAAGTATAAATTTCAGCTAACAATGCATCCATTCAGTCAATGAAATACCTGCAAATTCAAACTGTTGATGGATAAGTTACTCATCCTCTTGGATATGCCAACTCCTGTAAAGGTAACTCTCATACAAAAGAATTGTACATCTTATTTTATTTCACTGCATCACATGAAATAGGGTCTTAGAGGCTCCACAGTAGGGTGATATTTTCTTCCCCCATAGATGGCCCAGTAAGTTTGGTTGAAGGAGTAACAAACTATTCTGTGAACTCTTCCACATAGCCCTGGACCTGATCTGTTTTCTTTGTATCCATGATACCTGTTCTTTCTGGTCCACCCACAGACTTTGTCCTTCATTTAGGTCTCCTTTTGTCTCTTTTACTTGGCTATCTCACATGATTCCAAGCTCAGCCCTGCTCGGATGACTCTCAAGGACTACACAAATGAAATGCCATTTGCTGATACTGCCTTCCAGATCACAGACAAAGCTGGTGGTTGAAAAATGCCCAGGTCCTGCCAAGCATCTTCATGCCCCAGTGCAGCCCACAGCTTGGGCAGCTCAAATCTTGGCTTAGGACTTATAAAGAATTGTGCTAGTTATTACAACCTAGAAGAAGGTCATTATCCAAGTGTCTTTTTAATATTTTGCTATTATTCAAAGATGGAAATAATATAAGTTCCATGTTTAAAGTGGGAAATACCTAGGATGTGTTTTATGAACTGCTCAATGGCTTCTGAGGTTATCTTTATTTTAAACATGTTTCCAGGGTAAAGATAAAAAGACAAGAACTTGCCCTCTGAATTTTCTATAATGTACCACTTATCAGTTATAAAAAAGCTTATCTTGGTATGTTTGCACACATTTCTTTTTTTAACATTTATTTATCTTTGAGAGACAGAAACAGAGTGCAAGTGGGGGAGAGGCAGAGAGAAGGAGACACAGAATCCGAAGCAGGCTCCAGGCTCTGAGTTGTCAGCACAGAGCCCAATGCATGGCTTGAACCCACGAACCGTGAGATCATGACCTGAGCCAAAGTCAGACACTTAACCGAATGAGCCACCCAGCCCCCCCGCCCCCGGATTTACACACATCTTACCTGTGGTTTATGCTTGCATATATGCTCACAGGTACAAGTGTGTGTGTGTGTGTGTGTGTGTGTGTGTGTGTGTGCATATCCTGCTCTGCCAAATATATGCTAATAGGTGATGGGTAGCTAGATGGTTTCTGGTTTTGCTCTTTGGACTTTAATCACTGAAAATCATCCTGGGGTTATAGTGAGTGCTTCTGAAAAAGGACTTTAATCATGAAAATCATGATCTGATTTAATTGACCAGAAAGCTCATCAATTTCTGCTGTTCCATCTATTGATTAATAACAAAACAATACTAGCTATCTGTGAGCAAAGGAGACTTACTGAGTAAAGCATGGTAAGTAAAAGTACTAAAAAAATCTAATTCTTTACAGACCCAAAACCCCTCAATTGTCACTCAAAAATAGGGAAGGAAAAAAATAAAAGGCAGGCATAGAGAAAGGAATATGAACATGAAGTTCATTTGAAATATTTTTGTTCCCAAAATATATTTTGAACTAAGAGAACAAAAATTAAGGGGTGAGAGACTGAGGTACCAGGGGAAAATAAAACTACTCAGTGGTTTGATAAAGAAACAGGAATATTTTCCTTTAGAAAATTTCCTTCCACAGTTTTTGGCAGCTGGAAAACATATGTGATAAAACAAAGACATAACTGAGCCAACAGGGGATTTAAGTCTAATCAGATTTAGGAAAAGCCAAATTGTCTCTGGAGTGGAGACGGGGAAGGAAGAAGTTTTATAGAGCACAATGGGAGAAGATTATTTACTTCTCTCTGGAACATTGATGAGCTACCAGGTAATGAAATTTTTATTGCAATATTTACTACAAACTGGCTTTATTTCCTGCATCTATATTTTAGCTTTGCTGAGTACCTCTGCTGCCTTATCTTGTTTGGCATTGTGGTCCTTACAGTCTCTCCCATGCCATCCTCTCTTCCATTATTTCTCTTTCCAACCAGCACTATTACTATTCACTTGTCCTTTCCTTTGTTCATCAGTTTCTTAAGATGAAACTCTGAAATATTTCCCTGACTTTCTAGGTTGTTCCCACTCCTTCTTCCTTTCTTGCTGTCGGCATCTGAGCTTGAGGCAGACCCCTTTTCTGTGTATATCAGAATAGAACTACCTCTCCGTTCCTGTCTCCCACCACTATTGCTGGCTAGTGAGCTCTGGGCTCTGGAACAGCATCTCTAGCTGCTATTCTGATTTCAAACTGCATGTCCCGCTGACATGTTCAGTTCAACATATCCAAAACCAAACTCATTATCTCCCTCCCAAATTAGCTCCTCTTCCTAATTTCCCTGCTTCCAGTAAGCAGGCATCTACAGCTCGAAGTGTTTCTTCAACTCCCACATTCAATCAATCGCTTCTGCACTGATTCTCATGCCTGTTCCTTTCTTCTCATCCCCTCTGCCCCCACACTAGTTCAGAGCCTCATCACTCTTTGCCTGGCCTACTGGGAAAACTACCCCATTGATCTCTCTGCCTCCACCCACTCCAGTCCATCCTACACACAGCTACCTGATTAATCATCCTGAAATACAGTCCCAATCTCCTTGTCCACCCCCAGTTATAAAACTTTAAAACACCTCACTGTCTTTGGAATTAAGCACAAACACTCCATCCTGCTACTCAAGTAACTTTACAGTGGAATTTTAACTCATCTGTTTAGATTTATCCATCACTGATGTCTATTGTCCAACTAAACCTATGTAACAAGGAAGAAATCAAGAAAGACCCAGAATTAATTAGGCTTTTGCCTAGAAGTTCAGGCATGCATATTATTCATGGGTAGGGGTTTGGGAAGGTCAGGAAGTGGCCTAAAGGCAAAGAGGATTGTCCAAGACAAGACCTGCCAATTTCATAGTTCTTTCCACAGCTCATTACTCTGTACATAGTAGATGCTCCATGAATTCTTGCTAAGCAACTTGCTTTTACTGCATTTTAAGCTAGGATTTTACATTTGGACAAATCTCAACTAAAGAGCAGATGTTTTCTTATGCTTTTCTAAATCAGTGTAGCTTATTATTCTCAGTTTTCTGTTAATATAAACTCTGCTACAAATACATTCCCCAGGCTAGAACTCAGCTATATTTTTGATGGGAAAGAAGGAACAACTTTCATTGCAGCCAGATTTTTTTCTTTCATCTCTCAGCTAATAATGCATCTATCCAGTCAATGAGAAGTCTGCAGAGATAGACTGTATGTTAGTAATGCTGTTGGATATTTAGATTCCCATAAATATGATTCTAATACAACGGCAACAACAACAACAACAACAAATTCCCAGGGTTGTAAGTGTTCTGCAACATGAAAAAACTTTTTTACAGACTTTATAGACTTTTCTCTGCACAACTATTTTTTTAACCAGGCAAAGAAGGTACAATGGAGGGGTTGGCAAATTTGTCTATAAAGGGATAATTTAGTAAATATTTTAGGCTTGTGGGACATGTAATCTTTGTCTCATCCACTCAATTCTACCTTTATAGCATAAAAGCAGCCACAGACAATCCATAAAGGTATGGGGTGTCTGTGTCCCAATAAAATGTTAGTTATGGACACTGAAATTTGGATTTCATCTAATTTTTACGTGTTGAAAAATATCATTCTTATTCTGACTTTTTTTTTTTGGCCATTTAAGAGTGGGAAAACATGTTCCTATCTTATGAGCCATACAAAAAAAGGAAATGGGCTGGATTTGGCTCATGGGCCATAGAACTCCTAATGTAGTGCTATCCTCATTCCATAGATGAGATTCTATAGCTCAAAAGTTTAAATAACTTGTCTGAAATTGCTCAATATGGCATCAGAATAATTAGTGAAAGTTTAGGCCACATTATGTGACCAGAATTCTAGTTTCCTCACTCTATAACAATGGCTCCCTACATTTAGAAACATCTGAGTGGCTGCTCATTCCTCCAAGCAATGAACACTCCATCCAACATGAGGAAGAGTATCTGAAACAAGACAAAGAACCACAAAATTTCATCTTTCCCAAAGGGTGCATGAGCAGTCTCTGACATTTCCCCTTGAACTAAAGAACTCTTGTGTGGGTTTATATTGACAAGGACTCTCTCCTTGTCCAGGCTTTAGTCTGGTTCTTCTGAACCCTCTTCCTGACTAGGCTTCATTCTTAGCCTGTAGTCCTTAGCCTCCTGTGCCCAGTTTTATAAAGAATTATTGTTATTATTATTAAAAGAAGAAGAAGGAGGAGGAGGAGGAAAAGGAAGAAGAAGAAGAAGAAGAAGAAGAAGAAGAAGAAGAAGAAGAAGAAGAAGGAGGAGGAGGAGGAGGAAGAGGAAGAAGAAGGAGAAGAAGGAGGAGGAGGAGGAGGAGGAGGAGGAGGAGGAGGAGAAGGGATGTTGTACTATGCACAGGACTTACCTATCCTCTTGGGATGAAGATAGTGCTCCCAAAGGAGGGAAAACACACATATCCATGCCCTACAAAATGGACTAGGTGGTAAAGGCACCATAGCACAGAGCCCTGACTTTGTCCAGAAGACTGTCTCCTCAAAATTACCACTGTGGTGGTAGAAAGTAAGCATTCGAAGGGGACAGCAGCAGGGGTGACTGGGAGAGTGCTCACCAGTTAATATCATGTTGGGTGACAGAGATGTGACCAGAGGAGGAAATTGGGAGACTAGGATTCCAGAAACACCCTGATCCTGAGGGTTTTTCTGGACAGTATAGATTTTATTGCCCTTGTTCATATGTTACACTATACTGTGAAAGCATGCTTTGGTGACATGAGCAAGTCACTGATATTCTTCACTTGACAGCTTATGTCAACAGAAACTAGGCTCTCTAGAGAGGAATGGACTCCCAGACTGTAGACTCTTCACATACAAAGAATTAATTTCTTGAAACGTGTCTTGCTTCGTCCCCAGATTACTACCAGTTGTGGTCATGGAATTATTATAGAACTAGTCAGATCACCTGGAAAAGCATCTAGATTATTCAAGTCTACAGATCTCCCTTAATTTGTTTCAGTCTTAATTTTAGAATATTTTTCTTGACTCAATCTAAGATGGTGGCACTACTGCCACTAACTCATTTTATTATCTGCTCCTACTTTGGGCTGAAGCCCTTTACAGGGTGTATCACCAGGACCATCTCTGCCTAGCAGATGTCTAAAAAGCATGTTGTTTTCCTTCTTCTTAGCACTTAGCTGTTCCTACTTCACATTTCAGAGCTTTTGGTGAAGATACCATCTTCCAAGAAACTATTCAAATATGAAAAATAATCCTCCAAAAACAGGTTTCCCTAGACTATACTCTCAGCCTTTTCTGTTTTAAAGACTTTACCTTCCTGCTAATAGCAAACTTGTGTCAAGTAGCACAGATATAAATTTTTAAAGTTCAGGAAATGAGTTCTAACCAATAAAGATCTTAGTGACATTCAGTGACCAATATCAGGACAGTGCACTATTGTGCAGTGCCAGTTCATAGAGACTGGCAATATTATTTTAATAAGGAAAAATTCTTGAATGTGTTTCAAGAAAGAATAAGTGGACTTGGGTGACAGGGTTATGTGTAGGTGCACATGAGTCTGGGAATGGAGAGGAGTGGAGATGGTGTGATCCTTCTGTTATGTCCACAAGGTCCTCTAATTAACCTTGAGTTTGCTTTCATCTGTGTCTCTCTGGACCTAAATGCTATCAACTCATTGGGAAAACTGAGGTGGTTGCTAGAATCCCCTGACCTTTTATTTCTGGCATAGATCTGACAAGATATTGGTTTTCCCCTGTGTTGACCCTTCATCTTTTCTCTTGGTCAGAGTTTTATACTTGACTCTCATCTGCCCAACTCACACTTGGACCCAAAGCCTGTTCTCCTCCAGACAGGCCCACCCCTCACCCTCAGTTGCAGAAGGGTCTGGTCAGACTCCTGCCCTCCATTGCACTCATTGGTTCCCTCCTTACCTAAGAATTTGCAACCTTCTCCTATCAGGTAACTGAGGTGTGAACATTCTTGTCCATCTAACTTAGACTATATTAGGGCCTGAGGGCAGGCACCAGTCTTTCCAAGTGGATGATAGTACTACAGATGTTCAATAAATACAAATTTTAAAAAGCTTTTAATTGCATTGTGCTTATATTCCCCCGTCTGGTAAGTTGCTGGTGATGCTTACAGGAAAAAGGAAACACTAACATTCTGTTTGAAGGAAAATTGAAGCAACAGGTAGGAAGTCAACACAATAGGGCTTTAGAATATACATGGATTAACTGACCTACATTTTAACAATACATGTAGAAGTCCTCCACTGTGCTTCCTAATACCTTAGTACTCCGTGCTCTATGCCCTCCCTGAAGGATGTTTATATGGACAATCCCTACACACACATTCATTATATTAGTGACTGTTACATTTTTTCCCATTATTTCATCACTCCCTGTGAGATATTCAAATAATCACAATAAGTTCTGTTGAACAGGAACTCAAATGATGACCCCATTAGGGTGAGAATACACACAATATAGGAAGGAAATACTAATTGGAGAAATAGCAAACAAGGAATGTAGATTTTAAGTGACATTTGGAATCTAAATCAAAATGACATCCTAAAGGATTTGGAGAGGGGGCCTGCTGGTCCTGTGATTGCTGTTGCTGATGTTAGAAGTCATGCTATGCAGCCCAGCAACTGCTGCTGTCTTTGGGGGAGCCAATTTAGGATTTGCTTCAGTAGCTGTAATTTAAGAGTAAGGGCATTGGGATTTGAGGCTGAGCACTCCACAAGCATAAAACCAAGGAGATTTCTATCCACATTGCAGAACCTATGAGCTCCCACCACAGCTTTTCTATTCTCTGTCATCTTTTTGCAATTAAAGAACAGACCAAGTAGAAGGAAATGATCACCTACTAGACCCATCTGAAAATTATCAGCTCTGAGCCCCTGTGTTAGCTCTCTGAGCTTTTCTCCCTGGAGAAGGACTGGTAACTGGGCATTTCCAAGCACTGATTGAATCTCATTATCGCCAAAGTGGTTCTGTAGTTCAATTTTACCCACCCCATTTCACAGATGGCCAAATTAAGGTCCGGTGAGGTTAAGTAGCTGGTACAGTCTCATAGCAACTGAATTTCAAAGTCCTTGAGCTAGAGATTAAGGTCTGCCCTTTTTATCCCAGAAGCCATTGTCTCTCTCTCTCATCAAAATATTGTGACAGAATCAGAGTTAAATAAAAAATGTGGTATGAGTCTTAGGGCTCTGAATAAAATGCGCTGCAGAATCCATGTGAGATTTGGTAGCTAATGCTTTTTATCAAACTATTGAAAACAGACTCTTCTGACTCTGGCTAGTTCTGGGATAAAACTATTTCCCTTATCCTCTGCAATCCTTTACCATTTTTGTGAAGTACCTCATATCTAAATAATATTTCATATAGCTCTGACAATATTAACCCTTTCCCTCCATTATTCTAGTCTCACCATGATGAAGGAGAAAATATATCTTACCAGTCACAGCTTAGAAACTTGTTGAGTGCTGTTCAGGGCAGTAAGGCAGAGATTTCGGTATCCCTCTGTCTGCTTGAACATTGAGGATGATGAACTGAATACTATTAAAAATTTCACATCATTTGCTCTTATCAGTTACCTCACCTCCAAAATAAGCTTCCAACCACATTTGTGAAGTTCCACAGCATTGCCTGAAGGTTAGATTTGATGGTATATGAAAGTGATTTAGCAGCACTAAGTTAATCTGGCAAACATTAAGTGTCTGTTCAATGTTGGCTATTATTTTTTTTGTTGTTAAAAAATATCCATACCTATAATGAATCTTTAGTGTAATACAGTAGAAAGAGAATAAAGTTAGAGTTAATGCAGAGACTTAGGCTCTAGATGTGGATCTACCATTGATGGCTCATTTGTGTGTCTCCAAAAGACCTCCTTCCCCTCTCTCATGTGGGTACCAATACTTGTTCAGTCTCCTCAAATTTATAGGAAGAATCAAATATGCTCATAGTTCTCAAGTACATTTTGAAACATTAAAAATCTATGCATGCAAGTGTGAGTAATTATTCCAGTCACTCTCATCACTAAGTCACTGCTATTGATAACAATGAGTTCATTGCCTTCAAATGGAACTGTGTGAGTCATGGTAGGGAGAATGTAGCAAACTCTGGCTTCAGAATTAAAATGGAGTTCAATCCCAGTTCTACTGCTGATTTGGTTTTGAGGCCTTGGAAAAGTCATTGGCATCTTGGATCCTTGATTTCCACATTTATTCAGTGGGTCTAAGAAAGCCTTTAATAACAGAGGTTTCCATAACGGCTAGGTTAGGGGTAAGACTCAGCCATCCCAGAATATGGATTAGGCAACACTACCTCTGTTTTCTTTCTGTGTCCTCTTTTCACATCAGGCAGAGAGAAAACTTGAATCCAGTCTGTAACTTGGGCTTCAATATACGTAGACATGATTCTCTGACTGGATCTGTTTGGATGGAAGTCAGATTATAGGAAATGAATATTGAAAGAGAGAAGAATCTTAATAAGTGAAGAAGAATCACTACCAAGCACAACTAACCACTGAGTGAAAGAGGGTTAACACACCCTTTATTCTCCTGAAATGAAATTCAGAGCTAATAGAACCAGGCTATACATATAATGGGTTTTTTTAAGTCATTAATGGCTTACCTATAACGTGAAGGAGAAATAAGAAGGAAAGTAATTTATAATAAGATCATTTGCACTTTAGAAAATAAAAGCTGGGAGGTGATAACACTAGGAGAGTAAATGAAATAAGCAGAAGTTTATACTTTTGCATCCAATCCCGCCAGTACAACCCAGTTGACTCACAAATCTGTAACATTGGCACTCCACCCATCATCAGTGGTGCTGCTGTTGGTGATGTGATTTTCTGAAATAAACAGTCCTGATGATGTTCTGAACAAGACGAAATGTAATGTTTTCTCAATTTGTACAGTATTTGTACTCTTAGAAAAATCAGTGTGTGTTAAATCTGTGCCCCCAAATAGTATCATAGTGCTAAAAAAAATATATTTTATCCCTAGGCTTAGATAATGATAGATAGTCTTTCTTCATGTAATAAATGTCTAGGTGGACATTCCAGAGTTAGTGGGTACAGGACAATTTGGGGCAGAACTGTCCCGCACATTACAGGATTTCTAGTATCACTGCCCCAGCTCATAAAGAGCTTCCCTGGTCATTGTAATGGCCAAAACGTGCCTTAAACTTCAAAAACACTCCCTAGGGGCTGGCACCATACCCACTGAGAACTACTGACCCAGTCAGTCAGTACAGTCTTAACAAAACAATAAACTGTAGTAATCAAGTAACTTCATAATCTGTTCCTCTCTCTTGGCTCCTGTTTCATCCTAGAAATCCTAAACCTAAATCTCTTTCTGCCTCTAGCTGTAAATCAGAGTCTCCTTTTAGATTATGCTCTGACCACACTGAGATTCATATTTGGCAAGAATACTTTGCCTTTTCTCTGAATCTTTCACCTACAATTATCTGTTAATGCCAGAACCTAATGCATCCGTAATTTTAGACCCATTTCATAGAGAAGACTGAGTAAATGAATGCAGACAACTCACCCAAAGCCATGCCACAACCTGTCTGCTGAGATTGACTTGAACCTATCTCTCAGGTCTGACCCCTGGACCCTGTTTTCTTCCCTCTTCCCTCCATAGCCCTGTGGCTTCATTACCCTTTTAAAGGAGTGGGTGGGGGAGCAGGTAACACCTCAATTGCTATTTTGCTCTATGATAACTAACTGCTCCAGGAAGAAATCAGTGGTGGAGGAGGAGACTCCTCACATGGGTTTCCATCCATCCAAGCTCTTGCCCTCCCTCCCTCATTTGCATGATTAATTACAACCTAGCTCTTAGAGAGAGCTGCTGGCCACCACCAGGGCTGCTGCTCCATTGAGAGCGAGTCTGTCGTTGAACCTGCTCTAGTGTTTGAGTGGATGATGAACACAACCCCAGATCTGACAAAGCAGGATTGGGCCACAGACTCATTAACCCCGGGACAAGCTGTGTGCCGTACTTCCTGTCTCCCTCCTTTGCAGAGATGTGGCAGGGAGTGTAATAAAAAGTAATGATGTGGAAGAGAGCATGCTGTTGCCTTCCATGGGTCAAGTCAGTATGATTTGTGCAAAGCCCTGACATTTTCACTCTTTTTTAGTACCAGAATACTGGGCTAAAAAAAAATAAAGTGCCCCCCTTCCCACTAAAAAAAGGAAAAAGAAGTAAAGGCACAAACCAGGGCCACTCGAAACGCTTTAAAATAGATCCTTTATGAACCATCCCAATATTTCATGAAGATTGCTTTTCAGAGTGAGAGAGGCAGCTTGTGGGGACTGCCACACGGTGCCACCTCTGTGAGTGACAATGGACTTGCTCTTCTTAAACACTGTGGGCCATTCTCATGAGCAGCTATATATCAGCTTTCACTTTTGGAAAAACCATTTTCTAATGGGGCAGGTGGGTTCTTGCTTATTCTGATAAAGAGACCTATCATTTCATGAAGTGATTCAAAGGATTTATTCAGTGTTTTCAGAAGGAGAAGGGCACAGTGCCCACTTGGGAACACACATCAGGCCGTAGGTAAAGATGATGGCAGTTTATAAAAACACTTTCAATGCTTCCAAATGACTGATGTATTCCTGAGGGCTCTGAAAATGATAAGTGGAACTTTGCAGACTCCAAATTGTAATGATTGTGGCTGGGACCTCCTTAGATAGAAAATGAGTCTTTTAAAGGCTTGACTGCAGGGCTTATTCAGATGTTATCATCACCTAGATGGTAGTCTAGCCTCTGAATGCTAACAGAACATGCTATTTGCAACATTAGGAAAGTTAAATAATCTCTCCACTTATTTTCATGCTTTCATAAGGTTACTGGGAGAATTTTATAAATTACAAATGGCTGACATGTGGACAACACTATGCAGTAACGATGAGGAAAACTAAGACACCATTAGAGGCTGATTGATGTAGGGCAGACACAATAGAAATATGGCTCTAAACATTTTCATTTGAGGAGTATAAAGAAGCCTTACCTACCCTCCCTAGTTTGGGTTGTCATTATCAGTGATATTGTTAATAGCTTACAATTGCTTAGTGACATCTAGTTTAGAAAGCCCTCGTTTTAATCTTATTTAACTCACCCTAAAATTCTACGAAGTTATCTGTTATGATACTGATAGGTAAAAATCTCCCATCTTTAAATTAAGGCATATGTTTCTAAAATCCCCCCTTTTGAATTTTTAGCAAGACCAACATTGGTGGAAATTTAACATTGGCCATGAAGGTAGCACATTATGATCAAGATTTATTTCTCTGTTTACTATGCTCATGCTCACCCTATAAAAGAAATGGAACTGAGATTGTTTTTTAATCCAATAGGGAATGTTCCAAGGGCAATGATCTTAGAATAACACAGTGTTATTTTTAGGCATGAACATTATGTTTTTAGGCTGAAGATTTATTGCATTCATTCATTCAACAAATACTTGTTGAGCACCCATGCCAGGCACCTTGCCAGGCAGTAGGGACACAATGGTCAACATTTTTGTTCAAATATCCACAATATATTGTACCATTATACTAAACCAGACAGAAAAAGAAGGTTAAGAAAAATAAGGTCAGGCTGTTTTAAAGATATTGAAAATAAACCTAATCAGCAGGATCTAGTGATAAATGAAGCCATTCAACAGAAGGCTACAATACATAAAGTGTTACCGTAATAGGTACATAAAGATGCATTTTTTAACAAGGTGGCAACTAAAGCATTTGAAATAAAATGGCAGGGATATAGGAAGGGAACATGAGAAAAGAAAATATCTTGATGCCATTCTAGACTTCTCTCTTCTTCCCCTAACCCCTGACCCAGCCAGCCAATCCTTGTTCCAATGATCGTCCATTTATTGGCCTCCTGACCTCAAATCTGATGAAAGCATTCAACCCATTCTTTCCAGCTTAGTCAATCACACTGAACATATGTAATATGGCCATCCTTGGAAACAGTGATCTGCCAAGGTCAAACGAGCCCTGAATATCTGTGGCCAGCAGATCCGCTTTCAGATGATGATCTTTTTTATTTCTTGGCTATAAAGGTAATTAAGGACTATATATAGTACTTTTCAGGGTCATCCTACATATTAGACATGTCAGTTACCCTGAGACTGTGCCAGATCACAATCCTCAGAAGGGCTCTCAGCTTCTAAACCTCCTGGACCATGTTGGACCCAAAGACACATTTACAAATATTTGCATACCATTGCCCCTAGTTTAGGGAGGAATTGGGGATCCAATCCAGGACCTGTCACTCAATACCCTTGTGGTCTCAAGCAGATTATTTCACCTAGCTCGGCCTCTTTTTCCTCACCTATAAAGCAGATAAATCTCTGCTACCCTAAGACCATCACGAAGATTAAATATGGTGATCCTTGGGAGAGTGCTTTTACCGGAACTTGGCATTCAGGAGTTTGCCAGACATGAGTATAGTACCTATCCCCCCACATCCCCTCTGGAGAGAAACTGGCTCCCTACAGCCCCCTACTATCTAATGTCTATGTTAGTGATCTGAGCCCCCACCTTCTACTCATCCACAAGGACATAGTCACCTGACCCAAAAACAGGCAATGCATAGGCTAGTCAGCACCCATGACCAATTGGCCTGGCTCAAAAACAAACAAATTAGCAAGTTGGGCTGATGAAATTCCTTTCTTTGGAATTTAGATTTAAAGAAAGGGAAGGCTGAAGCAGTTAACAAGGAAGAAGACAAAGTTAAAAGGAAGCTAAATGTTTTGGTGGTACGTCAAGGCAAAATTATGGGTCGACATAACTTACGAGCAAAGCAGAAAATATGTAGAGTGGAAGCCGAGAAAGGCAGCTGTAGAAAGAGGAGAACAAAGCAGACGTGCAAAAAAAGAGAAAGACTTTGAGGAAAGAGCACAACTTTCTCTCAGTCCTCAAGCTTTCTGATCTGATTCTATTTCTGGTCTATGGGAATCCTTAAAAGAATAGCCCTTTTTATTGAGATAACTCGGGTAGAGCAAAAGAGATCTGATGAGTCCCTTGATAAATGTTTGTTCCCTTGCCTTATTTACTTACCTTTTTAGTTATTTGTCCTGTCGTTTATTTATTCAGTCATCCATTCATTAATTTATTAAGTTACATAATTTTTTGACTACCTACTCTGTGCCAGATACATCCTATCGCCATATTTGTCCTAAGAGCTGAATTTGTGTCTTGCGGGAATGATAGATTATATGTATCTAGGCATTGACGAGGGAGATGAGAAACACATAGGAGTGACTGGAATGGTGAAGGTGATATTTGGTGAATTAGTGGAAGGCTCCTTGAACTGCTCAATGAAGGAACTGCCCTCTCTAATTCAGCTCGGCCCAGCTAGTTCAAGCATCAGCCCCAGACCCAGAGCAAACAACAGGCTAAGATCTGAAATTGCTCCTTTTATGCCTCTCCCAACATGCCCAACCTCACAGGGTGCAGGGGAGGGATCTTGCACAACATCTCCGCCTGATCCTGCCCTCTATGGCTCATGAAATGTGTTTCTTTTTCCCCTGCTCATTCCCAAGCCTCTCTCGTATACCATCATCTGTCACAGGGATGTTGACAGCTCAGAATAAACCAGCTTTAATTCTATGGGTTATTTTCCTCTGTCAGCTTGAAAAAAGAAAAAAAGGAAAAGAAGTCTGCTCTCCTTGAAAGAAGGTAAAGAACCAGAGGCATAAAGAGACAATGTCAGAGATCTTGGGGCAGTCAGCTTGTCTGAAGGGTTCTGTAAGCTCAGGTTCACATTAGTGTCCAAATGTTAAACAAACAAACAGATGGCTTGTCTCGTGGATGTTTATTAGTTTCACGGCTCTGCACTGGCCATGTTTTAAAAGCACTGCTGCTGAGAACAGAGTATACATCATGCTTCTACCCTGCAGATGTCTGGAGTCAGCCCATCTAGGTCAGGGACTCCAACCTGGTTCTTCAGAAAGGGGAGTGGGAGTAGGTAGCCTGTTTTCAGTATTTCCAAAGCCTAACAGATACTGCCTATGTATCCACAATAAGACAGAACAAGCCGCCAAAGCATCCAACCTCTTCAGTTCTGGCTGGGATGGTATTAGCTCAGGCTGGTTGTGTTTGTCACTTCCCACTAACATGACTTGGCCATCAGGGGCCTCTCTGCTTCATACCAAATAGGCAATAAACTCAGTTGTTTGATTAAATAAAGATAATTTGTTGCATAGGTGAAAATCTTTCAAATACTGGATGGAGATGATGAAAGGTGAGGTTGGCAGGGAGACAGATGGGAATAATCTCCCAAGACTTTATTGCGAGAGCATTTCAGCTTTTCTGCATTCAGGCCGTGAAAAGTACCCTCAAGGGGTTCCTGCAGTGGAAACACTCAGACTTTCCTGTAGGGCAAGAGTGAGGTTAATGGTTCATACTCTTACCCTCCGGCCTGTTTTAAAAGGTCAAATCGTAACACCATCAAGGCCGGGCTGGGTCCCAATCAGATTGCTGAAAGGCTGAATTTTTTAAAAGAGGAAAGAGGGTGAAGAATGGAATATTGTCAGTAGGGAAATGTATTCCTGGCAGGCCACGAAGTGTTAAATCCGCTGTTGGATTCTCTGCCTCATATTTGTTTAATGCATCTTGCTGATGGAGCCATCAGGAGCCAGGCAGCAACGGCACGCAATTACCAGCTGGTCCTGAGGTGGAGGGAGCCTTACCAACAGTAGATGGCAGCACAAGCCTGTGTTTGAAGCAGAAGCTCCGCTCTAGGGCAGTGGCATCCCACCC
This sequence comes from Leopardus geoffroyi, assembly GCF_018350155.1. Classification (NCBI taxonomy): domain Eukaryota; kingdom Metazoa; phylum Chordata; class Mammalia; order Carnivora; family Felidae; genus Leopardus; species Leopardus geoffroyi. Next base: position 92,685,462 of record NC_059338.1, read on the forward strand.
GCCCCAAGAGGTTTTTTACCTGGAATTTTAACCAATTGTGTTGCATCTTTTGTCTCCAAAAGGACAGAAATAGGTTTCCTCTCTCTCTCTAATTGATTTTAAGTTTCCTTTTGTTCTAGCTCTGCTAAAAAGAGGAAAGAGCCCTATTTCAAGGGTTGACCTGCTTGAAACTTCTATTAAGTGGGCCAAATAATTATACCCCAAAGACAAACCTGTTCTGTGCAAACTACTCAGGAGCAACGCCTGTGCTAGTTAACCCACTGACGTGCCTCTGGGGAGCAGTCATCTGCCCTGGGGGTGTTTTGGCCTTCTATTCCAAACCCCAGTTGTTTGTTAAACAAGAATCTTCTGCTGTTACCAACCCCCCAAGACTGCTTAGCATATTTTAAAAGGGGATAAATGTGCCCTTTGGCTTCGAGGTCCCATTCCTGGATTCTCAATTGCCTATTTTCAAGTAATAATATCACCTATTGAGGACAAATATCCTCAAGTGTGCATTCAGTTATTTGTTCAATAAATAAGCAATATTACCATTCTCACAGTCTTCCTTCCATGACTGCCTGTTGCTCATGACAACAGCCCCCAAAAGCAATGATAAGTCCCCAGCCATGGCTCTCTCCAGCTTCCGGAGAGGATGTGTGCCTGTGACTACACTCTGCTTAAAGCACTCTTCCCCATCCCTTCACTTGGCTAATGTCACTATGTTCTCCACTTCTCAATCTATCACTTTCTTTGGTAGCTCTGTCAATCGTCAAGGTCAAGTCCAGATAAGATACCTTCCATAACACCCTGAACTGGCATCATTATCGTCTTTTTAACATCATATAGTAGCTACATGTTGATGAATCAGTATCTATCCCCCTCCCCAAAGTATATAAGCCTCTCAAGTGCAATCAATGGCTTACTTTACCCTATAGTCCGTAGCATGAAGGCACTTAATCAATACTTCTTGAATTAGATAATCGTAGAACTAAAAACATAGTGAAACTTGTAAACTTACTTTTTCTTTCTGCATATGTTTTAAGAAATATTTTTATTTTGGTTACTGATTTTCAGCCTTTACATTTATTCTCTTACCTCCTAATTTTGTATTCTTTTATGTAAATTTAATTATATATGCAATGCAATGTGAAGTCTAGCTTGCCTACAATTACTTTAGGAGAATCTGCTGTGACCTTTATCCTTCTGTGGTGAATTAAGAACAATTGTGTTGTGGCGCTTGCTTTAAAAGATCCAGTCGCCACGGACACCTGGCTAGGGGGCAGATCTAGATGGTATCGCCTAATTTTGCCAGTTTAAAATTACAATCAGAGTTATCAGACCATTTAAAAAGCAGCAAACTTTAAAATTGATAATAATAAAGTGGCCAACATCTAATTTGGGGACTTAAAAAGTCTCAGCGTCTGTATTTTTTACCCTGCTTTGCCACAAGGGAGGGTCAATAGTTCACCTTCCTAAAAATGAGTGCCGTTTAAAAAAAAAAAAAAAAAAAAAAAAAGGCATACATCTTAGGCGAAGCTCTCAGCCTTGGGCTCTGGGCCTTACAAGTCGAGGTGGGATAGATTACTTTGGCCTGGATCCTGAGGCTGTGGACATTAGGATGGGAATGTTCTCCTAGAGCTTTGATGCTTCTGGCGAATACATTGGAGGTAAGAAGATAAATGGGCCTTGAGAATCGAGCAATTAAGGATAAAGGTCCTGACTGCTAGATTTGGTAACTCGGTTTAGCAGATACAGTGTGAACTGGCGACGGCCGGCCGGGGAGGTGGGCGTGGGGGTGAGGGGTGGGGAGGTGATCCTCAGGGTGTTTACAGCTCAGGGCCCTAGTGCCGTGGGCTCCATACTGCAGCTGCCTGCTGAGTGACTCTGAGGAATGAAAAGTGGGTTCTGTTCGTTGTTTGGTGTTTTCTTATTTAAGCTAAGGTCTCCACTGCACGCTGGCCTGAGATACAGAATACCCTCTTGTACGAAGGACCACACGGCGGTGCTGCCGGCTTGCCTTCGGTTGAGTTTGAGTTGTGCTCAGTTTCAAACGCCCCCCCCCCCCACGGGGCTGTCATGGGAGCCATGAGAATAGAGCCCCAGTTTCCCTGCCCTTGGAATGCAGCTTGAGTGAGCAGGGAGAGGGGAGAAAAAAGATTATTTTGCTAGCTCTGGTGTGCTGCAAGGCATTGTATTTTTCCATTTAAAAATGACGTGGTGAACTCTGAGGTATCTGAGAATCAGTGGGGTGCGGTGGCAGTGTTTGAACCACAGAGGCAGGGACTTAGGTTTGAATATTTCTCTGCCAACTTTGTGAGACCTGGGGCAAAGCATTTAGCCTTTCAATTTCCTTATCAGCAAAACTGATAAATATGCCTCACTTACAAGATTAGAGGAGGGTTTTAAAAATAACAAACGTCCACCTCCAACATTGGATGAATCTCAAAAGCACCAGGTCAAGTCAGTCAACAAAAGGTCACATTTTGTGGCTCCACTAGGTGGCTGAGTCAGTTAAGCCTCCGACTTCAGCTGAGGTCACTATCTCGTGGTTTGTGAGTTCAAGCATTGAGTCCACAGCTCAGAGCCTGGAGCTGCTTCGGATTCTGTGTCTCCCTCCCTCTCTCTCTGCCCCTCCCCCGCTCACACTGTCTCTCTGTCAAAAATAAATAAACGTTAAAAAAAAATTTATAGTGTATATCCAGAATAGGCAATGGCATGGAGACAGAAAGGAGGTGAGTAGCTACCAGAGGTTGAGCAGATGGAGCGAGTGGGAAGGGACTGCTAATGCGTAGGGGTTTCTTTTGGAGGTAATGAAAATGTTCTAAAATGAGATAGTGATGCAGGTTGCACAGTTCTGTGAATATACAAAGTGAATTGTGCACTTCTAAAAAAATCAGCTCTCTTGTATGTGAATTGTATCTCAATAAAACTTTTTATTTTGTTTTTTAATGTTTTATTTATTTTTGAAAAAGAGAGCATGAGCAGCGTAGGGGCAGAGAGAGATCAGGGTGGGGGTGGAGGGACAGAGGATCCAAAGCGGGCTCCGTGCTGTCAGCACAGAGCCCATTGTAGGACTCGAACTCATGAACTGAGAGATCATGACCTGAGCCTGTCTGTTTTCAACCAACTGAGCCACCCAGGGGCCCCACAATAAAACTTTAAGAACATTAAGAAAAACTGTGTCGAGTATGTGTATGTGGCACATAATAGGTGCTAATAAATATCCTTAATTCCTCTTTTTTCACTGGGTTTTTCAATTTTTTAATTTTTTTTTTAATTGAGGTGTAATTGACCTAACACATCCTGTGGGTTTCAGGTGTGCAACATAGTGATTCAATACTTGCACATATTGTAAAATGACTAGTCAAAGCCACCTCCTTGTGTAGTTATAATTCTGTATCCTGAAACTTGACTGAATTTGTTTATTAGTTCTAGCCATTTTGGGGTGGCATCTTTATGGTTTTCTCCGTATGATAACATGTCAGCAAAGAGTGGCATTTTTACGTTTTCGTATCAAATTCAGATGCCTTTCTTTCTTTTTTTTTTTGTTTTAACTTCTTTCCTGCCTAACTGCTCTGGCTAGGACTTTCACTAGGGTGACTAAAATTGTCGAGAGTGGGTATCCTTGTCATGTTCCTGATTATTTAATTTTTTAATGTTTGTTTCTTTTTGAGAAAGAGACAGAGTGCAAGTGGGGGAGGGGCAGAGAGAGAGGGAGACTTAGACTCCAAAGCAGTCTCCAGGCTCTGAGCTGTCAGCACAGAGCCTGATGAATGGCTCGAACTCATGAACCGCTGGATCATGACCTGAGCCAAAGTCAGACACTCAACCAACCCAGCCACCCAGGTGCCCCTTGTGTTCCTGATTTTAAAGGAAAAGTTTTCAGCTTTTCACCATTGAGTATGATGTTAGCTGTGGGTTTGTCATATATGGTCCTTATTATGCTGAGGTATGTTCCCTCTATACCCACCTTGTTGAGTTTTTATCATAAATGGATTTTGAACTGTTATGGAAACAGGCTGGAACGCTGGAGGAAAAACCGAGCAGCACTCAGAGATCTTGGTGGATCGGAGATTTATTTAACACTGGCGGGCTCAGAGGAGACCATTTCTCCAAAGATCTGAGCCCTGAGCACAAGCGTGGGAGGCAATTTATAGTCTGTTACCTCCGCATTCTGCATTAGTAGTAATTTGGCTCACTCGGCAAGCAGGGCAGGAAGAAGAACCTGGAAGAGGGGTCTCTAAGCTAGAAACTAGAGCTTGTTTTAGTCCCATCGGCCATCTTATGGTGCAGAACTTTACTTATTTTCCCAACAGAACAACTTACTTTTCCATATAATTGTGGATCCAATCTATTATTTTTTGAGAACTCTCATTCACTTGAATGTCAATATATTGTTTTGTTTTCAATGGGGGGATTATAATTAGAAAATATGGAGCATTGTGTAAATCACTAAGTCATTGGAATGTGTCACGGTATCATCTTATTATGGTTTTCTGTAGGGGAAAATTGCCTGAGTATCACCGCTTACAGGGTCAAGTTTAAATACCCTTGTTGGCATTTGAGTTATTCTAAAACCTGGGTTTATTTTACCTACCACCTTTCTTGCCCAGTTAGTACTCTACTCCCCCATCAGGTATGTCACTCACTTTTCCAGATTTATGCCAGTCTCCTCTCACTTTTGTGACTTATTCTGACCACCTGACTTAGGATGATGACCCTGGTATCTCTATTCATGCAGTTCCTGCTTAGCCACACAAATGCGCTCAAGTCCCCTCTCTGTTAAGAAGTTTCTCCCCACCATTGAAACCCATGCTGATTCCCCAATTCCAAAATTCTTTTTAATGTTTATTCAGTTTTGAGAGAAAGAGAGAGACTGAGAGAGAAAGAAAGGGAAACAGAGAGTGGGGGAGAGAAAGAGACAGAAGGGGACACAGAATCTAAAGCAGGCTCCAGGCTCTGAACTTTCAGCTCTCACCACAGAGCCCAATGCAGGGCTGGAACCCATGAACTGTGAGATCATGACCTGAGCTGAAGTCGGACGCTTAACAGACTGAGCCACCCAGGAGCCCTCGATTCCCCATCTCTAAAAGCCTACCCTTGAGAGGATCTGTATCCAGGGACCATGACTTCTGAAATCAAGATCACAACGAGGTTAAAGTGGGCAATGCTAGGAAAACAGGCTTTATGCTAACTGAAAGTATAAACTTTACATTCTGTTTTTTCTCTAATTATTTCTAGTTTATAAGCATATTCCTTCCAACCAAAACATAAGCTACTCAAAGAAAACTTTATGTTATATGTCTCTGATATCTTGCAAAGTTCCTGATGTGATCCTAGGAATACAGTTAACACACATAAATTGGTTTGTATAGAGTGGTCACTCCATAAGCTACTGATTAATAATACAAAATTAATAATAAAAAATCTATTTCACCTATTCCAAGTCTCAGCCTTATCATAAGAGTTGGACCTAAGAATCCAAGAGATCCCAGGCCACTGTCACTTCCGAATATGGGGAGGACTTTAGGCTAGCCCTTTAATAGGGATTCGGTGTTTCCCTGAGGGCAACACTCAAAGCAGGACTTTATTTTTATGTTTTTAATGTTTATTTATTTTTGAGAGAGAGTGAGCTGGGGAAGGACAGAGGATCTGAAGCAGGCTCTGTGCTGACAGCAGAGAGCCTGACATGAGGCTCAAATTCACCAACCATGAGATCATGACCTGAGCAGAAGTTGGACACTTAACTGACTGAGCCGCCCAGGCGCCCAGAAAGCAGGACTTTAAAAGCAAGGAATGAAACTGCACTGGATTCTGGGGATCCGGACCAGACAGCCACTGAGAATAATTTTCCCCATCCCTGCCCCACATCGTATATACTGCAAAACCGTGTCTGATCTAGGCATTGGCCAAATAACCCTGCCTGTTAGTGGGATAGTCACTTAATTCTGCTCCATTTCCTGAGCATTCAACCAGAGGAAGATGTAAGTGCTATGCCTGTGTTTCTAGATAGCTCACAAATTAAAAACCAGAAGGTTTTCTGCAGTTTCCAAAGCAAAACCAGAAAAACTGAAAGATGACTGATAGGATTAATACATTTATTGGCATTAGGACATTGTTATTTTATTGCCAGTATCAGAGTGACATCATTTTTCATAAAGGCACCATAATTGCCTTTGAATGTCATAAAAGGTGAAATTCATTCTCATGGAAATTGAAGAGAACATCGCGAAGCTTTAGTCAAACGGAGACTAAATGATACAGATGATAAAATGTACTGGCTTTAAATTTCTGTCCATAAACTGGGAGTGAAACTACAGAGAATTAGGCTTGAGATGAAGACTGTAATATCCCCAAATTAGTTTAGGCATCCCTCTAATCTCATTTTTTCATGGTGTAAAACTATTCATTGGGAAATCTGTTTTCCTTCATTGGCCAGTATTTCAGCTGTCTACTGCCTGCGTGAAAATACTGAAGGGGGGGGGGGGGGGAGATGCTAATGGAAGTAAATCTTATTGGGAATGGCAGAAGCAACCACTTCTCACTAAGGCACAGAAGGCCAAAGATATAAAGCAGCCAGTGTGTAAAAGTCCTTGGCTCAAAATATTTAGGCTCCCCTGTCAGAAATTCTTAAAGACAAATCCTAGAATCCATCACATACAAATTCCTTTTCCAACCAGCCAAAGTGATAAGTCTGAACAAGGCTTTTGAAATGCCTTGCTACTATGTTATACATCAAAGTGTTTTCCTTCCCCGACCCCTCCTCAACGTGAGCCCCACCAGAAATTCCTCCTGCTGCCAAGAGCCTTGGAAAAGCTTTACATTATTAATTTCTCCATGGATTCATCGTGTTTTGGAAGCCTCACCAGAAGCTGGGTGCAGAGTTTGAGGGCAATAAAACAGTCAGGACAAATGGCAAACCTTTCAGTTTGGCACCATGGAATGTAGTGTGCATCTGTGCCTTCCTCTCTGTGTGGCTGGAAACTTCTCAAATCTGGTCCTCAGTTTACATTACTCAGGCAAATGGTCCTTTAGTTACTCTATAGGAGAACACCTTTAAGGAGAAAGGCAACATTACAGGCCAGTGATTCTCAATTTTCTTGTGCAGAGATAGTACTTGGGAATCCTGCCAAATGAATATTCTTATTCAGCAGGTCTGTGTCCAGGGCCTAAGACTCTGCATTTCCAATAAGCTCCCGGATACTGCTGATGATGCTGGTTCGTGGACCATACTTTGAAATGAAAGGTGTTAGCTCACCTTCTAAACCAGACCGGGCTTCCTGCAATGTAGCCAGTGTTTGCATTTGGCTTTATTAAAACAAATTTTAAATTAGTCCAGTTCACAATGTTTGTAAAAATAAAATCCAGTCCATTTCCATTGGGGGCCGGTGTTGACAAGGCACTAAAATAGGTATTAATTAACCCAGGGAATGAGGTGGGTGGGCAAGGAAGAATCCTTTTATCTTTTACTTAAGCATTTTTCATGTTCACTTTCCAACTGTATATTTCGCTTCCTTGTTTAAAGTAGTAGGTGCCAATTTTATCTTGCAGTTTTATTAAAAAGCACATCTTCGCTAAGTAAAAATCAGTCCCAGAGATGTCACTGTAGCCCCATGTGCATCAGGTACAAGGATTAGACTGAGCAAAGCTTTGCATGGCCTGTTTTATTTTGCTCACCCAGAAAGAATCTCATGTTCAGTTCCAACGCAGATGTCGTTTGGGGTGATATTTTATAGAAATTCCAGTAATTAAACTCACTAAACTATGACCAGCTGGTGTTAACCCTCCTGTTAGGTCACAAATTGCTTCCTTCTCTTGTATGAGAAGATATGTAAGAGCTCCTGTGTTCTGAATTAGTTACAAGTGCTCAGGAAAATGACCTTAGAAGGCACAGCTCCACATGCAGAGTGACCAGAGAGGGATTTGTGTGTGTCTGTGTGTGTACTGTCTGTGGGCATATGTACATACACCGGCTACATGAGATAGAAAAAAACAGTAAAGCCTGAACTTCAGAAATAATAGCATCATTACCTAAGGGAAGCATCTTCCTCCACTCCCCCCAGGGGGCGGGGCAGGGAGGGGAGGGATAACCAAGTAGTTTAACAAAACACTTAGGTTCAGAGAAGGTCAGAAGAAATCCAGAGTTCATTTTAAAAGGCATTGTAGGGGCACCTCAGTGGCTCAGTCACTTAAGCATCAGACTCTTGATTTCAGCCCAGCTTATGATCTCATGGTTTGTTAGTTCAAGCCCCATGTCAGGCTCCGTGCTGACAGTGCAAAGCCTGCCTGGGATTCTCTCTCTCCCTGTCTCTCTGCCCCTCCCCTGCTCACACACTCTCTCTTTCTCTCTCTCTCTCAAAATAAAACAAACTTAAAAAAAAATGGCATTGTAGACACTGCCCTCTGCATCCCAGACAACATTTAAAAATTCTGTTTACTGAGCTCCTCCATATATGCATGCTAGTCATACACATAAGGAAGAGCCAACGGCTTAGTAAAATGAATGTATTCATTCAGCTACTATTTACTGATGCCTTCCACTAGGAATACCATTACCATCAAGGGACCTCGTGGGTAGGAAAGAAACATTGTTCAAAGCCTCAACAATGTCTTCTTCCGTCCTCAGAGATTAAAGCTTAGAGGATACATGAGTTACAGACCGTTGTATTACAGGTCTGTATGAGATAGTGGTAGACCTTAATGTGACATCAGGCGTCAAAAAAATTCATGAATACATTGGAACTTGCATTCCATAGAATGTGTAAAAGAAAGAAGTAGCAGAGTTGATAAATATTTTCCCATTGGGATGTTTTTATTTAATAAAGACAAAAATAAAAATGCATATACATGATATATATATATATATATATATATATATATATATATATATATCACACATATACATATATGTATGAGATACACACACACACATACACATATATATATATATGTTTCTCACATATTTATTCTTTATTTTTATCTTCACTAATGATTTGAGGTCAGGTCAGAGGTGAGATTCTCCATGAGTATTGTATCACTCCCCCAGATCTCTACCACCTTTGCACTTCTAGCATGTCTGTCCGCTATTTAGCTGGCATGATCTTCCCCTTTTCAGTGGTAGTTTCATACTCGACAACCACACGTGAAGGTCCTAAAGGCCAGGGATGATGTTTAACCCTTCCTCAGAGACCCCTACAAGCCACCAGGGCAAAGTGCTTGTGGAGTGCTTGCAGTGACCACATACAGTCATCTTTTTAGTGTTATGGGGAAATTGTATCCAAACATACAGAAAATGGGAAAAGAAAATAATTCAGGTCACTTGAGACACAGTAGCTTAAGGTTGGCAAGAGCATCAGGCATTCCCCAAAATGAAGGATCACATAACCTCACCTTTCTGCAATGCAGTCTTAGGAGACTCATTGCAAGTTCATATACCTTTTAATACTTCCACTTCTAGGAATATTTTATACTTATGGCCGTGTATGCAATGATCTATGGACAAGGATATTCATTACAGCATTGTTTTTGGTAGCATAATACTGAAAATTTGCATTAGTGTAGGAATGATTAAATGAGTTCTGGCATGTTCATCCAATAAAAGACCATGCAATCAAAAAAAAAAAAAAAAAAAAAAAAAAGGAAATGAGTTCCAAGACGCACTGTTAAATTGAAAAGAAATCAAGGTACATTGCAGTGGACATCATTGATACATTTCAAAAGGAATGTATATGCACATAACTAGAAGTGCATAGAATCTCTTGTAAAAGATGTACAATAAACTAGAAACAATAATTGCCTCTCAGAAGGGAAACTTAGGAGTTAGAGAGCTTTAAATTATTGTGTGGACCTTTCTGAATAGTTTGCATGGTTTTTGCCCTGTATCCACATGGGTTTTAAGATAAGTTTTATAGAATTCTTACTCAGGAGAATAGAACATCCTTAGGGTATTTTGGACACCACAAAAGGAGCCACATCGGGCTACAAATAGTCCTGCAACACCCTGGTCGCCATTTCTTTGTTCTGCCTCAGGATGGCAGTCTAGTTCTTCCATACTTTCATTACTCCAGTGAAAATTTAATTTGGATTGCCTCTGAATGTTCTCCGACTTCATCTGCAATGTCTGAGTCCACAGCGAATTCAATTATTAAGGAGCTACTTCCCCAGAAGGAAGACTTTGATTTTATTATATTTAATCCACCTGATCGTTTTCTTTTCTTTCTCTCTCTTTTAAACTCTTGCCAGCACAGTTCTGCCTCCCCCACCACAGAATGCACAGCGAAAGTGGGGTTTTCCCCTTCCCAGCTGAATGGGTGGTCAGTTTCCAGAATCTTTCCATGGCTAAGGAATACCATTTAGACACCTACCTTAGATGTATGTGCCTTATTTTCTCATTATTCTAAGTGGTGTTTTTATTTTTATTCTCTTCTTGACCATATTCCTTCAGTTCTGAATATTCTATACCCGTTATGGTATTTTTCCCCCAATAGAATACTTTCTTCCAACAAAATTTTGTGTGAATATCCATAGGGTCAGCAAAGGCTTCTCTGGGTTAAGGGACTGGGGGGAGATGCTGACCCACACGCATGGTTTTTCTCCCCACTCCACACATGCCCCTTACTCTCCACTCTTTCCCCCACCCTATGGAAAATTTTGAAGTGTCACTAATGGATGCCTAAGTTTCCACTGTAGAATTTGAAAGCCTCTGTCTAGAGCAAGGAAACCCAGCAATAAGGGAAACTCAAGCTCAAGATTAAAAAAAAAAAAAAAAAAAAAAAAGGCAAAGAAAGAGAGGCAAAGTATTATGGTGAGCTAGAAAAAAATACAGCTCCAGGATTCAAGTCTTCTTGTCTGAGCTACAGAGAACACCTAAAAACATTTTGTGCACCAGCCTTCCAGGAAAACAGCAGCACATTAGTTGAAGGGCAGCTGAACATGTTACTACCTGCCAAAAAAACCTGTTATGTTTTTTAAGTGAAAATAAAAAGGGGTTTTAATTTTTTTATGATTCCAAGAAAATATATTATCAAAGAATTGTTGTCTTGACAGTAAAAAAATTTTTTTCTTTCAACTGTGGTGCTAGAAGTCTCTGTAACTCTTGACAGGCTGTCCATCTCCAGTCCTAGGCAGGGTTAAGACAGCCATGGGGTTCTATCCTTTTAATGGACAGCCCCTGTCTGAGGTAGAAATATTTAACAGAAAGCACTAGGGCCTTGGGACCTACCTAAACTCATGTGCCCATGAACTTAGCCACATTCAGCCTCATTTTCCCCCTTACAAGATGAGGCTAATGTTTGCAGGCAGCTTGGTATGATAGGAGCAGAGGGTCTGAAACCCAAATATGTTGTGTAAGTCATAACCACCCTGTGGCTCAATTTCCCCATCTACAAAGTAAGGCAAATACTAGTACCTCCCTCAAAGAGTTGTTAAAAAAATTCAATGAGTTATTTTTGTAAAGGACTTAAATACTACATAAGGATTTGTTAGATATCACTGTATAGTAGCATTATATAGTAATATTTAAGTTATACCAAAAAGTAATTAGAAGAGGAATTGGTAAGTGCTATCAATCAGGTCTGGAGTTAAGATGTATTACAAATGTATGGGTCTCATAATAAGTCCTTCTGTCCTCTGTGATATGATAATTTTAGTATTATTCATGTACCTACATTACTTCAATATCTTTGAAATACTTAAAAAAAATTAATTTCTCAGTACCAGATACGAGATACCGGTTAAATTACTTAATCCTACTGAATGTGTTCTCCCATAAAGTTAGGACAATAACCTCTTTCATTCTTTGCTCCCTTCCTAGCTTTTTATTTCTGGAAGGAAGCACTGTTTCTGAAGCATATAGGACAGCTAGCCATGTGCCCTTGGAAAGTAATGTAATCTTTCTCACCCTATTTTCATCAGGATTGTACTAGATCTCCTGAAGTTCTTTTTCAGCAGCAAAGCCAGAGTCTGATATTTTGTTACCTTTTTTAGCTTAGAAAAATACAATGTATTATCTTACAGGTCTGTAGATTTGAAGTCCAACACGGGTCTCATCAGACTAAAGCCAAGGTGATGGCAGAGCTGTGTTCATTTCTGGAAGCGCTGGGGGAGAATTCGTTTCTTGCCTTTTCCTGCTTCCAGACGCTGGCCCTCATTTCTTGCTTCTGACCTTCCCACCTCTTCAAAGCCAGCGTCAGCTGATGCAGCACTTTCACATCATCTCAGTCTGACCTCATCTTCTACTTTCTCTTTTCTTTTTCTTTTTCTTTTTCTCTTTTTGTCTTTAAACTCCCCCACCCACCCACTATTTAACGGTGGTGAAATCATACAACATAAAAATAACCACTTTAAAATGAGCTGTGTAGTGGCATTTGGTGCAATCACAGTTTTGCCATGGCCACTACTGTCTATTACCAGACATTTCATCCTCCCAAAAGGAAATCCCATGCTAAATAAACAGTTGCTCCCCATATGCTGTTCTCTCTACCCTGTGACAACCATCAATCTGGTTTCTGTCTCTGTGGATTTACCTAGTCTGGATATTTCATATAATCATACAGTATGTGACTGGCTGGCTTTTTGTGTCTGGCTTCTTTGACTTCATGATTTTGAGGTTCATCCATGCTTTCGCATGTATCTGCACTTAATTCCTTTTTATGGTTGAGTAATATTCCATTGCGTGATATACCACAATTTGTTCATTCGTTGGTAGACATTTGGGCTGTTTCACCTTTCAGCTACTGTAAATAGTGCTATTCTGAACATGTTTGTACATATATTTGAATACCTGTTTTTAATTTTTTTTTTTTTTTTGATAGACATCAAGGAGTAGACTTGTTGGGTTGCATGGCAATACTACACTTAAATTTTTTTTATTTTTTTAACGTTTTATTTACTTTTGAGACAGGGAGAGACAGAGCATGATCAGGGGAGGGTCAGAGAGAGGGAGACACAGAATCTGAAACAGGCTCCAGGCTCTGAGCTGTCAGCACAGAGCCCGACGCGGGGCTCGAACTCACGGACCGCGAGATCATGACCTGAGCCGAAGTCGGACGCTTAACCGACTGAGCCACTCAGGCGCCCCTTAATTTTTTAAGGAACCACTAAACCATTTTCCACAGCAGCTGAGCCAAGTTACCCCTGATTTTAATACATCTTCAGAGAGCAAGAGTCCCTCCCTTTTGTGTAGCCGGCTTCTGATCCTACCTCCCACAATCACAGGGGTTCTTTTGACATGTACTAACACAGAAAGCAATATCCTACATGTGCAAAACTGCCAAAAATTCCTAGGAGATTGACAAGGCTTTCTAAGGAGATTTGGACCTTTAGAAACTTTGATAGAGCTGCTCTACAACAGACACATGCTCAAAATATGTTAGGTGTTTTGAAAGTGTGAGAAATAGTGTAAGGTCAAATGAGCCAGCTGGCTTGTAGAAGTTGAAAAACAAAACAGTGACAATTTCACAGTCTTCATAAAGTATTTCTTCACATCAGCCCTTTTATTCATTTAGCAAAAACATATTAACTGCCTGCTATTTACATAGCATTGTGCAGTGATTAAATAGCATGATCCCTGTTACCAGGGAACTCATGATGTAGATAGGAAAACAGATGGTAACCAGATAATTGTGTGACACTGTGACATGTGCTGAGAACAGAGTGTAGACGAAGTGCTACCAGGGTGTAGAGGGAGGAGTTTATCGTGCCAAGCAGCTGAAAAAAGGCTTGATGGGAGAAGAGATTTTCAGCTTGACCAAAAAAAGCAGGTATAGGAATGTGGTCTTCAGACAGAGGCTGAGGTGTAGGTGCTAAGCTCAAAGTTACAAAGTAAATGTTTGTCTTAGTACCAGGCAACAATGAAGTGCCTACCACCAGCATGTGGTTATCCCCTTGGAAAGCAGCCCCCTCCTGACAGTGGGAGTCCTCTGGGCTATCAGTAGCCCACACGGACTTCTCACTGCACCTGTGGGAACATATGATCTACTTCTGGGGGCATCATTTAGAAGGTCTCAAGGCCTCGCAATGGTATTTTCTCTGAATTTCTAAATGCATTTGTCCAAATCATAGAAAATTCCGTAGTAGAATATAAAAACATATACGTTTTGAATTAAACGGGCTGAGGTGACTGCTTTCCTTATCTGTAAAATGGGCCTCATGGAAATATTTGCCTTGTAGAGTTTTGACAGGATTAAATGACCACAATGTGCCTACAGTTACTCATACAGTACTAAGCACAGAGTAGCATTTATAAATGTAGTCTAATATTATTCTTAATAAGCTTTAGGGATTCAAACTGGTTTGTTACCTGGGAAAAACTATATAATTCAACTTTCTCTGGGTCGGTTAGGGCCTCAAAAACTTTATCATTGAAATCCTGAGAAGATCTAGGTTTTCTTTTTTTCCTTAGGAAGCTTAAGGAGAAAAATCTATGATTTCTGGGTCTTTGTGGAGCCCGAAATAGATTGCTTCTCTTGAGAGTTCTCTAAGAAGTATTCTCAGCTGAGAAAGCACACATCACTATGATGATATTTCCTATGTCTCTTGGGCATTTCCCTAAAAAAAAAAAAAAAAAAAAAAAGGTCAAGAATGACGAAGGGAGAGAACTCAAGCTTTTAATAAGGATACTTTCCTATGGGTTAACAGAATTTCAAATATATTACACTAGTGTTTGCTGTTCAAGGCCTCACAACTTTTTAGACTTTTACATTGCAGGTTACCTAAATAACTCAGCAAAAGTGAAACCTGCCTTCATGGCACCTTATCCTCAGGTGAATTTAAATTTTAAAAAATGGAGATTATCCTGACACGGCTTAAAGGCTTTTCTTCGAAATCGGTCACACGTAACAACTGTGTCCAGGCAGAAGTTTATTCCTTCCAGTATGACAAAGAGGACAGTCCAAAGAGATAGAGTTCACACACTGAGCATGCCTTGGCTTTGCTCAAAAAAGACCTGGTAAGAACGGTGGAAATATTACTAAATTTACATGAAGAGAGATATGAGAGGCAACATAAACAGGTCACGGGAGCGATACCTGGGATGTAGGAAATATGCCTGATCGATAATTAACAATCAATTTAGGAAAGCAGAAAATACTGTATATATTTTTGACACAAAGAACATCTTTTCCTAATGAAAGATTTTTTTTAACAAAAGCAAGAAATGCCCACCATAATGGCTAATTTGCCCCAAATCTGACAACTTATTAGCCATTAGCTATCTACTGATGTATAACTGTATTTCCTCTGATAAACCAATGAACAACTCAGGATCATTTCTTCATTTGCTCTGTGGCTGTTTCTTAAGACTATAATCTGCAGAAAATGTGCTCTGAAAATGTCTATGGCCTGCCCTTATTGAATGCTGCATTTTCATCACACCTACAATGAGGCATAAGGTCTTTAGTTTAAAAACCAAACAAACCTTGCAACCTTTTGGAACTTCCATACTTTCAATCTTTTCATTATATTTGGAAAATCATCCCTTCCATCGTTTTAATAATTGGTTTCCAAGTGACTGCTCCAAGAATGAATTTTTCTTCAATGTCAAATGCTCTGACATTGGCCCGGGTCATTTTGAATCTGTTCACAGTGTTAGAGGACTCCAAACAAACAAGAAAACTTTGTACAGAAGAAAAATTGTGTCTTAAAATTGGCTTTCTGTTCAATTCCAATAATTTGCTTGTTTATAATTATCTTTCTATTGCACTAGCTGTTTGTCTTTATGTGAGAGACACTGATCTTCATTAGCCATCACGGCAAGCAAAGGGAATATTAGAACTATTGATCCACTAGCAAAGCAACTGGGGGATGTGGGGGTGTTATAATTATGGGTTGATGAATTAAAAAGCTTTCGCTTTAGTTTTCAAAGCAAGTCAAAGTGCTCCAAACAAAATAGTTTCTGTGGTTGTCTGTCTTTTTTTTTTTTTTATTTGCTCTGATGTCCTAACCTTGAAGGTTTATCCCTGAAACGAAATTTCTTATTATACTGCAATTCTCTTTTTTAAAAAATAAATACATAAAACCCTGGGGCACCTGGGTGACTCCATCGGTTAAGTGTCCAACTCTTGATTTTGGCTCAGGTCATGATCTCACAGTTCATGAGTTCAAGCCCCATGTCAGGCTCTGTGCTGACAGCACGGAGCCTGCTTGGGCTTTTCTCTGTCCCTCTCTTTCTCTGCCCCTCCCCTGCTGGTGCTCTCTCTCCCCCCTCTCTATCTCTCAAAATAAACATTAAAAAAATAGTTTATTCGCCAGAAGCCACTGAAATCTCACAAGAAGAAGGTGAATAGGTTACCAGGATAGAGTGAGAGAATTTCCTATGGCAATTTCAAGGGCTTGAGTATCAAAAGTTGGTGATATGTGTGCCCTCTGACCAATAGAAAGGTTCACAATTAAGGTAAGTAAATCATTGGAATAGCACTATCTGTGAATAAATGGAGAAAACACTGAGTAATCTTGGCAGAGCCAAAGCACCATACCTTAGGAAATGGAAAATTTCAGCTCTGTGGCCAAAGGACACCAAGCCCATTTATAAAATGTTGGAAGTAGCAATTTTGCCCTTACTTGGCCTTCCTGTGTGGTATCTCTAAATTAATGCATTTTCCACAGCACTTGGGTGGCTCAAGCCCCATGCCGGGCTCTGTGCTGACAGCTCAGAGCCTGGAGCCTGCTTCAGATTCTGTGTCTGTCTGTCTGTCTGTCTGTCTCTCTCTCTCTCTCTCTCTCTCACTCTCTCTCTGCCCCTCCCCCACTCATGCTCTGTCTCTCTCAAAAATAAACATTAAAAAAAATTTTTTTTAATCAATGCAGTTTCCCACCCAATGTTGATTTCTTTTGCAGTAGGTTATGTGGAATAAGATAAAATAATAATGACATTATTTGCTCACTAGAAAGTAATATGTCACTAGCACAAATGAAAACTCGTCCTGATTATCTTTCTGATAAGTTGAGACTAGCTCAACTTGTCCTTAACAGTGTCCTTCACTGTTATTTTAGACCAAGTTATCAATAATTGGATAACCTCTATGAATTATATTTTTCTACATTATTTGTAAACATATATCATATACAGTTTTCTTTTTTTTTTTAATTTTTTAATGTTTATTTATTTTGGAGAGAGAGAGAGACAGGGCATGAGTGGGTGAGGGACAGAGAGGGAGGGAGACACAGAATCTAAAGCAGGCTCCAGGCTCTGAGCTGTCAGCACAGAACCTGACAAGGGGCTTGAATCCACAAACTGTGAGATCATGACCTGAGCCAAAGTTGGACACTTAACTGACTGAGCCACCCAGGCACCCCTACGGTTTTCTTTATATATGTCTATGACTATACATACTTATATGTACATATTGGTCATATTTATATCCTAGGTAATCCTTCTACCTGATGATTTAAGCTAAAAAGAAAGGATGAAGGGGCTCAGTGACTTTAGGTTATTCATAGGTTCAATTTTGGATGAATTGGGGTTTTTTTTTTTTTTTTTACTTCAAAAAAAGGACATCTCTCCTTATAATAGTCTTCCTAACGTAGTACTAGTTACAAAAATAAGAAACTGAATGTGTTAGGAAGATGCAGAGATCCATACATGTCAGAAAATCCTAGGAAAGCATTAAAGCTGCTTCCTTTTTTCCTGGTTTTTAGCTTCATTGAGTAATAATTGATATACGAAAGAAAATGCACACATTTCTTACATACATCTTGATGAGGTTGGACATATGCACATACCCATTATTCCCAATTCCAAGGTTCCCAGTACCAGCAACCTTTTGGGATCCAGGGTGGGGGGGATTAGTGTCATGTTTGTACTTCTCAAGGTTTTTCTGAACCAGTTCATCACATTTTTGTTATGTTCAGAGACTTCCAGGCAGTGGCAGAAGTGGTTTCTAACATAAAAGATGTGAAATTTTCTGAAGTCTTCTTTTTGTATCACTATCTAAACTTTTCATCTTAACTTGTATTTTTGTGCCTACTAATAGTTAAGCAAGTATTAGTGATTGTGATATGAGATCAGATAAAAATCCTTGCCCTCCAGTGGATAACCATGTCCTCTAAAATTAATCTGCTTTCTCTGAGGCACCTTGGTGGCTCAGTTGGTTAAACATCCGACTCTTGATTTCAGCTCAAGTCATGATCTCAGTCATGAGATTGAGTGTGGAGCCTGCCTGGGATTCTCTCTCTCCTTCTCTCTCTCCATCTCCCTCTCTCTCTCAAAAATAAATAAGTAAACATTTTTTAAAGTAAAAAATAAGATTAAATTAAATTGATCTTCTTCCTCTTTCTTTGCCTTTCTTTTCCTCCAACACCAACATATCAAACGATAGCCAACTCACAGCATCCTTCAAGACCAAAATTTCTTTCTAAGGAAGTTAAATTCCTTGGGGAAAAGGAAAAAACCACAACAATTTGCCGGATACTGTTTTAAATTTTTTGTAAATGTCTTATTTAAGCATGGCCAGTCCTATCAAGTATTTCATACATGAACAAACAGGCTCAGAGATCTTGAGTGCCATACCAAAGGCCACACTGTAAAAGGCTCATTCAGGATTTGACCCGTTCTTTGTTAACTCCAAACACCTTACTCTTTCCCATAAATTACACCTTCTCCAAAGACAGTGGTAAAAGTGGGGTGAAATGGAAGGAGAAACCTATTCAGAAATGAAGTGAGAATTTTATTCTCTTGTTCCTAAACTAGAAATGATTGGTAGAAATCAGTGACATGGAGGGGTGTGATGCAGGACCCTGCCAGGCTTCAGCTGGTCCTCTAAAGTGCTGTCATTGATTTCTTCACTCAAGACCAATTTATTGGGCACCTAGTGAGAGCCCAGCTCTGTGACAGTCACCAGTATAGCACAATGAACAAGAGGGCTACTCAGGAAAACCAAACAAGTAACAAACAAAAATATAGACAGAAATTAACAAAAATAGAAACAAAATAGTTGAGTGATCTGGGTTTCTCTGAGATGTTGACACTAAAGAATAGGAAGCAGAAAGCTGTAGGAAGAATTTCCTAGGCAGGGTGAACAGCAAATGCAAAGGCCCTAACACAAGAAAGAGCTTGATTTGGAAGAAATCAAATAGCAGGCGCTAAACCTTACGAGCAGCCATCCTGGTGCTGGAGTGGCAGATAGAGGCTGACCAAGCGGGGTCTTTCAGCAAGTATGAGTGTCATTCCTGTCCCTACATTCTACTTTCTTCCCTCTGTTACTAGCCAAGTACAAAGCTTTTTTTTTTTTTTTCTTTTCTTTTCTTTTTTTTTTTTTTTTTGGACAATGCCCTCAGTCAGGAAACACTGTGCTTTCATTCCAACACCTTCTGCAGAACAGAACCCTGAGTAACAATTGTGAGTGCTACTCAGGGAGAATGTTGACACACTTTGGGGCATCTTCTCTTTTCCTCACAACCAGAATATTAGTGTAGTCTAGTGACTAAGTGCCTGGGCCGGGTACCAATTGTACCTGGGCACAAATCAAAGTTCAGCGGCCTCACTTGGTGTGTGACCTCAGACGACAAATCCTAGGGGATAGAGAGACCTGGGGTCTCTCTAGACCCCAGTTTCTTCATTTCAAAAAAAAGGAACACCTGTCTCGCCGCACTCATGCTGTGAAAATTAAGCAAGGTTTAAGTGTGCAGATTGCGCAGCAGAGGGCCTCGCAGGTAATAAGCCCGTAGTGCGGCACATCCTGTAACTGCCCCTGTCCCCACCCCCGCTGAGTCTGCATACAGGGGAAGGGAGAATCGGAGAGATAAAGCAACATGTCTAAGATCACCTATTTAGGAGAGGCTAAACCTCAAATTTTGGATACTTCATCTAAGTGCTTTTATCCCCTCTACCGCAGTGGATCAGTGCAAAGGGAAAGGAGGTTAATAAACCTGTTTCTGCCCTACGGGAGATGGTATCCTGTACAGCGAGAGGAAGGTCAGTTTCTGGGAGCGTGGGATTAGTTTGGGCATTGATCTAAAAAGTCTTACACAAAAATGTCTTAAGGGTATACTTGCTTTCCATTAAGCATTTCTCTTAGCTGTTTCTGCTGAGCAAAGGAAGGAAAGAAAAAAAAACATCCTGCCCCATGCTTTCTTAAAAGGAAAAAAACAAATGGAAGTTTGATGAAATTGTGTGGGTGCTCTTGACTTATCTTTATCCATCACCCTAAAATGTGCCCGTATGGAAGATAAATAGTGTTATTCCATGGAATGCTTAGTACTAAGTTCCAAAAATGCTGACAAGTACTAATCCCAGTAAAATATATGGAAGTTAATTATAACTGAACCACACGGAAGTCAGCCAGGAGATCACAATCAAGAAGATTCACTGAATGAACACTTTGTTCTTCCTGTGAAGGAGACACAGTTCTCTCTCCTTGTGCCCTTCTGTGTCTTCCTTCTGCCTTGCCTACGTACCTCCTAAAATGTAACTCCATGCTGTGAACAAGTGTGCTGCAACCCTGAGAAGGCAAGGGAACGTTCTCAATGGCTCATGCCAGGGGACATTCTGAAAGCCCAGAGGCTGCAGATAGCCTAGTGCTATCTCTGTAACCTTAAGCCTGAGGCCATTCGCTGCCATTTCTTCTCCTAAGAAGAGTATCCATCAGGCATTTGGCATCAAAGCATCTTTCCCTGAAATGTGATTAGCTTACAAGGTCACCAGAAGTTCAGGCAGGTACCCTTGCAAGTAAAACCTTATTAGTCAGATTCTAAGAGCTGTGGTTCTTGTAAAAAGGCAACTTAATTTTCTGCCCTAGAGAGATTGGATCAATCAGCCCTGAAGCAAAGAAAAGTACAGGCGAAGAGAATGTAAATGGAACTGGAAGTAGGTATTTGGGCTTCTGCTGCCCATTCCCTTTGGCTATCTGGGGAGAGAATAGTGATGTCACTGGCCCTAACTCACCATCAATTCATTTGTTCACTCACTCAAAATATATTTTATTATATGATTTTATTATATGATTGAGAGGGACTGTGGAGTCTCTCCCTACCTCTGAGCCATGCCAGAACAAGCCATTCTGCAAGATGAGTCTTCTATGTGCAATGGCCCCTCAGCAAATGTGTAGTGCTCTCAGCATACGCTTACTAGATGTATTTGGGGTCATGAAATTGAACACACACCCATGGATCCTTCCCTCAGAGAGGTCACAGTCTAGCATGGAGATAATACGTGCACAATAAGGATTATGTCGCGGGATGGCAAACGTAACTGCCATAAGGAAGGGGCAGGTGAAGAGCAATGAGTGATCTGAGGACAAAATTACACCTAACTTGGATAGGAAAGAGATCATAGAAAACCTTGTGAGAAAAAAAAGAAAAAAGTATTTAAGACAAGACCTTGGAAGGTAGGTAAGCATATTTCAAATTCAGAAGGCTTTTGATTTATAAGACATCAAAGAATTACCTGAAAACTCCAAAAGAAAAATCAAATATATCAGAATAAAAAATGTGTAAAAATATTATTTCCCAAAGTTAAAAAATTAGAGACATTTAAAAAATTAAGTTAAGAAACATTTTTGTGTTTGCAGACTATTAAGGGAAATGACATGATGTAAAGGTCTTTCTCTTCCAAATAACTAAGCAGTCTTATTGGATGAATAATACCTCCCAATAGCAGAGCAACTCATTATTTTAAAAACATTAATACAGGGCATCTGACCATGAGGAAAGATTTTGTGCTTGCATTATTAGATAATTGCATGTTTTACTGATAAGTGTACTTTTACCTGATGTTAAGCATAGATGGAAAATGAGAGGCAATCATTTTTTAAATATGCCAGCAGTTGGACCAAACTAGTAGTCTCTATCAAAAGAAAAAAACTCAAAGCCACCTGGAAGCACTTTGCAAAATTTCCAAGTTAGCCAGAATGATAATGTTTCTGTTTTCTGTGATAGTAAATGAAACCAGCTCCTTTGGTTAACCGTACAATCCAATAGGGTTCTCTCGTTTAGAAGAGGGACATTAAAAGCTATTTGTTCTAACTGTCTTCTTCCCCTGTGCTGATGTTTGAGTCTTGCCTATAACATTCCTTGCACTGCGGCTGATTGCCAGTTGAATTTTGGTCATCTTGTGCCCAGCCTGTCTTCTTATCTGCCTGGCCCTGTTAGTGCTTGAAATCTTAGCCTTCTGAATAAGACCTGAAAGCGCGGGTATGTCTGGAAGTCCTTTGAAGACATGTACCAGACCTACTTTAAGGACCGCACCTCCTTTATTCGCCCCTGCCAGTCATCTCATAGGCTTTAGCATTTTCTCAAACAATCTACTCAACGTAGAGCATTTTTATATAAATCAATTCAATTTTAAAAGAATATGTTGAGCTTCAACTATTTCCAGGCATTGTGCTGATTATTAGGAAAATAAAATGGAGTAAGATGCATTCTGTTTTCTGGGGCCTCGGAGTCTTTATGGTAATTGTTGTATTTGTCTAGATCAAGGATCTGAAAACTTTTTCTTAAAGGACCAGAAGGAAAATATTTTAAAACAAAACCAATGCTAATATGTAGGTTCTTATATGACCATTTAAAGCTTAACCATGTTAAAATGTAAACACAATGCTTACCTGGTAAGCCATAAAACAAACAAACGAAAAACAAGTGGCTTTCCAGATTTGGCCCAAAGGCCAAAGTTCATGAACCTATGGTCTTGACCCATGCTGCCCAAGACAGTGACCACTAGCCACCTGTGGCTGCTGAGTATTTGAGAAGTGGTAAATCCAAACCGAGTTGTGCTGGAAGGGTTAAACACACACAGGATTTTGATAACTTTGCATGAAAAACAAGAATGTAAAATATCGCCATACTTTTTCATATAATTATGAATTAATGTATATTCAAAAAAGTTAACTCAAAAAAATAGGTTTTTGGATATATTAAAACATATAATTAAAATTAATTTCACCTATTTCTTTTCACTTTTCAAAATATGGCGACCAGAAATCTTACAATCATACAAGGGGCTGCTCACATTATGTTTCTATTGGACAGCGCTGATCTAGATAATGTCTCTGTTGGGTGGGAAGCCATAGTCCAAAATGAATTCATTTAAA
Source organism: Leopardus geoffroyi (assembly GCF_018350155.1). Taxonomy (NCBI): domain Eukaryota; kingdom Metazoa; phylum Chordata; class Mammalia; order Carnivora; family Felidae; genus Leopardus; species Leopardus geoffroyi. The sequence continues at coordinate 92,708,465 of NC_059338.1, forward strand.
ACAACGACAAGGGGTGCCTGGGTGGCGCAGTTGGTTAAGTGTCCAACTTCAGCCAGGTCACGATCTCACGGTCCGAGAGTTCGAGCCCCACGTCAGGCTCTGAGCTGATGGCTCAGAGCCTGGAGCTTGTTTCCTATTCTGTGTCTCCCTCTCTCTCTGCCCCTCCCCCATTCATGCTCTGTCTCTCTCTGTCCCAAAAAATAAATAAACGTTGAAAAAAAAAATTTTTTTTTTTTAAAATAAAACAATGACAAAACAAAACAAGCACTTCCTCTCTTCTGTATTCCACCATGCAACCAAGAATCTTTTAGCAAAGTCTTCCTTGGGAAGCCAATCGGATTTAGATTTCTCTCCGTCACTCAGTCACTCATGTATCATGTTGCTTTATTTTCTTCACAAGTATTTCTGAAATTGTAATATTTGTTTATTTCCTTCCTCACTCTCTGCCTCCCTGAGCTAGATGTCATTTCCACCAGAGAAGAGCCTTTTCTCACCCTTTCCACCATAGTCTTGGGTCAAGTTAGCACTAAGCTTTGCCTGGCATCCCTTGGGTCTGAAACCACGTCGGGCACAGAGTAGGTGCTAAGTGAATATTTTTTTGAATGAAAGAACTATAAACATGGAAAATTTAAAACAGGAGATGCTTTGAGGAAACTGAGAGAAAAACTAAGTGGCGGGGTGAGGAAGCATTCTAGTGTTTTTGTTTATTCAAGTATAAGTAACATGCAGTGCTCTGTTAGTTTCAGGTGCACAATGTAGTGATTCCACAATTCTATACATGACTCAGTGCTCCTCATAAGTGTACTCTTTAATCCCCATCACCTATTTCACCCATCCCCCTACCCACCTCCCTTCTGGTAACTGCCAGTTTGTTCTCTATAGTAAAGAGCCTTTTTCTGTTTGTCTCCTTTTATCTTTGTTCATTTGTTTTGTTTCTTAAGTTCCACATATGAGTGAAATCATGTGATAGTTTCCTTCTCTTATTTCACTTAGCATTGTGCTCTCTAGATCCATCCATGTTGTTGCAAATGGCAAGATCTCGTTCTATTTTGTGGCTGAGTAATATTCCTGTGTGTGTGTGTGTGTGTGTGTGTGTGTGTGTGTGTGTTCTGAATATTCATAATTCACAACAGCCAGCACGTTCGGTTTCATGGAGGAAAACTTTATTAATTATAAGGAAAAGGGAATATAAGGAATTAAACAATTATAGTAAACATAAAGAAGAGAAGTATAGAGAAGGACAAAGAAGACTTAATACATCAAATCGGGTGCTTACATCATCCAGCCTTCTGGCTGGGGAAGCCCCGTGGGGAGCAGCCAGGTTGGAGTCCTAATTCAGGGTCCTGGGTGGATTGTCCACCCCACAGGTGAGATTTCCAACTAGCTATTCCCGCCAAGACAGTATATATGCTACCCACGTGTGATTTATTAAGTTTGCCTAAGAGCAGTCCCAAGCAAGCTGTTTTTTCTCTGTTTCTCTTGTCATATGTCACAATCTTGTGGGTCTGGACATCTGGCCCATATTTCTCTTCCCTCCCTGATCCATTCCAGGGGGGCAGATTGGTCTGGTTCAAGGAGGTGAGGCAAGTTAATCCCTCTTGTCATCAGGAGCAGAAGGGGGCAGTTCTGATCCCGAGGCCAGATACAGAGTACGAGCTAACTAAGCCCCCTATGCTTGTGTATGTGCAGCTCTGGGTATAAATGCATGAACAGCTTCTATAGAGAACAGTGTGTACCACATCATCTTCATCCATCCATCTATCGATAGATACTTGGGTTCCTTCCATAGTTTGGCTATAGTGAATAATGCTGTAATAAACATAGTGCATGCATATAGCTTTTAAATCAGTGTTTTCATTCTAGTATTATTTAGTAGCTTCAGACACTGAAGCAAAGAGCTTATAAGCAGCTTGATAATAGAACACAAGATAAATCTAGCCCAAGGCACTGGCCCCTATTACTATGTTCTTTTAACAATAATAATAATAATATTAGCATTCTGTTGCATTTACTTCATGCCAGGCAGAATTCTAAGTGCTTTTTGTATATTAACTAATCTCTAAACAACCCTATGAGAGAGACATTATTATTACCTTCATTTTGTTGTAAGTAATGACTATAATAAATAATTTAACAAAACTAAATAATTGAGGCATAGAAAGTGAAGTGACTTACCCAAGGTCACTCAGTACGTTTCAGAGCCAGAGTATCAACTGAGGCATTCTGATTCACTTTGTCATGTGACTGTACATTAAACCTCACATTTTTTTTCCTGATTTTATTAGTTATTCTATCCTGAACATACTTGAAGAGTATTACATGGCATAGATTAGAAATACCTTTTTAAAATCTATTTTAAAAGTTGATGGGAGTATTATTGTAACAATGAACTATAAAACTTCAGAACAAATGGAGAAAAAAGCCTGTTTCTTATTGTCTTAAGCATCTTCTCATAACAGGAAGAAAATGAGACAAGTATTTTCTGTTCAGCCTTAAGTGCATGGATACATTTTAATCTCTTGCCTTGTATACTCATCAGAGCAATTTTACCATTGGTTGTAAACTTTCTATGTAAATATATGTGCAACTTGTACTGTCTACAGATATTCCCTATTAAAATGATGGATATATCTGTTTTCAGTGACAAAACAGGCCACCAAAAGTGAAAACTAAACTGGCACATTTGAACAGTAGAAACCAGAAACTTGAGAGTCATTCATTTGCACACACCTCAGTCTCAACATTCAGCTGAGAAGTGCCTTGCCCCGTGCCCCTCTCTTCCCCCATTCAGTTGAGATAACCTGATTTTCCTCCCTCTGTGTGGCCCAGCACATCTGCAGTCTGATATCATGTCTAATGGTCAGAAGAAAGCATGTGTGAAACCCCTTAATTCAAAAAGCCTTTGGTTAACTATCAATTTCCATTTGCTGTTGGTATCCATTCATTCAATGAATATTGACTGAACATTTTGATGTGCATTACACTAGATCAGTTTCCTAGATTCTTATTCCCCAAACTATTTCTTGGGAACCTATCCCTTTTTTTTTCCTTCAATATCCCAGATTGGATTTCTGGGTTCTTCTGCCTGGTCTAGACAGACAGCCTTGCATGGCTTCTCCAGGATTAGTCTGCCTCATTTAAGATGGTCTACACTCCCTTCTCTTGCTAATGTCTGCTCCTGATGCTTCTTATTCAGGTGCATTCATTGTCACTTCTCCTTCTTCTTCTCCAAAATCATTACATAACTAAGCACTTGTACCAGAGGTTGACCTACTAAACAAATACTTCTGCCAACTGATTCAATTAAATGACCCCATGGCTACCCCAAATGTATCTGTTTCTACAACACCAGTGAAATAACACGTAATGCCAATTAGAATTATTTGAAGAAAAGAATGAGGCTTAAAGTTATCTTCTTTGTTTATTGTATTTAATGTTCATTTATTTATTGTTGGGGGGGGGAGGAGGGAGGGAGAGCATGAGTGGGGGAAGGACAGAGAGAGAGGGAGAAAGAGAATCCCAAGCAGGCTCCGCAGGGTTCAACTCATGAACCATGAGATTATGACCTGAGCCAAAGTCAGATGTTTAACTGACTGAGCCACCCAGGTGCCCCTCATCTTCTGTATTTAATATTTCCTACTTAATCCAAATTATTCTACTTTAAGCATGTGTCCCAGGAAACAGTAACCTTAAGAGAGGTACCACAAGAAAAAATGTTCTGCACAGGAAACCCCATAACCCACATTTCCTTCTGGTTTCGCAAACTGGTTTGACACAGGGCCCTTACTTTTTTTTTTTTTTTTTTTATAACACCCATTAATGTCCCACTGAACCCACTTTGGGAAATGCAGCTTTCCCAAAAGGAGACAAAGATGAACCAGGTATATTTTCCACCTTCAAAGGAACTTGACCATGTCATGGAGCGTAAAGATGCATAGCACAAAACGAGCAAAAAAAGCACAGATGTGTGTATCTGTGTGTCTGTGCAGAGGGAAAGAAATACGTATGGGCTTCATTGTGAGTTTCATTGTGAGGTAATTGGCCTTTGTTGGAATGATGATGTTAGAGTCTGTGTCCTGAATCCATACCCAGTCTAGGACATATAAAGTTTGGGGGTGGGAGTTTGTAAGAAATTTTATGGTTGGTAGATCCTCAGTTCTCCTGTTTATGCTCCACCTCACACCTCCTCATTAGCTCTCGTCACTCACTTCTGGTCCCTTTCATCTCCCCTAAGAAGAAGTTCCAGCTTTATCCCAAAATCTAGCTCTACCTCAGTATCTATATGGTCATAATACAAAACATTTATTTTGTAACCCATCCTCTTCTAGACATTCATTTCACATTAAGCCTTAAAGGAACCTAAAAGACCATCTCATACTCATATTTTATAGGTTCAGCATAGTTATGCGACTTGGTCATATGTAAACAGCTAGGTCGTGGCAGGTGAGGGAGTAAGACCGAGTACACAAACTCCCAGCCATAGAGCTGTGTTGGTTGCTGGGGGCCCATAAAATGTCCTCTCCCAGTATTTCCCCCCACAAACAGAGTTCCCTCAACAAAGGGAAACGCCTCCCCCAAGGTTATGCCCCCTTGATAAGAGATACCAAGATCCAATCACCTTGCCTTAACTTGGGAGAATGCAAAGAACTGCCCATGGCATTTTCTGATGCTTCTGTTGTAACTGCATCACATTTAAACTTCACACTTTGCCTAATTCCACTTCCCCCACTTCTGTACATGTGTTGTTCCCAAGCACACTCCTGAGAAAACTCATATACGCAACACTCCATCTCAGCTTCTGTTTTCAGAGAAGTGATGTAAAACAAGTTCAAAGCCCGTGCTATCGACCTTTATCGTAAACTACCTCTTCAAATCAAGTCTGTTGACTTTGCCCTCTTAACGCCAAAGAGATACTGTGAAATGTATCATGGAGTCTTGAAAAGGGGTAACTTCCAAACAGGGGATGAAAAAAATGTTCCCATGACATCCTCTAAAAGGTAACATAATTTTGCTTGAATTGTGGACCCTGCCATCAATTTTTCAAGGTAAATATTTTATGTTCTCTATTACAAAGCTGAGCAGAAAGCCTTCATCATGTCGGTTTACTCTTTCCAGCCTTCCTGGCAAATTAAACTGTTTGATGAACAGCCAGTACTTAGCAGCTTCTTCTTTATGGAGTTTTACAACGTCTAGTTTGCCTGCACATCAGAAACTATTTAGATACAAATTGTTTCCCTGAAGAGTAACCGTGGAGTCCTGCACTCTCAGGGCACTAGGACTCTGTTAATATTCATTGAGTCCTATTATGATAAATAGGCACAAAGTTGCCATTCCCTAACCTTATAAAATCTGAATTGCAACAGAAATCACATAATAAAGACAGGAAAAAAGAGCACTCTGTCCATCTAGCCCTTGAAGGCTACTTCAAATACATCTACTTTTTCTAAAATTTTCAGAAAATAATCGTTTATTTTTTCCTTCTCTCTTAGTATTTTTCAATAGGAAAGATTGATGATTTCTGGATTCCAGAAAGAATCCCATGATCTTCCAAACATCTCCCTCATTGACTTGAGTATATTCGCGATTTCACCATTAAAAATTCTTTTCTTGTGTCAGTCAAAGATGGCCAAGGCAAGAGCAACCCTTTATACCATCTTAGTCCATTGCAGCTCATTATAACTGTGAGTGAGTTTACCAGCAGCTTTTAAACAGGGGATTTTGATTAATTGGGGTAAAGGAAAGGGGTAGGGAACCGGTTACAGCAGTTATTTGTTAAAGATACTTTACAGACATGATCTCATTTGATCCTCAGCTAACCCTGTAGTATCCCTATATTATTCTTTCTTTATTGGTGAGGAAACTAAGTTCTAAAGAAACAGTAAATTGTCTAATGTTGCATTACTAGAAAGTATCAGACATGGGCTCCAGATGAGGGCCTGCCTAACTTAACTGCACCATCCTCTAAAAACATTTGGCTTATTTATAAGGAGAGAAGGACATGTCATCAAAGTAGAAAAGTGAAGAACAAATAGGAACTGAGACATAAACAAATATTTGGCCTCCTTGGCATCATTGTACTAGGCTTTGGGGCTATTACACAATGTATGTCATGAAGTTGAAGGGGTCCTGGGGTAAAGGACTCCTTCCCAACAAACAGATAATTAGTCCCCATGAAGTAGAAAGGCCAGAAACAGCTATAAATTCATTGAAACCTCTGGTGTCAGAGCTAGTCTACTCTGGATTATAGGTTCTTGGCCTTCTGGTACGTCAGTCTAACCAGTAGTTTCCACAGCCTACACTCAGAGTTGGGCTGCCCTGTTGGGACTTTGGAGACAGGTGCAGAGGGGAGTAATCTAAACGTATCTGACATAAGTGCTCCTCTCAGTAGATCTCAGGATGTGGCTATAGCTTCATTCCCAAATATAATAGCACTTTGAGATTATTTACTGCTATAGCTATCCATAGTACCTCTTTCTACAACACCAACAACATTTAAGAGTTCGAAGTAGGAAATTTATTTCAAGGAACAACTTTAATTCTCCAAGTTCGATAGGGTCTTTATTAGTACTGTTGGATTTAGACAAAGTTGACCCAAGATCAGAAAAAAATGTATACAAGGATGTATATTCATTATCACAATTCAAGTACTAACCTTTTCTCACCTTGGAATGACAGACATGGAGCTCACATAGTATCATGCTGATTAAGAACATGGGTTTTGCAATCAGATACCCCTTGATTCAAGTCTCAGTTCTACAATTTACTAGGGTATGGCCTTAGACAAGTTACTTAATCTCTCTATGCCTTAGTTTTTATAAGGATAAATGGAGATCACTGGGTGGCCACAGGGCTGCCTTGAGAGTCAAGATGTAAAATTTAGTGTTTTCTCTTTAATTCTCCCAACAAAACCATGAATTTGGAGGAAGGAATTGAAAGACATTTACCGTGAGGTTTTGCTCATCTGCCAAGTAAGCACGTGGCTATTCAGAAGGCAAATACCTTAGTTTGGCTAAAGGAATACTAAAATCACTTGGTTCACCTGCCTTCCAGCAAAAATCCAGGATGTTTAATTAAAGGGCATGTTTCCAACTCTGAAATCTCAGTTTACATCTTCCCAAAATAATCTACTTTAAAAAAAAAGGTGAGAGGAATATAGATTTTAATTTTTATGAAGCTAAAAAAATACATGTGTAATTTATCAGGAAACAAATGCCTCCAAAACCTATTTCACAACATAAACACAAATCATCTCGTATTCTAGAACATAAAGGGTTTTTAATGGTCTATTTCTCTCTTAACTTGTAGCAACATGATAAGCAAGAGTTTATCCACCACATGAGACATATTGCCTCTGAGACCATGCACTCTAGCATAGACTTTAGAATTCAAATTACTTAACTCAAATCTCAGCTTTACCACTAACTAGCTGTGTGATGTTCCTTAACATCTCTGAGCTCTGAGGTTCTCATCGTTAACCTGGGGATATTAACTCCCAATTATAGCAGACATGGCAAACTGTTGAGTCAGCAGACATTCTTCTACACTTCTTCTAAGGCAGAAGAGCCCTCCACCAAATAAAGAGGCCAAAGGTGGCAGATGCTGGTTTCACTGGCTTCTCTCATAATTAAAAGGAAACATGTCTCCTAAAATGTAAGAGGAAGTCTGAAAATGTCTTCTGAAGAATAGGTTTCCCCTTCGCTAAAATGAGAGAAATACACAAGCAGAAAGAAACATCTTCCCTCTCTCCCTATTTTTGGAATAGCAAGGTGAGGACATGATGCTTGAAGATGCTGCAGCCATCTTGCAACCATGAGGGAGAAGTGAATAGAATCACAGTGAGGTAGACTCAGAAGCCCTAGCAATGTTGAACTGCTAAACCAACTCTGTAACTGCCTTCCCTAGGACTTTGAATTAAAAAAAAAAAAATTGTAATAATAAGCCACAATGGCTTAAGCCACCTTTGGTTATATTTTCTTTTAATTGCAGCACAAACATCCTAACTTCTATACTACTTTCTTAGAATTCCTGGGGGAAATAAGTAAGGTAGCCTAAGTGGAAGGTCTAAGATTAGTAGCACCTCTTGGTAACACTATCTTTGAAACTACTACTTTCCTTATAAAGCCAATTCCATTCTTCACAATAGTTCACCTAGTGATTCAACTACCTACTAGCTAATTATTTAACTCGCCTGAATCTGTTTGTTCACCCTTAAGTTGCAGTTGATAACGCTCACTTCATAGAGCTGCTTCCAGAAATATGCAAATTGGATGCAGCGTCTGTCACTACAAAGTGAAATGGTAAATCCTGATAAAGGCTCAGAATTTCATGAAGTTGGTGACATTATATTGGAAAACTGCTCAGGTTCTTTGCCAGACTATCCAAAAATGAGGATTTGGGTGAGTTAGACAAGTTAGCAGTTGAAGAAGAAAAAAAAAAATGCTTTTGTTAGTAAGTGTTTCAAAAGAGAATGCCTCTAGGTAGAAATGTAAAATGTTGTAGCTGCTTTGGAAACCAGTCTAGGCATTCCTCAAAAGATTAAACGTAGAATTACCATATGACCCAGCAATTCCACATCTAGGTACATACTCAGGAAACAGGTATTCAAACAAATACTTGTACACGTATATTCATAGCTGCCCTATTCACAATAGCCAAAGGTGGAAACAATATAAATTTTCATGAATTGATAAATGGATAAACAACATGTGATATATACATACAACAGAATTTCAAACAATGGCATCAGGTGCTGATGCCTGTTACAATATGGATGAACCTTGAAAATATTATGCTAAGTGAAAGAAGTCAGTCACAAAATACCATATTGTATGATTCTATTTATATAAAATGTCCAGCATAGGCAAATCTATAGAAACAGAATGTAGGTTAATGGTTCCCTGGGGCCAGGGGTCAGGGGCAGAATGGGGCATGACAGCTAATGAGTATGGGGTTTACTTTCAAATAATAAAAATGTTCTAAAATTGATTGCAGTAATGGTTACACAGCTACTCTGTGAATGTACAAATCATGAATTGTATGCTTTAAATGGATGAATTGTATGACATGGTAGTGATATATTAACAACAGTTATTTGTACAAAGTGGGGGAGGGTGGCTCACAATACCAGAGGATTGGGAGGCCCTCAGAAGAATAGATCAACCCTGAATATTTTTACAAAAATGCCCATTTATAACCAAGTTGCTAAAGGCAAACTGTTTTTGTGTTATTACACAATTTACCCAGTAAAATTACAGCAAAAAAGAAAACTAAAAACATTTGGTACATTCTTCATTCTAATTAGGGCAGATCCATAACCTTTACCATATTAAATGCAAAATGGAGCACCCTTATTCACATCATTTTTGGCTCTCTGTTGGAAGATAACATTCCAACCAAACCTTTTGATGATTGAATGATTAACTATTCTCCATGAAATGCTGGTACCTTGTGAAGGGGATTTGCTTTCAAAGCTCCTTTTCTGGTGCCAATAATCCTTGGATATGAAGGACTTCTGTCCACTGAGATGGGGAATTGCTTGTGGGTGTCGTCCAAAGCCCCTTTACATTTGATGACTCATGTCAGAGAACTCAAAGATCCCAAGAGGAATGACTTTCTAACAAGTGTTATATACCCTCAGCTTAGTATATATTTCTCAGGACTTTCTCAAAGACTAGATATTATAGCAGAGCTATTTTGAAGAGGACTGAAAAAGATCCCCTGAAAATGTATCCTCCAGCCCCTCGTCTAGACAGGCTTATTCGACAATACCTATGTAACATTTTAAATAACATATCCCTTCACTGTGATAGGAATTTCAGCATCAAATCTCTGGAAAACAACACAGAGAATCTGTGCGCAGACTGTAAAGGCAATTTCAAGGGCCGGGCCACTGTGACCATGCCCTTGAACCGGATAGGGTGTATACACCCAAGATGGGAATGGGAATGAAACCCTGCTGAGTTTTGCTGCAGCTTAAATCCCACAAGTCATTTTTAATTTCCAATATTGCCCACCATGTGTCTGACTTAACGTTTATTTATTTCTGAGACAGAGAGAGACAGAGCATGAATGGGGGGGGGGGGGGGGTCAGAGACAGAGGGAGACACAGAATCGGAAGCAGGCTCCAGGCTCTGAGCCATCAGCCCAGAGCTCAATGCGGGGCTTGAACTCATGGACCGCGAGATCGTGACCTGAGCTGAAGTCGGACACTTAACCGACTGAGCCACCCAGGCACCCCCATGTGTCTGACTTAAACAAGATATCTAGTTGTCTCTTTAAACATATCTGTGTAAAGCCATGTTGGATAAAGTGCATCTTTTAACATGCAAATTCCAAAACTTTGACTTTAATGGAGGCATTCTTCTAAAATGACCAAAAATTAAGAAAGGAAAGAAAAGACTTGCAGAAAATGGCAAGAAAAGGCAGAGATGCGAAAATTCTTCCATTTGACCTACTTGAAAGACATCACTCATCAATTGCAGCACGCTGCCATGAATTATTTTAAATAAATTCATAGGGACCTTTTGAGAATTAATAGTTCTCATCACTGCTTATGCTACCAAGATTCTAAAGAGACTGGAGGACAAGTAAAATGCTGGTTATTTTCACTTATCAAAATGCTACTCTTTAAGATGCAGATCAAATGTCATCCTTCCCATGAAGCTCTGAATATCCACTCAGAATGGGGTTTCCCCTGTTCCCAAGTCCCATAGTGCCAACTTTCTCTACAGTACATTTTAAAATCAGCAGAATATAAAGTATATCTCAATAGACCATCCATCAGTGTTTGAGTCCTGGCTCTGCCACTCGTAGCTAACTGACCTAATTTTTCCTTTCAAATTAAATAATGACAACAATAATGTCACATATTGAAACCTTAGAAAATACAAAGCCTCCTATGTAATATAGATTTATTAATCCTCACAACACCCTACAAGGTAGTTATGATTATGCTCCATTGTAAAACTGAGGAAAATGGGTAGTTAAATAATCCATGGTAGCACATTTAATAAGCTAGTCTTCAAGCTTCAACAAATATACATATTCCAATTCATTATCCTACCTTTTTCACTTCACTCGCCACTTAAGAGGTATTCAGTAAATAGGGGCACCTGGGAGGCGCAGTCAGTTAAGCATCTGACTCTTGATTTCAGCCCAGGTCGTGATCTCACAGTTGATGAGTTTGAGCCCAGCATCAGACTCTGCACTGACAGCACAGAGTCTGCTTGGGATTCTCTCCCTCTCTCTCTCTCTGCCCCTCCCCTCTCGTGCATTCTCTCTCTCTCTCTCTCAAAATAAATAAAAACAAAACATTAAAAAAAAAAAAAAAGATGGGGGCGCCTGGGTGGCGCAGTCGGTTAAGCGTCCGACTTCAGCCAGGTCACGATCTCACGGTCCGTGAGTTCGAGCCCCGCGTCAGGCTCTGGGCTGATGGCTCATGATGGCTCAGAGCCTGGAGCCTGTTTCCGATTCTGTGTCTCCCTCTCTCTCTCTGACCCTCCCCCGTTCATTCTCTGTCTCTCTCTGTCCCAAAAATAAATGTTGAAAAAAAAAAAAAAAAAAAGATGTACTCAATAAATAATAGTTCTTATTACATTTGTGCTGACAATACCAATTTGTTTACTGATTAACCATATACACCCTGGTGAGAAATTTCAAAGACTATATTAAACACTGTGATCTTAGAGGGCCTGGGATTTATATATATTTTAGGCAGCCTGGACCTTGAAATTCAGACTCAGCAGCAAAAGAGCTGCAGCACAAAGTATCAAAGGCTATAAAATTCAGTTAAGATTACATATTCGTCATTTCTCTTTTCTTCTTGATGAAAATAAGGCCACTCTTCATAGACATGAGACACTTTTGATTATCACTTACTGTATGAGATCAAAGTTGATTAAAATGAGCATGACAAAATGTTTCAAAATATTGCAATTTCACCATGCTAAAAAAAAAAATACCATGTATCAAGGGCAACATTTACTGAAACCTCATTATAAGTCCCATATTTTTATTCTAGATATTTTTTTTAATTTAAAGACAAATTGAAAGAACTTCAGTTTTATGGGCATTTCAAAGCTGGTCAAGAATTCCAGAACTTTATTTTGAATAACCACTTAGGTCTGGAATACAACTTTTCAGCTCTCTTTTAAAGTCCTTGGGGTAAGGTTTGGATGTCAACTCAGGGCATGTAATTTGTAACAGAAAGAATTCCTTGGAGGGCTGCAAACCACTTGAGCTTGGCAACCTGGAGTTTATATATCTTATCTTGCTCTTGGCAATGGTCTAAGAAGACTAGCTTCCAAAAAAATAGTAAATGTGATCAAATTAGCAATTGACTCAGATGAAGCTAAACTTTCTCAATTGACAGCGACTTGCCTTAGATAATAATCCAGTAAATTAGACCAGTGGACAGCCTTTTACTAATAATGGGATGGAACATTTGATGCATGGAAGGAATGTAGTATAGTGACAGGAGCCCAGACTTTAGAAGAAAGCAGACAGCAGTCTGTACCCTGGTTTTGTATGTATTTGGGCAGCTAATTAACATGCAATAATTATTTATTGAGAGCTCAGCTAGTCTGGGCACTGTTTTGGGTACAAGGCCCTAAGAAACTACTCTCTAAGCTTCTGTTTCCTCATATAAAATAATTAAAGGAAAATGTAAGCAAAGCGCCTAGCAGAGATCCTGGAATACAGCAAGTGACAGAAAGTAGCTGATATGCTGTTATTGTTTCTATGGCAATAGAGGAATCTGACCTTCACAATTTGATTTTATTGCTTCTCCATCTCCCAAGCAATGTGGCTAATGCTCAATTTTATTATTTCAGAAATATGATCTTAGTCCAATTTTAAAATATAAATGTTCACATGAAAAAGGAAAAATTGATTTAGCTACCTGAATATATTTCACAATGCCATTAATTACCATCCTTTTAGAACGAGGCAGCTATTTGATGTGTTGCAACAATATTGTATCAAGATACTTTTAGTTGCAATTAAGAGAAAAACTTTGTTCATATAGCCTAAGCAAAAAGGAAAATTTATGAGCTCATGTAACTGAGAAGTAGAGAGATAGTTCAGGCTTCAGGCACGACTGGATCCAGTTGCTTGATGATTTTACCAATGACTCCGTTTCTTTCCATTTCTACAGTCTGCTTTGAATGAACCTCATGAAAGATGCCGCTTTTCATCTCAATATGGTTATCAGCCACACAAAGCTACACACACCTTCTCCTTCACCCAATGAGCAAAGAGGAAGCTCCTTTACAGAAACGTCCCAGCAAAATTTCCTCCTACCCTACTGATTTAAATTGGGTCATCGGTCTAGCCCTAAAATGACACTTGTAACCAAGAATGTGGGAGAACCAGCTGATTGTCTTAGGCCAGTCAGAGACCACATCTGACACAGAAGAGGTGAAATTGCCCTCACATAGATTACATAGCTGAGATACTGAAGATTAGGAAATCTAATAAATTGAAAACGATGAAGGGAAAAATGAATTCTGGAGAAGGAATCCACAAGTGTTCCTACAGTAGCTAAGATTAAATGCTTTTTCTATGCCACGAACAGTATACTAAGCACCATACGTTATCACATATCATTCTCATATTGAGCCTAAAGCCTCAAGAGGATAAATAACTTACCAAGTTCACACAATGACTGTGGTGGAGTCAGCCACCCAACTCTAAAGTCCATTATACTTTTAAACCACTTGGAACAACTTTTGGCACAGAGCCCCCAACCAATATCAGCTTTGAGCAATAATCACTTGACTATTTCACTTTCTAAAACAATACAGTGATTTTTCCCCATTTTTTCACCTTCAATTGTAACATTAGAGTGTTGTATAAATAGAGCCAAAGAATTTGGATTAATATGCTACATTATAAATATTGTCATTTCTCAAGTCAACAGATGTTGAGATCTAGGCACAACGCTAAGAGCACTGGAGGAGATAAATATTTGCCCTTCATTTTAAATTTACAGTGTATAGATTTCTATAACTCCTCATAATTGACAATGGAGTAATGCGGGGATTAGCTTGATTTGATCCTTACAACAAACCTGGTCAGAATCCCTATATGCCTGAACCAAACTGTCAAGGGTCAGGGCCCAAGTATGAGTGGACTGGCTGAAAATCTTTACAGGGTTTGAACGTGTGCTCAGCCCGGGTCTAGACCACTGGGTCATGGTAGTTTGTGCAGCTTCCCCCACTACTGTGCACCCCCACCTCACCGGCCCTACTCCTGACTCTAAGACCAGTGCTAATTTTAAGAAATGACAACTGTTGGGGCACCTGGGTGGCTCAGTCAGTTAAGCATCCGACTTTGGCTCAGGTCACGATCCCACGGTTCATGAGTTCAAGCCCCGCATCAGGCTCTGTGCTGACAGCTCAGAGCCTGGAGCTTGCTTCAGATTCTGTGTCTCCCTCTCTCTCTTTCCCTCCCCTGCTCATGCCCTGTTTGTCTCTGATCTCTCAAAAATGAATAAAAATGTTAAAAAATAAAAAAATAATAATTTTTTTTATTTTTTATTTTTTTTTAATTTTTTTTTTTTGAACGTTTATTTATTTTTGGGACAGAGAGAGACAGAGCATGAATGGGGGAGGGGCAGAGAGAGAGGGAGACACAGAATCGGAAACAGGCTCCAGGCTCTGAGCCATCAGCCCAGAGCCCGACGCGGGGCTCGAACTTACGGACCGCGATCGTGACCTGGCTGAAGTCGGACGCTTAACCGACTGCGCCACCCAGGCGCCCCAAAAATAATAAATTTTTAAAAAATGAAAGAAATGACAACTGCTGTGCATAACACAAAAGTCAGAGCCAGCACTGCTTGGGTCTGAGTCATAGTATTTAAAATAGAGCAACAAGTTCAAGCAGCTTGAAATGAATGGAAGGAGATTTTCTTGGTGCTTTACTGCTTCTTTCTTCAGTAGGTATAAGCATGCCCCGCAAAGGACCACATTTTCCGAGGATCTTCCAGAGACCAAAGCATCCAGGGCCATCTTAGCTCATAGAGCAGAAATCTTCCCATGAATTACTCTTTCATGGACAGAAAACTTTTGGGAAAATACTTCTGTTGGCATATTCTCTCTGCAGCTAAGAAAGTTCTCTGTAATGATTTTCATATCCGTCTATTATTTTTTTCATTTCTGCTTGCTTTGTTTCATAATTTATTCTCCTTTTTATGGATATGAAAACTTAATTTATCTCTGAGCATCCTAAACATGCTAATTTTAAAGCCTATATCAATATAAACTATCATAGGATTCATGGTGTAAAATGTGGGAAATTTCATTTATTAATGAGATAAATAAGCGAGGCCTATATCAGGCACTGCTGTAGAATTAATTGCATCCGAACCAAATCTATGTCCCCATAGTTGATTTTGTTGGCTGTTTCTCATAAAGCTAGTTTTCTTCATATGCTTCTGAATTCATGTTTCCAGGCTTGTTTTGAAAGCAAGTCTTTTGGTCTGAGTTTGGATTTGGGGTCTCTTTCTCTATGATCTGCATGTAAACACACTCTCAACTGAGCTTCTGTGTATGTCTCTCTTGCTCTTGTTTTCTGTACTCACTTGTCTCTCTATATGCCCCTACGTACCTCCCTCCATGGTTATCCGAACCATGCCCCCGGTCCAGAACCAGGTCTTTCAAGGGTTTGGAGGCTTGGAACGTATCTTAGTTTCCTAGGGCTTCTGTAATAATTACCACAGGCACAGTCCTTCAAACAACAGAAGTTTATTCTCTTCACGGTTCTGGACACAAACGCCTGAAGTCAAGGTGTTAGCAGGTCCTTGCTCTTTCTGAATGCTTTAGGAATGAATCCTTCCTTGCCTGTTGCTAGCGTCTGGTGGCTTTGCTTACTGCCAGTTGAATCACTCCAATTTCTGTGTCTCTCCTCACATGGCCTTCTCTTCTGTGTGTCTCTGTGTGTTCTCCTCTTCTTATAAGACATCTTGGTCGTTGGGTTTAGAAACTACCCTAAATCCAGGATGATTTCATCTCAACATCCTTACCTAATTACATCTGCAAAGACCTTAATTCCCAATAAGGTCATATCCTGAGGTTCTGGATGGCCATATATTTGGAGGAAGAGGGATCTTATTCAACCCACTACAGGTCATGGGCCCTATGACTACATTGAAAAGAACAAAGACACCAAGCTACCAAACTATTGGATGGTTTCATTCAGCTCCCAGTCACAAGGCTGTTTCTAGGTATCATGACCCAGACAGTAATGAACAGCATTTTTTCCAGCCCTTTTTTTTTTAATCCTCTGAAAGCAATGTCTGTGTCATGGAGAAGATCCTCAGAGAGAACCCTCTCCCTTAAAGAAGCCAAATTCCTGACCATCACTGCCAGTTAAGAGCACAGTATACATTTACTCAAGTCTTACCACCTGTTCATGTTTCTGTTCCATTTTCAGTTCTTGAAGATGTTAGCCTTGTTTTTGAACCTAGCTATGTTTGTTAAGCTTTCCTTGTTTACATTTTATCTCTCATTGCTATCTGTTTGGGTACCTCAAAGCATCAGTTTACTACATCATCTTGATGGGTTTCCCCTTCAACTTTTTTTTAGACAACTATGTAAATCAAACAAAATAAGCATCTCACTTTGCAACCTCTGCTTAGCTCAGGTGTCCCAACTTTGACAAGTCTTCTCAGATACCATGGTCAGACAAAGTGGACCTCTTTGCTGTATATTCAGCTCCTTTGCAGCAGTGGCCTACAGATAGCATCATTTCCAGGTACTTATCTCATGTTTAGACTCTGAACCACTTGAGAGCAGACACCCTATTTTTCATAGTTATATCCCTAATATCTAGCACAATAGTGCCTCTTATATACTCACTGATTGAATGAATGAGCAGAGAGCCACATCAATAATTTCATAAGTCTTGGGTCCCATTTCATTACATTTCTACCTTTTCCTCATTCCAAAGAAATTCCTCCAGTAAATATTCCTTACCTTCAAACCACCACCTGGGGTGTTTTGCTATGTACCTTGACTAAAATAAAATTTCAAAGTCCTATTTTTAGATCAATTTCACTTGGCAATTATGTTTTGGTAAGTAAATTTCATTCCCCTGTTCTGGTTTTAATTTGATGTAAAAACAGCTCAGAAACAATTTACCTTTTTTAAACTGCTTTAATTTTCTAATGGCTAAACATTATAACTGTTCATCATGCCCCCTGTAAATAATCTAGCAGCTGTGAACATTCTATACGCCCAACAAAGAAATATTTTTAATAGAGGACAGGGAAAATGTTGTAAATAATGAGAGTTGTTGTAAAAATTAATGTTTTTTGCATTTTATGGTTCATCTGCAATGAACTATAGATTACATTGTAAAGCATGCTCTGGGATCCCATCTCATAAAAACTATCACCAGAATAACAGGCAAATTGTTCAGTTCCTCATCTTGTAACCCACTGTCCTCTGGTTGGTCACACTTCTGGAAGTGGATGGAAGTGTAGGAAGGAGCCTTATGAAGCCAATTTCATACCTGTAGACTTCTGTTTCTGGCAGTTCAATGTGCAAACAGGTTTTCAGAAACTGGGCTCACATATCATTCTGGTCACGAGCACCTTTTGAGACACAAACACCGTACATATTTTCTTTACTAAATTGGATTTTGAAGGGTGAACTGATGCTTGAGCACACTTCCACCTTGAAGCACTCCAGGCTTTTCTGTTAAATCACTTTCTATTTAGGAAATAGCACAGATACTGGAGTTTTGGAGTTGGGCTGTGTTTCCATTTGTTTTGCACTTTTCTGCTGA
Organism: Leopardus geoffroyi; assembly: GCF_018350155.1. NCBI lineage: Eukaryota > Metazoa > Chordata > Mammalia > Carnivora > Felidae > Leopardus > Leopardus geoffroyi. Next base: position 92,726,252 of record NC_059338.1, read on the forward strand.
TGATAATGTGCCTTTCCAGATACCCTTGAGTAGGGGCCATGGTACATGCAAACTTTCAAGGCTCCATGGCTACTGAATAAACGTACAGCTGCATGGTGTCTCACAAGCCTGTGTCTCATGGAACAGCATGCATGGTGGGGTGGGGGGTGGGGGTTGCCTGTGCACTCATGTGTAAGGGTGGTGGCCTAAGACCTCCTCAGGGTAAAGGTGCAGTTGCCCTCTCTGACTGAGGAGAGAGAAGAGAGAGAGAAACAGAGACAGAGGGAGTTGGAAGTAGACAGGATCACCATGGCAAGATGTCCAGGACTAAAAGTCTGAGGCATTAAATTCTCACCCAGCTCACTGTCTGAGCCTGTTTCCTCCATGAAATGAGAGCTTTAGACAAGAGAGTTTCGAAGATCCCTTTCAGAACTAACATTTTGTGAGTCTATAAAGTATTTACAATCCATTGTACTTATTAGAAACTATTGTGTTTTGAAGATGTGAAGCCTTGGACACAGTGATGCTCCCCCACCCCCACCCCACCACATACCTCCGGTGTTCCCAGTGAACAGTGTATCAGCCTTCCCCAACCCTAGGCTCTAGTCACAGTGTGAGTCTTAGCCAGAGGAGCACATAACAGTCGCCAGAAAAGGTTTCTAGAGAGACATATTCCACGGCCTGCACTTCCAGATTTAAATTCCATAGCCAGGGAAGAAGAGAGGGCTTTGATATTATTGTAAGTGTGAGTTTGCTATATACTGCCAGTGGACAGTCACATCTAAGTGAAATGAAGTCTTTGCACCTTTGAGATGCCACAATGAATTGATTAAATAGAGGTAGAAATTTGGCCCTTAGTGGCCTATTTGGATACTTATCTGGCTCAAGAGCCCTTCATGTCTAAAACCCATGCTCTTTCTAATGAATTCTTGGCATTTCAGAAGCTCACCATAACCAAGCATCTCCCAACACTTTATAAACATCTATTAAACCTCACGCTGGGGCAGAAAAATCCATCACAGACAACGCAGAGTGAGGCAGAATCAGTTTAGAGGCCGAGGTTTCTCTCCCAGGCAGCTCTGTGTCTGGTACACTCCTGGGTGTTTTGTCACTAGCATCTGAAGAGGCATTAGCCTGACTTTCCAAGGACTTACTAATTACAGATGGGAGCACACATCCATAAATGAAAGAAAGGAGAGAAAGAAAAAATAATCAGTAGCTTAACATTAGTTGTACTACATTTTTGCAACCTTGCTCCATGATCAGGTTTATAATTCATTTAAAGAAACCCCTTCTTATACAAGCTAAGACATATACATGTTATTTTCCATGGTCTCAAATAGGGATTATTCATGTTAAATTCTGAGGATCTACTTTGCTTTGGGGACGGATGGTAGGGGACTTCTTATTGAGGTATGGTATACAAACAAAAGAATTTATAAATCATAAATTTGCCATGTGATTCATTCTTAAAAACTGATCCATCTGTGTAATTAATTCTTATAAAGTGATCCTTCCTAGATCAAGGAACAGAATATTTCCAGGAGCCTGGAAGCCTCTCTCTTCATGCTTCCTGGAATCACCCTTCCACATAGTATTAGTTTTTTGCCTGTGTTAACATGAACAAATAGAATCCTGTAGAATTTTAGGCTGTTCTGTGCCTGCTTTCTTTCAGCTGACAATATGTTTATGAGATTCATCCATGTTGAAATGTGTACCTGTGTAGCTGTCATTTCTTTTTCATTGCTGTATAGTATTCCATCATGTGACTAGATCACAATGTATCCATTTGACTCTGCCTCAACATCTGGGTTGTTTCTATTCTGAACAATGAAGCTATGAGCATTCCTCTTCATTCCTTTGGATGCACGTATGTACTCATATTTGTTGAGTCTATATCTAAATGTGGTATAAAATGGTCTTGGCACCTACATGCGTTCAGACTTGGTAGATAGTACCAACAGTTTCCCAAAGTGGTTACACAAGTCAGTTTAAATTCCTACAAGCAATTTATGAGAGGGCCTCCTGCTCCACACTCTCTCTGTTTTTTTACCCTTGAATCATTCCTGTGAATTTAGTTATATATATATTTTTTCTTTAAAAGTTTGGAAAATTCACTAGTGAAGCTATCTGGGCCTGAAGTTTGTTTGTTTGCTTGTTTGTTGTTTGTTTGTTCAAGATTTTTTATTATAGATTCAATTTCTTTAATAGATATAGGAATGTTAAGATTTTATATTTCTTTTATCAGGTTTGAAAAATTATGATTTTCAAAAAATTTTTCCATTAAGTCTAAAAATTTTAAATTCATTGTTACTATACTTTTATAATATCTTCTTATTATCTTGATATCTTCTGTAGGCCCTCTACTAATGCCTCTTCTTATTCCTGCTATTCTAGTTTTCATTATTTTTAAAATATATATTGTTTTATTGAGATATAATTGACATACAATATTCGTTTCAGGTATACAACATAATGATTTCATATTTGTATATATTGCAAAGTGCCCATCACTGTACATATAGTTAACATCTGTCACCATACATAGTTACAATTTTTTTCTTATGATAAGAAATTTTAAGATCTACTCTCTTAGCAACTTTCAAATACACAATACAGTGTTGTTAACTATACTTACCATGCTGTACATTATATCCTATGACTTATTTATTTTATAACTGGAAGTTTCTACCTTTGGACTATCTTCACCCATTTTCCCCAACCCCCACCCTTGCCCCATCTGGGTTCTCTGTATCTATTAGTTCTGGGGTTTTTTAGGGGGTTGGGAAGTTTAGTTTCCACATACAATCGAGATCATATTGTGTTTGTCTTTCTCTGTCTAACTTATTTCCCTTAGCATAATGCCCTCAAGAATCCATTGTTATCACAAATAAAAAGACTTCATTATTTTTTATGGCTGGATAATATTCCATTATTTATCCATTCATCCATGGATGGACATTTAGGTTGTTTCCATATGTTGGCTATTGTAAATAAAGCTGTGATGAACATGGGTGTGCATATATTTTTTTCAAGTTAGTGTTTATGTTTTCTTGGTATAAATACCTAAGAGTTGAATTACTGGACCATAGATTAGTTCCAGTTTTAATTGTTCTAGAAACCTTCAGACTTTTCCACAGTGGCTGGACCACTTTGCATTCCTACCACCAGTGTACAACAGCTTCCTTTTCTGCACATCCTCCCACTTGTAATTTTTTCTCTTTTTTGACAGTAGCCATTTTGACAGGTGATATCTCATTGTGGTTTTGATTTACATTCCCCTGATGATTAGGCTAATTAATTTTTTCTCATCAGTCAATTATTAATAAGATTTTCTGATAACTAAATTTTGACTTTGTTTCCTCAGTTGTGTGCCTGTTTTCTATTTCATTTATTTCTGCTCTAATTTATCATATCCCATACTTAATTGTATCTTATTTGTCCTTTGTTTTCTTTAAAAAAATTTTTTTGAAATATTTATTTATTTTTGGGAGACAGACAGATGCAAGCAGGGGTGGGGAGGAAAGAAAGACAGAGACAGAGAGAGAGAGAGAGAGAGAGTCTGAATCAGGCTCCAGGCTCTGAGCTGTCAGCACAGAGCCTGACGCAGGGCTCAAACCCATGAAGCACGGATCATGACCGGGGCTGAAGTCAGACGCTCAACTGACTGAGCCACCCAGGCACCCCTGTTTTCTAATTTCTTGAGTTAGATAATGTATCACTAGTTTTAATCTTTTATCTTTTCTTCTTGTATACATTGAAAGCTATTAATTTCTCTCCATCACTGCTATAGCTGCATTCTACAAGTTTTGATACATTAGTGTGCAAATTATTCAGTTCAAACTATTTTATAATTTTCATTCTGTTGATCCATGAATGGTTTAAAAGTGTGTTTCTTTTTTTTAATTTTTTTTCAACGTTTATTTATTTTTGGGACAGAGAGAGACAGAGCATGAACGGGGGAGGGGCAGAGAGAGAGGGAGACACAGAATCGGAAACAGGCTCCAGGTTCTGAGCCATCAGCCCAGAGCCTGACGCGGGGCTCGAACTCACGGACCGCGAGATCGTGACCTGGCTGAAGTCGGACGCTTAACCGACTGCGCCACCCAGGCTCCCCAAAAGTGTGTTTCTTAATTTCTCAACATTTGGATATTTTTATACTTCCTAGTTTTAAAATATAACTTAATTCCAAACTTGACAGAGAACATATGCTGCTTACTTAAATTATTTGAAATATGATGAGGCTTGCTCTATGTCCCAGAGTATGATGTTTTTCTAAATAACCCATGTGCACTTGAAAACAATGTATGTACTGAAGTTTTAGCTATAGTGTTAGTTATACCATTTTATGTACTTTGATTTGATCAAGTCTATTAATTATATTGCCCATATCTTCTATATCCTTACTGATTTTCTGTCTGTATATTCCATCAGTGAGAGAGAAATGTATTAAAAATCTGCAACTAAAATTATAGAGTTACCTCTCTTTTGGGTAATTCTTTATAGATTTTGAAGCTATGTTATTAGATGCATTTACACTTAACATTGTTCCACTTTCCTGTTGAGTCAACCCTTTATCACCATGAAATATATTTCAATATCTCCTATTTTGCTCTGCCTTAAAGTCTACTTTGATATAGATATAAACATACCAGATTTCTTCTGGTTAGTGTGGTATATGTTTTTCCATGCTTTTAAACTCAACCTATGTCTTGATTTCATATGTGGTTCTTGTAAACTAAATGTTTTTTTTCTTTTCTGTTCCTTTCTTTTACTCAAATATGATAATTTTCATTTTTAATTGGTACATTTTAGTTCATATGCATTTAGCTTTGTTACTAATATAGTTGAGGTTATTGTCGGTTATTTTGACATTTTCCCTCTGTTCCATCTGCTCTGTTTCTTTAGTGCTCCTTTCTGCATTCTCTGTATTAATCAAGTCTTTTTAATATTCTGTTGTGTCTCATGTCTCACTTATTAGCCACTTTGTCATACTTTGTAATGTCATTCTCATAGGGGTCACACTAAAAATTATAATACGCCTCCTTAACCTATTATAACATACTTTAAGTTGTTACCTTACCTACTGCCCAAACGACACAAGAAATGTACAGAGCTTACATCCATTTTTCTCTTATGTTCTTTGTGCCATTGCTGTCATATATTTTACTTTTATTGATGTTGTAAATTGCAAAAGACTTTATTGTTTCAGTCAGTCAATATTCATTATAATTACTCACATATTGCCTTTTATTATATACTTCATTCCTTCCTATGCCCCCATGCTTCCATCTGGGATCGTTTTCCTTGAGTAGGAAGAATTCTGTTTCTGGAACTGTGGGTCTGCTGCTGACAGTCTTCCAGCTTCAATTTGTCTGAAATTGTGTGTATTTTGCTTTCATTTTTTCAGTAATATTTTGCTAGGTATGGCAGTGGAGGTTGATTTTTCTAGCACTTACAGATGTCATTCTATTGTTTTCTGGTTTCCATTATTTCCATTAGGAATTCAGCTATTAATTCTAATGTATTTTTTTCTCTCTGGCTGCTTTTAAGGTTTTCTTTTCAGATACACCATTTGCAAATTTCTTCATTCAATAGATTACCTTTTTGTTTTGTTGATAGTGTCCTTTAATGTGCAAACCTTTTTTATTTGGTATAATCCCAGTAGTTTAATTTTGCTTTTGTTTTTCTTGTCAAAGGAAACATATCTAGAAAAACATTTCTACAGGCAATGTCAAAGAAATTACTGCCTGTGTTTTCTCCTAGGAATTTTATGTTTTCAGGTCTCACATTTAGGCCTTTAATCCATTTTGAGTTAATTTTTGTACATGGTGTGAAAAAGTAGTCCAGTTTTATTCTTTTGCAAATAATATATCTGATAAGGAGTTAATATCCAAAATATGTAACGAAATTATACAACTCAACACACAAAAAAACAAACAATCCAATTAGAAATGGGCAGAGGACATCAATAGACATTTTGCCAAAGAAGACATACAAATGGCCAATAGACACATGAAAAATGCTCACCATCACTAATCATCAGGGAAAGATGCTCACCATCACTAATCATCAGGGAAATGCAAATCAAAACCACAATGAAATATCACCTCACATCTGTCAGGGTGGCCTAAAAAGGGAGGGAGGGAGGGAGGGAGGAAGGAAGGACGAAAGAAAAAGAAATAACAAGTGTCGACAAGGATGTGGAGAAAAAGGAACCCTCATGCACTGTTGGTGGAAATGCAAACTGGTGCAGCCACCATGAAAAACAGTATAGAGGTTTCTCAAAAAATTAAAAATAGAATTACCATATGATCTAGTAATTCTACTACTAGAAAGAAAATGAAAGTACTACTTTCATTTCTACTACCCAAAGAAAATGAAAGTACTAATTCAAAAAGATATATACAGCTCTATGTTTATTTACATTATTTACAATAGCCAAGGTTGGAAACAACCTAAGTGTTCATCAATAGATGAATGCATAAAGAAAAAGTGATACACATACATATACATGTACACAGTGGAATATTACTCTGCCATGAAAAGGAATAAGATTTTGCCATTTGCAACAACACATATAGATCTAGAAATTATAATGCTAAATGGAATAAGTTAGACAAAGATAAATACCGTATATTATCTCACTCATATATGGGATTTAAGAAACAAAACAAATGGGGGTGCCTGGGTGGCCCAGTCGGTTGAGCGTCCGACTTTGGCTAGGTCATGATCTCACAGCTCGTGAGTTCGAGCCCCACGTTGGGCTCTGTGCTGACAGCTCAGAGTCTGGAGCCTGCTTCTGCTTCTGTGTCTCCCTCTGTCTCTGCCCCTAACCCACTCACATTCTGTCTCTGTCTTTCTCAAAAATAAATAAACATTAAAAAAGTTTTTTAAAAAAAGAAACAAAACAAATGAACAAAGAAAAAAGAGACAAAAAAACAGACTCCTAAATACAGAGAACAAACTGGTAGTTGCTTGGGTGGGTGGGTAGCATGAACTAGGTGAAGGGGATTAAAAGTACACTTATCGTCATGAGCACTGAGAAATGTATAGAATTGTTGAATCATATTGTACACCTGAAACTAATATAACACCTATATGTTAATTATACTTGGATTAAAAAAAAGATTTTTCTCTTTGTCTTTGAATTTTAGTAGTTTGACTCTAGTTTGCCAGGTGTGGTTTTCTTTGTTGTTTGTTGTTTGTTTGTTTGTTTTTCTTGGCATTTACTCAGGTTCTTGAATTAGTGGAGTAAAATCTTCTTAATCAGATTTGGGAAGTTCTTGGTCAATATCTCTTCAAGTATTGTTTCCGTTCCATTTTATCTCTCTCCTTTTTGGGGAACTATCAATTGCTGTGTAGGCCTTTTGATTGTGTTCTCTCATTTCATGTTCTATTTTATTATTATTTCTTACATTGTCTTGCAAATTGAATATTTCCTGTTGGCATGTCTTTGAGTCTACGAGTCTTGTCTTATGTTATATCCAGTCTACTTTAAACTCATTTGATTAGTTCTGATTTCAGATACTGTGCTTTGCAGTTCTGAAAGGTCCATTTGACTCTTTTTTTTATAGATTTTGAATATCTATTAATATTCTCCATATTTTCATGTATTTTTCATCTTCTATGTTTTAATATAATAATTGTGGTTATTCTAACATATTTAAATGTGAACTCCAACATCTGGATTATCTCCGGGGTCTGACTCTATCTTTTCTCCAAATTATTGATCACCCTGCATGCTTTTTTGCATGTCAGCAATTTGTTTAGGCATGGTACATGCTTTGAATTACATTTTCTCCATCTCAAGAATGTTAAATTTGTTCTGGTGGACAGTAAAATTACAAATAAATCACCTTGACCTCTTTTAGGTTGTGTAAGTGTGGGTCTTAGGTTTTAATTTTGCCCACATTCATTGGGCATTGTCCTTACTCCTAAAATGTGGCCTTTCCGTTGTGTCAACTGAAGTCCAAGGTGTTTCCAGGATTTCTCCACTCTTCCTGGATTTCGACTCCAAACTGTCTCTCTAGCCCTGTGCAGCCTCTGAAATGTTTGCTCAGACCTAAGCCTCCCAACTATTCTCTGCTAAGCCTCTAGGAGCAGCACACTGTGCCCATAGTTTAGGAGTAGGCCAAGGATTCAAGAGAATTATTTACTCAGATTTGGGGGACTTTTCTCCCTAATAATTTGGTTGCCTTTTCTCTGGGACCATGCTCCCAAGTCCCAGACACCTCGGCTGTCTAAAATTTCTATCTCTGTCTCCTTCATGTAGCAAGACCACAATTCTTTGCTTAGGCTCCATTTTCTTGCTCTGAAAATGGGAAACTTGCCATCAGAGAGAAACCACCAGGAATGTGGGGATCACGTCTTACGCTTTCCTTCTCTCAAGGATTAAAAGCTCTGTGTGCTGGTTGCTGTCCAATAGCCGCAAATTGTTATTCTAGGTATTTTGTGCATCTCTTACATATGTTTGTAACAATAGGGTAAATCCAATACCAGCTAAGAGAAGTCTCTTCTCCTTAGGTGTATGCCTCTTAGCCTCTGCTTGGTTTCTAAGCTTCCGGTCCCACACATGCAGCCCTATGTAACTAATAGATGCCTCATGGGGAAACTGCATACAAACTCTCAGGCTCACTTTTTTGGTACTGCCTTGGTCATCCTGCTCTCCCAGTTTTGTCTCCCCCATCCATAAGACTGCCCCAGCTCTAGGATACCACCCTTTCTTAGCTTCTAAGCCTCATATTGCATAGAGGCAAATGCTCTGAGGGGTTAAAATCATGACAAATTGAGGGCTTATGATGTATGTTCTTTCTCCATTGAATCTTGGCCCCATACTTCTGGTCACAGTCTGGCCACTTCTAGACATCAACATTTCCTTTGTTTTGTGCTTTAATTCAACTTTGATAGTTGTTCTCAGTGGAAGGCTTAGCCTGATATAAGTGCCTCTGTCATTGCAAAACTCCTCCATTTGGATTTTCATTTTAACTTTCTACCAGAACCATTTTTTATTTCTGGCCCTAGAGTGAAACTAAGCTAAAATCAAATCAAGGGAAGAGATGGCGTGACTGGTTTTTCTAAGTTTTGTCGCCTTGTTATTTTTGAATCCCCTCCTACATAATTTATACCGTGCTTCACCTATAATATAGTTCATTGATGCAAGTAATTTCAATGCATTTTAGTCAAATAAATCTCCCCAGTGAAATATTCTTAGTTAATAACTAACACATAAAAAGCCAGAAGTATTTGCCAGAACTATAAATTTTAAGTTAATTTTACAGCTGTTGAAGAGCAGAATGTCCTCCCAGGTTGTAGACCCCGTACTGCCAGTCTTCAGGGCCACAGGACACTTACTATGGAATGAAACAGACCTTGATAAGCATCATCAAATGTGGCTCTCATGTTATCCTTTTTTTCACATTAGCAGTAGACCCTCGCATGATTCCCTCTGACTATAAATCAGAGGGAATATATTGTTCTAGTCAGGAAAAGTAATTTAAACTTCAATATTATGAATGCGTACCGACTAATATCAGCAAGAAAATAAAAGATAAACGGACTGAATTTACATATCTATTGTTAAGCCAAATCTTTTATTTGGTTTAAAGATTAAGATTCACAACTGATGTCATGAATGATAAACGTGTGTCTGAGTTCTGCGAGTAAATTGGAAGAAAACAGAAAGTAAAGTAGTTCGGAATAGCACATGAAAATGCCGGAAGACATCAAAAAGGATAGATTCTTGATAGAAGATAGTGGAATTAGTATTTGAAAGTAGAGGAAGTGCAAGGAAAATACTGACTTTTCTGGTACTTCATTTATAAAGAGAAAAAGAGGAAGAAAAATTCTAACTACTGTGAGGTAAGGAAGACTCAAAAGTAGAATGGTAAATATTAACTAAACAGGTCACCAGTGGCATCCACCTCAACATTTCCCCTCAGGTGAAATATTCTGAAGGCTAGATTTCAGATCTATAGTATTTGAACAAATTTTTAGTGCACACGCACATAGGCACATACACCATAAAAGAATACACACAGCTCATTAACAAATTTTGTGTAGTTGTTTGGGTTTTAATAAAATTTTTATTGTAGAATGATTATAGATTCATAGCAAAGTTGCAAAGATAACAAAAAGTTCCTCACTTGGGGTATCTGTCACCAAGCTTGCCATATTGTTAACATCTTACATTGTCACAGTACATTTTTCAAAGCCAAGAAGCCAATGTAGTACATTGCTATTAACTAAACTTCAGGCTTTATTTTATTTCCCTGGTTTTCCTGTGACATTCTTTTTCTCTTTCAGGATGCCACACTGCATTTAATTGTGGTGTCACCTTAGGCTCATCTTGGTGTGGACAGTTTCTCAGTCTTTCCTTGTTTTGTGTGACTTTGACAGTTTTGAGAAGTATTGGTCAGATAAGTTGTAGAATGTCCCCTTAATTTGGGTTTGGCTGATGGTTTCTCATGATTAAGCTCGGAGTTTTAGGATTCATGGAGGAATACCACAGACACAAAGTGCCCTTATCATGTATCAAAGAGTACATGCCATCAATATGATTTATCATGGGGGATGTTGACCCTGAGCAGTTGGTTAGGAAGGGCTTGCCAGTTTCCTCCACTGGAGAGTTATATATATATTTCCCTCTGTGTATGCTATTCTTTGGAAGCCATCCTCAAGGGCAATGGGAGAAATTAGGCTCTATCTATTTAAAGGGGCAACAAATGACTTCAAAACGTAGATCTTAGGAATAAGCATGAAAGAACAAAAAAAAAAAAAAAACAAAACAAAACAAACGAAAAACCCTACCTCTTTCACTCAGGTTTTGTAACAACTCCAAAACGAATTTATAGTATATCTTATTGCAGAACCCAAGTGAACAAAATCCTAAATGCCATAGTCTTAACTGCAGGAATTAGAAATTAATTTTCAGTTCTTGCTATTCAACTGACTGGGTAGATGGCATAGTCCTAACATGGTAAATGCATGGGCATGCCATCCCCACTCTCATGGCAGACATCACTGACCAATGAAGGAATCTTTTCCAATTCTATCCAATGTAGCTTTGGAGCTCTTTCATTATTAACTGCACTGGTAGTAGATGTGTAAGTAGAAGCCTAACATCATTTCTTTTGTTTCCTGCACTGAAGAACACTGCTACAATCTCTACCATCATGCTTTCAGCAAATGTTTTAGTATTATTCAATGGTCTTTCTTGAGGAGCTAGAATTGCATAGGACATTCAGAGTTACTTGAGTATCTTTATTCATCCCCTCTTCTGTGTTTAATTCAGCAAAAATATACAGTAATTCTAGAAAATCAACCAAGGTGATCCTGCTTGTTACCTACTTTTTATGCGTTCAAAAAAATTTTTTTGAATAGCTACTTTCTTCAGTGACTTGTATTAGGCTCTGGAGAAGACACAAAGTTTCCTGGGATAGTGCTGCTTCCCTCAAAGAATTAAACTCTGCAGAAGGAGACATCTGCAAATCAGGGAACGCAATGAAAAGTCTGTATAAATGGCAGAGAGTATTACAAGCACTAGGAAGAAGGGGATCACTTCCCTCTAAGATAATCCAAAGGAAGCAGCACAAAAGGCAAGTATAGTTCCCAGTGCAAGTCTGGGTTTATCCATTCATTCTACAAATATTTATCAAATTCCAAGTATATGCCAGGGGCTTTATTGGAGACTGGGGATTGTAGTGTGATAATAATAACAACAATAATATCAATAATTACTTTTTTTTTTATTTAAAAAAATTTTTTTTTTCAACGTTTATTTATTTTTGGGACAGAGAGAGACAGAGCATGAACGGGGGAGGGGCAGAGAGAGAGGGAGACACAGAATCAGAAACAGGCTCCAGGCTCTGAGCCATCAGCCCAGAGCCCGACGCGGGGCTCGAACTCACGACCGAGAGATCGTGACCTGGCTGAAGTCGGACGCTTAACCGACTGCGCCACCCAGGCGCCCCAATAATTACTTTTAATCAGAGGTTTCTCTGTGCTGGATGAACAAAATTACAGGCATGATCTTTGACAAGTGTTCTGAGAGGAGCATGCATAAGATGCTAAGGAAGCAAAGAGGAAAATCATCTAAAAAATTTATGGGCAACAAAGGCAAAAACTCTAGCAGGTTTCCTAGAGGAGTGACTCTTTGGCCAAGTTTTAAAGGATGAATAGGAGGTAACTATGAATGGGACCAGAACACCACTTCAGAGAGGGAAGAGCTTGGGGGAAGCCTCCAAAGCCAGAGGCTGCATGGTATACCCTGAAAGAGATTTGGTGTGATAAGAGGAAAGGATGCTGCCCATGCAAAATGGCACTGGAGAGCCGGGAAGTGTATGGAAGGAAGAATGAAGATGAAGACCCATGCTTCATAGTACTTAACCCACCAGCTGACTGTGTAGCATAATGTAACAGTATTAAAAATGGAGGTTACATTCAAATATCTTCTAGTCACCTGTCATGAGTTCCTTTGGATCATGATATTGCCTCCGGAATGCCCCTTGACTATGTTGCCCATCGAGATCACATCTGCATGGATGAGTTTGTCAGAGTAAGAGTATGCAAGGCAGAAAGCTGGTGGGGCCAGAAGGGCCAGACCAATGATGCAGAACATGGTCCTGCATGTAAATCTAAAACATGGACCTCAGCCCTAACTTAATAAAGTACCAAATGGGGACAGCTCAGTTTAAGTGTGCAGAAACAGAGCACCCACCAAAAAAACAAGGTTTTTTTTAAATTTAAATAAATAAAAATATAGATCAAACTTTATGTAACTCACAGGAAATGTATTTCTTTCTATTTTATTTTATTTTATTTTAATTAATACATTTATGTATGTATGTATGTATGTATGTATTTATTTATTTATTTATTTATTTATTTTGGTAGATGGTGGTGAGATGCCTGGATATGATGCTAATGAAATAGCTAACGGAACTTCTTATTGGTATTGACTTGAAAGAGGAATTCAAAGATTTCATAGGTGTGGGGTTTAATTTTTCTAAGTCCAGACTAGTAAATGTTTCTTTTAATCCTCTATTATTCACAGAACCCCCTGCCCATTATTAAAAAGATGCATTTCAGAAAGATATTCTACTGAAGAAGTTCTATACCATGACATGAATAGAAACTGGATCCTCTAACTTGGGCAATACTTATCCCATTTCTAACTCTAAGAGTTGATTTTGCTCCTACACCGATGTGCTATTGTTGGTGGGATATCATATTATGTCTTTTACTTAGAGACGTGTTTTCACATACAAGGACTGAACAGTGATAATATAAATCTGTAAAAGACTGGGTAATATATCGCTTTATCATCCTCCTTAGAAAATGTAAGGTGGTGAGGTAAGAGGAATAAAGATATATGGAGTAGAGCAGTTTGATTTTTTCAAGTCTACACTTAGGCTTCATTATAACCAGTCTTTTTAAAACTAGAAAATGCTTATTTATAAGGACCTTCCTTACAAACTGTAGTGAAAATCCACCTCACACTATCTGTCTGCTTATAAAATCCCCGTCCGCCTGCCTTGCCCTTCCCCCCCCACCCCTCACCCCCGCCAGCTTGCACTGTATTTGCTGATGGCTGAGTAGGCGATCATTGCTTGTTAGGCAACTTTCTTGACTGGGCTATGACTGATTAATTCTCTTTGAACACCATACAAGATGAGCTGCTAATTTTGTTTGTTTTTAGGCCTATCTTCTGACATAGTGATTGATTCCCACTGCAGATCATCAGTGGAAATTGTTTTGATTCAGCTCTTAATTTGAATTTTAATTAAGTTTTCGATCCAGCTTCTGAAGTGTTCAATAAGTAGAATTGCCCTTTGTATCTAATCATCTGCTCATCAGAATGGGGTTTAAGCATGTCCTCCTCTGTCTTGGCCTGACTTCCTGTCCAGGAGTCTTTGGAGGCTCTTCCTGGATGGGGAGGCTTTGTTTACTCTTTTCCCTCCCCACCCACATTTCAGATTGTGGGTCAGTAGACACAATCCTCCTATCCCTGGTGCCCTGGGATTATGCCAGTTAGATGGTAAATAAATAGTAGTAAAGCAAACAAATGAGTGGATGGATGAATGGATGACTAAACCCTGAGAAAAATTAAGAAGATACTATCTATCAGATATTCCTCTGTTTATAGATAACCCTCCCTCACTCTACAACTACTAGATGATACAGTTAGACTTCTGGAACTATATGGTGGATGGGATATTTCCTACTGATGATGTTTTGACAAATCTCATTGGCTCCCTCATAGCACAACAAAGCAGAAAGTTGCTGACTCTCCAGAGTGTAAAACTCATCTCTGTTGGCTTTAGAATTACATCCTTTCTTTTATTTTATAAAACCTCCACCAGCACACATTCCAAAGAATTTGAATTTTATAGAGTTAAATATAAAACTGTGTTCCTTAACAATCCCATACACACACACACACACACACACACACACACACACACACACACAATCTCTTAAATCTATTTAGAATTCAGAAAAATCTGAGAGCATTTTTTACTTTTCAGATAGACAAAGAATAAAAAATTGATTAATTTCCAGAGTAGGTGAGGATATTGGGAAATTGGAACTTCGATACATCGTTAGCAGGAGCATATTTTGATGCTCCATTTTTAAAGGACAGTTTGCCAATACTATCAAAATTGTCAAAGCACATACCCTGTGATTTAAGAATTTTACATACAGGAATTTATTCTCAATAAATACTTGTACAGTTATATGTACAAGAAAATTTATTGCAACATTATTTAGCATAGTAAATAAAACTCCTATAAACAATTGTCTATTATTAGAAGAAAGATTATATAAATTATGGCTTATCCCTGCAGCTGTCAAAAATAATGAGAATGATCTTGATGTACTGCTACCAAGAGATATGTCAAGTAGAAAATATTAAGTGTTACAAAACAGTACATACAGTATAATCCCCTTTGGGTTTAAAGAAAGATAGTTGTGTATGTGTGCTTTAATATGTCTAGAGAAATTCTAGGAAGATGCACAAGAAAAAACTAATGGGTACCTCAGGAAATAAAATGAGCAGTGGTAAAGTGCACTTTTTCTTTGAATTTTACCTTTCTGCACTTGAAATTCTTTAATGGGCATGTGTTACTTTTATAAATTAAAAACAAATTAGTAAAGAAAGACTTCTGTCTAAAATAATACACAGGTTAATTTTATAATTTTGGTGTGGAGAAGGCTTTTCTAAGCTACACATAAACCCAGAAATCATAAATGAAAAGATCAACAGATTTGACCACGTAAGTATATTTTAAAATTTTAACAGCAAGTAAAAAAAAAAAAAAAACAAAACAACAACATAAAAAACATTAAAAGGTACTGTCTGGGCTGGATGAAGGGGTTTTAGAGTTAATACCAAGGCTATAATTCATAAAAGAAAAAAAGATAAATTGGATTATATTGAGACTAAAAACATCCTTTCTGAAAGACTCAAATGAAGAGGATGAAAAGATTAGCTATAGACTTGGAGAAAACATCTGCAAAAGAAGAAGAAGAAGAAGAAGAAGAAGAAGAAGAAGAAGAAGAAGAAGAAGAAGAAGAAGAAGAAGAAGAAACAACACCCTGCTGTCAGACTTGCCCACATTTTATCCTTGGTTTGCAACACTACCGATCATCTCATTTAGGTTAGGAGCCTGACTTTATGACCTATAAGAAGAGGTCATATCTCTTGTTATATTTATAAAGCATCAAGCATAGTGCATGCTGAAAACAATGTTAGTGGTTCATGGCTGATGCTTTTCTATTTGTTGCTTCTGCTTTTTGTTAAATGATGCAGATGCTGTTCAGAAATTCCTCCTGCCCTCCCAAATAAATCTTTAATGGTAACACAGATTTTAAGTGTCTGTTCCCCATTCAGTTGGTCAGCAGGCATATTTATTGTGAATAATAGCAAACTCTGAGAACATACAATATGTAAGCCACAGTGCTGACTTTACATCTGTAAACGGTATGTTGAAAGACTTGGACTTCCACGTGGAGAACTAGTTTATAGTATAGCCTCCACTGGTATAAAAAAGTGACCAAAATAGAGTGGTTTCAATGGGAAGGTTATATTTCTTGTTCAAGACAATGAAGAGGGGGACAGCCCAAAGCTCGCAGGATAGATCTGCCATCCTCAACTCACGGACTCCAAGGTTCTTCAAAAAGAAGCCATTTCCCATCAAGCAGAGGAAGACAGGGAAGATTCATGGCAAGCAGCTTATCTTTCAGGATGGCGGATAAAAATACAACCACCAGAGCCAAAAAAAAAACTAAGCTGAATTTATTTCTTGTCAGGCAAAAGAGAGCCACAGTACTCAAAACCAAGTTCAGTGAGTTAAAAGTGAAAGGGTAGACCTAATGTATTTTGCCTCAATAAGGCAAGATTCTGAAGGGATCATTTGATTGATTAGGAAGAGGATTGTTAATCTCTTTCAGGATGGGTCCTTTCTCAGATTTAAATCACAAAAGCATGGGAAGAGTTCTCCAAAGTCCAAAATGGCATTGCAAGCCCATTGGCATGCACATTGGTCCTCATGTGCAGTTAAAAACTCAAGGCGGGGGTGGGGGGTGGGAGGAGTTATTACTAAAAGGAAGACAGGGAGACTGGCTGCTGAGGAACAATTATCAATGCCTCCGCATTGTGCCTTGCTCACCACCAAAGTATCCATGATCAATCACCCTTCTTCCAATTCACAGAATACCCCTTCCTTCTCCTAAGGAAATAGATCTAAACCCTGCCCAATTACTGCATCCAGCCCAGTTCCCAGAATCTCAAGGTGACGTAGGGTAATCTGCATCAGGTCTGAGGGTGACTTCCATTGGTCCAGTGACTTTAACACCAGTAGACAAGTGACTTCCACCTCCCCATTTCCAGGCCTCCACATAGCCAGTGGACAATGGTAGGGCAGGAACAGCAGGTGCACAGTAGGAACTCCCATTTAGAAAAGAAAAGAATGGGGAACACTGTGGAGTTGATTTTTGGTTTCTTGTTTTGTTTTGTTTTACATTCTAGGGTCCCTAGCACCGATGACACCCTGCCAAGCAGTAATTGTGAAGACCTCCTGCTCTGTCAAGGAAGTAGGTAACCTGGATTGTGCTCTTTGGAAATGGCTCTCCTGTCTACTGCTGTCTGTGACCCTGGTTTTCCTCTCTGGAAGAGTCTTCCTTAGCCATTACTTTCTGTGGCCCCATCTGTAGATGTTGGAGGGTATGCTCTGCAAGATGACGCATCTTCTGCTTTTACAAAGTTTGGGAGCTCTATGGATTCTTCAGGGATGAGAAAATGCACAGGACTTTGTAAGCCAGTCTTGTGATTTCTTGCTCCCAAAACTCAGAAAGCTACCCGCCTCTTGTTTTCTAGTCAGTTCCATGCAGGGCTGTGCGGGGTCTGGCTCACACCGGCTTTCGAGAACATACTGTGTACATCTCTTCCCAACTCCACACGATCGATCTGTCACATCATATTAGTAGCTTAAAATAGACTGTGGCAGGAGTATTTACCCCATGAAAATCAGCAGACAATAAAAATCGAGGCTTTTTTAAACATAGAAGTGATTATTAAGTATTTACCAGCTGGTTTCATGTGAAAGTAATCGTACCCAAATTTCTTCTGAAAAACCTTACTAAACCTGCCCCTCCCCCTTCTGTGTTAAGTTCTAGCTCAGCCCATCTTCCTCTCCCTTATTTCAGCAACTACAGGAAGTCCTGATTCCAGAGGCCATAACTACCTCCCTCTAGCTGAACAGTTTCAGTGGGACACCCTCAAAAAAGGCTGTGAATGAATCTTTTCTCCTGGTCTTTCAGGTACAGATAAAGTTGACTTTTCCAATCTTGCAGGCCCAAATTTCTAGACCTTTAATCTGGAGGACAGACTAAAGGCTGAGAAAGCTTCCTTAGCACACGTTTATTTCCTTTCATCTCCACTAACAAACTGGTGAATTCTCACCTGGGCTCCTTTCTTTCTTTTGAAATCCTTGGTAAAAGCAGCAAGAAGCAGTCAAGACACAGAGCCTACCTCTTTCTAATCACTTCCCTGAAGTTAAATGGTCTTCCCTCCATGTCACTGCAGGTGATAGTTTTACCGAACATGTTCCCAAAGCATTACAGGAGGGTCATGAGGCTTCCAGCCTTAACATGTTTCTTGGTCACTTTCTACCTGACCACTAAGAAAGGACACATATTTTAGGGTTTTGTTATGATAGCAACACAGTTTTGGATGCTAATTTCTATAGTAAGCAGGGTACAGGTTAAGCTTTACAGCAAAGATACTGAGATATACAATGTCTTAAATAAATATGGTTCATTTTTCTTATAATATACTATCCCAGAGCTAAGTAGTCTAATGCTGGTGGCACAACTCTTCTATCCAAATTGTTTCATTAGTTGCCATTACCCATGCATAGGGAAAAGAAGATTTAAATAAAACAGACTGTTTTTAAGGCAGTGACCTAGAAGCTGCAGAGAGCACTTGTGCCCATACTCATTTGTCCAAACTTAGTTAAATGGCCACGCTGAACTGCAATGAGAGCTGGGGAATGTGGTCACTACTGGGCATCTATCTGATCAGCTCAAAGTTAGGGGGCTTATCACTAGTAAGAAAAACAGTTGGGATGGAAGCCTGTAAACTATTAGTGGTCCCTGTACAGGCCTAAATAGAAAACAAGATATTGTTTCTAGGTCTAGTTAAGCATCATAATTAAAACTCAAACATCCTTCGAGAGTTAAAGTGTTTCTTCTCCAGGGAGCTCAGGTCCGCTGAAAGTGGGAAATCTACATTGAGAAAAGAGTGCATGGTTGCTTTTTCTTTTCCTGGTGGTCCCAACCATCTTAACCAGCTCAAAAACAGCAGTCCCTGCTTCCTCCGTGGTTGAAGTCATTCACCTGTTGACTCACTTCCTTGCCTCAATTCAACAAAAGGTCACAGACGCTACTTCACTTATTTTGTGGGCAGCCTGCAGAAAGCAGGTCCCAGACCAGACCTGTAATTCAAGCCTGGTGCCTTGGACCGGTTTTTTAGCAAATTTATAAATTGTTCCCCAGTCACCTGAATCACGTGCCACCAGGCGTAGGAAGAATGTTGCATAATATTTCTGATGAGTAGAAGATGAGGTACAAAGGTGTAATTTGGCATGTTTCATGGGAAGGAGGAGGAAGTAAAAATTTTTTGAAAAGTAATTGTGTAAGTGGATCTTTTCTCACTCAGCCATGCTTTTGCAGTGTCTGAAATGAGCAGTTATGGGATTTCAGCTAGTTTTTCACTAGGCTGCTTGCCTTATGGTAGGAAAGATCGTTTTCATTTAAACATTTATTTGCATGAATATCTCAGTTTACAGCTATCTCTCCTTATCTAGTAAATTTCAGAGGAGCTATTCAAAGGAAATCCAGGCTAAGTTTTCAAGCAGAATCTGTGATATAGGGAGAGGTATAAACCACACACAGTTTGCATTATAGAACCATCATTGTTATGGCAATGAGGCCATGTGCATTATTACTGTTAGAGTGGTATTTGGGCAATTTGTCTCTCTGATTATTCCTCAAAAAGAATATTAAGCAGTACAAGAATGCAATGCTCATTGTCTAAGGAAACAAGCCATGGGGGAGAGAAAGACTAATGTTCATTATCAGAAACCAACATCTTTCTGAATTTGATTCTTTGAAAACATAGAAAAATTTTCCAGAAAGACAAATTGCTTTGCCTGAAAGCTGTTGAAATAGGGAATATCATCAAAGGTCTCAAAAAAAAGAAACAAAGTTAGTGGCTTATGCCATAATGTGAGCTGTCATATCTTTCTACTTACCCTATCTTCCAGTCCCTCTCCGAAGACTGATGACTATAGGACAAAAGAAGAAAGTGATATTGAATTTTGTAGAGAAGGTCAGTTGATTGAGAGATGTGGGAAATTTATATACATCCCCCACCACAGCTACTTTAATTTGATTTGTGTTTTCTACAGAGAATACCACTACAAATTTACTATCCTTTCAATATAACCAGTGATAATAATAGCTAACACATAAGTACTCACTATATGTGTCAACTTTTGTTCCAAGTAAATATATATATATACACACAACCTCATTTCATTTTCTTTTTAATCCTGTGAGAGGTGGCAGATAATATTATCCCAATTTTCCTATTGTGCAAACAAGCACAGAAAGGTTAAGTAACTTGCTTAAGCTCTTCTAGCGAGTAACACTGGAGGTAGGATAAAACCCAGGCTCAGAGTCTATGCTTTTACTGACCATCCAGTGCATCCTCTCTGACAATAGCAATAGTTATTATGGTAGATTATATTATTGTTCCTGACTATTCACTCCCTCTTCCCATAAGAGAATTAAATGTACTCATTCATTGCCTTAAGATTTAGTGCCTTGGGGGAAGAAGTACACCTCCCTTCCCCATTAATGGCAGAGTTGGTCACGTGGCTGACTTTGGCCAATGGAATATCAGTCTGCCAAGTTCCCACAGATGCTTAAAGAAGCATCATGTGTTTCCTCCAGGTCTCTCAATCTCTCTCTTGCTCTCTCTCTCTCTGCTATGAATAAGATAGGTCCTACATAGATGCAGCGTCATCTAACTCGTAGCTCTTCACATATAACAGAGACTAGAATAAGTGTCTGTTGTCTTAATCCACTGAAATTTGGGGTTATTTGTTACTGCAACATAGCTGATTAATATAGTTAGCAATTCCTGAGTGCCAATAGGAGTTGAAATGAATTCTCTGGTCTTGCAGGTATAATACATTGTTGTTCAGAGTTCACAAGGCTAATTAGTGTGTATCTGAATAAGCCAAATATCTTCACATGTTTTATTAGGAAAATATCATTATCTTCACTTTATAAAGGGAAAAACTAATCTCAGCTTAAGTGTCTTGACCAAAATCACAGCATTAGTGTTACAAAGCCATCCCCAACCCTTATTGATCTTTGTGATTTCAAAGCACAAGTCTTTCTCATGATAGCACATCACATCTCCTTCCAGGAAAGAGAAGATGTCAGAAAACCCATATTGCCTACAGAGAGTTTGTGACACTGGAGTCTGAAAACTCAGAACTTCCAGCCTACAACCAGCCTGAGCTAAGTTGCTGGATGTATCACAGAATTTGTTCTCTTTACTAACTTGAAAACCTCCAATTGTAAGTTATATTATTTAGAAAGAACTATCACTTCCATTTCTACCTGGTTATGCTTTATAAACCTATATGCCACCATGAGAAAACCACTATATATTTTAACAATATTAATCATTTTCATTTATGGACTTTCGTTTATTTAGGTACCTACTTCTTACCCCCTGTGAATACTGAAAGACAAAGTATTACCTTTTGAAGATTATGAAATCCAATTGAATTTGATGGCTCAAAATTATAGAAGTAAAATGTACCTTGACCAACATAGAAATCAGAAAGTATCACACTCTTGTTAACTACCAATATCCTGAGTGGACAATCTCCATGGCAACATGGAAGAAAATGTATGATTGGACAAACCTGCTTCATGGAGTATAGATTAGTGCAAATTAAATTAATTCCCCAGGCAATTTAAAAATCATACAGGAAAGTTATCTGGCTGTTCCTCAATTTTTTTATGCTAGCTTTTCATTATCTCCTCTCTTTTCTTCCATCTCCTTTTTCAATATAAGCTAAATTGGAACCACCAAGGTTTTAATGGGTTTTGTTTGTGTTTTTAAATTCAGACTACCATTTAAGACTGAGAAATCTTGAAAATGTATTCACTCTACATTTTTAAAAGTTCATTCCTTGACCCTCAGGGATTTTTATGTAAGTCACAATAATCTGTTGGTCCTTTCTATAAGGCACACCTTTACTTTTCTCTTGTGACAATGACAAGATGCAGCCATTCATTACTCGTGAAGATATAAAAGTAGCAGTCTGAACAGTTAGAAACATTCAAGGAGTGAGACTAGATTGCTGCTTATTATCCTGAATCTCCCTTTGGTGAATGAGTCAGGGACTCATTTCATTCAAATGTTTGGTCCTTGTAGTTCGGCGTGTGTGTAGGAGATGGGAAGCCAGCAGCAAAGTGTCTTCTGGGACTTAGTTTCATTGTCTTCATGGCCTTTGTTGTCATTGTTTTGTACCCAAGTAACAACATATTCTCCTCTCTTATTTCCTGGCAATTTTCTTCTATAATTGAGCAAGTATTCTACAAGAATCTGATGTCATCCTGGGAATATTGATATTCTCATTCTTATTTTATAAAGTAGGTTACCCAAGGCCAAATTCATCAGAATCTATATCTCCTTATAATTAATAGATCCTGGAGAACCTAAAATGTGACAGGCTGAGGCTGCCCATGACTGCGAATGCTGGAGAAGGAGGAGGAGGGCCTCATTAAATATATGACAGACTAGTAGCATTGCCTTTGAGGCGAAACATATTCCCAGGGTGATGGCCTCATCCACTGCTTCTGCCCCTGGGGCTAGATGAACTTGGCAGGGGGGTGAGGGGAAATGGGGCTGGAAGCTCCAACTGTCACCTCAAGGAGGTCTGAAAAAGACACAATCAAGGGTCAGTAGAGAGATATCAACGGTAGCAATGTGGAGTCCAGGAAAAAAAGTCCTATCTATTTAAGTAGCCATTGAACTAGAGCAAACCAGAGCCCACGCGGATCCCCTGTGCTCTCAACTGAAAAGTAGAGGTGATAAAATCCCAAACCCTCAGTGTCTTCCTTCTCTTGAGCACACACTCTCCACAGATTCCCAGGGATTCGTACCAAGCCCTCAGCTGCAACCTTAGTTCACTTCACCTTATTAAGAATTGAAACAAACCACAAGAGACTCTTAATGATAGACAATGAACTGACGGTTGATGGAGGGAGGTGGGTGAGGGATGGGCTAGATAGGTGATGGGTGTTAAGAATGAGCACCGGGGGCGCCTGGGTGGCGCAGTCGGTTGGGCGTCCGACTTCAGCCAGGTCACGATCTCGCGGTCCGTGAGTTCGAGCCCCGCGTCAGGCTCTGGGCTGATGGCTCAGAGCCTGGAGCCTGTTTCCGATTCTGTGTCTCCCTCTCTCTCTGCCCCTCCCCCGTTCATGCTCTGTCTCTCTCTGTCCCAAAAATAAATAAACGTTGAAAAAAAATAATAAAAAAAAAATAAAAAAAAGAATGAGCACCGGGTGTTGTATGTAAGTGATGACGCACTGGATTCTACTCCTGAAACCAGTATTGCACTGTGTGCTGGCTAACTAAAATTTAAATGAATAAATAAAATCAAAAACATTCCTAAGGAAGAACCTCTAATAAGGAGCTTTCATTGTAGTAGAAAGATGGTTAGTGACGAGAACTATTCAGGGATTTTTCTGCTCAAGTTTCACATAAAAAGAATAAAATGTTATTTAAGTCAAAATTGACTTGAGCCAGTGAACTTTTTTCTTTATTCCTTCTTTATTCCAATAGCAGACACTGCTAGAAGGGGGGTGGGAGTGGGAAGAGAAATGAAAGGGAAAGCTCCAGAAACGACTGTTTCAGAAGAAGCTGTAGCTTGGAGTCAGAGTGAGTCAGCGAAAGATAAGCCCCTCAAAATCCGGGGAAGGTGTGAAATTCACAGGGATGAGGAATACAGTCAAATTCATTTAAAGCCCAAGGAACAGAATGACTTCAGCTGACATCTAGGTAGTAGGAAGATAAATCCAATATATCTTTTAAATAATCTGATGTATATCTTGGCTTGGAGGAGCAAATTTAAAATTTTTTTAATATTTGTTATTATGTTTACTTTTTTTCTTATTTGATTAGAAGGTTACCGGAGTATTAGCAAGATCTCAGAGTTTGGAATAAGCCATCCTTCGGTGTGCATTTTAGTTTTGACAATTACTTATCCTTTGGAGACCCTGTTTCTTCATTTCTAAAATAAAAGTACTATCCACTCGCATGGTTGCCTTAAAGATGTAAAATAAGAAATATAAAATATATAACACATAGTAGAGTGTTGCAAAGAACTTCATGCTTTGGAATCCTGTTCGGTGTTTGCTGAGTTAACATATGTAAAGTATGTGAAGCACCTTACCCAACAAAGTGCTGAGTAGGTTATAGAAAGATTTTGTGTAGGGGCATCTGGGTGGCTCAATCGGTTAAGCATCCAACACTTGGTTTTGGCTCAGGTCATGATCTCACAGTTCGTGAGTTTGAGCCCCGCATTGAACCTCGTGTCCAGCTCTGCACCGACAGGGTGGAGCCTGCTTGGGGTGTTCTCTCTCTGTCTCTCTCTCTCTCTGCCCCTCCTGCCCTCTCTCTGTCTTGAAATAAATAAATAAACTTTAGAAAGAAAAAAAAGAAAGATTTCATGTAGTGTCAGGCAATTTTGAAATTGAGAAAGTAAAATATAGACAGAGGTATTGATATTTTATTTTGGTTTCTGTGCCTGCTGTGTGAGCCTCTCTGACACCTTGCTCCATTATACACATCTTGGATTGATTCAGGTCTAGGAAACAGATTTTTCTCAGACAGTCTGGCATCCAGGAACCCAGACACTCTGGTGGAGAGGTGCTACATACTGAGTGGATGAGCGTCCCAAAAGCACCGTGTGAGTCAAACATGGAATAGGAGCTCTGTGTTCCCCTTCACAAGAGGTTTTAAAATGCTTGTCTAAAGCCGTAAAAATGGTTCTAATTTGTTTTTCACTTGGTTATCTCTCAAAAACCATTACTAAAGTCTGCTAAAATGCAGCAAACATCCTCTACTCAGCCATGCTTTTGCTTCTTCTCTGAATTAACAGCAATCTTGGGTTTCAGTTCATTAGAATGTTCTGAATAGAGATAAATTAATTAATGGATTTAACAACCAGAATCAGCGTGCCCATACTTCAAAAGGATTGCACTTTCTTTATGCCTCCAATATCTCATTAGGAAAAACAGGTCAAATGGAGGCAAACTAATTCAACTCAATTTGTCTCCTTTCAGCTTCGGGTCTTCCAAGATTGTAAAAGCTTACACCTATACAGATCGAATTTCATGTAAATTTATTGAACTATCAAACTCCTTGCAAACTACACTGTAATGAATGCCTGAGTACATAATATGTTTAATTTATATAAAGGCTGCTTTCAGAAGGCCTTTAACAGTATCACAAAGATTATTAGTCCTCAGAACAATCTTTTGAAGTTGGGAGAGAGAATAAATTACCAAGACACAGGGTAGCCTTGAAAGAAATACTTTTCTCATTAAAAGTAAGCTCAGTAAATGGTACAGCTACTGTGGCAAGCACTTTGCAATTCCATAATAAGCTAAATATACAATTACCATGTGACTTGGAAATTCCATTCCTGCTTATATGCCCCAAAGACCTGAAAGCAGGTGTTCAAAAAAAAAAAAAAAAAAAAAAAACCTCGTACATGGATATTCATAGCAGAACCTTCTCAATAGCCAAAAAGTGGACCCAAATTTCCATCAGCTAATGAATGGATAAGCAAAATGTGGTATATCCATACAATAGAATATTATTCAGCCATAACGGGAATGAATATAGCATATGTTCATATATCCTATAATATGCAAGAAATCATTATGGAACTTTGAAGTCATTACGCTAAGTGAAAGAAGCCACACACAGAAAGCCACATATTGTATGATTCCATTTATGTGAAATATCCAGAATTGGCAAATCCATAGATACAGAAAGCAGATTAATGGTTTCCAGGGCCTGTGGGGTGAAGGAAATGAAGTGTGACTTCTCAATGGGTATGGGTTTCATTTTGAGGTGATGAAAATGTTCTGGAACTAGATAGGATGGCTGTACAACATTGTGAATGTACTAAACATCACTAATGGTCAGCTTTATGTTTATTTGTCCACAACTTTTCTTTTTTTTTTTTTTTTTTTTAATTTTTTTTTTCAACGTTTATTTATTTTTGGGACAGAGAGAGACAGAGCATGAACGGGGGAGGGGCAGAGAGAGAGGGAGACACAGAATCGGAAACAGGCTCCAGGCTCTGAGCCATCAGCCCAGAGCCCGACGCGGGGCTCGAACTCACGGACCGCGAGATCGTGACCTGGCTGAAGTCGGACGCTTAACCGACTGCGCCACCCAGGCGCCCCTGTCCACAACTTTTCTAAAAGACCCTTTTTTTTTTTTGAGTAAGTTTGATTCTCATGTTTCCAGACGGGTAACACCACAAGCCTGCCTGAAATCTTAGGGAGAATTTTAGACAGCCTCATGGTTCCTTTCCGATCTGGTGTTCCAGAGAAATAAATGAGGCTTAATTTAAGTTATTCTAGTTCCATGAAGTGAGCTTTCTCCTTCCAGGCCTGAAGATCTCCTAAGTGTTTTTGTTTTGTTTTGTTTTTTAACGTTTATTTATTTTTGAGAGAGAGAGAGAGACAGAGTCACCAGGAGAGGAGCAAAGGGTGCGGAGGGAGGCGGGGGTGGGGGGGGGGGGGGTGGATACAGAACCTGAAGCAGGCTCCAGGCTCTGAGCTCTCAGCTCAAACCCACGAACCGCGAGATTATGACCTGAGCCAAAGTCAAACGTTCAACTGACTGAGCCACCCACACACCCCCAAGATCTCCTAAGTTTTTAAATAAACTTCCTGACCTCTCCCATTCCTGATCCAATTTAGATAATTCCTAAATATAGGTATTATACAGAACATATATTAATACTACCACATATGTCATAACCGTTTGCTGGCTCATCTCCCTTCCCGACCAGACTCTATGTTCCTTGAGTCTTATGTCTTTTTCTGTGGTCCTTGCACTCTGCCTTGACACACAGGAGAGGTGTCAGAAATCACTCTACCTCGTGCATTAAAATGACAACCATACACTGCTGCCAAATTATCGACCTGGTAATGCATCAAATAATCCTCCATAGAACAGTATGTCAGTTTCCCTTCCAATGAACTGAAACCAGATCTTTGCAGGGCAGTGTTATACAAGAAAAGCAGTGCCTTTAGACATGGCTGTGGTTATACTATTTCCTACAATATCAGGAGTGTCTACAGCCATATCACCCTAAATGGCCCGACCTCGTCTGATCTAGATATGTCGGGAGAAACATGAGATTTTTGTGACTTTAGTTGATCTTTCTTTAACTTTTAATTCTTTGAAAATTAATCAACTACTGGCTAAACATCATAAACTCAAACTACTCCCAGGCTATTGATGCTCATAAAATGTCATGACTTTAACGGCATGACTAGAGCAGGCATCAATAAGGACAGTTTTGTGAAGGTTCAGGGAGAAAAAATGCTATGATGGGGTAAAATCTCCATGAATGTCTTGACATCACTGTAGAATGAGAAGGTTAAAACAGAAGTGGGGAAAAGGGAGATTACTGAAAAGAATTATAACTTTTTTTTTCAATATGGAGGAGGCATAGCTTTTATTGGTATAACCAAAGATTAGCCAACACACACACACAAAAATTGTCCTTATTTTTAGTTACTGCTCTGTAAGCCCTGCTGTTCAACTATCCTAAAACCAAACGTCATCATTTCCGGCAGCCTTCATTGATCCTAATTGCCTTATGGTTAATGAGCCAATAAAATGAGTTAACTTATTCAGTTCCTAGACACCTATATTGCAAACAATTTGTCTTCGATGGTACACCAGAAATAGACTAGATTATTTTTTTGTTTTTATTGTTGTTAACTGTTAGAGATCCTGCAACTCAAAATTCAGCCCATTACTTGCAAATACTCAAGATTTAATATTTCAAGTACTGATCTTAACCTGTGTCAACTGTTCACCCTGTTTTGTTTTTCTTCATTTCACTTTTTCATCTGTATCTTATTTTCTGCCTTTATATTGTATATATTTTTGGAGGTTGACATAAATCCTTTTAAAACAAGTTGTTTCTTATATATAAATAAAAGCCTCTCAACTATGTCTTAAATGAATGAGTAAATAAACAACTATACTTCATCCTTTTTTCTCCCTTTCTTTCCTTTTCTCCCTCCCTTTCTTTCCCTTTCTCCCTCCTTTTCTTTCTTTCTTTCTTTCTTTCTTTCTTTCTTTCTTTCTCTCTTTCTCTTTCTCTTTTTCCCTTCCTTCTTCCCTTCTTCCTTCCTTCCTTCTTTCCTCCTTTCCTTTATTCTCTACTAAGGACACTGAGGAAATCTTAGGAATATTCATTATTTAAGATAAGAGACATAAAGAGGAGAAGCATAAAACAAGTCACAACAATATGCAAGTATTAAGATCTTCCACATTCTTTAAGACAAAAATAAAAAAGGAGATTTTCCTAACTTTAAATTTTCTTTAAAGTTGTGGAAACCTGCATTTCCCTCAGTTCCTCAAATATGATTGCTTCAACTTATGTAGAACTTTTCCAGATTCTACCCTCTGAGTTTCCTAAACAAGTAGACAGAAATTATCTCAAGTTATTTAGTATCCCAAATTACACACAGTATCTCAAATTACACACAGTATCTCAAAATACTTAGCTGATTGTTTTAATGAACATATAGAGTTGTTTTTATAATAACTGCTACATGACTAAAAGGAATCATTCACTGTCCCTTACTACTATGTTGTGTGTGGATACCTGTCTGTGGCCATCTACAAAAAGGAATCATTTGCCCCTATACTAAAATTGGCAAGAATGGAGGGATTTGAAAGAGTGAGTATAAGAGAACTCAAATTTTCCTTTGTTGTACAATGAAAGCTTCATGTCTAAAATCAACAAAAGAAAGAAGCATACTCACATTATTCAGAAGGCCAAAGAACTGAAAGTGGTTTTCTTTGGGGCAGTATGGGGTTGGGATAGGGATACCATTAGGGCACTGACAGTTTTTGTGTAAGACTTTATTATTTTTTAGATATTATTTACATGTACTACCATAATAAAACTTAAATTTTAAAGTATCATTAATAGCTACCCTTATTCCTAAAAATAGTCTGAAACCCAAAGGAGAGCATGAAAAACCTGTCATCTATAGCAACCTCCACTTACTGTTCCAGCCCTGCTCCTTGACCCCTTACCCCTTCCTTCTAAGCTTCAACTATACTGAGCCTTTTTCACCTCCTCTTGGTAGATGATGACTTTGCTCACCTCGGGGACTTTCCTTGAGCCGTTGTTTCTGCCTAAAACTGTCTTCTCCTCCTCTTCCTTTCCCAGCCTTCTCTTGGCTGTGCTTCTGGAAGCTTTTCCTCTCCCATCACGTCTGGGTTAAACATGCTTCCTATTTACTCACTTCCTTAGCATACTGAATTTTCCCCTACCACAGCATGTATCTTCTATTATATCTTCCTGACTTATCTGCCCCCTCATCTACAGTGTAAGCACAGTGAGAAGGAGAACCTCATCTTTCGTGTTTATTGTCCTAAATTCAGCACCCAGTGGGATATTTATTTCAAAGTGGATGTTCAACACATACCTAGAATAATGCCTGACACCTAGTAGACACAACAATAAGTTTGAAAGACAGGAAGAAAGGAAGAGAGGGAGGGAGAGAGAGAAAAAGAAAGAAAGAAAGAACATTTGGACTTTTAGATTCATGTTAATTGAACTTAAGGCAAAATGATAAGGTATAGAGAATTTAAATTTAGTATCCTTTTTTTTCCCTGTTCCCTTCTCTTATTTAATTGTTCACTATAGACACTCTGAAACCCAGTGTTTTCCCATCACCAACTGTGACAAATGAAAGTGGCTTCTCTGACAGAATTAGGTAGGTGGTAGGTTCCATAGGCATTTGGAGATCCTTGATGGAGTTAAAAATTTTTTAGAGTTTATATGAACAAAAATCGACTCGAATCGGGCAGAATCCAATCTAGCAAATAGACAGGAGCTCTGAGGAGCTACAGAAAATGAAAGGCTTTTATAGGCAGAAGGCAGCTTGAACAAGGAAATCATACTGGGCAAAAAAAAGCGGGTTGGTTATTGCAAAATCACTTTCTTTTCGGGGTTGGCAGAGGTCTATCAGGCTGATTACCTAATGGTGCTGATCAGGCGATTTCTGTCTGACTGGTTTAAGATTCCATTTCTGGGGGAGCTGAAACCATAAGTCTCAGTTTGGTGACTTTGGGCTTAACATAGTTTCAGGCTTGTTGTCTTGTTTTTCTGTTTTGTTTTTGGTTTTTGGTTTTTTGGTTTTCTTGAGAGAACACTAGAGTGCAAGTGGGGGAGGGGCAGAGAGAGAGAGAAGACAGAATGCCAAGCAGGCTCTACTCAGCACTCAGCGCTGAGCCTGATGCAGGGCTCAATCTCACAAAGTGAGATCATGGCCCAGGCCAAAATCATGAGTCAGACACTTAACTGACTGAGCCACTCACGCGCCATGTTGTCTTGTTTTTAACAAGGGTAAGAATGAGGAAGTGTCTTTGATGGTCGGAACATTCACTGTGGAATTCTAGAGTCTCCACAGGGTTCCAGAGGCTTGTTCTTCTCAGACAAGTCTCCCCCAATATACTCTAATTGGTCTCCTATTTCAGAAGACGGGTTCTCACTAAAGGCATGTGTGAGGCACTTAAGGACCCAGATGATGTCTCTGGAGTCCTTTGCCCATAGTTTCTAATGATATGCACGGTTGTAATCAGACCAACACATCATCCTGAACTTTATCCCAGGAGATTGTTAAGTGTGTCAGGATGCTCCAGGTGCGAGGAACTGAAAGCCCAAATGAAAGTGGCTTAAACAATAGAATCCTATCATTGCTGCTGCCTCACCGGTCAAGACTAACCACACGTAGACAATCTGAGGGTTGGCTCAGCAGTTCAATGATGCCATCAGAGACACTGCTTCATCTTCCTATCTTCCCATCCTCAAAGTGTCCATATATCTCCCACATTAGTCACAGGGTGGCTGCAGCAGGTACAAGCTTTACACCCTCATGTGACAATGTTCCTAAGCAAGAAAGGAAGAAGGAGGACAAGAGCTTACCTCCTGTCTTTCCTTTTGTAAGAAAAACACGTGTTTCTCAGAAACCCTCCAGCAAACTTCCCCCCTTATGTCTTATTGGACAAAACTGGGTTCCATAGGCAACCTGAGCCCCCAGGGGGTCTGTGAAAAGTGAAGCTGGCATTCTCAGTCTCTGTCTTGGAATTGGGCTCTTCTAATAGGCAGGAAGGATGAGCAAAACGTCTGTTGGGTAGGCTGTTAGAATAATAGAAACTACTTGAGAGTATTCTAATACTTCATATGTATTAATCCATTAGATCTTCACAACAAGCCCGTGGGGGTAGGTGTAATTATTACCATTTTACAGAGAAGCAGACTCAACTCGGAGATAGTAACAGAGCAAAGCAGTGAAGCCAAGATTCGAACTCCATTGTCTAGCTCCAGAGGCTGCTCTCCAAACTACACATAACACTGCTCTCAGCCTACAGTGCCTGCCACAGCAGGCAATCCACCAGGCTGCTTCTAAAATCTAACACATAAAAAGTCTGAGCAGTGCCTGTCTCCCTCTGAAGTGCAAATGTGACATTTCCCCTGGCTGCAGTCATGTATGGGTGAGAAGAGCAGAGAGGCTTCCCAGAGAGACAAGAATTGCTTCCTGTCATCATCAAGGCTGCAATAGCCAGAGCTGTGATCAGGGCAAGGGCTGGGGCCTGGAGAGTCCACTTCGTGGCCAGGGCCACTGATCGAGTCCGTGACCTACTGTGCCACCACAGGTGTCAGAAAGCCTGGGCAAGGGAAGGTGAGTGATTGAAGAGTCCACTTCCCACAGGCAGGATTAGAACAGAATAGTTTCTATAAATTCGAGTAATGTTTTACAGGCCACCTCCACTCTTTCATTTTCGAATGTGACGGAAGAGTCCCGTACAGAGTGGAGTTATTGTCTAAGAGCACCCAGCTAGTTTATGTAGAATGTGAGACCCAAAATAAGGGCTTTTTTATCAGGCAGACACAAACAACTTGCAGGCATGTCTTCAATGAAGCTGTCTTTGACTTACTCTTGCAAAAAGCATCCCTATACTTCATACATGCTTCTGTTATAATTTCTGTTCTACCTGCCTAGAATCATCGTGAGGATTAACTAAGCTAATACACATGCAGTTTTTGGCATGGGGACTGGTACAGGAGTAGTGGCTCATATCACTGCTAGTTTCCTTATTATCCTTACAATCCACGGTTCCTCCTGCACTGGCCCCGGCAGGGAAAGATGGCGGCGCCCTCACTCCGCAGGAAGAGGCGGAGTCTCCTGACCCTCAGCATTCATCCCAGCCAGGATCAGGAAGCAGCGAGAAGTATGCGGCCCTCTGAGAAGCGGTGCCCGTCTCAGAGTTCTATTGCCCAGCACTTGGTTCAGGCGAAACAAGAGGCTGCCAGACCCAGAGGGAGGCAGGGTGGCAAAGGTTCCACTCTAAACCTATGCGTGTCTCTAATCCTCCCATAACCCTCGTTAATCACGTGACCGAGAGGCAGTGGGAAATGGCTGTGTTGGCGCCAGCAGCACCCAGAGCACCGAGAGAGAAAGCAGCTGGCCCTGGAGGGCCTTGTGCCAGGCTCAGGGCCTGGAGGGACTCCGGCATTGATTGCAGTAGTAAATAAACAGAGCTGATGGCTGCACCGGGGGCCCATACCCTGCCAGAGAAGGGGCTGGGGGAGGAGGGATTCTTGTAATTACACTTGGTGTGGGCTCAGCCATCATGGGTTTACTGTGATCTGTCCCCAGATGGGAGCTCCAGAAACACCTGTTACAGCAGACGTCATTTGGCAAGCCAAACAAAACGTGGGTTCATCCAGGCCACCTGTAAAGGGATTTAATGCCTAACAACCTGTGCGAGGCTTCTAATTGTCATAATTAATTTGGCACCTCTTCACTGGTAGGTGCTAAACAAGTATCATATTGTACTGGGAAAGCCCATTTCCTGCTAACATGGTTTTTCCCTCCATAATTAAAGCTGTGAGAAATTGTGTCATTTGAAAAAACTTAACACCACATCTTCCTCACTGAACTGTTTTGTTTTTAAATTCCTCTTCTTCTGGCCCTCTCTCCTCACTCTTGGTATGAACATCTTACTTTCTTTGGCTTATCCACTTGCTGCTTCCCTGTTGCATAAGTTAGGCTATAATTATTTTCTCATTTTCCCCTCCAGCTGGCATTAGTTTGGTCCCTTCCACCTCGTATTTCCTTAAAATGTCACACTATTGCCCTAGCTTGTTTAAACACTCTGGAAAGCCAGGAAATGTAGCTGTTGTAGGCACATCCACATCCCTCGGAAAAGTGTCCCTGCTGCCTTTCCATGTGCCACAGCGGACAGGACCAGAATCCAGCAAGCTAACAACAAACAGATGAGTGCCACTGTAAAGAAAAAATATTAAAACAATGTGGCTTCTGCTACTTTAAAACAAACAAACAAAAACCAAGTGATGTCATATGAGAGAATTCACTTTGCAAGGGGAAACAAAGCAAAAACCTGGAATAACGGTAGTGTCCCACATATCAGGCTCTCATTGATCTCCGTATGGCCAGCTGATAACCCAGGCCAGTTCCACCGGTTAGGGCTCCCCCAAACCAGAGGCTTTTGAAAAAAGTTTCTTATTCTGTTTCTGCATCTGTCACTCCTAAAAGATACAGTGATCCAAAGCTTATCACTAGAAGACTGGGAGAGGGGGGATGAGGGACAGAGAAGCAGTGACCAAAAACTTTACAATAAACTGATCAGCACTTTATGTCTGAAAAAGTGGAAGACAGGGATCCATTATTTAGAAGCTTTTCTTTGGGAACCTGGGTGGCTCAGTCAGTTAAGCGTGGCTTCAGCTCAGGTCATGATCTCGTGGTTAGTGAGTCTGAGCCCAGCATGGGGCTCTGTGCTGACAGCTCAGAGCCTGGAGCCTGCTTCAGATTCTGCGTCTCCCTCTCTCTCTCTCTCTGCCCCTCTTCTGCTCATGCTCTCTCTCTCTCTCTCTCTCTCTCTCTCTCTCTCTCTCTCTCAAAGTTAAACAAACATTAAAGAAGTTCTCTTTTAAGTTTCTTTTGATTCCCGATAGAGTACATTATCAGTATAATTGAATTATTGACATGAAAACTAATCAGTATCAGCTTCTCTGTATTCTGTAAGGAACTTAACTCATAAAATGAATCATCTTGAATATTTTCTAAACACAAAAATGACTGCTCCAATAAATTAGAATTTTTTTCAAAGAACAGATCACAAGGAATTCCACTCTTTCCCCAGAATTTCTGTAACTTTGATGGAGAGACATATAGAAAATCTATTTTATGAAAATGATTTAAGAAATCAGTGTATATTTATCAGCCAAGAGTTTATATGGAGAATTTCTCAAGAAATCCAGAGATCAGATATCAGGATGCTACCCACTGCTTGCTGATAATGTCCTATAAGTTGAACATAGTAATACCTCAGTTTTACAGAGGGAAGAAATAAAGTACCAAAAGGCTTGAATGATTCACTTCTAGTGGGAAAAAAAAGTTAAGGACAAATGAAATGTGGTCCAGATAATCCTCAAATCCTCACACACATAAAACAACTTGTGTTTGTTTTAAGAGAAAGACCATGTCCATTCTGTTCTCCTTTCTCTTCAACAACTAATTTTTATTTTTAAATAATAAAATTATATGTCTTGTAAATTAATATTTATTTTTACAGATAATGACCACTATGAATATCACTTAAATCTGCAACTATTTTTTTTTTATTAACTTTATTTTTTGCATTACAGAGGCAATACTTTTAGGGATAAGATAGATATTCTAATTCAACATGAATCTTCTTAAGTCCTAAAAACTTAACAAAGGAATTGTGTTAGGAATCTTTCGGGTGCAAGCCATAAAAATCCAACTCAACTGACTTAGGCCAAAGGAGATTTTATTGGGAGGATATCACAGTATTTTCATGTGGGATTCAGGGCTGGGATTTTATGCAGCTGAACCCCAGGGACAAGGAAAATTGGCTCTTTCCCTCACTTTTGTGCACTCTGGTTCAGTTTCAACCTCCTTCACTAGAGCTGGCACTTTCTCACATGGTGGTCACCAGCAGCCTCCAAGCCCCCCACCCCATGGCCTCTACCATCAGGCAATACTCATCCACTTCTTTTGTTTTACTTCAAAAGCTCCTAGGACAAGCTGATCAATCTGCCTTGATCTGGGTGACTCTATCCAGGGAGGTGGGACATCTGTATTGGCAGACTCTACCCTAAGGGTATGGTTAGAATCTAGGTGGACATAATTATCAAATAAAAAAGAGGCAGGGGAAGATACTGAGAGCTAACTGGACAAACCAAGAATAATCAAGTAAAACAAAAACTTGCATGGATTCTAAAAGTTCAGGTAACGACAGAAAGTTGAGGTGGCACAAGACAGAATGCTAGAAATTGGCCTTAGGCATTCTTCAATATATTTTTCTTGCATTTCTATTTCCCAGTCAAAACTATGAATATATAACTTTTAAACTTGATAACACACCATTTTCTCTCTCCTTTCTCTCAAAGCGTCAGAATTGTTTTGGAGTCGTGTTACTTTTCGGGTTCAGATCTTCAAGTGTGCATATTCTTCTTTCAGGGTCACAACGTTCTCCTCAGGGCTTTGAGATTCAGATACAATTTACAGTTCATACCCTTTTTCAACTGCGACATTTTCGTGTTTAAATCCAGGAAAGTTCTGGCCAGCTGGCGGTTTTGGAAATGCATTTCCAGCTAAAAGTTAGAAAAAGAATAAGGATTTTTATTAGCCTGAGATAACGGATCAAATGAAACTGCTTTCCGCACAGGAAAAATAAGGACTTTGTAGGAAAGGAAAATAAGATATCAAGAAAGATGTATTTCTCATCTTATTCTCCATTTCTGACTGTTTGGCCTGGCTATAAAACTGACTTTCTATGCGACAAGGTAAAATCCAGATATACAAATAGCTTTTGAAATGGCCTTGAAATGAAAACAAAAATAGCTGACGCACAAAGCTGTCCATATGAAAAATTCCTGTGCACGGAAGGCTGTTTTCAAGCAATGGCGTGTGATCTGCAATGAAATCATTTATCTTTATGAGCTTTCTGAGCTACAGGATAGCTGCCCAGGGCCACCTGAGCTCTCAGGACCTGGGCCCATTTACTTGGGTACTTGTCATTTCAAGTTTTTAGGATTTTAAATGGTCACCCTGCTGAGCAAAACCATTTAACGACACCTTAGAGGCACATGTGCAGTTATATGTACTTATATAATCTAACAATTTTCACTCTAGAGTGAAATCTGTTATATAGCAAGACTGATTTATACCCTCCTCCAGTGGGGGTTTATGAAGGTCCTCATGTATTAAAAAATAAATCTCTAGGGCAGTTTACCTATAAGACTGCCCAACAAAGCTTAGTCCAACATAATCTTTATTTTGTGGTTGAAAACTAATAATTAAATGTTTGCAAATTTCTTCAATTAGGGCCTTGTTTAATACAGGAGGACCCTGTTCTCGGCTTAAAACCCTCAGCAACTCACCAACAGAACCACCCCAGGACAAACCAGCGTGTTCCATTAGTAAAAAGCAAATACTAGTCTCCCCCACCCCAATTTGCAAAGTAAAATCATTGGATAAAAATTTTTTTCAGTTTCCTCTGCCACGGGTTTTTTTTTTTTTTTTTTTTTTTATTCTTCAGCACCTGGAACCACTTTTCTGATAGCGAGAGAATTCGCAAAGGACAAAGTAAATGAACATACAGCACGCTAAGAGTAACACAGTGAGCCACAAAGAAAGCCCCTGCCCCTTGTCTCCAGGGAGCCTCAGTTCTCCAGTACCGCACAGGTGCTCTCCAGTCCTGCCCTAGTCTTCTAGCTTCATTTCCCGCACTTGTCTCCACACCAGCCGCCACTGCAGCTGGTCAGAAGTGCACCTTATGCACATACATAATTTGCCTACAATTTTAGGTATATGGAACTCCCAAAATTCAGAGCCTAGAAATCAATGCATCCTAAGACCAAACAACAAATAATAGCATAACTGACAAATAGCAACACGTCTCTAAATTAACTGAACCTGTTCACCATTATTCCTTACACAAATACCACCCTAACACATGACACATGGACATATGCATATGGTTGTGTGTGGATTCCTACAGAAATCTGGTAACAGCCTTTTATCAGAAACTGCTTCTTCTAGTGGTGATGGTGTTAAGGTAAAGCAACCAGACCCTTTTGCCTCTTCCTCATGACCAGTCATACACCTTGGTGAAATGGTTGATCAAGATGTTGACCATGGTCTAGAACCCAAGAACAGAATATCTGTGTATGTGTGAAAATTGCTGGCTTCTTTCTGGAAAAAAAAAAAAACCTTGATCTTTCATACCTGTGTATTTGTCATTCTGGGTTTTGTTTTTGTTTTCTTGGTACCGTTTCCAAGGTCTATAATAATAATTTTGATAATAAAGAGGCGCCTGGGTGGCTCAGTAGGTTGAGCGTCAGACTTAGGCTCAGGTCATGATCTCGCCGTTGGTGAGTTCGAGCCCTGCGACGGGCTCTGTGCTGACAGCTCAGAGCCTGGAGCCTGCTTCCGATTCTGTGCCTCCCTCTATCTTCCCCTTTCCCGCTCTTACTCTCTCTGTGTCTCTCAAAAAATGAATAAACGTTAAAAAAAATTTTAAAAATAATAATTATAATAAGAGCTGCTGAATAGTGCCTATGTTCTAGATGCTTATATAACATTATCTCATATAATCCTAATGGCAGTCCTATGAGATTATTATCTCTATTTTATAAACAAGTAAACTGAAACCCAAAGTTGCTCATTACCATTCCTGAAGTCCTAGACCCAGTAGGAACTAGAAGAGCATGTAAATGTTAATGCTGGGATTTGAACCCTCATCTGTTTGGAATTTTATTCTCCACCTCCTCCCCACCCCCACAGGGAGCTTTCCATATGGCAGAAAAATATAGAACAAGTTGGAGGGGTTGGTCACTGGGGTCTTGGGTGTGTCTCTAGTAGACTCCGCCCCGGGCAGGTGCCATCACCCCGGGTCCCGAAGGCACTCCTCGCTCCAGGCTGCCGCTGGGAGGTGGGTGCGTGAGCACCGAGTCGGGACGGGAGCCGGGGGCCGGCGCCAGAAGACCGACGGCCAGTGCCTAGCTCGACCTCGCTGCGCGCTCTCATTTCTTCCTCTCCGGGAAAAGCTCCCCGCGGCCTCTCAAGTCCTCAAATGGACCACAAGGCTCTGGTGCCCGAGGGGAGGAGGAAGGCGACGGTGTCCCCGAGAGCCGGTCGCACACGCGCGCTCTCACCAGCTCAGCTTGCAGCCCGGCCACGGCGCTCTAGACGCTCGGGTTTCTGCTCCTCCTGCGCCTCCGCTTCCGCCTCCGCCGGGGGGCGCCGGGAGCACCCTCGCGGCACAGCCAGCTGGAAGGCGCCCGCGAGCCGCCGCCTGAGGTCTTCCGGCAGCCGGCATGGGGGCGACGGGGGCCTCCTCCTGGCGGTCCGTGCGCTTGCTGCCCCCGGGGGAGCCGCGCGTCGGGCAAGGGCCTCGGGGCCAAAGCCCAACACTGACTGGGACTCCGTGGGGTCCCCGGGAAGTCGCTTCTCTGCGGCTGCCGGAGTCCCCGGGGCCCATTCCAGAGGCGGCGGGGCCCATTCCAGGCATGTATTGCTAACCGTTGGTTTCCAAGTGCGAGAATTAGGGCGGGTGAGGGCGGGGACGGGGGTAACTAACAGAACCGACGAGACCGCTGGCAAGTGGGACGCCGCTGTCGCTCAGCCCCTCGGAGGCGCTTCCTTTCTCCCAGATTCATCTCTGGCCTTCCTCCCCTTTTAGCGGCAATCGGAGGAGGTGGTTCCCCGTAACTCCGCGAAGAGGTTGCAACTGGATCACTTCTTGCTCCTTGGAGTGTCTAAGAGGAAGACTTGTATCTCTCCAGGTAGGTGGAAGTTGAGGTACAGACAGAAGGTTTGGGACCAAACGTAGAATATCTTGTCACAAAGTCTGCCCCAGTTGCCTTGATTACTGAATACTCCATTCCTGTAAAATATGTTTTTCTGACTTTTCTCCTGTCGGTTAGGCACTGTGGCCTGGTGTTGGGGGTTTAAAGTCTAATTAGGCCCTTAACCTCTCCACAGGTGTTGCTCACAGTCTGGGAAGTTGTCTCTCTGAGTTAGGAAGAATAGCCTTTCCACGTGCCCAACAGTGCAGAAAGCACTTGATATTCAGAAACTCTGTGCTCCTTTTTATATTTGACTTTCTGCCGCTTTCACGAAGTTTATGAAGGGGCTGAAATGAACCATGAAAATTCCTCTTACCCCAACATGTGTTGTCTCATAGTTCCCAATTCAGTGTAATCATGTGCTAGTATGACTTGTATGTCCTCTTTCAATGAGCATAATCAACTGCCTCATTTTGATCTAATGGAGAATTTCTAAAAAGAAACAATCAAAACCTTTGTGTTTTCACGAACACAGTCCCCCCACTCCCCTCCAAAAAATGTGGCAGAGATGTTCATACAGTACTCTTATCTTACTCATTTGTTCAGTAAAGATCTACAAGTCCCCTGCAACGATCTAGGTTCGTGGTAGGCACTGAAGGCAATAAGAACTATTTTTTATTAGTGCTTACCATGTGCCAGGCACTTCTCATGTACTCATTTATTCTTCACAACAGTCCTGTGAGGGAGGTACTGTTAGTTTCTGCATTTTACAGATGAGGCATCTAAGGCAGAGGTTAAGCTGTGTGCCAAAGATCGCAATGCTGGTTAAATGGTCTAGTGGGGATTTGCACCTAGGAAGGCTGCTTTGTGCTGTAAACCACTGGACCACACCTAGGTATGCACACTGCCTCCTCAAGAGGGAAAAGTAGTTGCTCAATTTATATGTTGCATGAGGTGTTCAAACTCCCTATGCTCATAAAATTCAGCTCTACTAAAATGGTTTAAGGCTTTGACTAGATAAGGAGGAATTCAGATTACCAAATTAGCCTCTGTGGCTAATTTGCCAAATTCAACATCTTAACAATAGTTTACAATCTAAGCACAAATACCTATCATTGTATGTTGTTTCATAAAGATTTTCTAGAAATATTCGAAGATGGGTTATTTCTATGTTTAAAATGAGTTTTCTGCCATGATTTTTCACTTCTGTTTCCAGATCATTTACTTCAACAAGAACTTCAGGTAAGTTTGACTTACTTCAACAGCAAACGGGGCCTATTTGTTCAGTGTTAAGTATTATACCATGAATAAGACACAGATTTTACCCTCCAGAAGCTAAAACCTGGAGGAGCAAATTCATTTATTCATTCTGCAATATTTAATCAATGTCTTATTATATACCAGGCATTATACAAGGTGCTCAGGCTGGAAAGGTAAACCAGAAAGACAAAATGGTATTTTAAAATAGACTGGAGTTATCAAAAATTAATAATTTCCTCCCATAGATTGATTTTTTCAGCTACAGTGTATCTTGAATTTTACAATTTTTTGGTAGAAGTGAATTGAAGCATTGGTGAATTAGAGTGACTATAACGTGTAGAGACATTTTAGTTAGGAAATGTAGTTATCCGTTGCTGTATTACAAATCACCCCCAAATTTATTGGCTTAAAACAACAATAAATGTTTATGATCTCTCACATTTTCTGTGAGAAGAATTTGAAAAAAGCTAAGGTTATGATCTGAGACTTTCATAGCATGGTAGTCAAATGTCACCAAAACTGTGGTCATTTGAAGCTGGATGTGATTGGGGTTGGTGGATGATCTACGTGGAAGATGTATCACTCACATGGCAGGCATTGGTGCTGATGGTGAGCAGGTGACCTCATTCCTCTCCTTGGGAACCGTTTCCCAGAACTGCTTGAGTGTCCTCATACTATGGTGCCCACCCTTCCTTAGAACAAGACAGAGAGATCAAGAATAAGCCAGATAGAAGCTCTTTGTTTCCTGAACTACATTTTTATGACTAGTCTTAGAAGTTACACAGATTCACTTCCACCACTGTTTATTCTGTTTATTAGAATAAAGTCTTTAAGTCTGGACTACATTCAAATGGAGGGAAATTAGGCTCCACCTTTTCAAGTGTCTCAAAAACTTTGCAGATGTATTTTTAATTTTCCATGGGAAAAATATATGCAAACGATTCAAATGACTGCTGACTTCCTGTTAGAAAAATTGAAAGCTAGAAGATATTAGGACAATATTTTTTAGATTTAGAAAGGAAAAATTTGGGCCACCTGGGTTACTCAGTTGGTTGAGCATCCAACTCTTGATTTCAGCTCAGGTCATGATCCCAGGGTCATGGGATCGAGCCCTGTCTTGGGCTTAATGCTGAGGGTGGAGCCTGCTTAAGATTCTCTCTCTCTCTCTCTCTCTCTCTCTCCCTCCCTCCCTCTCTCTCCCTCTCCCTCCCTCCCTCTCCCCTCCCCCTCCCTCTCTCCCTCCACCACCCCCCACCCCTCTCCCCTGCTCATGCTCTCTCTTTCTCTCAAAAGAAAAAGAAGGGGCACCTGGGTGACTCAGTTGATTAAGCATCTGACTTTGGCTCAGGTCATGATCTTGCAGTTTGTGAGTTTGAGCCCCACATTGGGCTCTGTGCTGTACAGCTCAGAACCTGGAGCCTGGTTCCAATTCTGTGTCTCCCTCTCTCTACCCGTCCCCTGTTCGTGCTCTGTCTCTTAATAATAAATAAATGTTAAAAAAAATTTTTAAGAAAAAAAGAAAGATTTAACAGATATTTTTATATCCAGCAAAAATATCCTTCAAAGGCAAAATAAACATGTTTTGATGTAGCAGAAAACTAAGAAAATTTCTTACCAGTCTAACTGAAGGAAACACCCCAGGCTGAAGTAAAATGATAGGAGAGGAAAACTTAAACCTTTACAAAGGAATGAGGAGCATAAGAAATTATAAATGTCTGTGTATATATATAAATGACTTTCATTCCTGTTTTTCAAAAAATATATGACTTTACACCCAACGTGGGGCTCAGACTTATGACCCCAAGATCAAGGGTCACATGTTCCATCAATTGAGCTAGCCA
This sequence comes from Leopardus geoffroyi, assembly GCF_018350155.1. Lineage (NCBI taxonomy): Eukaryota > Metazoa > Chordata > Mammalia > Carnivora > Felidae > Leopardus > Leopardus geoffroyi. The sequence goes on from NC_059338.1 coordinate 92,768,106, forward strand.
GCCAAATTATGAAAACAGCCCATGTCCATCAATTGCTGAATGGATAAAGAAGATGTGAGATATATAGATAGATTAGATATAGATATAGATATAGATATAGATATAGATATTATGGATATAGATATTATGGATATAGATATTATGGATATATATCTCTCTATATATGTATATGTATGTGTGTCTATATATGTATGTATATATGTATCTATATACATATATATACCTACACACACATATATATGTGTGTGTATATATATATAGATACATACATACAATGGAATATTACTCAGCCATAAAAAAGAATGAAATCTTACCATTTGCAATGAAGTAGACAGAGCTAGAGAGAACTAAGTGAAATAAGTCAGTGAGAGAAAGACAAATACCATATGATTTCACTCATATGTGGAATTTAAGAAACAAAACAATGGGCAAGGGGAAAACAAGAGGGAAGGGGCAAAGAAATAGGCTCTTAATTATAAAGAAGAAACCGATGGTTACCTCTTGAGGATAAATGGAGCTATGTATTTTATGTGAAGTGGTATGGTATTGATCCTATGTGCACTGTAAAACATTAAGAGCATATATTTTACAGTCTAGAGCAACCACCAAAAAATAGTGCAAAGAGTTACAGCTAAAATACTGATAGAATGGGTATCTGTGTAGAAAATTTAAAAAAATCAACAGAAAAACTTCTGGAACTAAGAAGCAGTTACATCAAGTTGGCAGGATACAAGTAGAATATACAAAAGTTAATCACTTTCCTATATACCAGCAATGAACAAGTGGAATTTGAAATGTAAAGCACACATTACCACTTACATTAGCACCAAAAAAAAAAAAAAAAAAAAGAGAGAGAGAGAGAGAGAGAGAGAAATACTTAGGTATAAATCTAATAAAATATGTACAAGATCTATATCAGAAAAACTACAAAACTGAAAAAATGAAACTTAGCTAAATAAATGGAGAGATATTCCATGTTCCTGGACAGGAATACTCAATATTGACAAGATGCCAGTTCTTCGAACTTTATCTATAGATTCAATGCAATACCAAACAAAATCTCAGCAAATTATTTTGTGCATTCCAACAAACTGGTTCTAAGTTTATATAGAATTTCAGAATACCCAGAATAGCCAACATAATATTAAAGGAGAAGAGCATAATTTGAAGACTTATACTACCTGACTATAAGACTTAATATAAAGCTACAGTAATCAAAAGAGTGTGGTATTGACAAAAGAATGGACATATAGATCAGTGGGACAGAACAGAGAGCCCATAAATACATCCACATAAATACAGGCAGCTGATCTTTGACAAAAGAGGAAAGACAACACAATGGAGAAAATGCAGTCTTTTCAATAAATAGTCATGGAACAACTGGACTTCCATATGCCAAAAAGAAGAAAAAAAAAAGAATGTAGACCTAGACTTACAACCTTCACAAAAATTAATTCAAAATGAATCATAGTCCTAAATGTAAAATGCAAACTATACTACTTTTAGAAGATAAAAGAAAATTTAGATGACTTTGGATATAGTGATGACTTTTTAGATATAATATCAAAGGCACAATCCATAAAAGAAATACAAACCTGAACTTCATTAAAATTAAACTTCTGCTTTGTGAAACACACTATCAAGAAAATGAGAAGACAAGCCACAGACTGGGAGAAAAGATTTGCAAAATATGTATCTGATAAAAGTCTGTGATCCAAAATATGCAAATCACTCTTAAAATTCAACAATAAGAAAATAACCCAGTTAAAAAGTGGGTAAAAGACCTGGGCACCTCATCAAAGATACACAGAAAACAAGCATGTAAGAAGATGCTCATTGCATGTCATTATGGAATTGCAAATTAAAACAGAATTGAGATATCAATATCCACTGATTAGAATGGCCAAAATCAAAAACACTTACAACACCAAATGCTGGCAAGCATGTGGTACAATAGGCACCTTCATTCATTGATGCTGGGAATGCAAAATGGTAAAGCCACTTTGGAAAATAGTTTGGCAATTTCTTACAAAACTGAGTGTACTCTTACCAAATAATCCACCAATAATGCTCCTTAGTATTTGTATGAAGAAGTTAAAAATACATCCACACAAAAACCTGAACATAAATGTTTTTAGCAGCTTTCTTCATAATTGCCAATATTTGCAAACAGCCAAGATATCATATAGTAGGTAGATGGACAAATTGTGGTACACTCAGGTAATGGAATTCTAAAAAGAAATGAGCTATCATTTCTTTTTATTCAGCTAAAAAGAAATGAGCTATCAAGCCATGAAAAGACATAGAGGAACCTTAAATTTATATTGCTAATTGAAAGAACCCAATCTGAAAAGGGTGTATACTGTATAATTCCAATTGTATAACATTCTGGAAAAGGCAAAATTATGGAGACAGTAAACAGATCAGTGGTTGCAGGAGTTGGAGGGGGAGGGATGACTAGGCAGAGCATATTGACTTTTAGGGCAGTAAAACTATTCTGTATGATACTTCAATGGTGGATGCGTGTCATTATACCTTTGTCAAAATTCATAGGATGTATAACATCAAGAGTGAACCCTAATGTAAACTATGGGTTTTGGGTGATAATGATGTGTCAGTGTAAGTTCATCAGTTGTAACAAATGTACCATTTTGGTGAAAGATGTTGATAGTGGGGAGTTTATGTAGCTGGAGAGAGGCAGGAGTACTGGAGACTCTTTGTACTTTTGGCTTAATTTGTGAATCTAAAACTGCTCTAAAAATAAAGTCTGTTTTTTTAAGCCATTAGGTAAACTAAAATGGTTTTCTAAAAACATTAAATTAATCCAAAATGAGGTAGGAAATGGGGTACAGAGAATCAAAGCAGAAAGGGAACAAACATAAAACAAGTAAAATGATCTAAATTAGATCATATCAAAAATTACATTAAATATTAATGTCCTAAATATTCCAACTAAAAGGTAGAGATGACAAAAGCAAGAAACAAGTATATTCTTCCTAAAAGGGATGCAGTTTGTTTTTAATTACTTTTTTTTACAGGGGAGATGCACTTTAGATACAAAGATACAACTTCTGTGTCTTGTAAAGATAGAGTAACATGAACTAGATTTATTCTCTATTCTGAAACAACCAAGAAACACAAAATATATGATAGAACAGACTTTATGACACTGGATATCAGGCAAAGAAGGACAGTGGTCCCTGAAGGAAGTTTTTGTGAGCATCCTTCTGAGCCTTGCTTACTGATTCCTCTCATCTTTGAGTTTTTTATATTTAGAATGTTTTCATGTTTTCTTCTTGTACCTCTTCTCTTTTCTTTCTCTTCTCACTGCATAGTGACTTCATCTTGTGTTATGGCTTTTATTACTATCTATATGGTATGCCAACATCTCAAACTTGTATCTTTAGGTCAGATCTCTCTTCTAACTCTATCTTTACCCTTGGATTTTCAGCTTAATATATCTCACTCTTAAATCTTGATTCCCCACATCCCTTATATATATTCTAATTTCAGTCCCCCATCCCCATAGAATGGAAATTAAATTCTGTCAGTTACTCAGAATACAAAATTTGGAATCACCCACAATTTGCTTCTCCCTCTTTCACCCTACATGCAGTTTATCAACATGGCTGTACTTTATGAAAGATCCAAAATCAAAGAGTGTCTAACTGCTACCATTCTAGACTAATCTTCCCACTCCCTGTTATCCAGACTATTGGCATAGGGTCTTACCCTGCATAATTACCCTTATTTTTCTTCCCTACATTGTTCACCTTGAAGAAGATCATGCCACCTCATTCAAAATCTTCAGTGTGTTCCCATCTTAGAATAAAGTCCAATGTTCTGCCATAGCCTACAAGGTTCTTCCTAATTCACCCCATATGGCATTTCTTCCATTTCTCTGATCTCATCTCCTTCTTCTCTTTCCTTCACTTACTCCACCCCAGCCACCTGGTCTCTATGCTGTTCTCATCTCAGTGCTTTTGAAATTGTTGTTCCTTTTGCCTAGAATTCTCTTTTCCCAGTTATGTGGATGGCTAGTTCCCTTACTGTGTTCAGGTCTGTGCTCAAATATTGCCTCATCAGAGAGGCTTTCCCTGATCTAGTGTATATACATGCCTCCATTTTCGTCATTCTTTGTGTCTTTATCCTGCTTTTTCTCTCTTAACACACCAACTGTCATATATTTGTTTCCTATTCTATTGTTTATTTTCTCCTAATAGAACATAATCTCCATGAGAACAGATATTTTCTTGTTAACTATATCCCCCATGCCTAAAATGGTACCTACACTTAATAGGCACTACATAAAATTTTGTTAAGTGAATGAAAAAGAGAGAAGGAAAGAGAAAGAAAACAGCAGAATAGTGGGAAAGGAGGAAGGGGAAACAGAGAAGGAGGAAGGCACTGACTAGGCTAGCACCTGAAGCAAACGTGTAAGTTAATGAAATTTTCCACAGTGAGTCCAAAATGGTAAGTCAGGCTTGCTTGAGAAGAGTACAGTATCTTCTAATGAAAAGAAAAAGAACTGGCCTTGAAGCATATTTTATCAGTGTACTTGTATAAAGTGGATCACATGATTCATTGAGAGGTCATGACATCAACTCCAAATGCAACAAGCTGTCAGTCTCTGAACTCAGCAGTCTCAGCCAACTTTCGGAAATCATGTAATATCTGGAATTATGTGGTCTGTATGTCTCTTTTTCATTTTTGCTTCTTAAGGACAGTTTCTGGATCTTCATTACCTTTTCGTCCTTTCTAGAAACTAGCACAATGTTAGCATAAAAGATACACGTAAATATTGGTTAAACTGAATGATACAGCAGGGGCAATTAACATTCATAGAGCATTTCTTAAGCATTAGATAGATGTGGACACAGATACAAGTACAGATGCAGATATATACGTGTATACACACACACACACACACACACACACATAAATGTAGCATACAGATGCCCTACAGATATGGCACAGATACAGATAGGTATACAATTCATTTAGCCACAAAAATTCTGTGTTAGATTGTTTTGTTTGTTTTGTTTTGTTTTGTTTTCAGATGGAAACCTGAGGTTCAAAGAAAGTAAGAAACTTGCCGAAGGTCACATAGTAGGCAGGGAAACAGCTGAGGTAGGATTTGACTCCAGATCCAGGTGGCTCCAAGGGTTATGCTCTTTCCCTTATACCACATCAAGCCTTAAAACTCAGCTAAAGGAGGTTGAAAGTTAAATTTTGTTTATTCCTATTACCTAGACCAATCTTCCTTAGCTCCCTTCCTAATTCATGCAGAACAGCAGCCAAACAAAAGCCTGAAACTCCTTACACAAAAGCCCAATTGTCTCTCTGAATCTTCTTACATAAATTCATCATTTAATATCTACCTTTGTTGCAACTCATTTCTTATCTTTTTTTCCTGCCTGTTCACCTTTCCCTAGGAAACCTAGTCCCCAGTTCTTTTATGTGTTCTTTTTTTTTTAATTTTTTTTTAATGTTTATTTATTTTTGAGACAGAGAGAGACAGAGCATGAACGGGGGAGGGTCAGAGAGAGGGAGACACAGAATCCGAAACAGGCTCCAGGCTCTGAGCTGTCAGCACAGAGCCCAACGCGGGGCTCGAACTCACGGACCGCGAGATCATGACCTGAGCCAAAGTCGGCCGCTCAACCAACTGAGCCACCCAGGCGCCCCTTTTATGTGTTCTTTAGCTGTGCCTTAGGAACCTTAGATCTAATTCCACTTCTTTGCCTTGTCTTCAACCATCCCTTGACAATTATTCTTTTGAGCAATGGGCCCTGTGTTTTCCAACTGCAAACAGAATGTCTCTGAGTGCTCTGTGCAAAAAGAAAAAAAAAATATTTCTCTAGGCATCAGAGAGAGGAAATTTTCCTTATAAGGCTTAAAACAAATACTTGTAATTTTTTCAGTGAACAGTTTAGTGGCTTGAGCCATTTGAAAGTGTTTGGGGAACACAGTCATGTTGTCTTCCGGCTGGCAAAAATTCCTTATTGTTTATGGAATGTCCAAAATGTAGTCATTGTCTTTCTAGGACAGTTTTCCAGAACTCTGTAGTCAAAATGCTGGTTTCAAATCCCAGTTTCACATGTTGCTAGCCACGTGACTTTGTATAAGCTGTCTGGGTTGATTGTTCACAAGTAAAATGAGAATAATCTTTTCTTTCTCACTTGGTTGCTGAGTAGATTAAAGTACCCAAGAGTGCACTGCACCAAATAGGATCTTTATAAATGTGGTTCTTCCATCTGACATAAGGGATGTGAGTGGGGTTCTTGCCATAGGCACATGTTTCTGAACATTGCGTCAATGAACATCACAGTACTATGTGATCTAAAAGATCCAGGAGAATTGGTGTTAGGATTATGAGGGAAACTGAATGAGGTCTGACCTACAACAGTGAAATTGAGTTGGACAATGCCCATTCCAGTGGGTTGGATGACCATTTTAAATTGTCAGTGATCATATAGGACACATTTAATCATGCCCATCGCATCTTCTAACTGTGTATGGTAAGTTGTGTTACTGTTCAAGATATTCTCTGTCTCTTATGGCAGGAAGATTATATTTCTCCACTCCACTGACCTCAAGCTTGGTCACAGGATTTGCTTAACTGAGTAAACTGTGAGCAGAAGGGACATATGCAGTTTCCCAGTGACATCTTTGGTGCCATCACACAATCCACCTTTTCTTTTCCTTCAGTGTCTTAGGGCAGGCAGCTCCTTCATCCCGGGTCCTGAAATGAAGATAGCATCAAGCAGAGTGGAAGCTGGCCTGTCATGAATATATAGCTTGATTGAGAAATAAACATATGTAGTAATTCAAGGAGGTTAGGATGTTTGCTTTCTTGAAAGCCCTGGTATCAGTTTCTCTGAAAGTAGTATGCAAAAGTAAGCATCCAGAAGACTCAGTTTTATCTAGTAAATAGAAGTTTTACTGAATAGTTTCTGTAGAGATGCACAGAAGCTTATTTGCCTCAAACAAGAAAAATCTAGTTCTTGTAAGGTACAAAGCATTTCTAGTGTCTGTCCAAATACATTTGCTCTTTTATTAGATGAATTTAAATGACTTATGAAAGTCATGTATGAAATATAGATAACAGTAACTTTTTTATTGACAGAGAATATATTAAAGCTCATATTCAGGATACTGTATAATTTTAGACTGTCAGTTTATAGTCTGAAAAGAATATCACAACTTCATTTCTATAGCAAGTATAAAAAGAGATATGTTTCTTTTAATATAGCATTGGCTGTTTATCTTCTCTTCATGCTCTGTATCTTGAAGACATTTCAATTACAGCCTTTTTCTAAGATTCAACTAAACATGACACCAGAAAGTCATAGAAACTAGAAAACTTATGGCACTTTTCTGTAGGGCCTTTTGTGTACTGTGACATTCAAGAGTTTTGAGACATAGAATAAATGTCAAATTTGTCCAAACAGCTTTAATAAATATATTTTAGAATAAGATATACAAGTTAACTATTTTCTTTGGCAATTTCAATTCTAAGAATAGTTATTAGTACTCAAGAAGCAATATCTGCTGGAAAACATTGCTACCTCATTTTAAGATTTAATTTTCTTTTCAGTAAAATCAAAATATTATGGAATCATCATAAACGTTTGTTGAACTGTACTTAGTGCAATGCACCATTCAAAGAATACCCAAGCAAGGAAGTATGTTAACAAATGCATTCCTTTTGTAACTGATGACACAACTTGATTGAAATGGCGATAACTGACAGAAATGGTTTTAGTATTGGAGGTAGGCAGCCTTTAAAATGGTCTCTTGGAATGGGATGTTATTTCTAAGATTAGGTTTACAAAAAGAGTGAATTTTATGTCCTTTCTTGCTTGTTCTGAAGAAAGCCAGCTGTTGTACAGTGAGCTGATCTATGGAGAGGCCCATGTAGCAAGGAATAGAGGGAGGCCCCTGGTCAGGAGCCACTGAGAAACTGAAGTCTTCAATCCAGTAGCCATGAGGGACTGAATCTTGGCACAACCATGTGCATGAGTTTGAATGACAATCCTCCCCCAGTCAAGCCTCCAAATGACACTGTAGCTCCATCCAACACCTTGATTGCATCCTTACAAGAGAATGCGAAATCCCTGAACACAGAAATGTCAAGATAATAAATATTTATTATTTTAAGCTTGTAAAGTTTAACTTTTTTAATTAAAAACAAACTTTATTGAGATGTGACTGACATGCAGAAAATTGAACATATTTAATATGTACAACTTGATGAGTTTGGACTTAAGTATACACTCATGAGACCATCACCACAATCTATGCCATAAACATATCCATCACTTCCAAAAATTTACTCCTTTCCTCTTTTATTATTTGTGATAAGAACACAACATATGATCTACTCTCATCAAAAATTTAAGTGTTTGGATTAATTATAGGATTAAGTTTGGATTAAGTAAGTATAGGATTATTAACTATAAGCTTTATGCTGTACAGTGGATCTTGAGGATTTATTCATTTTATATAAAGGAAACTGTGTATGCCATATACCCCATTGCCCACTCCTCTAGCCCCTGAACACCACCATTCTACTCTGTTTTTGAGTTTGACTATTTTAGGTTCCTCATAAGTGGTATTATGTAGAATATGTCCTTCTGTCTCCAGTTTATTTCACTTAGCATGATGTCTTCCAGGTTCATCTGTGGTAGGTTCATCTGTGTTGTCACAAATGGCAGGATTTTCTTCTCATGGCTAAATAATATTCCTGTGTGTGTGTGTGTACACTATATATTTTTTTTATCCATCTATCTATTAATGGGCATAAAGGTTGCTACCATGTCTTGGCTATTGTGAATAATGCTGCAGTGAACATGGGAGTGCAGATATCACTTTCAGAGCCTGATTTAACTTCCTTTGTGTACATACCCAGAAGCGGGATTGCCAGATCATAATGTAGTTCTATTTTTAATTTTTTGAGGAACCTCCATTACTGTTTTTCCATAATGGCTATAACAATTTACATACCCACCAACAGTGCACAAGGGTTCCCTTTTTGCAACACTCCTGCCAACACTTGTTATCTTTGCTTTTGTTTTGATAATAGCCATCTTAACATGTGTGAAGTTTTATCTCATTGTGGTTTTGTTTGTATTTCCCTGAGGATTAGTGATGTTGAGCACCTTTTCATATTCTTGTTGGTCATTTGAATGTCTTCTTTGAAGAAATGTCTATTCACTTCCTTTGTTTATTTTTTAATTAGGCTATTTTGGCTTTTGCTGTTGAGTTGTATAAGTTCCTTATATTTTTTCAATATTAATCCTCTGTCAGATGTATAGTTTGCAAATATTTTCTCTGATTCCATAGGTTGTCTTTACATAGTGTTGATTGTTTTCTTTGCTGTGCAGAAGCTTTTCAGTTTGATGTAATCCCTTTTGTCTATTTTTGGTTTTCTTGCCAATGTTTCTGGTGTAATATCCAAGAAATCATTGCCAAGACCAATGTCAAGAAGCTTTGCCCCTATGTTTTCTTCTATGAGTTTTGTGGTTTCAGGTCTAACACTTAAGTCTTTAATCTATTTTGAATTAACTCTTGTGTATGGTGTAAAATAAGGGTCCAATTTTATTCTTTCACATGTAGATACCCAGTTTTCCCAACACCATTTATTGAAGAAACTATCCTTTCTCCATTATGCATTCTTGGCACCCTTGTTGAAGACAAGTTCTTAATTATCTACACGTTTATTTATAAGCTCTCTATCTGTTCCATCAATCTATATGTCTGTTTTTATATCAGTACCATACTGTTTTGATTATGTAGCTTTATAATATGTTTTGATATCAGGAAGTATGCCTCCAGCTTTGTTGTTCTTGCTCAAAATTGCTTTCGCTATTTTGGGTCTGTTGTGATTTAACATGAGTTTTAGGATTTTTTTTCTTTTTCTCTAAAAAATGCTGTTGAGATTTTTTTTAATTCTAGTTAGTTAACATACATATAATATTCGTTTCAAGTGTACAGTATAGTGACTTCAGCACTTCCATAAAACACCTTGTGCTCTTCACACGGCAAGTGCTCTTCTTAATCCCCATCACCTATCTTAGCCATCCCCCACCCAGTTTCCTTCTGGTAATCATCAGTTTGTTCTCTATAGTTGAGAGTCTGTTTTTTGGTTTGCCTCCCTCTCTTTTCCCCCCGCCTTTGTTTTGTATTTCTTAAACTCCACATATGAGTGAAATAATACGGAATTTGTTTTTCTCTGACTTATTTCGCTTAGCATAATACTTTCTAGCTCTATCCATGTTGTTGCAAATGGCAAGATTTCATTCTTTTTTATGACTGAATAATATTCCATTATATATACATACATACCACATCTTCTTATCCATGCATCAGTTGATGGACATTTGGGCTCTGTCCACAATTTGGCTATGGTAGATAATACTGCTATAAACATCAGGATGCATGTATCCCTTTGAATTAGCATTTTTGTATTCTTTTGGTGAATACCTAACAGTGCAATTGCCAGATGGTAAATTAGTTCTATTTTTAACTTTTTGAGGAAACTCTGTACTGTTTTTTCCAGAGCGGCTGTACCAGTTTGCATTCCACCAACAGTACAAGAGGATTCCCTTTCTCCACACCCTCACCAGCACTTATTGTTTCTTGTATTGTTGATTTTATACATTCTGACAAGTGTGAAGTGATTTCTCATTGTAGTTTTGATTTGTATTTGCCTGATGATGAGTGATGTTGATCATCTTTTCATGTGTCTGTTAGCCATCTCTGTGTCTTCTTTAGAAAAATGTCTATTCAGGGGCGCCTGGGTGGCGCAGTCGGTTAAGCGTCCGACTTCAGCCAGGTCACGATCTCGCGGTCCGTGAGTTCGAGCCCCGCGTCGGGCTCTGGGCTGATGGCTCAGAGCCTGGAGCCTGTTTCTGATTCTGTGTCTCCCTCTCTCTCTGCCCCTCCCCCGTTCATGCTCTGTCTCTCTCTCTCCCAAAAATAAATGTTGAAAAAAAAAATGTCTATTCATGCCCACTTTTAATTGCATTATTTGTTTTTTGAGTGTTGAGTTTTATAAGTTCTTTATGTATTTTGGATACTAACTTTATTGGATATGTCATTTGCAAATATCTTCTCTCCTTCCATAGACTGCCTTTTAGTTTTATTTATTGTCTCTTTTGCTGTGCAGAAGCTTTTTACCTTAATGAGGTCCCAATAGTTTATTTTTGCTTTTGTTTCCCTTGCCTCCAGAGAGGCACCTAGAAAGAAGCTGCTACAACCAATGTCAAAGAGTTTACTGCCTATGTTCTCCTCTAAGATTTTTATGGTTTGAATTGAAGTCTCACACTTAGGTCTCTCAACTATTTTGAATTTATTTTTGTGTGTGGTATAAGAAAGTGGTCCGATTTCATTCTTTTGCATGTTGCTTGCTTTCTAGTTTTCCCAAAACTGTTTGTTGAAGAGGCTATTTTTTTCCCATTAGAGACTCTTGCTTGCTTTGCTGAAGATTAATTGACCATATACTTGTGGGTGCTATTGGGATTTTGATAAAGGTTGCATTGAGTCTATACATCATTTTAGGTTATATGGACTTTTTTAACATACTGATTCTTCCAGTCCATAAACAAAGAATGTCTTCCCATTTATGTCTGTGTTCTTTAATATTTTCATCAGTGTTTTATACTTTTCAGTATACAGATATTTTACCTCCTTCATTTAGTTTATTACTAAGTATTTTTTTATGCTATTGTAAATGAGAGTGTCTTCCAAATTTCTTTTTCAGATAGATCACTGTTACTGTATAGAAATGCAACTGATCTTTGTGTGTTGATTTTGTATCCTGAAACTTTGCTGAATTCATTTATTAATTCAAGTAGTATTTTATGTGTTTGTGGAGTCTTTAGAGTTTTCTACATATAAGGTCATGTCATATGCAAACAGATAATTTTACTTGTTCCTTTCCAGTTTGGATAATTTTCTTTCTTTTTCTCACCTAGTATCTCTGGCTAGGACTTCCAGTATGATGTTGAATAGAAGTGGTGAGAGTGGGCATCCCTGCCCTGTTCCATATTCTATAGGGAAGTGATCAGCTTTTCACCACTGAGTACCATGTTAGCTGTGGGCTTTTATATATGGCCTTTATTATGTTTAGGAAAGTTCTTCCTATACTTGATTTGTTGAGAGCTTTTATCATGGAAAGGTTTTAAATTTTGTCAGGTTTTATCTGTATCTATTGAAATGATCATGTAATTTTTATGCTTCATTCTATCAATGTGGTATACCATATTGATTGATTTGCATATATTGAACTATCCATGCTTCCCAGGGATAAATCTACTTGGCCATGGTATATAATCCTTTTAGTTTGCTCTTTAATTCCCCTTGCTAATATTGTGTTGAGGATTTTTGTATCCAGGTTCATCAGAGATATTCGTCTATAATTTTCTTTTCACGTGGTATCTTTGTCTTGGTTTGACATCAGTGTCATTCTGACCTCATAAAATGAGTTTGGAAGTGTTCCTTTATTTTGTAAGAGTTTAAGAAGGATTGGTATTCTTTAAATATTTAATAGAATTCATCTGTAAAGCCATATGATCCTGGGCTTTTCTTTGTTGGGAGGATTTTGATTACTAATTCAATCTCCATATTTATTATTGGTCTGTTTTGGTTTTCTATTTCTTCTTGATTCAGTCTTGGCAGGTCGTATGTTTCTAGGAATATATCTATTTCTCCTAGGTTGTCCAGTTTTCTGGCATATAATTCATATTTGCTTATGATCTTTTTTTATATCTGTGGTATTGGTTATGCAGTTTCTTCTTCCATTTCTGGTTAATTTATTTGAGTCTTCTCTAATTTTTTCTCATTCTAGCTAAGGATGTGTTGAATTTATCTTTTAAAGAAAGTAAATCTTAGTTTTGTTGATTTTTTTCTATTCTCTTTCATTTTTCTGCTTTAATCCTTATTATTTCCTTCTTTATGTTAAATTTGGGCTTGATTTGTTCTTTTTTTAGTTTGTAGGGGTAAAAATTGAGGTTATTTCAATCTTCTTTTTTAAGGTAGGCATTTATCACTATCAAATTCCTTCTTAGAAGTTATTTTGCTACATTTCCCAAGTTTGTATATGTTGTGTTGAGATATTTTCTCATTTCCTTTTTGATTTCTTCTTTGACCCATTGGATATTCAATAATATGTTAATTTATATGTGTTTCTGAGTTTTTCCATTTTCATATTGTTTTTTAATTCTAGTTTCAATCCACTTTGGTCATAAAAGATGCTTGGAATTATTTCAGTATTCTTAAATTTGTTAAGTCTTGTCTTATAATCTAGCATGTGATCTATTCTAAAGAATGTTCCATGTGAGCTTAAGAAGAATATATATTTAGAATGTTTCCTCTATATTAGTGAGGTCCATTTGGTTTGTTTTGTTCAGTTCTATTGCTATTGTTATATTCCTGTCTATTTCTCCCTTCAGATATGTCAGTATTTGCTTTAAGTATTTAGGTGCTCTAATGTTAGATTTATACATATCTATAAGTGTTACATGTTCCTTTTGAACAGACTCTTTTGTCATTGACTGATGACCTCTTTGTCTTTTGTGACAGGTTTTGACTTAAAGTCTATTTTATCTGATATAAGTATAACCATTCCTGCTCTGTTTTGGTTATCCTTTGTATGGAATATCTTTTTCCATCCCTATACTTTCAGCATATGTGTTCTTAAACCTAGAGTGAGTCTTGTAGACTTCATATAATTGAATCTTATTTTTTCATCCCTTCAGCCATTATTTATCTTTTGATTGGTGATATAGAAAGTAATTATTGATTGGTAAGAACTTACTATTGTGATTTTATTCATTGTTTTTTGTCTGTTTTGTAGTTCTTTTGTTCTCTTTCCCTCTTGCTGTCTTCTTTTATGATGTGATTATTTTTATTGTGCTATACTTTGATTTTTTTTCTCATCTTTTTTATGTCTATATAGGTTTTTTTATTTGTGGTTATCATAAGGCTTGCAAAAAACTTTTGGTTGTTATAACAATCTATCTTAAGCTGATAACAACTTCAATTGTATACAAAAAGTCCTACACTTGGGATTCCAGGAAGATGGCGGCGTAGGAGGACGCTGGGCTCACCGCGCGTCCTGCTGATCAATTAGATTCCACCTACACCTGCCTAAATAACCCAGAAAACCGCCAGAGGATTAGCAGAACGGAGTCGCCGGAGCCAAGCGCAGACCAGAGGCCCACGGAAGAGGGTAGGAAGGGCGGCGAGGCGGTGCATGCTCCACGGACTGGCGGGAGGGAGCCAGGGCAGAGGGGCGGCTCGCCGGCCAAGCAGAGCCCCGGAGTCTGGCCTGCAAAAGCGGAGGGGCCTGACGGACTGTGTTCCGACAGCAAGCGCGACTTAGCGTCTGGGAGGTCATAAGTTAACAGCTCTGCTCAGAAAGCGGGAAGGCTGGAGGACAAAGGGAGGGAGAGCTGCTGAGCCCCCGGACGACAGAGCTCAGTTTGGTGGGGAACAAAGGCGCTCGCCAGCGCCATCTCCCCCGCCCATCCCCCAGCCAAAATCCCAAAGAGAACCAGTTCCTGCCAGGGAACTTCCTCGCTCTGCGCAAACACCCAACTCTGTGCTTCTGCGGAGCCAAACCTCCGGCAGCGGATCTGACTCCCTCCCGCTGCCACAGGGCCCCTCCTGAAGTGGATCACCTAAGGAGAAGCGAGCTAAGCCTGCCCCTCCAGCCCCTGTGCACCTTGCCTACCCACCCCAGCTAATACGCCAGATCCCCAGCATCACAAGCCTGGCAGTGTGCAAGTAGCCCAGACGGGCCACGCCACCCCACAGTGAATCCCGCCCCTAGGAGAGGGGAAGAGAAGGCACACACCAGTTTGACTGTGGCCCCAGCGGTGGGCTGCGGGCAGACATCAGGTCTGACTGCGACTCTGCCCACCAACTCCAGTTATACACCACAGCACAGGGGAAGTGCCCTGCAGGTCCTCACCACGCCAGGGACTATCCAAAATGACCAAGCGGAAGAATTCCCCTCAGAAGAATCTCCAGGAAATAACAACAGCTAATGAGCTGATCAAAAAGGATTTAAATAATATAACAGAAAGTGAATTTAGAATAATAGTCATAAAATTAATCGCCGGGCTTGAAAACAGTATACAGGACAGCAGAGAATCCCTTGCTACAGAGATCAAGGGACTAAGGAACAGTCATGAGGAGCTGAAAAACGCTTTAAATGAAATGCAAAACAAAATGGAGACCACCACAGCTCGGATTGAAGAGGCAGAGGAGAGAATAGGTGAACTAGAAGATAAAGTTATGGAAAATGAGGAAGCTGAGAGAAAGAGAGATAAAAAAATCCAGGAGTATGAGGGGAAAATTAGAGAACTAAGTGATACACTAAAAAGAAATAATATACGCATAATTGGTATCCCAGAGGAGGAAGAGAGAGGGAAAGGTGCTGAAGGGGTACTTGAAGAAATAATAGCTGAGAACTTCCCTGAACTGGGGAAGGAAAAAGGCATTGAAATCCAAGAGGCACAGAGAACTCCCTTCAGACGGAACCTGAATCGATCTTCTGCACGACATATCATAGTGAAACTGGCAAAATACAAGGATAAAGAGAAAATTCTGAAAGCAGCAAGGGGTAAACGTGCCCTCACATATAAAGGGAGACCTATAAGACTCGTGACTGATCTCTCTTTTGAAACTTGGCAGGCCAGAAAGAATTGGCACGAGATTTTCAGTGTGCTAGACAGAAAAAATATGCAGCCGAGAATCCTTTATCCAGCAAGTCTGTCATTTAGAATAGAAGGAGAGATAAAGGTCTTCCCAAACAAACAAAAACTGAAGGAATTTGTCACCACTAAACCAGCCCTACAAGAGATCCTAAGGGGGACCCTGTGAGACAAAATACCAGAGACATCACTACAAGCATAAAACATACAGACATCACAATGACTCTAAACCCATATCTTTCTATAATAACACTGAATGTAAATGGATTAAATGCGCCAACCAAAAGACATAGGGTATCAGAATGGATAAAAAAACAAGACCCATCTATTTGCTGTCTACAAGAGACTCATTTTAGACCTGAGGACACCTTTAGATTGAGAGTGAGGGGATGGAGAACTATTTATCATGCTACTGGAAGCCAAAAGAAAGCTGGAGTAGCCATACTTATATCAGACAAACTAGACTTTAAATTAAAGGCTGTAACAAGAGATGAAGAAGGACATTATATAATAGTTACAGGGTCTATCCATCAGGAAGAGCTAACAATTATAAATGTCTATGCACCGAATACCAGAGCCCCCAAATATATAAAACAACTACTCATAAACATAAGCAACCTTATTGATAAGAATGTGGTAATTGCAGGGGACTTTAACACCCCACTTACAGAAATGGATAGATCATCTAGACACACGGTCAATAAAGAAACAAGGGCCCTGAATGAGACATTGGATCAGATGGACTTGACAGAT
This sequence comes from Leopardus geoffroyi, assembly GCF_018350155.1. Taxonomy (NCBI): domain Eukaryota; kingdom Metazoa; phylum Chordata; class Mammalia; order Carnivora; family Felidae; genus Leopardus; species Leopardus geoffroyi. The sequence goes on from NC_059338.1 coordinate 92,784,584, forward strand.
ATATTTAGAACTCTGCATCCCAAAGCAACAGAATATACCTTCTTCTCGAGTGCACATGGAACATTCTCCAAGATAGATCATATACTGGGTCACAAAACAGCCCTCCATAAGTTTACCAGAATTGAAATTATACCATGCATACTTTCAGACCACAATGCTATGAAGCTTGAAATCAACCACAGAAAAAAGTCTGGAAAACCTCCAAAAACATGGAGGTTAAAGAGCACCCTACTAACGAATGAGTGGGTCAACCAGGCAATTAGAGAAGAAATAAAAAAATATATGGAAACAAACGAAAATGAAAATACAACAATCCAAACGCTTTGGGACGCAGCGAAGGCAGTCCTGAGAGGAAAATACATTGCAATCCAGGCCTATCTCAAGAAACAAGAAAAATCCCAAATACAAAATCTAACAGCACACCTAAAGGAAATGGAAGCAGAACAGCAAAGGCAGCCTAAACCCAGCAGAAGAAGAGAAATAATAAAGATCAGAGCAGAAATAAACAATATAGAGTCTAAAAAAACTGTAGAGCAGATCAGCGAAACCAAGAGTTGGTTTTTTGAAAAAATAAACAAAATTGACAAACCTCTAGCCAGGCTTCTCAAAAAGAAAAGGGAGATGACCCAAATAGATAAAATCATGAATGAAAATGGAATTATTACAACCAATCCCTCAGAGATACAAACAATTATCAGGGAATACTATGAAAAATTATATGCCAACAAATTGGACAACCTGGAAGAAATGGACAAATTCCTGAACACCCACACTCTTCCAAAACTCAACCAGGAGGAAATAGAAAGCTTGAACAGACCCATAACCAGCGAAGAAATTGAATCGGTTATTAAAAATCTCCCAACAAATAAGAGTCCAGGACCAGATGGCTTCCCAGGGGAGTTCTACCAGACGTTTAAAGCAGAGATAATACCTATCCTTCTCAAGCTATTCCAAGAAATAGAAAGGGAAGGAAAACTTCCAGACTCATTCTATGAAGCCAGTATTACTTTGATTCCTAAACCAGATAGAGACCCAGTAAAAAAAGAGAACTACAGGCCAATATCCCTGATGAATACGGATGCAAAAATTCTCAATAAGATACTAGCAAATCGAATTCAACGGCATATAAAAAGAATTATTCACCATGATCAAGTGGGATTCATTCCTGGGATGCAGGGCTGGTTCAACATTCGCAAATCAATCAACGTGATACATCACATTAACAAAAAAAAAAGAGAAGAACCATATGATCCTGTCAATCGATGCAGAAAAGGCCTTTGACAAAATCCAGCACCCTTTCTTAATAAAAACCCTTGAGAAAGTCGGGATAGAAGGAACATACTTAAAGATCATAAAAGCCATTTATGAAAAGCCCACAGCTAACATCATCCTCAACGGGGAAAAACTGAGAGCTTTTTCCCTGAGATCAGGAACACGACAGGGATGCCCACTCTCACCGCTGTTGTTTAACATAGTGCTGGAAGTTCTAGCATCAGCAATCAGACAACAAAAGGAAATCAAAGGCATCAAAATTGGCAAAGATGAAGTCAAACTTTCGCTCTTTGCAGATGACATGATATTATACATGGAAAATCCGATAGACTCCACCAAAAGTCTGCTAGAATTGATACATGAATTCAGCAAAGTTGCAGGATACAAAATCAATGTACAGAAATCAGTTGCATTCTTATACACTAACAATGAAGCAACAGAAAGACAAATAAAGAAACTGATCCCATTCACAATTGCACCAAGAAGCATAAAATACCTAGGAATAAATCTAACCAAAGATGTAAAGGATCTGTATGCTGAAAACTATAGAAAGCTTACGAAGGAAATTGAAGAAGATTTAAAGAAATGGAAAGACATTCCCTGCTCATGGATTGGAAAAATAAATATTGTCAAAATGTCAATACTACCCAAAGCTATCTACACATTCAATGCAATCCCAATCAAAATTGCACCAGCATTCTTCTCGAAACTAGAACAAGCAATCCTAAAATTCATATGGAACCACAAAAGGCCCCGAATAGCCAAAGGAATTTTGAAGAAGAAGACCAAAGCAGGAGGCATCACAATCCCAGACTTTAGCCTCTACTACAAAGCTGTCATCATCAAGACAGCATGGTATTGGCACAAAAACAGACACATAGACCAATGGAATAGAATAGAAACCCCAGAACTAGACCCACAAACGTATGGTCAACTCATCTTTGACAAAGCAGGAAAGAACATCCAATGGAAAAAAGACAGCCTCTTTAACAAATGGTGCTGGGAGAACTGGACAGCAACATGCAGAAGGTTGAAACTAGACCACTTTCTCACACCATTCACAAAAATAAACTCAAAATGGATAAAGGACCTGAATGTGAGACAGGAAACCATCAAAACCTTAGAGGAGAAAGCAGGAAAAGACCTCTCTGACCTCAGCCGTAGCAATCTCTTACTCGACACATCCCCAAAGGCAAGGGAATTAAAAGCAAAAGTGAATTACTGGGACCTTATGAAGATCAAAAGCTTCTGCACAGCAAAGGAAACAACCAACAAAACTAAAAGGCAACCAACGGAATGGGAAAAGATATTTGCAAATGACATCTCGGACAAAGGGCTAGTATCCAGAATCTATAAAGAGCTCACCAAACTCCACACCCGAAAAACAAATAACCCAGTGAAGAAATGGGCAGAAAACATGAATAGACACTTCTCTAAAGAAGACATCCGGATGGCCAACAGGCACATGAAAAGATGTTCAGCGTCGCTCCTTATCAGGGAAATACAAATCAAAACCACACTCAGGTATCACCTCACGCCAATCAGAGTGGCCAAAATGAACAAATCAGGAGACTATAGATGCTGGCGAGGATGTGGAGAAACGGGAACCCTCTTGCACTGTTGGTGGGAATGCAAATTGGTGCAGCCGCTCTGGAAAGCAGTGTGGAGGTTCCTCAGAAAATTAAAAATAGACCTACCCTATGACCCAGCAATAGCACTGCTGGGAATTTATCCAAGGGATACAGGAGTACTGATGCATAGGGGCACTTGTACCCCAATGTTCATAGCAGCACTCTCAACAATAGCCAAATTATGGAAAGAGCCTAAATGTCCATCAACTGATGAATGGATAAAGAAATTGTGGTTTATATACACAATGGAATACTACGTGGCAATGAGAAAAAATGAAATATGGCCTTTTGTAGCAACGTGGATGGAACTGGAGAGTGTGATGCTAAGTGAAATAAGCCATACAGAGAAAGACAGATACCATATGGTTTCACTCTTATGTGGATCCTGAGAAACGTAACAGGAACCCATGGGGGAGGGGGAGGAAAAAAGGAAAAAAAAAAAAGAGGTTAGAGTGGGAGAGAGCCAAAGCATAAGAGACTGTTAAAAACTGAGAACAAACTGAGGGTTGATGGGGGGTGGGAGGGAGGAGAGGGTGGGTGATGGGTATTGAGGAGGGCATCTTTTGGGATGAGCACTGGGTGTTTTATGGAAACCAATTTGGACAATAAATTTCATATATTATAAAAAATAAAAAAATAAATTAAAAAAAAAAAAAAAAAAAGTCCTACACTTTATTCCCAACCCATGTATGTTATTGATGTCATAATTTACTTTTTGTATTGTGTATCTATTAACAAATTGTTTGTGCTTATAGTTGTTAATATTTTGGTATTTTAACTCTTACATTAATGTTAAAAGTGATTTACACACCACTATTACGTTATTCTCTGTTTGCCTATATATTTACCAGTACAATTTATAATTTCATAAGGTTTCATGTTGTTGTTTAACAATCTTGTTTCAACTTGAAGAACTCATTTTATTACTTCTTCTAAGGTAAGTCTTGTGGTGATGAACCTGTTCAGTTTTTGTTTGCCTAGGAAAGTTTTTACCACTCCTTTAGTTTTAAAAGACAGTTTTGTTGGATATAACAATTCATTTCTTTCAGCATTTTGAATGTATCATTCCATTTTTTCCTGGCCTGCAAGGTTTCTGCTGAGAAATCTACTTATAGTCTTATGGGGATTCCTTTGTATGTGACTAGTAATTTTCCCCTGGCTGCTTTCAAAATTCTCTTTGTCTTCAACTTCTGACAGTTTTGCTATAATGTTTCTCATTATAGACCTCTTTAGGTTCAACCTATTTGGAACCTTTGTGCTTCATCAATACAAATGACTATTTCCCTCCACAGGTTTTGTGATCTTCAGCCATTACTGTTTAAAGTAAGCTTTCTGTCCCTTTCTCTTCACCTCTGGGAATCCCATGATAGGTATCTTTGTTTTTTTGATGTTGTCCTATAAGTTGTATAGGCTTTCTTTACTCTTTTTTATTCTTTTTTCCTTTGTGCTTCTGACTGGATAATTTCAAACAACTTGTTTTGAGTTTGCTGTTTCTTATGATTGATCTAGTTTGCCATTGAAGATATTTATTGCATTTTTTCCATTCAATCTTTGTATTGTTCGGCTCCAGAATTTTGTTTTTTATGCTGTCTGTATCTTTGCTGAACTTCTCATTTTGTTCATGTATTAATTTCCTGTTTTTATTTATCTGTTTTTTATTGTAGCTTACTGTGCTCCTTTAAGAATTTATTTTGAGGGGTGCCTGGGTGGCTCAGTCGGTTAAGCAGCTGATTTCGGCTCAGGTCACGATCTCACAGTCCATGAGTTCGAGCCCCGCGTTGGGCTCTGTGCTGACAGCGCAGAGCCTGGAGCCTGTTTCAGATTATGTGTCTCCCTCTCTCTGACCCTCCCCCATTCATGCTCTGTCTCTCTCTGTCTCAAAAATAAATAAACGTTAAAAAAAATTTAAAAAAAAAAAGAATTTATTTTGAGAGTCACTTGGGTGGCTCAGTTGATTAAGCATCTGACTTGATTTCATTCAAAAGAAATCAATTTTTTAAGTTTATTTATTTTGAGAGAGAGAGAGAGAGAGCGCGCACACGAGTGTAAGTGGAGAGGGGCAGGGAGAGAGGGAGAGAGAGTATCCAAGCAGGCTCAGTGCTGTCAGGATAGAGCCAGACATGGGGCTTGATTTCATGACCATGAGATCATGACTTGAGCCAAAGTCCAGTTGGATGCTTAACCAACTAAGCCACACAGGTGCCCTGAGAAAGTAATTTTTGAAGTCTTCTCCTGCCTTTATATTTCTTCTTTCCCAGCCAGAACCCCATGGTAAATTTGTTTCTCTAACCCATATCAGCACCATCTAGCGTTCTATACTCTGGGTCTTCTGCCAGCCCAACCCTGTCAGTCCTAACCCTAATTTAATCTATTTGTCCATTGTCTTCACTCCTGTTCCTAAGCAGTCAAGTACTGCCATGTGCCCATGTTCATCATAAATACATGATTCCCAGCCTCAGCTGTTTTTTCCGTATTGTTCAATAATCCTTTAATTCACTCCATTTTGGCCATCTCAAATCCCTCACAAAAACTATTCTGGACTCTGAACACCACTCACCTTCTCTTTCTGCCTCCATTCCAATCATCCTACATATACACTTTTTTTTTTAATTTTTTTTTTAACATTTATTTTTTTGGGAAAGAGAGCACAAGTGTGGGAGGGACAGAGAGAGAGGGAGACACAGAATCTGAAGCAGGCTCAAATCAAAAAGATTTGATTGCTAGAGTTCCAACAGACATTTCAGGACCATGATATTCCTTTGAGGATAGGAACCACACTCAGCATCAGAACACCGAAGGCATCCTATTCCCAAAAACATTGTGGAGTCGTAACATCTGCCCAGGACTGTTCAATTTTAACAACAGATATATGCTACATTACTTGTATTATAAAAATAATAGGGATGAAGAAAAAGAAAGAGAAGCCAAACACAATCCATTCTATAACTCCCTGGGATTTCTTTACACAGAGTTCTACCTCAGTAATATCGGAGGTAGCTTGTAAAGAATGCTTATGCAGTAGTCTGAATGCATCAGTGTACTGCATTAAAATAGAGTCTAAAAGTTCAGATTCATTGTTTTGACATTTCATTGTCATTTCTCCTTAGGGCTTAAATGTTATATAGAGACATAAAATGTAAAATATTAAGCTATTCATTATCCTGTATTTTTTCCTTGCTTCTAGAATTGGTCCCAAATTTACATCTTTTAAATAGTTATGTTCCAGAAACTTGGCAGCTATGTGCTGCAAGACTGCCTTTCCATTGAATCACTTCTCTTTGGCATAGACACCAATATAAACAATAGGAGAGGTTTACCTGACTTGGAAAACTCAGCCAAAGTACTGTGGGGTTGGTAGGAAATGTATGTAAATGCATCCTTTGTGGACTATTGGTAAATGCAGGAAGCCAGTAGAAACCTTCAGTCATATCAATGCCAAGCATACAATGGATCCATTGTTTAATCCAAACACAGACACCCACAATATTTATATGAATTTTTTTAAGAATACCAAGTATACTCTGTATGTCCATCTGCACAAGAATATTTTCATAATGCTCCTTTACCATTAATCAAAAGGAGTTGGGGAACCCCAACACCTGAGATTCTCTTCTTAAACCTCTGAATAGAGAGGGAAACATAACTTCTTCCTTTTTTATTATATTCTTTTTAGAATCTATCCTGATTGATAAATAATATCAAATATACAGACCCTAAACATAAGATTATAACCAAAAAAAGTATTCCTTTTCATCAATATGCTACTAAACATTAAATTAAAATTAAATATCATTAATATTAAGTGTTTAAGAAAACATTACATTTCTAGTAGGAAAAACAAGGTAACATTTAACTACAACTTAACCTAGCAATACTCATAGATCAATGAAACCAAGTGGAGTTTACCGGGAACACATAAGATTTCTCCATTTCTCCATTGGGCAGAAAAAGGCCATTGTTTTCTACCAAGAGACCACTTCCATCTGACCTGTGTCAAGTTAATCGGAAAGAGAATCAGAATGTCTAAAAGAATTCTATTAGTCACTCTTTTCCCTCTTATTGGGTAGAGAAATGAAGGGCATTGCTCCTTACACCTCATTTACACATCGGTAGTACTTTTTGTGGAATCTCTCTATTAAAGGAACAGTTAATAGAGTCATCACCATCATAACCATACTGACAACTTCTGGCAGACACAGAATAGAAAAACACTTAATAAATAATGATGCATATAACAGAAAAAAAAAGAGCCTGGCATTTTAGATGGGCATAAGATAAGAAGAAACAATTTGTACTTCAACTTACAGTTTGTTGTTTTGAAAAAAAACACCAGGGCTATCAAGTAGAGGCTTGGTTTCTATGCAGTATTGAAGTAGCCTAGCATCTAAACTCATGTGCACCAATTCACACTGATTTTAATGTTTATGGAGGTAAAGGGCAGAGCATCAACATTCATTCAACATTCAAGTATTTTGGAGCACTTATTTGCCAGGCACAGTGCTCTAGATGCTAGTGTGGACATTTTTCTTGTTACTGTTGGTTTTGTTTTTGTTTTTGTTTTGTTTTGTTTTTACATTAATTAGGTTGTCCTTACTAACCTTTTATTTCCTTCCATCCCTTCAAATCTACACAGTAAAAATTTCTGTCTTGAAAAATAGTAATGCTCAAAATTAACTTACATACCTGAAACTACTCCACTAATAAAACAAAAACAACAGCATCTCTCTTGCTTTAAATTCATCTAATGATTAGACTCTAAAGTTTTCAAAGAGACCTGGCATCTTGGTTGACTTATTAATTTATTTGGCTACAGGTACACTCACATTGCTTAGGACAGGTAAGTGCTAAATGTGAACTAAGAGAATGAAAAGTGAGTACCTGGAGTGGATTCTACTTGTTTGCTATTTTAGGTTAAAGTCAGACTATGTAGATACTCACTTTTTTAAAACTTATTTTTTAAATAACAGAAAAATTATTAAAGAAAAAATGTAATATCAAAATCAGAAAAAGAGAGAAAAGTGACTTCTGAGACATGATTCTTTGAATGAGGAAGAAAGGAATTAGTAACTAAAAAATATGCTGATAGAAATACCATGTCTAGAATTACAGAACCTGTGATTTAGTCACCCATAGCTCTGTGACCCAGCTCTCTATAAAACAGTGAAATGAAAGGAGTAGGGAACTAGAAATCTACAGACGTGGACTCTTTATTCACTTGAATTTTGACTTCTCTTTATCTCTTTGTTCCTTTTCTACAAACTACATTTGCTGCTCCTGGAACACTTCTCAGACATTTTCATTCCTCCATGCTTTTGCACATGTGCTGTTCCTGTGTGTGGAATGCCCTTCTCACCTTACCCAGCTATTATGATGAGTCTTCAAATTCCCTGAGCAGGAATACAAACTCCCTCTTGTGAGTTTCCACTGCTGTATCTGTAACTCCAACTTTTATTCCTTTTTATGCTAGATGCTCTTCCTTTGTTTTCCCCTTTAACCTGTGAGTTTCTGATGAAGGCATCTTGTCTTATTCATGGGGTCTAGCGACTGTTCCATAATTGCTGCAGAAAGGATGGATGGATGGATGGTTGGATGGATGGATGTTAAACTATAGACTGAGATACATTCCAGCTCTATAAGGTTCAGTGGATGTCAGGTACCTAATAGAGAAAGTTGTGCATTTATGATTCTAGAATTACATAACTTCTTTTTAACCATGACATCAGACGAGGCCAGCTCACTTTTGCCAGCAGTAAGAAAGTTAACTGCAAAGTACAGAAAACAGTAGACTTGCTTACTGCTTTCCAGTGCCTTGGAGCCCCCTGCTGTCCAGAAAAATAAAAATAAATACTGCAACCTCCCCCCAGGCTAATGGTGTTAGACACTTTAACATAAACCTTAAAAACTTACTTTTACCATTTCTTATCCCAGGTCATCATTATCAACTGCTTTTATTAAACATCTTCCTTAAGAATCACCGAAGTCTTCTTTATGAGTTTTCAGTTTTTGTTAATGGTACCACCATGTTCCACATCATCCTGGATCAAACCGTCCTTCCTCCTCATCCTCTTTCTCAGCAATCATGGTCATGTATTGACCTTTGCTATGTGTCAGGCACTGCACTAAGCTCCTCACATGCACTAAACATCATTTAATCTCTCAGTAGTCTCAATAGCCCTTATTGAGGACAAGCTATTATGTTTTTGTGAAAGGATAACTGAGGCTTAAGATGGTTAAGTAACCTGTCTTAAGTTATAGATATGGCAGGGCTCAAAGCTGGGATTTGAACCAGGAATTCTGGCTGCAGAGCTCTTAAGCAGGTGTTCCCTTCCAACCCACTGCTTCTGCATCCAGCCTGAGTCCTCCTTTTAAAGCCCTGTGCTACTACAGTTCAGCTCCTTATTATATCACACCTGAACCATGATAAAAGTCCTGGCTGTGCTCCTCCCCTCTTGCTTCATTCTGCTGACATCTGATATTTCACCATTAGTTTTATCAATTTGGTTAACTGGTTTCCTAACATTCGAGAAGTATCCACTCTTTCTAGAATTGCTGGACTTTTGACCTTGAAAGTCCTAAAGCCATGTTTCAAGTCTAAGAGACTTACTTGATCTCTCTTTCCCATCTTGTCATGAGTCTGCTCAACAGACTTCTTGTTGTCTTCTAATGCTGACAGCACTACCTCAAGTTCTGTGTTCTTCCACCAAAGCTGGGTTACCAATGGCATAATAACGGAAGAGTTGGTTTTGGAGACACGTGGGTTTGAGCCCCTGCTTAGCTAGCTACCTATTAATTGCATTATGTTGAACAAGACTTACCATCTAGCCTAATGTGGTAATAGAACTGAATATTTAAAATGTTTTCCCCCAAGTCATTGTACAGATAATACAAAATGAATTTTAATAATTCCATTGTTTTACACTCTTAATACTCTCTTCCCCAAAAAACTTTGAAATAATAATACCTATATAATTAATTGACTACCTAACTTGTAACAATAGCATTTACTAGGTGTTTTGTGAAGGGTTAGATATGAGCATATGAAATAATCATTAGATAAGTGAATGTTGTAAGAGCAAATACAAATTAACATTAATGATAATTTATGTTTTTGAATTATTAAAATGTTTTACTAGTAACATACATTAGTAAATGCATGCTAGTTGAATATAGATTGAGCCGTTGTTCACTTTGCTAATTTTTAACCTAAAATCTTTTAGCAGATAATTTCAAACAAGTGACTGGCACACACATTTGAGCATTTTGATTTGATTTGATTTCTATAGAAGATACATTTCAATGCACTTGAGTATGCAGAATCCATTCTCCTTCCTCCCCCAGTTGTCTCCTCTTTCCCATCATATACACTAAGATGTTTTAAACTTTCTCACCTCTAGCCACGTACAGATGTGGGGGATAGGAAAGAAGAGAATAGGTAGAGGACAAAAGTGGTCTGAACCTCACAGATTGCAGAGTCCTTTCCTGGCTGCTGATAAAGATTTACTTTAGAGGCAAAAACCAACCTGAGAAGACCTCATTGATTCTAAGGTTGCTCAAACATATTGTAATGAAATGGCTAATACTGAATCTAGCTCTTCCATCTCTGGATGTCTATTTTAAAGTACGTTTGGCTAAAATTTATACCTGACTTTTATTTTCTTACAGAATTACTCCAAAGAAAAAGGTATTGAATGAAGAGAATATTGGACAAAGATCCAATATACATGTGAAAACTGTGTGTGTGTGTTTGTTTGATGATTATTTTGCGAAATATCTTCTTGGTGAGCAGGTCGTAGGAATGGGAACTTGAAAAGTAGAGCTGAATGTTCCATAATTTGGAACTTGCTTGGAAGCTTAAAGTCAAATATCATTTGGTAATTTTTTTCGTCAAAAATATATAAAAAATAATGTGAGCTTTGGATGATGTTTACCACTCAACGCTGATACCTATTCATCACTAATACCCCGACCTGCTTCCAGAAAGAGGCAGCTTATGAAGTTGAACATTTCCATTGATGGCACTGTGATAAATTTGTAATGGTAGCTCACTGGCTTCTAGGAAAATTCAAAGAGAGGGCTACTAAGGCAGATTGGGTGAGGATCGGGAAATTGGAGGAATTGCCAAGAAAAGTCAAGGCCAAAAGAGAAAGACAAGGCCAATCATGAAGGCTTCTCTCTGTCCTATCAGGAGTATAACATAAATAAGTAGGATACAGAAAATACCTGAATTAATAATCAGAAACCAACTATGTCTGCAACTTTGAATAATCCTCAAACAGGCAAGGAGCAACATATGTAAGTTTCCAGTGGTCAGAAATGTCTTTCCTCAACATCAGTATTGTGTCCTAATCATGAAACCTATGCATCTACAGCCCCAAGGAAGCTCCATCCTCAAAGAACAGGAATGCTGTTTTTACTTGTTCGGCCTCTTAGTATACTTCACCAAGGAGAGAGACATTGGGTGATCTCTTTTCAAAAGATCTTCAACAGGGATTTTTTATTTTCTAGGTAATTATAAGTTAATTTAAAAAAATGTTTCAAAGTATCTGGGTACCTTGCTTCTCAAGGAGGAGTTCATCAAGGTTTTATTTTAGTGATTCAAGGCTTTAGGTTGAAGCACTAAATATACATCTGAATAGAATAATGGGGAAGATTCTTCATTACAGCTTTTAGTAATCAAATAAGAAAATGTTATCTAGAAAGAAGTCAAGGTACAGCATGGTGACTATAGTTAACGATTCTGTGTTGCATATTTGAAAATTGCTGAGAGAGTAGATCTTAAAAGTTCTCATCACAAGAAAATAAGTTGTAATTATGTACAGTAACAAATGTTAACTAGACTTCTGATCCTTTTACATATATGTGAATATTAAATCATTATGTTGTATACCTGAAACTAACATAATATTGTGTGTCAGTTATATCTCAATAAAAAAAGAAAAATTTTTTAAAAGTTAAGGCATAGGAAAAAGACTAAGGATGTAGGTATTAGATGAAACAATCAGAAAGCACTCAGTAAAAGAAAGGTTTATGACTCTCTATCTTTTAAGTTTTCTGATAAAAGGTAATGTTCATTGAGGAAAGCTTGAAAAATACAGAGGGATAAATACCACTCAGTTTCACTACTTGGGCACGACTGCTGTTAATATTATGGTTTTCAAAGTTTCTTAACCTCTATGAGCTTTAGTTGCTTTATCTGTTAAATGAAGTTAATAATAGTACCAACCTCATAAGGTTATTCTGAGAATTAAATAGATAAAACACGTGAAAGCTTAATGTTTGGTCAGAGTATGCACACACACACAAAAGATTAGCTGTCATTATATTTCAACGCCTATCTCCATTATTTTTAATTTTGCAAATCGGAGTCATACTTACCTTTTGTTTCATATCATGATTTTTTTATTAAAATATTATGAACATCTTCCTAGGCCCTTAAAATTCTTTACAATGTATATATGATAGCTTTATAGTATAGTATTCCGTGCTGTAGAATACGTGGTTCTCAGTCAGGTGCAATTTTGCCCCCAGTGGACATTTTGAAAGTTTGATTGGCACGTTTTGATTGGCACAACTGGGGAAAGTGAGCATCTAGGGTGCCGCTAAAAATCCTACAATGTACAGGAAAATCCCCCACAATTCTCCAGCCCCAAATTTCAAAAGTGCTGCGATTGAGAAACCTGAGAATGTATCATGATTTTTTTTAAACAAGCCATTCTTATTAGACATTTAAATAAAATGCATTCGTATACATAACATTGGGATGAATACCCTAGTAATTACTACTTGCTGAGGCTGTTCTGTGGTGTGCATGATTATTTACTTTAAATTGCATCAACATAGCATGGGGTAGGGGTGGGGGGTGGGGACAGAGGGGGAGGGGGGTTGCAGGCATGCAATTGGCAGTGTAATGCAAATTATCCCTAATCCACATTGTAGGGGCAATTAATTACTACCTCAAATGTGCTAAAAAAGATCGACATTTTAAGAGATTATTTGGTACTTAACGTACTCTTTTCAATAGCTATACCAGGGGGTGTGTTAGTTAACATAAGCAGTATTAAAAATAATCTTTCGTTTGTGTAATGGGTGGTTGCAACAGGTGATTAAGAATTGGTTAATGTGTCCTTGAAATATGCTTATTGATATCTACACCAGAGGGTGTGTTAATTAGCATAGGTGGTATTAAAAAATAATTTTTATTGGTGTAATGACTGATATTTCCTATAAGTGACTGAGAAGGAATAACTTACAAGACACATCACTCTTGGATGCCTGGGATGTAGGAATAGGACAAGCTCAGGAATCCAATGCCATTGGTAAAGTATCTGAGGGCAAGAGTTCTTTTGGTCACTAGTCCCTCCCTCCATAACAGACCCTGAAGCCTATTAGACTCAACACTCATGTCCCTGCCTTTAGGCTATTGTTGTGTTAGCCTTTCAAGCAAGGTGCTCCTAACTGCACACAAACCAGAAAGTCAGTGTCTCTGAGAGAATTGCAGGTAGAATGTGTTCAATCTTGTTTGGGGGAAATATAACTAACACATCAAAAACATAATTTCCCTGAAATTATTGCTTAGGACGAAACTATCCTGAAACATACACACACACCTGGAGGTAAAACCCAAAAGACTGCTGTTTGGAAAAAAACTGGCCATATGGTCATCAGATAGATTTGAGTTAATCTAGATACTTCATGGATTTATGACTTGAGTCAAGTTACTGCTCTGAGCCTGTTTCCCTCATAAAACAAGGATCATAATACCACCAACTTTAGTGTTGTGTTTTGTGTTTTCATTGTGTTCTCTTTTGGGGGAAAAGGAGGTTAGTCTTTCTTTTGTTCTTTTAGTGGGAGTTAGCTTTTTTATTTGATTTCACTAGTTTACTCGGGGAACCTGATATTCACATTTCTCTCCCACCCACCCTGTATTCAAGTGCAACACTTCTCGAATTCTCCCACCCACCTTCTGGGATAATTCTAGAAAGAGCTCCTCAGACAGAGGGAAATAGATCCTGTTCTTTGCCCTCAGGAAAGATTATTTGCATTTTATAACTAGAAACACAAAAAGTATACAGTTCTCCAAAATCACAAAGGTAGTATGAGTATGTTAATGATGTATATGTATACATATGAAGAAGTATCAACGTAGGTTCATCAGTTAAAACAAATGTACCACTCAGGTAGGGGGATATTCATAGTAGGAGAGGCTTGGAGGTGGGAGTGCAGAGGTAGGGGGTATATGGGAAATCTCTGTTACTTCCTGCTCAATTTGCTGTGAACTTAAAACTGCTCTAAAAATTATAGTCTATTTTTTTAAAATATAACTAATAACAATACTTTCATCATGGGCTTTGGGAAGAATGGAATGAGCTATCTATAGGGAAAGCTCTTAGTACAATGCCAGGCATATTATAACTGCTCAATGTTTATCATTGCTATTGTCATTGGGAAAAACACAAACAAGGCAATTGCTTAATTTGTACATGTATTTCCTGCATAATAACGAAATAATCTAAATACTTGGTTAAAAAAAGGAGAGGGACAAGAAGAAAGCAGGCAAAAACCTCTTTGATCTTGGCCACAGCAACTTCTCATTCAACACGTCTCTGGAGGCAAGGGAAACAAAAGGAAAAATGAACTATTGGGGCCTCATCAAAATAAAAAGCTTCTGCACAGCAAAGGAAACAATCAGCAAAACTAAAAGGCAACCGACCGAATAGGAGAAGATATTTGCAAATGACATATCAGATAAAGGGTTAGTATCCAAAATCTATAAAGAACTTATCAAACTCAACACCCAAAAAACAAATAATCCAGTGAAGAAATGGGCAAATGACATGAATAGCCACTTCTCCAAAGAAGACATCCAGATGGCCAACCGACACATGAAAAAATGCTCAACATCACTCATCATCAGGGAAATACAAATCAAAACCACAATGAGATACCACCTCACACCTGTCAGAATGGCTAACATTAACAACTCAGGCAACAACAGATGCTGGTGAGGATGCAGAGAAAGAGGATCTCTTTTGCATTGCTGGTGGGAATGCAAGCTGGTGCAGCCACTCTGGAAAACAGTATGGAGGTTCCTCAAAAAATTAAAAATAGAACTACCCTACGACCCAGGAATTGCACTCCTAGGTATTTATCCAAGGGATACAGGTATGCTGTTTCAAAGGGTCACACCAATGTTTATAGCAGCATTCAACAATAGCCAAAGTATGGAAAGAGCCCAAATGTCCATCGATGGATGAATGGATAAAGAAGATGTGGTATATGTGTGTGTGTGTGTGTGTGTGTGTGTGTGTGTGTGTGTGTGTGTATGCAATATGCACACATACACACAATGGAGTATTACTCGGCAGTCAAAAAGAATGTAATCTTTCCATTTGCAACTATGTGGATGGAACTGGAGGGTATTATTGTAAGCGAAATTTGAGAAAGACAAATATCATATGACTTCACTCATATGAGGACTTTAAGACACAGAACAGATGAACATAAGGGAAGGGAAGCAAAAATAATATAAAAACAGGGAGGGGGACAAAACATAAGAGACTCTTAAATATGGAGAACAAACAGGGTTACTGGAGGGGTTATGGGAGAGGGGATGGGCTAAATGGGTAAGGGGAATTAAGGAATCTTATTCCTGAAATCACTGTTGCACTATATCCTAATTTGGATGTAAATTTTTTTTTAATTTAAAAAAAAAAGGGAGAGGGGAACGACACACTGTGTGAAGTACTTGGAACTACAATGCAGGCGTCCTACCTCAAACATTTAACAGTTCTTAATCCAGCAGACATTTCTTGCCCATTTGCTATGTATAAGGCGCCCTGCTGGGCATGGGGAATACAAAGATGAGTGAGACCCAGCCAGCCCACAAGGCTGGAGAATTACAAACAAGTATGTGTGGTCAAGAGTCACAGGGAGGGGAGTCTACATTAGATCAATTTCATATTCAAACACTAACCATTTTAAATATCAAGGGAGAATAGGTCTGACTCACAATAATAAGAAATGGAAAGAAAGCTCTGAAACTTTACTGAAGGATATAAAAGAAGGATAAATGGCCATTCACACTCCCTAAATTAATCCATAAAGTCAACGTAATCCAATTATGCCAGTGAATTGAGTTTTTTTAACTGAACCAGTTTTCAAGCTCAAACATAATCATAAATTTGTGAAACTATCTAGAAAAAATTAAAGACTAGCCTTACCCAATATGCTGTGTTCCATCTTTTTTAAAAAAAGGCTGAAGCCACATGGATAGCCACATGGATTTATGCATAGTATGATTTGAGATGGGTAAAAAATGTTTCTCTCCTCTTCTGCTTCTTCTGTCCTCCTCCTTTTTCTTCTCTTCCTCCTTTTTCCCCTTCTTCTCTTTCTCCTTCACCTCCTCCCCTGCCTCCCTCTCTTTTAATGTAGAAATATTTTTTGAACTTGAGCAGGTGATCCAGCAGACCAGTTTGAGGATCTGAAAACTGACCACCAAAGGTGTATGTATGTGTGTGTGTGTGTGTGTGTGTGTGTGTGTGTGTGTATATATATATGTATATGTATATATACATATGTATATGTATATATATGTATATATATATACGTGTGTGTGTGTGTATATATATATATACACCTTTGTGTGTGTATATATATATATATATATATATATATATATATATATATATACACATTCCCTTTGAAGACTAAGTTACTCGAATGAGGCACTGATGTGCCAAGGGTTGCTCTACTTCCACACTGTTGACACTGAAAAATGTGGAGAAACTGTCTGTTGTTGCAAGGGAGGTTGTCCTCTGTAGTACATGGAAGACTGTATACCAGCATCCCTGGCCTTTAACCACTAGATGCACTAGCAGCACTGCCCTTCCAAATGCAACAACCAAAATGCCTCCAAAGATTGCCAGATTTTGGAGAGTAAAGTCACCCCTAGCTAAGCACAGTTGCCCTAAACAAAAGATAAGTCATTAAAGAGTTTAAAGCAATAAGACACAATAAAAATTGCAAGGTTGTTTTTATTGCATTTAGAAGCAATTGCAGGGCGCCTGGGTGGCTTAAACAGTTAAGCGTCTGACTTCGGCTCAGGTCATGATCCTATGGTTTGTGAGTTTGAGCTCCACATTAGGCTCTGTGCCCACAGCTCAGAGCCCGGAGCCTGCTTCAGATTCTGTGTCTCCCTCTCTCTCTGCCTCTCCCCCACTCATGCTCTGTCTCTCTCTGTCTCTCAAAAATGAATAAACATTTAAAAAAATTTAGAAACAATTGTAATATTATTATGGGGGAAAGCCTAATACACTTTTTTTTAATGTTTTTATTTATTTTTGAAGGAGAGAGACAGAGCATGAGTGGGGGAGGGGCAGAAAGAGAGGGAGACACAGAATCTGAAGCAGGGTCCAGGCTCCAAGCTGTCAGCACAGAGCCCAATGCGGGGCTCGAACTCACGAACTGTGAGATCATGACCTGAGCCGAAGTCAGACGCTCAACAGACTGAGCCACCCAGGCGCCCCAAGCCTAATACATTTTTTAAAGAGGTGGTGCAAAAGGAGAATCTTTGGGGGTATTTGCCTGTCCAAAACCAAAACACGCTCTAAAGCTTTATTATTTAAACTGTGGTGCTGACCTAAGAATTGATAGAGGGTCATCTGGGTGGCTCAATTGGTTAAGCATCCCACTTCGGTTCAGGTCATGATCTCACAGTTTGTAAGTTCTAGCCCCATGTGGGGCTCTGTGCTGACAGTGCGGAGCCTGGAACCTGGAGCCTGCTTTGAGTTCTGTGTCTCCCTCTCTCTCTGCCCCTCCCCTGCTCACACTCTGTCTGTCTCTCTCTCTGTCTCTCTCTCTCTCTTTCTCTGTCTCAAAAATAAACATAAAAAAATAAAAAGAATTGATAAAGAGATCTAAGAAATGGAACAAACCATCTAAAAACAGATTAATATTTAAAAAAAATAGGGAAATACTCCCACATAATATGAAGATCTATTTGTGTAAATTGGTACAATCCTTGGAAAGCTACTGGTCTATATGTATCAGTTTAATAAAATGTTCATGCATTCTGTGACTGTATACTTATCAGAATACTGTGAAATTGTTACAAATGATAACATGGATACATGTTTATGATACATTGATTAATGAATAAAATACAGAATATAATATGTGTGTGCATATTGAATAAAGAATGCAATATACATTTTGAATGTGTATTCAGTATGAACATATTAAGTTAAAACTGTTTAGGAGAGTGTACAATATTATTTAGAGTGTTTTTCTTTAAGTAGTAAATATTTCATAGGATATTTTTCTGCTTTTGATTTCTCTTTATTTTGAAACTTTTTCTATAATGGGTGTGTGTCAATTAAGGGGAAATTTTGCAAAAAATTAGAAATTATAATTTAAAAATTGAATGGAAAATTGGCCATATACACATGGGTTTATTTCTGAGCTCTCTATTCTCTTCCACTGATCTGTGTGTCTATTTTTGTGCCAGTAACAACTATCAAAGTATTTTAATTACTACAGCTTTGCCATATGTCTTGAAATCTGGGGTTGTGATACCTCTAGCTTTGTTCTTCCTTTTCAAAACTGCTTTGCCTATTCAGGGTCTTTTGTGGTTCCATAGAAGTGTTAGGATTATTGGCTCTAGTTGTATGAAAAATGCTGTTGGTATTTTGATAGGGATTGCTTTGAGTAGTAAGGACATTATAATAATATTGGTTTTTCCAACCCATGATCATGGAATATCTTTCCATTAGTTTGTGTCATCTTTAACTTCTTTTATCAGTGTTTTATAGTTTTCAGAGTATAGGTCTTTCACCTCCTTGGTTAAGTCTATTCCTAGGTATTTTATTCTTTTTGGTACAATTGTAAATGGGATTATTTTCTTAACTTCTTTTTCTTCTACTTCATTATTAGTGGATAATAATGCAACAGATTTCTGTATATTAATTTTGTATCCTGCAACTTTACCAAACTCACTTCTGTATACAGTATCATGTCATCTGCAAGTGGTGAAACTTAACTTTTTCCTTACTTGATGCCTTTTATTTCTTTTTCTTCTCTGATTGCTGTGGGTAGGACTTCCAGTACTATGTTGAATAAAAATGATGAGAGTGGGAAAGCTCCCAGACTTTCACCACTGAGTATGAGGTTAGCTGTGGGTTTTTCATATATGACCTTTATTATTTTGAGTTGTGATAAAGAAGGCAAGAATATACAATGGGGAAAAGATAGTCTCTTCAACAAATGGTGTTGGGAAAACAGGATAGTTACATGCAAAAGAATAAAACTGGATCACTTTCTTACACCATACACAAAAATAGACTCAAAATGGATTAAGGACCTAAATGTGAGACCTAAATCCACAAAACTCCTAGAAGAAAACATAGGCAGTAACTTATTTGACATAAGCCAGAGAAACATTTTTCTAGATATGCCTCCTCAGGCAAGGGAAATAAAAGCAAAAATAAATAAGTGGAACTACACCAAAATAAAAAGCTTCTGCATGTTGGAGGAAACCACCAACAAAACAAAAAGGCAACCTGTTGAATGGGAGGAGATATTTGTAAATGATATATCCAATAAGGGCTTAATATCCAAAGTATATAAAGAACTTATACAACCCAACATCAAAAAGAACCAAATAATCCAATTAAAAATGGGCAGAGGGCCTGAATAGACATTTTGCCAAAGAAAACATAGGAATAAATGGATGGCCAACAGACACAAGAAAAGATGCTCAACATCACTAATCATCAGGGAAATAAAAATCAAAACCACAATGAGATATCATCTCACACCTGTCAGAATGGCTAAAATAAAAAACACAATGGGGCGCCTGGGTGGCGCAGTCGGTTAAGCGTCCGACTTCAGCCAGGTCACGATCTCGCTGTCCGGGAGTTCGAGGGCCGCGTCAGGCTCTGGGCTGATGGCTCAGAGCCTGGAGCCTGTTTCCGATTCTGTGTCTCCCTCTCTCTCTGCCCCTCCCCCGTTCATGCTCTGTCTCTCTCTGTCCCAAAAATAAATAAACGTTGAAAAAAAAAAATTAAAAAAAAATAAATAAATAAAATAAAATAAAATAAAAAACACAAGAAATAACAAATGTTGGCAAAAATGTGGAGAAAAAGAAACACTCATGGGCTGTTTGTGGGGATGCACACTGGTGCAGCCACTGTGGAAAACAGTATGGAGGTTCCTCAAAAAATTAAGCAAGAATTACCATATGATCCAGTAATTCAACAACTGGTATTTCCCCAAAGGAAAAAAAAAAACACACTAATTTGAAAAGATATATGCACTGCTATATTTATTGCAGCATTATTTATGATAGCCAATATATGGAAACAACCCAAGTATCCATCGATAGAGGAATGGATAGAGATGATGTGGTATGTGTATGCACAAACACACACACACACGCGCACACACACACACACACACACACACACAAATGGAATATTACTCAGACATTAAAAGGATGAGAGCTTGCCATTTGCAACATGGATGGATCTAGAGGATATAATGCTAAGTGAAATCAGTACAAGAAACATAAATTCCATATGATTTCACTCATGTATGGAATTTAAGAAACAAAGCAAATGAACAAACAGAGAAAAAAGAGAAAAAAAAAAAAAAAAAAAAAAACGGCCAGACTCTTAACTACAAAGAATAAATTGGTGGTTGCCAAAGGGAAGGTGGGTGGGAGAGGGGCGAGATAGATAAAGGAGATCATGAGTATACTTATCATAATGAGCACTGAGTAACATATAGAATTATTGAATCCTTATATCGTACACTGTATATTAATTATACTTTGATAAAAAAAAGAAAGGGGCACCTGGGTGGCTCAGTCAGTTGAACATCCAATTCTTTATTTTGGCTCAGGTCATGATCTCATGGTTGGTGAGATTGAGCCTCATGTCGGGCTCCAGGCTGACAGCATGGAGCCTGCTTGAAATTCCCTCTCTCTTCCTCTGTCCGTCTCACCCACTCACACTCTCTCTCAAATTAAATGTGTGTGTGTGTATACATACATAAAAATTTTAAAATAATAAGAATGTTCTGATTGGTTTGATAGTTGTATTTCTTATGGCAAATTAATAGGCAGCTCTTTCTGTTTGACAAATCAGAAAGCAAAAATGTGGCTCATATTTATGTAACCAGCTTGAGAGTCAAATAAACTTCCTATAGTACATTCTTTCCTCTAAACATAATACATAAACTTATTAATCAAGTGTGAACCTTTCTTCCAATGTCAGCATTATAAATCGGCTCTGTCTTATACCTTAAAAATTTTCGCCAGAATGGGAACATTTCTATTTAAATAAAAAAGCTATAAACCAAAGATCTTATTCTAGGAGTTGTTTAAATTTTTAAACACCTCTCAATGGATATTTATGAGTCTTGGACCAGAGAATCAATTTTTGTCTTTCTAGTAACTACTTGAGATTATGAAATTCAGTAGAAATATTTTATTATATTAATTAAGAAACATTGTAGGCACATGTTTAGTAGTAATAGCAATCAAACAGTATTATTAATGAAGGGGTGGATGTAAAAAAAAATGCTATTCCTCACTAAAACTTATCTTGATTCACTTTCTAAAAATAACTCAATATATTTTATTTCTCTGATACATTTATTACAATTCTCTGTGAATATCATTTAGCCTAGGTAGGATATTTCATTAATTAAGTATAAATTGTACCTTGTCAAAGCAGGAACTAATAAAGTTATGTGTAAGTATTAACATAACTGAGCATAAATGATGAAAATTAATCTAACCAAGATGCCAATCATAAAAATAAATTACATGGGTTGAAGAAAAATGTGAACATCAAATAAAAAAGAGGAATTGCATTCTAAATCTAAGGCAAGGTACATGGGTAGGGTTGACTTCCAGATAAAGACAGTTTTAGGTTCACAACTATAACCAGTCTTAACTTCAAACTAACAAATTTTAATTTAGTTTTTTATCCTGAGCTGCATCCATATGTCTCTATTTCATGATGAATACCATCAAGAATGACAATGCAGGATGAGTTAA
This sequence comes from Leopardus geoffroyi, assembly GCF_018350155.1. Taxonomy (NCBI): domain Eukaryota; kingdom Metazoa; phylum Chordata; class Mammalia; order Carnivora; family Felidae; genus Leopardus; species Leopardus geoffroyi. The sequence goes on from NC_059338.1 coordinate 92,806,547, forward strand.
ACCATCATGAAGCTCCTCCTAGAATGAAACGCCAGCAATGTGAAGGTAAAGAAGACAAATTAAGTCTAAAATTAATGCACAGGGACATCTGGGTGGCTCAGTCGGTTAAGTGTCCAACCAGCTCAGGTTGTGATCTTACAGTTCATGAGTTTGAAACCCGCGTCAGGCTCTGTGCTGACAGCTCGGAGCCTGGAGCCTGCTTCAGATTCTATGTCTCCCTCTCTCTCTGCCTCTTCCCTGTTCACACTCTGTCTCTCTCTCTCCCCCCCCCCAAAGTAAATAAACATTTAAAAAAAAATTTTAATAAAATTAATGCACATTACCAGCATCCCCAAAACACTGACTCATGAACAGGCCAAAGCAAACCCTTTGTTATATATTCTTCAATTTTCAATGTTTCCTGGATAACTCAGTAAGTATGGGATTTTTCCAACAGAAAACAAATGTCTCTCCAAGAAGCTGTGAGTAAATAGTAGCAATAATAGTGCTAATAGTAAATTGTCAGGAGAAACATTCAATGAAGGCAAAAAAAAAAAAAATACACTAGGTTATTTCTATTTCATTGTTTCCATTCATTTTTTAAATTGAAGAATAATTTCTTATATTAGTTTCAGGTGTGTAATATTCAACAGTTCTATACATTACTACTTATTATGATAAGTGTACTGTTGATTTCCTTCACCTATTTCACCCATCCCCCTACCCACCTCACCTTCCATCTGGCAACCACCAATTTATTCTGTGTATTTAAGAGTCTGGTTTTTTTGTCTCTTTTTTCTCTGTTCATTTTTTTTCTTAAGTTTCATACATGAGTGAAATCATATGGGATTTATCTTTCTCTGACTTACTTTACTTAACATTATTCCCTCTAGATCCATCCATTTTGTTGCAAATGGCAATATCTTATTCTTTTTTATGGCTGAGTAATATTCCATTATGCACACACATGCACACACAGAAACCCACAGTGATCTTTCTTATATTGTACTTTTCAATGCTCACAAACACCCTGTAAAATAGTCACTTTGAACTATTCCCATTTTACAGATGAGGAAACTGAAGCAGAGAGAAGCCAAGTAATCTTATGTTGGAAGATGGACCAGATGGTGGGGCTGGAAATATGAAGCCAGGCAGTCTCACTCTAGAATCTACATTTAAAAGCACTATCTGGGGGCACCTGGGTGGCGCAGTCGGTTAGGTGTCCGACTTCAGCCAGGTCACAATCTCGCGGTCCGTGAGTTCGAGCCCCGCTTTGGGCTCTGGGCTGATGGCTCAGAGCCTGGAGCCTGTTTCCGATTCTGTGTCTCCCTCTCTCTCTGCCCCTCCCCCGTTCATGCTCTGTCCCAAAAATAAATAAACGTTAAAAGCACTATCTGCCTCACTTCACAATCTTTTCTTTTTTTTTTAATAGCATTTCAATAGAATGTCATATAGTTACTGAAACTTCAGGGTTTTTTTTGAGTTTATTTATTTTGAGAGAGAGAGCAGGGAGGGGCAGAGAGAGGGAGAGAGAGCGAGAGAGAGAGGGAGAGAGAGAGTTTCGAGCAGGCTCCACACTGTCAGAATGGAGCCCAATGCAGGGCTCGATCCCACAAACCATGAGACCACGACCTGAGCCAAAATCAAGAGTTGGTTGCTCAACCAACTGAGCCACCCAGGCTCCCCACTTCATGATCTTTTCTTAATGTCAAGGGGACTCTAATACTTTGAGAACAGACATATAACCTCTTCTATTGTACTATTGAGTCTTATCATTTTAACAATTGCCAATTTGTGTGAGTTGCTTCCATTTAGTGGCAACAATGAAAGTGAACCCAGAAATTGTGATGGCCACCAATTCTAAATTAACCATGTTACTACCATGGCCATCTGTGACATTGGCTACATGTTTGTACAGGTTCCTTCTTCATTACCAGGACTAAACTTCCTCCCTTGTCTACCTCACAACTCTCAAACCTTCAACACTCAGATTAAAAGGAATCAGTTGCCTATTTTAAAACGTGCTGATACTCCTGGGACAGTGCAATGAGTCACAACATCCTCTGGACTCCATAGCATCCCTGGAATTTTACTCATCTATCACTCACTACATGAATTATAGACAGTATGTGTACCTGCCTACATAAAAGCTTCATGGAGATAGGACCAGCATCTTATTTATCTTGGTCTTCCTTATCATACCAGTTATGTGCTTAAAAAAAATATAGGCTGTTTGGGGCACCTGAGTGGCACAGTTGGTTAAGTATCCAACTTCGGCACAGGACAGGCACAGCACACTCACGGTTCGTGAGTTCAAGCCCTGCATTGGGTGAGCTCAAGCCCGCTTCAGGCTCTGCACTCTCTCCCTCTCTCTCCCTCCATCTCTCTATCTCTGCCCCTTGTGGGATATTCTCTCTCTCTCTCTCTCTCTCTCTCTCTCTCTCTCTGTCTTTCTGCACTTCACTCACACTCTCTCTCTCTCAAAAATAAATAATAAATTGTATTTAATGTAGGCTGTTTCATGAATGTTGTAGAAACATAAAATCTAGTCCAATCTTATTTTTGCTGTTTGAATTCCTTGTACTACAATTCTTCTAGTATATCTACTGAGGGCTATGTGAATGTGAGCATAGGGTCCAGTTGTTTTGTGAGTATTTAGCTCTGGGTATGAGGAAACTCAGGAATTGAGAAGAAAGTAAGTAAACATTAGGTATAAGATATTTTTATGTGTTTTTATGTAAAAAGTAATACTAGTTGTAGAAAAATATAATCACAAGACAAATCTGTAATGGCATCACATTACTTTAACATCTATATTCCATCTAATCTTTTTAATAGCTGTTCTTAAGCCATTAAAAAATAAAAAGGAATAATAATAAAGCCTCTTGAAAAAGTAAAATATTTTAGTTTAAATGATATGTTAAAAAGAGTAAAGGAAATGAGTAGTTACTAAAGACAGATATGGTGATCAATAGTAATTCCATTCATTCATTCATCAAATTACTGTGACTTGGCATAGTATCCTGCACTGGTTAACCCCTGATAGATTAAACAGAACTGCAGAAAACATTTTCTCTTCTATCCAATAAGTTCACCCATGAAAAATTTCCAACCACCCACTGAGCAAAAACAAATTAGGGATAATCCCTGCCTTAGGTGAATATATATACTAATCTCTTGTCAACCTGTGGGGTCTATCATCCTGGAAAATCGTACTTTTGTCAAGCATTAGGTTGGCACAAACCAGGGTCTCATATAAAATAGGGAGTTATAATGATTGAAATGGCAATTTTAAATATATTCTTAAAAGAAGCAGCTTCCAAAACAAATCAGATCCATGGCATTAAAACCCAGACATATTAGGTAACACTTCTCATTAATCACCTTCTTCTGTTGTTCAGGATACATTGCTATGGTATCATTTTGCTAAGACAAAAATGATTTCTCCACAATTTTAATACCTTGCAGGTCTTTTAGGTCTTCATATGCTTGAACTAGCCCTTGCTGGCTTGAAATGTAATGTGGTTAACACTTGCATTCTTGCTATTTGTTTCAACGTGCTCAGCAACATCTGCCTTATCATAAATGATCACAGTGCTTGAGGGCAAGGTTTTCCTGATCTCATATCTGTAGAGATGGAGCTTATACACACACACATACCACACACACACACACACACACACACACACACTTTCTGTCTGTAATATCCTCATTAATTATACACCTGTGATCTCCAAGAGTGAAGAGCTAAATTTGGGTTCATTAACAAGACTGAACTAAACCACATATTTTTTCATTAATGTTGTTTATATATACAAGACCTCATTAGCTTTGTAAAAAAAAAAAAAAAAAATCAACGCCTAGTATGAGACAGAGCCCTATTTTGTAATGTTATTCCAAACCTGCCTCTGGGAAGAAATTAGCCCTCCTGAAAAAAATGGATAAGCATTTTCTCATGAGGTCTAATGGGTTTAAGACTTCTGAGAAAGCAATCATTCATCCACCCTCCCAGCTGACTCACTCAGTGACTATTACAAAACATTACTTTCTATGATTCAATATAGATTAGATAATCATCCCCTTTTCCTATAAGTGTCCTTACCAAGACTGAATCCTTGAGTTAAACTTCTAGATGCCTTTTTGCTTGTGTCTTGCTTATAATTAACTCCTCCAAAAACTTTTTTGAACATCTCCATTAGCATCATAGTTTACAAAAGAATCTTCTAGTAAAGAAGACAGTGAAATAAGTTGATAATTACAGTGCAGTGTAATAATGCCACTTTATAAATCTATCCAGTGTGATAGATGGAGATGTGTTGAAAGTAGACTGGGACTGGGTTAACACAAGAGAAATTGAAGGTTGGAGAATTTCTGTGAATATTTCATAGACCACTTTTCATTCAATGTGTCTGTTTAATCATTAGTTATAAGATAGGTATCATTTCCTACCTATTTTTGCTAAAAGTACATTGTTTTACCTATGTGACAGCTCATGCAAATCTTTTGGGAATGGCTTGGAATTTAACCACCATGGTAATGTCATTATTTATGAAAAAATATGTTACAAATTCTAACCAAAAAAAAAAAAAATCCCAAGTTGACATTTGAAACAGAGCCAATTGGTAATTCAAGACTTCTTGCTATCTGTGTGGGAGAATATAAAATGATGAAAATAATTCTTAGATAAATTCAACTGGATTATGCTCAGCAAGATCATTCTCAAAAAAGCAACTCTGATTTTTGAGTTAAAGTCCCAGGTATTTGATAATAGGAAGGAGAATTTCAGCTGATGGACACGATAACATTAGTCACAGAATATAAATCTTCTGTTACAAATCAATCCATTGGCATTCTGGTGTGTGAATTAGTCTTTTGTAAGTTAGAAAAGTCTGTGTTAGGGGCAGCTGGATGGCTCAGTCAATTAAGTGTCTGACTTCAGGTCAGGTCATGATCTCATGGTTCATGAGTTTAAGCTCTGTATTGGGCTCTGTGCTGACAGCTCAGAGCCTGGAGCCTGCTTCAGATTTTGTGTGTGTGTCTCTCTCTCTCTGCTCCCCCCCCCCCCACCTCTCAAAAATAAACATTAAAAAAAAAGTCTGTGTTAATGCTAAAGTTGAGTCCTTGTATATACACACAAGGTAACAGAATCAGTCCAAAGGCTTTAACTAGATATTGACTCTGTCCTTGGTGCTGTCCAGGTAATATTTCTTATTCGCTTCATTGTTTACTGTTAATGACTTGGATAAAGGTGTAGCCAAAAAATTTCCAGAAGACACTGTTAACAAAATCAAAACTGAAAAAGACTTATATTAACTAAGATGAACCAAAAATTCACAAATAAGAAGTTAACTAAGAACAAATGTAGGAAACAATTGCACAAATCCAGGGAGATGTGACTTAACAGCAGCAGGTATAATAATTTTAAAAATCAGAGGGGCTTATTATGGGTTAAATGTAGGATACAGAAAAAAGGTCATATGAACTTAGCCTATTTTCAAATGCAATTAATATTTAGTAACTTCTTATTTTACACTATGTTTGGGTCTTCCAGATTATCATTAAAGGTTTACAATGAGAAAGGAGATCAATCAGTTTTATTCTGTGAAGGTCAGGCCCCATTTGAAGAACAGTGCTATGTTTGGATCAAAAGGGGACAGTTTTGTATGTTGAATGGAATTGCATGTTTGGGCTTGCAAGTTTTTAGTGAAATAAATTCTCCATAGAAAATGTCTAACAGTATTTATTATAGAAAGGTGTTTAATACAGAATTTCATGTTTACCATTAGCTGAATTCTAAAAAGTGAAATGGTTAATAGAACAGGGTGAACTTGTATGGAACATTGTTCAATTTTTACCATCTGAAGAGTGCTCCTGAAAAGTATCTCAACCTCAGGTGACTTCAGCTTGACAGTCTAGTGGTTGAATCAACAATTTCTGATATTGGCTGATAGCCAATTTTTGTCTGCATCATATCTGTTAAAAAAAATTTCACTTAATCCCATAGAGATATCTTCTTAAAGTCAAATAAAATGAGAATCACCTAATTAAATCAATGAGCAAACTTCAATCTTTGGCAAAACCAATCTCAGCATAGCAGCAAAGGTTTTTTTCCATCAGGGAAAAGGACTTCCATTCAACCCTGAATTTAGGACAAACTCTACAGAACTGGAGTTCCATGAACTATTAATTTAACAGATAAGAACTAACTCCCAGATGTTTCATGCTATTTAAAGTGAAAGATTCATTTGCCTCTGAGCTACACTCAGAAAACTTCAGATAGTAAAAGGCTTTTCAACATAAATGAACTAAGAAAATTACATGAAAGTCAATTTGCTTTCCTACTTGGAAACTTTCAACTTCTGGGATGAAAAAATGAGTACAATTTTCCATAAATTTATGGATCCAACTATGTGAATGCAAACACCAATAATATATCTTAATGGAAACATGGGAAGTTATTGCTGGCATCCTCTACTTCCCCATTAGAAAACCAAAAGACTGTCTGTTCTCCCATATTTCACGAAGTGGACTAGTTGGTCTCTATGGCCTGTATTTGGAACAAGAATAATAAATGCAATCTGGGATGAGTTGTAAAACCACACTAGATGGGCTGGAATGGCACAATTTAAAGGAGACACTGGGTTCTTAATCCCATCTTTAGGCTTCAGGCAGAGTTTTTATTTCCTTTTATTGGGAAAGACCTGCAGGATGCAGCAGAGACAACTGGCAAAACTAAATTTCCAAAAGCCAAGTACAACTGAGCACATGGTTATGGAGTCAGACAGACCTCGTTTCAGAGTGTGTCTGCCACTTACTATCAGATATTTAAACCTCCTTCCATCTCAGTTTCTCTAGCTGTGATATGGGATAAAAATATTACCTACAGCAGAATAAATAATATATAGATATCATAATATATGCATATAATATTTCTTGCTAGAAACTAAATAGTGCCATGTCTAATTTCACTCCCCACCTATCAAGTTCCTTTAATATAGAAAATGCTGAAGAAATATCAGTGATTATCAATATCATTATTATAGTTATTGGCAAGAATTAACATTAGCCCAGTGGTTACAATCAGTCTATGAACCTAGACTAAAGGTTTAAATACAACCTCCACTCTTTCCTAGTGACCTTGGATAAGTTACTAAACCTCTCTGCTATCAATTTCCTTGTCTATAAAATGGGGATGGCACTTAATTCATAAGCTTTTCATAAGGGTTAAATAAATTAACACCTAAAATGTGCTTAGATTCTCAACAAATGATATTGGAACAACTGGATATCCACATGCAAAAAAAAAGGAGGAGGAGGAGGAGGAAGAGGAAGGGGAGGAGAGGGAGAAGGGGGAGGATGAGGAAGACCAGGAAGATCTTACACTCTTCACAAAAATTAACTCAAAATGGGTCACAGACCTAAATGTAAAACACAAAACTATAAGAAAAATTAAATGACTTGAGTTTGTTGATGACTTTTTAGATAAAGCAACAAAGGCACAATCTGTGAAAGGAATAATTGATAAGCTAGACCTCTTTAAAATTAAAATTTTTCTGGGGGACCTGTGCGGCTCAGTTGATTAAGCCTCTGACTCTTGTTAGGCTCAGGTCATGATCTCATGGTTTGTGAGATGGAATCCTGCATGGGACTCTCTACTGTCAGCACAGGGCCTGCTTGGGATTCTCTCACCCTCTCCCTGTCTCTCTCTGCCCTTCCTGTCTCGTGCGTGCTCTCTATCTCAAAATAAATAAACATTTAAAAAAGTTAAAGTTTTCTGATCTGCCAGATATCAAGAAAATAAAAAGACAAACCACATAGTAGAAAATATTCTCAAAATACATATCTGTTAAAGGAATGTTATCCAAATTATACAAAGACCTTTTAAAGTCAACAATAAGCAAACTACCTTAACACACACCTTACCAAAGAAAATGCATGATGGCAAATAAGCATACAGAGAGATACTCCGTATCATATGTCATCAGGAAAATGCAAAGTAAAACAATGAGATACTACTATGCACATATTAAGATGGTCAAATCCATTGACAACACCAAATGCTGATGAGGATGTGGATCAACTTTCATTGCTGATAGGAATGCAAGGTGGTACAGGCATTTTGGAAGATAGCTGTGGCTTCTTACAAAACTAAACATATTCTGACCATAAAATCCAGTAATCATGCTCCTTGGCATTTACCCAAAGGAGTTAAAAACTTAGGTCCACACAAAAATCTGTACACAGATGTTTACAGCAGCTTTCTTTGCAATTGCCAAAACTTGGAAGCAGCCAAAATTTGCTTCAGTAGATGAATGGATAAATAAACTCTGGTATCTCCAGACAGTAGACTATTATACAACACTTTTTTTAATGTTTGTTTGTTTTGAGAGAGAGAAAGAGGGAGCATGAGCAGGGGAGAGAGAGAAGAGAAAGAAAATACCAAGCAGTTTCCTGTGCTGTCAGCACAGAGCCTGATGTGGGGCTGGGTCTCAGGAAATGTGAGATCATGACCTGAGCTGAAATCAAGAGTCAGATGCTGAACCACCCAGGTGCCCCTCAACACTTTTCGAAAAAGAGCTATCGGGGCGCCTGGGTGGCTCAGTCGGTTGAGCCTCCGACTTCGGCTCAGGTCAAGATCTCACGGTCCGTGAGTTCGAGCCCCACGTCAGGCTCTGGGCTGATGGCTCAGAGCCTGGAGCCTGCTTCCGATTCTGTGTCTCCCTCTCTCTCTGCCCCTCCCCCGTTCATGCTCTGTCTCTCTCTGTCCCAAAAATAAATAAACGTTAAAAAAAAAAAAAGAAAGAAAAAGAGCTATCAAGCCATGAAAAGACATGGAGGAACTTTAAATATATATTACCAAGTGAAAGAAGCCAATCTGAAAAGGCTACATACTGTATGATCCCAACTGTATGACATTCTAGAAAAGGCAAAACTATGGAGACAGCAAAAAGATCAGGGTTGCCAAGAGTTGAGAGAGGAGGGATGAATAGGCAGAGCACAGAGGATTTTTAGGGCTGTGAAAATACCCTGTATGATACTATAATGGTGGATACATGAGAGAAGACATGTTGCTCTAGCTCATTGTAACACTGAGCATGTTTAGAGAACTTTGTTATGATCTGTGTTAGATCTCATTGTCAATTGTACATGTGACACTTGTCCTTCCACACTCACCCTTTTACAGTAATTCCTTTTTTTAAAATTTAATTGTTTTTCTATAAAAATTGTTACCAAGTGTAAACCATCCAATTTGTAACCACAGATAGAAATACAAACTACAGAGTAACTGAATCATCCTCTCATGATGTTTTGTAGCCATGAGAACTGAAGGGTCAAATGGAGCTCTTCATCTTCTTGATAAAATTGCTCAGGTCAGGGGTGCCTGGGTGGCTCTGTCGGTTAAGTGTCCGACTTCAGCTCAGGTCATGATCTCGCGGTTCGTGGGTTCAGGCTCTACGCTGACAGCTCAGAGCCTGGAGCCTGTTGCAGATTCTGTGTCTCCCTCTCTCTCTCCCCCTCCCCTGCACTCACTCGCTCGTGCTCTCTCTCTCTCTCTCTCTCTCTCTCTCTCAAAAATAAACATTAAAAAAAATTTTTTTTGATTACTCAGGTCTGATGACTTCAGGGGTTCCCCAAACTGGCTTTGTCTCCCTTGTATTTCACAGAGTAGTAGAAAATATTAAAGATTATACATCATTTGCTTTCTAAACATGTTTTGACCTTGTATTTTCCTGGTTCTTCTCCTTCCTTTTTGATTTCTTTCTCTCTTACCCATTTTGCTGCCTTTTAGTCATTGTTCTGTGCTTCAACACCTGGTGTCTTTAAGGCTCTGGCTTCAGCAAGCAATTCTTCTTTTGGTTAATTCCTTTAATAATAGTCTAATCTACTCCCTTAGAAGATAGATGATATCCAAAAATATGCCTTTGCCTGTATCTTCCCATGAAGATTCTGGTGTCAAACAAGATATGTCCTTTTGGTTGTCTGGTTGTTAGACTCATATCTGGCATCAAAGACCTGTTTTAGCCTTAAAATACCCCAAACAAAGTCCTATTATGATAACACAAACTCTTATTACCAATAAACATTGGCCACCTTCCCAACTAACTATTCCATCAAAGGGAGTTTGCTTATGCTGGTAGCCATTTGCTTTTTCTTCCACCCACTTGTGCATCTAACAAGAGGCAGCTCCAGTCCAGTCCTTCTCCCTCCCTGAAAGTCTATTTCATATTCTTTTCACCCTTCTTCCAGCAAGGGTCCTGAGTACTATTGAGTTCATAGCTTATTCTCTCATTGTTTTATATACAATAGTTCTTTTCTGTGCAACTAGATAATAAACTATTCTAAGGACTCAAGCCTAAATCCTCAGTTTTATTTCCAAAGCACAATAGCCCATTGCTAAACCTCTAATAGCAATGTAGTAAATAACTGGTGATTGACTTAGTATTATGATATGACTCTGACAGTAAGAGATACAGTCCCTTCCTTCATGTAGCTTACAATCTAGTCTGAAAACTAGATATTAAAATAGCAATTATTACCAATAATTATGTAACTAGAGTTGCAATTAATACTAAAATTGTCTCTAAGATCCAGTTTTAAATCACTACGTCTCTCTTCACTGAGTCTTTCTGCTCCCATATTCATGAAGGGAGCTGTCTCTTCCAAATTTCAAGCTCAGATTTATTTTTAAAATTGTTTCACTCCTCTGACTCTTACTCTGTGGTTCTCAAACCTGGGTGATTTTGCCCCCAGGAGACATTTTGGCAATGCCTAGACACATATTTGGTTGTAATTTAGGGAGGGAGAGGGAGATGTTACTGGCATCTGGTAGGTGGAGGCCAGAGATACTTCTAAAAATCCTAGGCACTGGACAGCTGCCATGACAAATAATTGTACAGCCCAAAATAACAATAATGCCAAGGCTGAGAACCTCTGCTCAAATGCTTTCTCTCTCAGATGTCTTCTGAGTAGTTTTCTTCTCAGCCCACCTTCCATGTGTTTTTCTTAATCTCTAGAGTTATACATGATTATAATGACCACACAATGGTTTTTACAATAAGATCTCTTTTGCCTCAGACAGAAACTAATATTCATAGAATATGTATATTATTTGTGAGGGTGGAGTATTTGTCATAGAAAGATAAATGTAAGTTGCTGTCTCCTACAGAAATGAGTTTATTTTCTCACTCTTAGCCTTCCATTGGAAATAGGTAGTATGTCAAAGACAGCCTGCTTATTATTCTCCATCCTTAAGACATGTTTCCATGATGCATCTGACAACTTATACTCAGATTTTCTTCAGATATAATGACTGTACTATAATAAACCTGAAGCCTATCGTAAAAATCCCCTAAATGGTTGATTTAATCATGTAACCCATCAATTCTTCACACAAAAATGTTACATCAAAGATGCATGTATTTTTAAATTTTTCATTGATAATATCTAAAACAAATAAATAAAAAAAACCAAACTACACATAACATCTTTAATAGCACAGAATGTTATCTAAAAGCACAATGGCTTCCAATAGATTGGTATCAGTTCTTTCATTTCAAGAAGCATATGTTAGTTTGAATCCTATTTGAATCTTGAATATCCTAGTTCAAAACACAAATAATACAGCAAACCAAGAGATTAATTACTTTAGAAATCTCTGAAGAAATTTCTACTTTGGAGTAAGTGTGAATCTCTGACAGAGACCTCATGTCTTCACTTGATCCAGCCATTCTGGTCTCCATACTGTTCCTTGAAACTTGCAGGGAAGCTTCTGTCTCAGAGATTTTCACCTTGTTCGCTCTCCCCAAAACTCACACGTCTCATCCTCTTACTCCCTTCACGTCTTCACATGTCACTTTCTTGGGGGGCCTTCCCTCACCCCCTCGATACTCTCCACATTTCCTGCACTACTTTTCTCCACTGCGCTCATCGCTGTCTAACATGCCATATATTTTACTTGTTTGTTATAGTAAGTATCCAATAAATGTGTGCTGCGTTCGTTTAGTAAATAAAAAGGAAGGAAAGATGAGGATGCCAGCAACATCCGTCCTGCTGGAGTGGATTTAGTAGGCATGGTCTGGCTCTGGAGCACTATTTCTAGTGGCAGCTTGAACTCCAATCCAAAGCCAAGGTGGTGTGATCATGGAACCAAGTGTCCCAACAATGCCTTCCTGATTTTTCAGCTTCCTGACAGTGGTAGAAGTTACTCTTCCTCAGTTGATATTCTGAGAGTCACTCTTGGAGACACAGCTAGAGCCAGCCCTTCTCCACAATCTACCTCATTCACCTTAGATTATCCAGATGCTTCCTATTAGACACAACAGTATATCCCCATTTTACAACTAGGAAGCTGAACATCAGGAACACTAAAGAACAATACGTCAAGCTTAAGTTTATATGATCCCACAAACGAAATGAACACTTCTAGATTCCTCTTTCAGTGACTCAGAATAGTTAAGATTTACTTGGTACCAGATATTCCTCCTCCTAATCCCTCAGAAACATCGATTTCTGGAACTGAGGAATACATATATTCTTTCCAGCCGCCCTTTGCCTGGAATAGTTTGCACCTGCTACTGATGCCTGTTAAGACTGCTCCCAAGAGGCAAGAAAATCTTGTATCTCAGTATTTGAGTGTTTTTACACAATGATCCTGTATGGTATTTTTGTGGAATTTTCAGTGTATGTTGTACTGGGAAACTCCAATTAAGTCACAAAAATCATTTGGTATGGTTATGAAACATCCGTTGTGGGTTTACAGTGCATATTACGGATTCAAATCTTCTTGCAACTAAAAGTGGCTTGTTTTCCTTCTGTGATTACTCAGTTGATGACTTCTGTGATTTGGGACAATGAAAGACTGAGAATCTAGCTGTTGCTTCCTGTCTTTTGCACATTCTGTTGAACCAGCTAAACTGTTTTTGTGTCTACTTATCTTTCGTGGATCTGTGGAGTTTGCTTTTGAAACTGAAAACGTTTTTGGAGAAAAAAACCATCTCAGAAAAATATCATGGGGGGAAATCCTCTCCATTATTTATATAATGTTTATACAAACAAGCCAAGGACAGGCTACTTCTCCGAAGAGACAAACTTGGTAAGAGAGGATTCCATAATATAGGAAGCAAATGAAGGAGAAGATATCAGAGGATGAATTTTTTCATAGATACTTGAAACTTAGTAATACAAGGTTGTCAAATAACGTGTCAACTATGTTATGGGGGTGTTTGGTGGGGAAGGGGGGGGGTGGGAGAAAGGAGAAGGAGAGAGAGAATCTTAAGCAGTCTCCATACCCAGCACGGAGACTGACACAGGGCTCAATCTTACCACTGTGAGAGCATGACCTGAGCCAAAATCAAAAGTTGGACATTTAACCAACTGAATCACCCAGGTGCCCACCTATATTGAATTTTTAATAAATTGTTTTTTTCTGTTCACTTAAAGAGTTATTCCATGAGTGTTAAGAATTGGTCCAAGAAATTACAGAAGGAATGAACAGTCTTTCTAAAGTTGTAAGATAATAAGAAATTGTCATTATTAGTAAAAGTGATTAAAAGAAAAGAAATATTCTTTCTACCATCAAAATCAACCACAAATCACCCCCTGCTTAAATAGAAATCAGACTCTCATAACAAAGAGAATGTGCCTAAAAGATGGCACTTTCATATTATTTAGCATAATAGTTTATTAGGTTTAAAAGAGAAGAGATAGAGAGGGGAGAGAGAAAGAATAAATTTTTTGCTACCATCAGGGGCACCTGGATGGCTCAATTGGATAAGCAGCCGACTTTGGCTCAGGTCACAATCTCATGTTTGTGGGTTCAAGCCCCATGTCGGGCTCTGTGCTGACAGCTCAGAGCCTGGAGCCTGCTTTGGATTCTGTGTCCCCTTCTCTCTCTGCCCCTCCCCCTGCTCATGCTCTGTCTCTCACTCTCTCTCTCAAAAATAAACGTTAAGAAAAAAAATTTGTTAATCTTTCCTACCATCAGTATAAATTATATTTTTAAAAATGATTTTATATTAATGAATTCTATCACAAAAAAAAAATTAGAAAAAGTTATCCTAAAAACATTTTATAGCAAAAATAAATAATAGGATAATTCTTAAAATGTACCAGGAAGGCTCAAAGCAGAGGAATTACCTTAAGTATATAGGGATTGGAGAAAGACCCTGCTACACAAGGTCAGGCATGTGTAGAGTGGAGAAGGAATCCCTAGGAAGGACAAGTTTCATATTTGGATATGTAGGAAAGGCCCAGAATATAAAGCATTAAATTTCACAGCCTGACACATTGCCACGCACATGATAGCTCATTAAAATATTTGTCAAAAAAAAAAAACGGGGCGCCTGGGTGGCACAGTCGGTTAAGCGTCCGACTTCAGCCAGGTCACGATCTCGCGGTCCGTGAGTTCAAGCCCCGCGTCGGGCTCTGGGCTGATGGCTCAGAGCCTGGAGCCTGTTTCCGATTCTGTGTCTCCCTCTCTCTCTGCCCCTCCCCCGTTCATGCTCTGTCTCTCTCTGTCCCAAAAATAAATAAACGTTGAAAAAAAATTAAAAAAAAAAAATTTGTCAAACACAGTTTGATACCAATGATGTCTGCTGAGCATAGGTGCATATGACAACTCCTTTCTTCCTTCTTCTCGTCTTAAATGGTGAAGTGATACCCAGAGCAACAGACACCATGTTCCAACCATGAAGCCACAATATTTTAAGGACGAAAGAGCATAACTGTGAGGCTATCAAGGAACTTCTTCCACCAGATGTTTTGTCAAGTGAGATAATTAAATGTCTTATTCTTTATTCCTGAAACCACTGTTTTTTATTCCTTGTGGGGGGAGGGGGTCATTTATTACTTTCAGGAAAAAAAATGCATTCTTAATTGATACACACCTAAAAGGAAAATTTTATCTTTTATCCTCAAAAATAGGCCTGGTCTGATTTCAAGACCCCTTTACCACAACACTCCCAGACAAAGAAACAAACAAAAAAGTCATCTGCTGGTTGATATTTGCAATTCTTTATTTAATGGAATACTTTATCTAGAACATGTGATATTGACTCATAATTGATTGTATAGCACCTGCTTTGGGCATTATCTTTGGGTCTGCTCCAAAAGAGAACTTCCCGTTTTGGGAACTTTTGGCTCACAAATGCAGATAATCCTCAACATATCTATTTTTTAATTATTACAGGTTTCCTGGTTCAGCTATTGCTAAGCTTTCGTACTCAAATTAATCGCACTGCTACCATGCATTGCACACATAACACCTCTGAGGATTTTTCCTCATCAACCATATTTTTTCTGCATTCTTCCCTCAAATAGTCACAAAACACCCTTTGTGCCAGTTATCAATTTATTGTCTGTCAGCTCCAAATCTACCTTTCTTTGTCTTGCTTTGTGATACAGAGGCTGGACTAAGTGAACTTTTCCCGGTTGGCAGCTGGTGCAATGTTAGGCTTTGTCAGCAGGGGGCGTGGAAGAGACATTACTGGAGGAAGGGGCTGCACTTCCCGGTTCCTCTGTGCAGTTTTTGCTCCCCCACCCCCTAAAAGCAAGAAATCTAGGGGACGCCCAAGGGAGTTCACACTCCAGCAAGTTTTGCCAGAACCACTGCAAAGTGTCTAGCACCGCAGGGGGTGGCTTCCCAGTGAGTTTCCCCAACATTCCAGAACACTGATTACCACCTAGTTTCATTGGGGCCCCAGCAGGTGGTGGCAGGTGGTTTTCGGCTGGCCCTGACTGGTGGCACTGCAGCTGATTTCTCTGCCATTAAGTAGAGCACAGCCACACCCTCTCCATCAGGGTCTGGATGTCAGTGTTTTCTTCCTTTCAAGCTTTTTCCTTTCATAGGTACTGATCCTGAGCTGTAGAAGTTATTCCCTCTACCTACTATTCTTGTAATCTGAGTTCTCTTTATTGCTTAGTTGTTAATCCTCTGTTATTAGTTAACTATTTAATCCCTTAGTAGTTAATTCCATGGGATAAGTTTATTAGTTCATTATTAAATAGTAACACTTTATATTAAAATGTTCCACTCAAACTACTGAGCGATTTCTATCTCCTGGATAGATCCTGACTGACACATCATCTCTAGGTCACTCATAGGAATTCTGCATGGCGTATCTTTATTTCACACAAAGGTCAGGAGTCTACTAACTTCCAAATATCAGTTGTAATGTCAGGCCAAATTTCCAAACCTGGAAATCCAGTACATTAAATTTAATCAATATATATTATTTTGCAAAGGTCCAGGAAAAGGAAAGACTCAAAAACATTGAATTTCAGTTGTGGTGATCTTCCTTAAACTCATTAAGATTCATTTTAATTGTGGTCCAAGACAACATTTCAAATATCAGTCTGAGAATTAAATTGCACATCTAGGGGCACCTGGGTGGCTCAATTGGTTAAGCGTCTGGCTCTTTGTTTCCAGCTCAAGTCATGATTGCAAGATTCATAGGATAAGCCCTGTGCCCGGTTCTACACTGCCAGTGTGGAGCCTGCTTGGAGTTCTCTCCCTCTCCCTTTATCTCTGCCCCTCCCACTCCCAAAATAATTTTTTTAAAAATTGCACATCTACATATTTCAAGTTTGGGGGCGTGTTTGGGTATCAGAAATGGACTACTATTGCCTACAACTCAAGAATTTGAAATATTTTTTATTCCTGCTAATAATGAGACTATAGGCAAACTACATTTTTTAATCTACACTTGCAATCCATCCTACTGAATATCAGAACATTTGAGATCCTTAGGCTCTTCACTATCCTTTGTCAAAAATGACCAATTATAGAGAAAATATTTACAAATCACATATCTAATAAGAATCTATTATTCAGAATATGTTAAGAATTCATACAACTCAACAAAGAGACAAAATAACCAATTAAAAATGGACAAAGTGTTAGAATAGACATCCTTCAGAGAAGATATATAAATGGCCAACAAGGACATGAAAAAATGCCTAATGTCATTAGTCAGAAAAATGTCAATTAAAATCATAATGAGATACCATTTCATATCGACTCAGAATTTTTTAAATGCAACATAAAATAACTGGTGTTGGTAAGGATATTGAGAAACTGGAACTCTGATACATTGCTGATAGGAATCTAAAATAGTACAGACACTGGAAAAGAGTTATGCTGTTCAGTAATTACCATGTGACTTAGCAATTCCACTCCTAGGCATATACCCAAAAGAATTGAAAACAAGCATTCAAACAAATGTACACAATGTTCATAGCAACACTATTCACAATAGACAAAAGATAGAACCAATACAAATGTTCATCAACTTATGAATGGATAAACAAAATCTGGTATATCTGGAACGTTGTTCAGCCATAAAAATGAGTGAAGTACAGACAACAATGTGAATGAGCCTAGAAAACATTATGCTAAGTTAAAGAATCAGGCAAAAAAAAGTCACATATTGTGTAATTCCATGTATATGAAATATCCAGAATAGGAAAATCCATAGATTAGTGGTTTCCAGGGGCTGGAGAGAAGAGGAAATAGGAAATAACTGCTGAATGGGTATGGGGTTCCCTTTTGGGGTGATGAGAATATTCTAGATAGTAGTGATGGCTATACAACATTGTGGATGCACTACACTAAATGCCACTGAATTGTACACTACAAAATGGTTAAATGGTGAATTTTATATGTATTTTACCACAGTAAAAAGATAAATTATGAAAGGAGAGGAATTGGAGGTGGAAAACATAAACAATTATTTCAAGAAGTTTTGTTCTAAAGGGAAAATAAGAGATGGTACAGTAGTTGAAAGGGGATGTGGAGGGACGAGTAAGTTTTTTAAACATTGGAAATCTTGCTGCTATGTAACAGTTATCAAATAGATGCTTATTGAATGGATGATTAGATGTAGGCAGAGCTTACCTGGGAATGAAAAGATGAAGACTGCCATTGATCTTCCAGATCCTTGACAGATGACATCATGATCCACCTTTGCCTCTGATACTCATAGCCTCACTTTGCTAAAGAAATGAATCATGGCAGGAGAGAAGCAACATAAGGCATGGAAAACCATAGAGCCTAACTAATGCATTGCTTAAAATATCCAGTAGATTTCACCCCAGTTGATCTTCCTATAATGAGACAGTGGATAAAGGCTCTCTGCTTAACAACAAGGTAGGTAAATGAGAAATCTTTTCAGTTTCCAATTGATGGTGAAAAAATTTGTTGAACTGAGTGTTTATACATAAGTGTACTTTAATAAATTCCAAGTGGTCAACAGCAAATGCCAGTTGAAAACCATTCTGTGAATCTTCGGAAATTTGCTTATTTAAGGTTAAAATTATTCACTTCTCAATCTCATTTTTTTTTATTTTTTAAAAATGTTCAATATTCTAAACATATGCAAAGATAAAGAATTTAAAGTGATCCTTTATATGCACTTCACCCAAATTTGACAACTGTCAGCTCAGAGCCAACACAGTTTTATTTATAGCCTTACCCACTCCTCTTCCTCCTTCTTAGGGATTATTTTGTAATACATGCCAAACATCCTATCATTTAACATATAAATATTTTAATATGAATCTCTAAAGGATAAGAATGCTCTTTAAAAATATAACTACAAGTGGAACAAGATGGCAACAGAGTAGGAGGACACTAGACTCATCTCGTGTCATGAACACAACTAGATGACTATCAAATTATCCCAAATACCCCGGAAATTGACCTTAATACAGAACAAATTCCACAACTAAAGGGAGAGAAGAGGCCACACCGAAGATGGCAGGAAGGCAGGATGTGGTTTAGGGAGAAATGGATCATAGGTGCTGCAAAGGGAAGGGAGCCATGGTCACAGAAAAGGGTGAGAGAGAGAGAGGAGCACACAGGAGAACACACAAGGAGGATGCTTCCCCAAAGCCATTGGCTTGGAAAACAAGAGGGGCTGAATTTTGTGAGTTCATGAAACCATCAGGGCTTAAAGCCCGTAGTGTTAAAAGTCAGTGAGCTTGGCTGGGATAGACCCCTGAGGGCACTGTCCTGCTCCAGGAGAGAAGGCAGGCAAACAACAGGGGGAGGGGCTGGGACAGACGGTGTGAAAACAGCAATCTGAAGAATGCCTGGGGCACACAGTACGGATATTATTCACTAGTCTAGGAGCTTCCCCGTGAGGCAGTTTTCACAGTGATTCCTCTCCAGGAACAAAAGACCGTCTGGTGCCATTTCACTCTCCTACTCCTCAGCATAAACACAGAGCCACTCGCAGGAAGCAGCGCAGCTCCAACACAGGCTACCTAACTTGCTTACACCAAGTCCCACCCCACTGCGGTCTGGAGGGATGGCTCTTCTCAGTCAACCTTGCCTCAGTACCAGCATGGCAGACCCTTTCCCAAGAACACTAGTGATGTGGAAACCTAACACAGGCTAAGGGCAAAGCACAAGCTAGCACATGACCACCACCACCACCCCCACCCCAGGTGGGATATGTGTGATATTCCTCAGGCACTCCTGGCTGCCCAAGAACAAAGGAAAGGAAAGAAAACAAATGGTTAACTGATAGAGATCACAGTCATACAATACATGGGTCTCCATCAGTTTACAAATATCTTAGTAAATTACAACAAAAAGGCAATCTTATCAATAGCCTAATCTCCAGAAACCTGTAGACTCAGTTTCCTGGAACCCCAACATCACCCCTCCATAGTGATATGGGGAACAAAGGCAAGAAGGAAAATAGCAGGTAAAATTAAATTTCCTTATAACCTGCAGCCCATTGACAAATACTTGGGACTGGCAGAGTAGAACATTTCTCCAGGAACTCCCTACTCTCTTAATGTTAATGCTCTGCTAGAGGGAAAAACAACCTTACTTTGACAATAGCTAGACCTCTAATATCCTGTGAATCTTCTTTAGCATATGAAAATCTCTTTGAAAACTTTCCCTTGACTTTACCTTCTCCAACTCCATAGTATATAACCTGTCACTCTTCACAACCCCAGTGCAGCTCTTTCTGCCTATGGGTCCTTTCCCATGCTTTAACAAAATCACCTTTTTGCACCAAAGATGTCTTCAAGAATTCTTTCTTGGCTGTCCCCACCATCACCCCAAACCTCATCGCCAGCACAAACCCCTATCCACACCGTGTCTCCTGACCAGAGAGTTCTACAGGGCCTCAGTTCTGGTGGAGTTGGTGTTGGATCTCATTTTACAAGCAGACCAGAGCACACCTAGTTAAAGTTGCCACATTTAGGCCAAGGACCAAACAATGCCCACTGCAGGCAAGAAGAGCCTCTGCAAATGAATGGCCTAAAGGATATAGAGCAGCCAAAACTCAACAGCAGAGCACATACAGTACACACTGGAGACACTCCATGAAGCACAGACCGTGGGTGCTACATGACCTCTTCTTCATAAAGCCATTACTTTTAGGAGCAGGAGGCAAAAAAGGCTTTTCTAGAAAACACACAGAAGAAGGCAGAGACTTAGCAAAATGCCAAGATGGGGGAATGTATCCCACATGAAAGAACAAGATAAGGTCACAGTCAGATATATAAGTGAAACAGATATAAGTAACATGCGTGATGAAGACTTTAAAGCAAAAATCATATGGATATTCATTGGGCTTGAGAAAAGAATGAAAGACAAGCATCCAACTCTTGATTTTGGCTCAGCTCGTGATCTCACAGTTTCATGAGTTCGAGCCCCACATCAGGCTCTGTGTGCTAAACTAGCTGAGCCTGCTTGGGATTATCTGTCTCCCTCTCTCTCTGCCCCTCCCCCACTCATGCTTTCTCTGTCTCTCTCAAAGAAATTTTAAAAAAGAATCAAAGATAAAGAATGCAATAAACAAGATTGGAAACAGCTTGATGCAATGAACAGCAGGCTGGAAAAAATAGAGGAATGAATTAATGACCTAGAAGACAAAGTAATGGAAAATAATGAAGCTGAACAAAAGAGAGAAAGAAAAATTACGCAACATAAGAATAGACTTGACGAACTCAGGGACTCCATTAAAATATAATAACATTTGTATTATAGGAGACCCAGAAGAAGAAGAGAGAAAATGGGGCAGAAAATTTATCTCAAGAAATAATAGCAGAAAACATCTCAAATCTGGGGGAAGAAACAGCTATCCAGATCCTTGAGGCACAGAGAACTCCCATTAAGATCAACAAAAGCAGGCCAACACAAATTAAATTTACGAAATACAGTGATAAAGGAAAACCTTAAAAGCAGGAAGACAAAAGACGGGCTTAACTTATAAGGGAAAACCCATAAGACTAGCTGGAGATTTCTCGACAGAAACTTGGCAAGCCAGTGGGTAATGGCATGATATATTCAATGTGCTGAATGGGGAAAATCTGCAGGCAACCATACTCTATCCAGCAAGGCCATCATTCAGAATAGAAGAAGAGATAAAGAGTTTACCAGACAAACAAAAATTAAAGGATTTCGTGAGCCAGCCATGTAAGAAATATGAAAGGGGACTCTTTGAGTGCAAAGGAGAGACCAAAAGTAATAAAGACAAGAAAGAATCAGTGAAAATCTCCAGAAACAACAACAAATCAAGTAATAAAATGGCACACAAAAAAGTATCTATCAATAATTACGTTGAATGTAAATGGACTAAACACTCCAATCAAAAGACATAGGGTATCAGAATGGGTTAAAAAAAATAAAATTAAAATTAAATAAATAAATAAAATAAAATAAAATAAAATAAACCCATCCATATGCTGCCTATAAGAGACTCGCTTTAGATCTAAAGACACCTGCAGATTGAAAGTGAGGGGGTAGAGAAACATTTATCATGCAAATGGATGTAAAAAGAAAGTTGGAGTAGCAGTACTTATATTGGACAAACCAGGTTTTTTGTTCTTGTTTTTATCCTTCTTTGGTATCAGGGTAGTACTGGCCTCATGGAATTATTTTGAATGTGTTCTTTCTGTTCCATTATATGTAAGATTTTGATAAAGATTACCATTAATTAAACGTTTATTAGAATTCACCAATGAACCCATGTAGTCTTGGGCTGTTCTTTGCTGGGAGATTTTTGATTCCTAATACAACATTCGTTCTTGTTATTGATCTAAGATAATTTCCCACCTCTTGGATTCAAGATTCATGATTCAATCTTGATAAATTGTGTATTTTTAGGAATTATCTGGGTTTTTTCCTAAGTTATCTGATTTGTTATTATATAATTATTTACAGTAATGTTATCATACTATGTTATTTCTGTGGTTATCTGTTGTATTGTTTTCTCTTCCATTTCTCGTTTTGGTTTTTGAATCTTTTCTCTTTTTTTCTTAGTTAATGTAGGTAAAGCATTACCAATTTTATTTTTTTTTTAAACTGGTGATTACTTTCAATATTATGTTATTGTTTATTCTGGTCCCTATTTATTTCTGATTTTTCTTTGTTATTCTTTTTCCCTGATAAATTTCAGCTAAGTTCCTTCTTTTTCTATGTCCTTATGATGTAATGTTGTTTATATTAAATTTTTATCTTAATATAAGCATTTATAGCATAAATTTATAACATTTGTTTCTGCTGCATCCCATAGATTTGAGAATAATGTGTTTTCTTTTTCTCTTATTTTGAGGCAGTTTTTGATTTGCCATTTTATTTCTTATCTGGCTCATTGCTGGTGCAGTAGTGTACTGTTTAATATTTACAAATTAAATATTTAATATTTATTTACATTGTTGATTGTTCAGTATGTTTTTGTTGATCTTTAGTTTTGTACGATTGTGGTTGGAAAATACAATTGGTATGATTTCAGTCTTCTTAAATTTGTAATATCTGTTACTTCTCTTTGTATGTGATTTAACCAGAGGATTCTTCTTTGTGTACATGAAGAAAATGCATATTCTTTCTATTTTTCTTGGATAGAATATTTTATACATATCTTTTAGAACCATCTATTCTGAAGTATGCCTCAAGTAAAAAATGTTCTTGTTGAAAAAAATTACTTTAACTGAGGGTACTCACTCAAAATAAAACATATCCGAGGGGAGGTGGGTAGGGGGATAAGTGAAATAGGTGAAGGAGATTAAGAGTACACTCATCATGATGAGCACTGAATAATGATGTATAGAATTATTGAATCACTATATTGTATGCCTGAAACTTATATAACATTGTATGTTAACTATACTGAAATTAAAATTAAAAACTTAATAAAAAAGTGTTTTTAATTTTTAAAAAAGTAAATGGACAGAAAATATATATACCATATAAATAGTAACCATAAGAAGAGTGGAGTGGAATTAATTGCAGATAAAACAGAATTCAAGACAAAGATCATTATCAATGATAAAGACATTTTATAATGATAAAGGAATTTGTTGTTAGGAAGTTAAGTCTTATAACAGAGTTTTAAAATATATTAATTAAAAATTGATAGAAATAAAGGGAGAGATATTCAATTCCATAATTATAGCTTGAGATTTTAACATGCCTTATTGATAGAACAACTAGACCAAAAAAAAAAATCAGTAAAGACATAAAGCATCAGAACATTTAAAAAATGATAAAATAAAAATATAACCACAATACCATTCCATATCTAAAATAAATAATTCTTGACTATCATCCTTTTGAACCTGACCTTCCATGAGCTAGTGGACAAAGAGTTTGTCCAGTTTTAAATGTATTTTTTTAATGTTTTTTTTTTTTATTTTTAAGACAGAGCATGAGCTGGGGAGGTACAGAGACGGAGGGAGACAGAGTATCTGAAGCTGACTCTACCGACAGCAGAGAGCTCGATGTGGGGCCCAAACTCTTGAACTGTGAAATCATGACCTGAGCTGAAGTCGGACTCTCAGTCGACTGAGCCACCCAGATGCCCTGAGATTGCCCAGTTTTATTCTGCAACTTAAAATCCTATCAGTGGTTGAAGTAAAACTTAACATAAATTAAATCCAACTGATTCCAGACAAGAAGTACAGTGCATAAGAAAAGAGTTTTATATCGGATGCACCTTTGCCAATAAACGGTGATCAATTCTGGACCATCAAAAGAAGCAGTTATTGTTACCTATACTCATATAATGCTAAGGAGGAAAAGGTGCTAGTGAGAAAACATCTCCCAGGAATAATCCATGACTGCTACACCTTCATAATTCTACAGTATGTGCAGAGATTTCCCATATGGACTTGACATGCCAAAGAAAAATGCTGCTTGGTTTGGGAGATAGTATCTTGGAGAGAAATGTAATAGAGAGCTTTCCGGGGCTCAACAAATTCATCATGTACTAACAATTTCAGATAACATGAAATGCTGCCTTCCAAGGAAAACCATGAAGTATTGCCAGTGAACTTAAAGTCTAAAATAGGGAATTGCCAAGTCTTGGGATGAAACATGTAAATTTATTTCTTCACCATGAAGGTGGTTACTGGGAAAGCTAAAGGAAGATGCTGGAGAAACTGACCATGACTTTTGATTGATGGGTCCTGATTTTCTCCCTCATGATTTAAAATGGGTTGTTTTGTTTTTGTTTTTAAAATTTTTAATGTTTATCTTTCAGAGACAGAGCATGAGCAGGGGAGGGGAAGAGAGAGAGGGAGACACAGAATCCAAAGCAGGCTCCAGGCTTTGAGCTGTCAGCACAGAGCCTGACATGGAGCTCAGACTTACGAACTGTGAGATCATGACCTGAGCCGAAGTCAGACACTAATCCAACTGAGCCACTCAGGCACCCCTAAAATGTTTTTTTTTTTAAGAAAAATGGAATATATGACAAAGACTTGGAAGAACATATTTGGTGGAAGATTTATTATTTGCATGGCCAAAAAAATAATGAGGGGACAGGGTGCTTGAAAGTGAAGTTTATAGGTGACAAAATTCTTTCAATGAAATTATAAAACAGTACTCTATGAAAGACAACTAAATGATGTAACATATAAGACTGAGCTACTTGAAGTTAAAGACCGGATATTCATTTTTATATCCCTTGTATCTTATAAAGCACTTGAACCAGGTAAGTGTTTGTATCAGTGAGGATACCGCTGCAAATAACAGAAAAACAAAAATATCAAGACATGACTTTATTTCTAAGTTATAAGAAAGAAGCCTGAAGATGGACACTTGAGAGGTCACATGAGAGCTCTGTAAAGTTATCATGGGTCCAAACTTGTCCATCTCACTGCTCTACTATCCTTAGCATAACCCTTGTGCTCATGGTCCAAGATTACTGCTGGAGCACCAGCTATCACATCTACATTCCAAGCAGCAAAATGGAGGAAAAAGAAGTCTGGACTGCTTTTTTTTTTTTTAATGTTTATTTATTTTTGACAGAGAGAGAAACAGAGCATGAGTGGGGGAGAGGTATAGAGAGAGGGAAACACAGAATCCAAAGCAGGCTGCAGGCTCTGAGATATCAGCACAGAGCCCTATGTGGGGCTTGAACTCACAGACCATGAGATCATGACCTGAGCAGAAGTCAGACACTTAACCAACTGAGCCACTCAAGTGCCCCGGGCTGCTCCTTTTAAAGAAATCTTTTAGGAACACTCACATATCACTGAGTAGAACATATTCACTTGGCCACACCTACATGCAAGGGAGTTTGGGAAATGTAATGTTTTACCTGGGGTCATGTGCCAAACTAAAGGAAAAGGGAAAGATATTGGGAAGTAGTTCTCAGTTTAGCATGGAACTCAATATAGATCTTTATTCTATATCAATAGGAAAGAGAAAATTATCAGATCCAACTACAATAATATTAAAATAGTAACTATGATTTACTGAGCTAGATGCTTTAGTTCATCTTGGGCAATGAACACCACAGCCATGAGGCTATAGATACTATTTAGCCTAATTTTACAGATAAGAAAACTGAGTTTCAGAGAAGTTGAGCAACTTGCTGAAGGTCACACAGCTATGGAAAAGCCATGATATAAACCAAGGTCTACCTGATTCCAAAGTCTGTTCTGTAAAAATCTTTGCTCCTTGATATGGTTCGTGTACCAGCAGCCTCGGAATTACCTGGAATCTTGCCCCCCCCACCCCGCCCCCGCCAAAAAAAAAAAAAAAAAAAAAAAAAAAAAAGAAGCAAACAAACAAAAAATAGAATTTTTGGACCCCACCCTAAACTGCCAAATGCAAATCTGCAATTTAACAAGTTCCTGAGCTGTAAATCTATTAAAGTTGGACAAGCATCATTCCCTGCCATTCTGCCATAAATATATCAGACCTCACTGATAATAAAGTTTGCCTTTATTCTTTAGGGAAAGAATTTCAGTCAGTTATATTTTAGTGTGAGTTTATATAATAATGTTAATTCCTCACATAGGATTAGCAGATAGGGGAATAATTTCCAAATAACATGGAAATTACATTAGTTCAAATATGATTCCTTTCCCCAGCACATTAACTTTTTGCCCCCATCAAGTTAATGCAAAGCAATTAACACAGTTGAGCACCTAGCCACAGAAAGCACAAGACTGTACATCACTCCCAATCACTTCAAGTCAGTACTTGGCTCAGTTTAGCCACATGCTGTGTCTCTAAAGTGCTTACTGCTGGAGTTTCCTTTATCTCTGTGCATTTTGTCCTTGCCTCTTAACTTAGCAGCTCCCACCTTCCCTTTCACCCCTTCCATCAAGCCACCTTCCCCTTTTTAGGAAAAGTACTCTATTTACTATGTTACGTCTTTGATGAATGGTAACTTAGTATGTCTTTTTTAAGTTTGCAAGGATTTTTCATTAAGATGTTAACATTTTTGATAGTTGTATAGGAGTTAAGAGACCTACCCAGCTTAATTTTCTTCCAGTTTGCCCTATTATTTTTAGTAAGCAGTTTTGCTAAATGAAAGGAACAAAGTATATCGTGTTACAACAACACAAATGCCCACATTCTGCAATGATTAGAGAGGTTCAGAAGAAACACTATCCATCTACTTTTGGATAAATACCCATTATTCTCAAAGGTGCAGCACAATGCACAGAAGAGATGATGGGCTTGAAGACAGAAGAAATGCATTAAAATAGTCACTGACAAAAATCCCCAGCTAAAGGGTTAAAACTGCTCTCAGCATTGAAATGCAGTTAGTATGATGAAAGTTTCTGAGACAAGTCCAAGTGATTAACATAGGCCCCTACCCAGCTTCTGCTTTTGCAGCTTCACCTGGTCTCAACCTCAGTTCTTGACAAACTCACAGTCTCACCTGGCCCACAGACCTACAGCATCCCTGGGCCTGCTCTGGCCTCTGGTGATTTTTCTTTGCTGACCCCTACCTGTCTGATCAGACCTTTTGTACACTTGGACAGAGAGATTTGCAGCCCCTCTCCAGTGTACGATACTGACTCAAACCCATATGCTCAAAGCATGGGGCTGTGAATGAAATCTACCATTTCTGTGGCTCACAAAGCTCTCTCTCACACACACCCCATTACCCAGTCATTTACTTAATACCTCAGCACATTAAGAATTAATATTTCCATGTTTTGTCCTCAATCTTATATAATTTCTTATGTCTTCTTATATAATTTCTATGTCTCTTTATAATATTTTTGACTATGGTTGTCCTTAAAATGCATTCCCGCTTTGATCAAAATATTAAAGTCCCTTCTATTTTTAAATGTTTTTAAGCTTATTTATTTTGAGAGAGAGGGAGAAAGAGCGTGCACACACAGTGGGAAAAGGGTAGAGAGGAAAGACAGAACCCCAAGCAGGCTCCGCACCATTAGCACAGAACCGGAGGCAGGGCTCAAATTCACAAACCAAGTGATCCTGACCTGAGCCCAAGATCAAGAGGCAGACACTTAACCAACTGTGCCACCCAGGTGCCCCTCCAGTCCCTTTTAAAGATAAAATGGATATTGTTGACATTAGAGGAAAAGCCAGAATATACGATTGTTTTCCCGGTTACTTTCTGTCCATTTCTCTGCTTAGTCCAGAATCTTAACGAGACTATTCACTCTAGATTTTCTTAAATAAAGTTTAGAAGTTTCATGCAACAAATATTTTATACTTTGATTTTTTTATTTAAATAAAATTTTTAAAAATTCTGGTGCCACATGCTCAATACTCACCCATTACTAACATTGAAATACTCCTGAACATCTATCCATTTGCCTTATATCTCTCCTAATCGAATGCCTCCTACTTACCATATATATATTTTTATATTATAAAATAACCCTCCTTTTAAAATTTGGCAACTCAAAGGAATAAGTCTACAAAATTGTGTGTAAATCTTAAATAATTACCAATCAGTTGGTAATTTTTCTCTGTAACCATTTTTGTTTCACATTAAGTCTCAGTTGTGTGTGTATGCATGTGTGTTTGCATGTCATTGTGAAATAAAGAACACAGCTGCTTTCATAAACATATGCAGAACAGTGGCAGCCTCCAGTTCTTCAGACACTGATTGTCCCAAATCACACAAGTCATCAACTGAATAATCAGAAAAGGAAAACAGGATATTTTCAACCAAAGAAGATGAAAGCCGATTTAAATTGGTCCTGTCATGGTTTCAGTCAAACAAATCTACAGTTATTAAAATTAACATGCAGAATCATCAAATAAGTATTGCCAAGTAAAGGAGATAGTGACTGCAGCTAAATTCTATAACAAGAAAAGTTAACTTGACATTCTGGTACAAGGAGATCAATGAATATGTCGATAGGATGGGACTTTAAGCCAGAACAGAACATAAACCTTGGTCAAAAGAATCAAATTCAGCAGATTTAGGTGACTAGGGCTGTATGTGAAGAAACTATATAAAAATCCGTGAAAGGGAAGGTGGGCTTCGGTGGAGATCTAATGAGTATAAAAATGGTTCAAGAGGAAAGAAGTGATAGTACCTTGGCAATTCAGTACTGGAGGGAAAGTGGGAGCGGAAGAAAAGTGAGAGAAGAGAAGGGGAGAGGGGGAGAGAGAGAGACATTTTCAAATATGGATTACAAGATGGACATAGAGTATAGTTAAGAGGGACATTTAAGAGTATCCAGGTATTTTCAGTGTTCTTAAAACTTGAGTATCTGATAAATATTTGCCATACCTTGCTATTTCATTGCTCAGAAAGAAGGAACAAGAACAATAGCCACAATTTACTGAGTAATAACTCAGTTCCAAGCATTATGCTACATACTTTGAATATGTGATCTCATTTAATTCTTTCAACAATCATGAAAATTATTATCCCCATACAGGCGGTAATTGGTAGGGCCATTTTGTAAAGCCCTCAAATTTTGGGCAGGGAGGGGATTTATTTTACAGTAATAACATTACCCTAAGTAATACAGAAGATCAGGGTAGATTCTCTTGGGGAAATAACTGTGGAACTAAGATTGTGGAAGATTAAGAATTAGACTAAGGGCATGGTCTCATGGTTTGTGAGTTTCAGCCCCATGTCTGGCTCTGTGCTGACAGCACTGTTTAACTAAATAAACATTAAAAAAAGACTGGGGGTGGGGGGTGGAAATACAAGACTATTCTAAGCACAAGGAACAGCCAGTGCAAAATTCTTGAGGCAGGAGTACTCATAGTGCATTTGATGATTTTAAAAGTGGAGTGACTGGAGCACAGTGCAGGGGCGCAGGGGTGGTGCAGCGAGGAAGCTGGAGCAGGAGACAGGGCCTACATCAAGTATTCTGGCTAATAGCCTAAAAGCTATGTAAGAGTTTTTAAAGGGGAGGGGACTGTTCACACATGTGTTTTGCAAAGATTCTTTTGGCTGCATTGCAAGAAATTGATTAATTGAAGAAGAACGAGAGTGGAAGTGGAGAGACCAGTTAAAGAAGCCAATGAGAGAATAGCAACTTGGTGAAATGGACAACAAAAACAGAAGAAAACTAACCTTTATATAACCTTCCTCCATCTGCTCTATGTCAGTGTATGGCTACCCAGTCTAGACCATATAATCCTTATAAGTAAGTTCCAAACCAGAGGAATCATCTTTGCAACTCCCTCTACCACAACTCCATAAGGAATCAGTTACCATTTCCTATTGGTTTTATTTCCTTAAAAACAAAACAAAACACACACACACAAACCAACACAAATTACACTTGGTCATTTACTCTAGCCCTCTCCAATATGCCTGGATGGTCTTTCTAAAATGCAGAATCCTCCATCAGTGTCCATATACATGACTTTCTTTTTTTTTTTTCTTCTGTCCTTAGTTTGTTCTCTACCGCCACAGGACTTTTGTACATGCTGTTCTCTCTTCCTGGGACTCAACCTCCACATCCCAGCTGCAAAATTCCTCAAGAAAGACCTCTCTTCCACTCCCAACTGCCCTACTTTTGGGTCTCCTTGTATATTTGACTGTTTTTGTGCCACAGGCATGTCTAAAAATTTAAAAATCCCTCCCTAGCTATACTGAAAGCTTCATGGAGGCAGGTTCTATCTCTGTTGTACCCCAACTATCTATAAATCTAGGTTGACTGAACCCTTAGATTTTATGGAGCTTGCTTAAGGGTTTTATGTTACTTTCGTCGCTACAGAGCCATTAAAATGAGTTTTTGTGTCGTGGCAAACAACGATAGCTCTTCCCTCTAAAACAAGTGCAAGAATAAAGGTAAAAGCCAGGGATTCACTTCACTGGCAAGCACTGCGCGTGCGCCATCTGCCAGGTTCTCAACCCTTGAAGACGCTCTGGCCAGAAAATCACCTTAGCGCAGGCTTAGTTCGGGGCTGCACAACCAGAGGGCGGGGTCCAAAGAGGAGGAAATGGTCACTGCGCCTGCGTCCGCTCCTTCTGGGTCCTAGGCTGGCTGCGCAGGCGCATATGTACCATTTTGACCGTAAACATCCTGCCGATTTGAACCGAGGATTTGGGCGGCAGGAAGAGCCGCGGCGTAACGGCAGCCATCTTGTTTGTTTGAGTGAATCGGAAAGGAGGCGGTGGCTGTGGCGGCGGCGGGAGCTGCTCCGAAGCTACACCTCACAGGGGCTCCCCCCCCTTTCCCCGCCCCCTCCCCCGACCCTTTTCCCCTCCCCAGGCCACCCAGCCCGCCCAGCTCCCGGCGGAGTACAAGGTAAGATACTCGGCCGGCCCCTCTTATCCTCCGGCTCCCTCCCCCTACCCCTTCCCTGCCGTCCTGCCGTCTAGGAGCCGGGCTCGGGGAGGGGGGTTGGGGGGGGGAGCGAGGGAGGAAAGCACTCGCCGTATCCCGGGACGGTGGCCGTGCTGCCACCCTCCGAGCCCTGGAACGGCAGCGCCGCCTGCCCAGGCCGCTTTCCCCGGGCCCGCCCTCGGCCAGGACCCGCGCAACCTGGGCCCGCATCATCGCTTGTCTGGTAACAAATGGTTCTGGTCCGTTCCAAGACCGAAAAAGCCGTTACTCCTCCAGTCCCTCGGGAGCCACATCTCCCCGAGGAGGCAGAGGAAACCTTGGGTCCTGGAGGGAAAGGAGGAGGTTTGAACGAGCCCGCTCTGGGACTGGGCCGCCTACTCGGGCAAAAATGGCTGTCTAGGAAGACGCGGGACGCGGGGCGGGCGGCGGCGGCGGGTCGGCGCCCGCGGTGGCAGCTCGGTGGGGCAGCAACCGTCTGCCGAGCTTGGGTGCGAGGGGTCG
Source organism: Leopardus geoffroyi (assembly GCF_018350155.1). Taxonomy (NCBI): domain Eukaryota; kingdom Metazoa; phylum Chordata; class Mammalia; order Carnivora; family Felidae; genus Leopardus; species Leopardus geoffroyi. Next base: position 92,838,026 of record NC_059338.1, read on the forward strand.
GAGACGTGCGGGCACTGCCCTCGCGGGCGCTGTGGACCCATAGCACGGCGACGGGCCCCTCGCCAGGGATTGCTGCTGCTCCCCCTCCCCTTTTTTTAAGGAAATATTTTACGTTGGGAATATTACACACTGGACAGACCAATAGAAAACGAGACCAAGGGAAGTTGCTTCTGATTCTTAGGAAATTAGCATAATTGGTCCCCCCCACCCTACTTTTCTAATGATTAGGGATATTGAGTGTTTTGTTAATTGATATAGGGACGCTTTGGGAAGGTGGTTTCTGACAAATGCTTGGTGTCTTTCTTCTTTCTGAGAAAGTCTTTGCGATTGATCTGCTGTGATAGAGTGGGGTGACACTGTCTACTTGTGGTGCCAGACCTAGCGGCATTCTTTCAAATTTGAAAGAAGGAAACGCTGGAGGGTTTGTCTGCCCACCCTATGATTGTAACGCTGTCTTAAGGGTGCAAAACCGCGCTAGTGTTTTTAATGATTTCTGGTAAAGGCTTATGTCTGTCAGCTTTCTTTGCAAGCGAAGTTTAATATTTGCTCTCATAATGCTGTTTAGAATCCTCACTGAAATCCAGAAAAAAATTCTTTTTAAAAATGAATGCAAATGCCAATGAGCTGTGTGAATCGGCAGAATTTTAGAGACGGGCTGGAGAAGCTTTCCTAAGTTGTAGAGTCTTTAAATTTATTTTTGTTTTTAATGTTGGAGGCAATTTACAATTATTTTTAGAAAGACACTGATGAGGACATATACCGTAACCAGTGATTAAATTATTTAACAGTTCGTAAATTGTTGAGGTGACAGCAGTGCATAACTAATGGACATAGTGCTTTTCATAAACAAGTCAGAATTACATTGGTAAAGAGTAACCTTAATAACTTTTTTGTTTATAAAGACGACACATTTGTACACTCTACACTTGTTTTTCAGAGTGGTAGGTTTAAAGTATTCTTAAAATTATTTCTTTCCTGACGAATTTCTATTTATTGGAAGGCAAATATTCTGAAAAAATTTTATCTTTCATAGTTTGGTGCAGAAGGGAAATTTCTAATGTTTAAGAAATAAAGGTTTTGTGTATTTTGTTTAAATGTTGTGATGTCAGATTGTTAGGCATGATCATGCTTTTTATTTTCTGCTGTGAGATTTTTTTCAAATTTACTGTTTATTTACATCCCGGTAGGATTGTGCTAGTTTGCTGTTCTGTTTCATTCTCATAATCCTTTTTGGTTAACATCCTCATTTTATAGATGTGAAAGCTAAGACTCAGTTAAATAACTTTTAACCATTACAGAACAACTCAGGAGGGAGCTGAATTTGAATCTAGGACCTTTTGATTGTAAAATTGTTGTTCAAAGAATGTTAGTAGCAGAAGGGTGGGGAGCTCTAGGGTGCAGAGTTGGAAATAACTTCTGTTCCTGAGACAGCCCCCAAACCTCCAGAGATCATCACATTCTTATCTGAGTTTTAGGTATAGATGTTTTCCAAGGTTAGTAAATCACTGAATTTCAACCTTCCAGGTTTTTATAGTTTGTGAAAATGAACCACACAGACTAAGCAGCTTGTTAGTTAATGGCAAAGCAGGATTGTGTCTTGACTTACAATATAATAGTTTTTACTTTGGTTGATATTTGTGTATGTTCCAAGTTAAAGTCGAACGGTACAAAAAGATAGGTGTCCCTTTCCCAGCAGACCCGCTTTCCAAAGGTAACCAGTGTCATCAGTTTCATTTGTACACCACAGATAATTTATGTAAGTGCATTAAATATATCTTACAGAGAGAGCCTTCCTTTAAAGAGTACATATATGTATATCATTGTTTAAGTCTGCATGGAATTCTGTTATATGGCTGTTATTAATTTGTTAAAAGTCACTAATTAGCATCCAGGTAAATTATTTCTAATGTTTTGCTGTTAAAAGACATGCTGGCAAGGCAACACAGTGTTGCGTTAGAGGTGTGAGCTCTGAAATTTAAGTTTTACTTGCATTAAATGCTAATGACCTTTGGCACATTGTCCATTTTCTCTGTTTCCTCATCTGTAAAATGGGCTGGTGCTTACCTCATATGACTGTCGTTAAAAGGATGGACACATCAGTTTTTAACATTTTTTGTTGTTATTATATATCTCAAGGTATGCCATTGGCATTATTACTGGAAGTGCAGCTTCTATTTTGAGTGTTTGAGATTTTCATGAGATGTTGGCAAATTGCCCTTAAAAGAGGTTATCCCAATTTATACAACCATTGTCCTGCCCTGCTTTCTAACAGATGAGTGAAATATCATAATGACTAATATCATGGTAGAAACATTGCTTCTACATTGTAGAAACAAGGCTGTAATTTGCCTTTTTTTGTAAGATCATAAATTGTCATTTTTTCCATTTCTAAATATGTGCAAAAATACTGATTTGTCATTTCACTTTAGACTTAAATTACTTTTTAGGCTATATTGAAAAAAGTTTGCTGCTTTAGAAAAAAATGAGAAATCCTGAAATTGAGTAAGCTATCCTCTCAGACCAAATACAGGCTTTATGCTAAGATCTTTTACAAAGGATTAACAGACTTAGAATTTTCAACATTTACAGAGATTAACCAACTTTTTTTTTTTAATTAAAGTATGGTAATACTAAGAAAAAAGATTGTTCAAAAGATTGTACTTTATTTAGATATAAGCCAGTTGTTGATCTACCACTGTGCTTGAGACGTCCTATAGTTATTAGGGTGATTTCCTCTTGCTAATTGTTTCCCAGAATAACTTTCGCACCACTTTGCTTTAGTTACCCCATCCCATGCCAAGAAAGCATCTATTTAGGAATCTTTGCCTCCACATAACTGGGATATTTTAGGCATGGTACTCTGACTAGCAGCTTAAGTCCTGGCCATGAGTTACTACTGACACCTGTTGAAAAGTGCCAGTAGTTTTAATTTCTAAAGTTTCCAGAATTTTTTACATATGTCAATTATGAGATCACTTGGTGTATCTCATTTCCTTATTCATTAAGCACGTATTTAGTAGTTGTTATGCAGCAGGCGGTGTTCTAAAATCTAAATATTAAGGAGATATTTGTTTGGAATACAGTTGTCTTCTATAGTGAAAATTGGGACTTCTTGTGTATGACAGCAACTGTATTTCTAAGAACACATTGCCATATTGGATTTCTACAAAATCCTGTAGACTTTATTTATAGCGCTGTAGAGGCAGCTTAATTTTCAGGCTAACAAACATTAAGGCTTAAAGTAAAAGCATTGCTTTGCAACATAGGCTCTCTTTGATTATGGGAAGCATATTTGGAAATATAAAATACTGCTGAGCAGGATATAAGATACACTTGAGGAGTTAGTGTTTAATTCTGTCGTAGAGTGTTTAATCTGAATTCTTCCTACTTTTCACATTCCTTAGTCACATTTAAGAGAGTTCACAACATTGGGCAGTTGATGAAGCCTGTTTTTGTTTTTTGTTTTTTGTTTTCCTTTGAAACAGTTTTCCTAGTGTGAATTAATAATGATCCTCTGGACACATCTGGTTCAGCGATTGAAAATTTCAGGACCCTTTGCCATTAAGTAATAGAAAAATGGAAAGGAGGCAAACCTGACTGAATTACTCCTGCACCACCACCCTCCATCCTTTCAAACTTTTTTGACAGGCATGAAATCTCTTGCCTATAATATGTTTAACTAATATATATTTCCTGTACAACACTGGAAAGAATGGATACAGTTGTTAATTCAAAATACAATAAGCAAAATTCTCATAAAATTTACAGATTCTCATTTTAAAATTTACAGTCTCTGCAAAAACTTGAAAATTTAGAGTTAACTTACTCTGGATATTTTTTTTAAGCTAATTCTAAATTTTACATTCCCACTGGCAGTGTATAAGAGGTGAAGCTTCTCTGTATCCTCACCCGCCTTTGATGTTGCCATTATTTTTTATTTTACGTTTTAATAATGTGCAGTAATATCTCGTGGGTCTAAATTTGCATTTTCTTAATGACTGGTGATGTTGAACATCTTTTCTTGTTCTTATTTACCTTTGGTATATCCTTTTCCGTGAAATTTCTCTTCATTTCTTTTGCCCATTTTCCAATTAGATTTTTTAAACTTTATTTTGAGAGAGAGTGCTTGAGTGCACATGTGCAAGTGGGGGAGGGGCAAAGAGAGGGGGAGAGAATCACAAGCAGGCTCCAGGGTGTCAGTGCAGAGCCTATGCGGGGCTCCAACTCAGGAAACTCTGAGATCATGACCTGAGCCGAAACCAAGAGTCAGACGCTTAACTGACTGAGCCACCCAGGCACCTCTCTAATTAGAGTTTTTTACTTGTGTTTTTAGAATTCTTTATTCTGGATCTAGGTTCCTGTCAGATATGTCATTTTCAATTTTTTCCCCATTTTGTATCTTTGCATTCTCAGTGAACTCTTTTATATAACAAAATTTCTTAATTTGATAAAGGCCAATTTATTGCCTTTTTTTCCTTTATGGGACATGTTTTTGGTGTCCTGTCTAAAAATTCTTCCCAAGGTTTAGGTACTAAAGATTTTCCCCTCTGGTTTTTTTTTTTTTGTTTTTTTTTTGTTTTTTTTTTTTTTTTTAATTTTTTTTCAACGTTTATTTATTTTTGGGACAGAGAGAGACAGAGCATGAATGGGGGAGGGGCAGAGAGAGAGGGAGACACAGAATCAGAAACAGGCTCCAGGCTCTGAGCCATCAGCCCAGAGCCTGACGCGGGGCTCGAACTCACGGACCGCGAGATCGTGACCTGGCTGAAGTCGGACGCTTAACCGACTGCGCCACCCAGGCGCCCCCCCTCTGGTTTTTTCTAAAAATTTTATAGTTTTACATTTAAGTCTGTGATTTATTTTAAATTACTTTTTTTTTTTAAGCTTACTTATTTTGAGAGGGACAGCAGGGGCAGAGAGAGAGTCTAGAGAATCCCAAGCAGGCTCTGCATAGCCAGCTTGCAGTCATGTGCAGAGCCCAATGTGGGGGCCAGACCCATGAAGCCATGAGATCATGACCTGAGCCAAAATCGAGCATTGGACCTCAGCCAACTGAGCCACCCAGGCACCCCTGAATTACTGTTTATATAATGCATGAGGTTTGGTCAAGATTCATATTTTGTGGATGATATCCAATCACCATTTGCTGAAAAGACTGTCCTTTCCCTTTTGTCAAGCTTCTTCATCTTTGTGAAAAATCAGTTGGAGTTATTTATGTGGATTTATTTCTGGGTTTCTGTCCTGTTTCATTGGTGTGTGTGTGTGTGTGTGTGTGTGTGTGTGTGTGTGTGTGTGTTTTCTGCCACACAATGTTGACTATTGTAGCTGTTAGGTAAATCTCGAAATTGGTTAGACAAATTCATCCCACTGTATTCTTTTTTAAAAAAGTAGTTTTAGCTATTCTCGTTCCTTTGCCTTTCCAAAGAAATGTTACAAAAATCTTGTCAATGCTATAAAAAAAAAAAAAAAAAACTCAAAAGGATTTCAATAGGCATGATGTTAAAGTTTCTTTTGAAACTAAACATACAGGGGCACCTGGGTGGCTCAGTTCAGCATCCCACTCTTGATTTCAGCTCAGGTCATTGATCTCATAGTTCCGGGGATCAAGCCCCACATTGGGCTCTGTGCTGACACCCTGGAGCCTGCTTGGGATTCTCTCTCTCCTTCTCTCTCTGCCCGTGTCCCGCTTGCATGCACATGCATGTGCTCTCTCAAAATAAACATGAAAAAAATAAATAAACATACACTTGTCGTGCTACCCAGCAATCATACTTCAGGACTTTTGCCCCAGAGAAATGAAAACTCTGTTCACCAAAAGTCTATATGCACAGGTGTTTATAGCAGCTTTATTTGAAACAGCCTCAAACTGGAAACAACCAAACGTCCTTCAATAGGTGATTGACAAAGCAAATAGTGTTGTACCTCTCTATCCCATGGAATGCTACTCAGTGATCAAAAGGAACATACTATTGATAACTTGCAACAACTTGGGTGGATCTCAAAAAGAGTGTTAGACTGCTGAATCCAAAAAGTCACATACTATATGATTCTACTTATATGACCTTCTCAAAATGACCAAGTTAGAGATGAAAAACAGAGTGGTGGTTGCTGGGACTTAGGAATGGTAGAGAAGAAGGAATGGGGGTGACAATTAAAAAGGATAGAGAGGAAGAGCTTTGTGTCGATGAACTAGTTTTGTATCTTATTCACTTGCAGTGGTGGTTACACAAATCTGCACATGTGATAAAATGGCATAGAACTATACATACACTTGCACCAATGTCAGTGTCCTGGTTTTGATACTGTATGTGAGATGTCACCATTGGGGGAAACTGGTTAAAGGGTAAGTGGGACCTCTCTACTATTTCTGGGACTCCTGTGAACCTATAGTTATTTCAAGAGAAAAAATGTTATAAAAATGTTTATGTACTTTTCATGTGCTATGGGTGTGCTTGAGTTTATTTCTGTAAAAACATGACTTGTATATCTTATTGTAGTCATAGACATTTTAAAAAAAGAAATTCATCTGGTGAAATAGATTTTTTTTAATCTTCTATGTAAGGGTAAATAAAGGAAATATCAACACAGGAAATGAAGGAAACATACACAGTTAATATACTCTATAAACTGGATTTTTTTAGGGTGCCTTTTTTTTTCCTTCTGTATCAACACATAGCTTGCTAAAAGAAAAATGTGCACTTGTATTTCCACTAAGACTATCTCAGTCATAAGATAAATGTTACGCTGTATCATTGTCCTGATACAATATCCTGTTAGTGTTTAAATTATAATTGGACAAGTGCTTTTCAAGTTCTTGAGTTGGAAAAACTATATATATAATGCTTTTTTAAGCCTCAGCTTTTCTAAACTACTCACCTGTAAAGGTGGACCAACCCACCTACTTTTATCTGGTACAGTATGAAATACTTGTTAGCACAGTACTTGTCATGAGGTAGCAATTATCCTATAAAGCATCTAGCTGAGAATCCATTGTTAATGGGGTTCTAAAAATGGAAATTTACACACTGTTTAATATCTGTTCCTGAGTATTCTTAGACATACTTTTCTTGCAATAAAGATTTTTTTTTTTTTTTTTTTGGCCAGAGGCAGACTCTTTTCCACAGTCAGTGATCAGGGTAGGAATGGAATGAACACTTGATGGAACTTCAAAATGGAAAAGAGTTTTCTGGTGACAATTTTTACTTTAAAAAAAAATGGCCCTTTTATGTTGGGTATGAAAATGATTTGACTCTTTTGTCCCTTTTCAGCTGCTATTTTGGGGTCTTTTTCTTGCCCTCTCAAAACTAACACAGTAGATTGTTTTCATAAATGCATACTGTACTTTCTTCCACCTTTCATGATTCCATATTAAAAAGAATAGGAAACTTTTATTTTCATATTTCTTCTATGTCTTGATAAATGTTTGTTTTCATATGGTAGTTATATTAACTTTTTTTCCCTTTCAGATTTCCTCCTGTTTCATAATCAGCCGGAACAATGTTCTACGCACATTTTGTCCTCAGTAAGAGAGGGCCTCTGGCCAAAATTTGGCTAGCGGCCCATTGGGATAAGAAGCTAACCAAAGCCCATGTGTTTGAGTGTAATTTAGAGAGCAGTGTGGAGAGTATCATCTCACCAAAGGTATGTTTGTTGTTGATATTTTTATTCACTTTGTCGATTGTTTATTGATATGTGAAACAATTCTGTAAAACAGCTTTTTAGGTTTACGTCTTCTTTGGAGGCAAAGAAAAATTTCTAGATTACCCAGAGTTCCAGTTTGGTATGCTATTCCCTTTAAAAATTCTGTAAGTGCACAGATCTTTTCATTTGCCTGTTTTCATGGTAGATCAGCGTGAGATCAGGCACTACCCAAATATATTTCTAGATGTTTTTGTACTTAAACATGTGTATAGGTGGTTCTAATTTGGGAATTTATAAAATATTCAAAATAAGGACCCTTTAGAAACTGTTGTAGGGATCAGATCTAATTATCGTAGCCATCTAGTAAATAGTATCCATAACTCTTGTACCTCCTCAGCTCCACAGGCCTACTTGCTGTTTCTTAAAGATATCAAGCTTTTTCCCTGTCTCAGAACTTTTATACTTGCTGTGCTCTTCTCCAAAATATTTAATTATTGTGTGTCTCCCACTAGCATGGAAGCCTCATGAATGTCCTTACCTTATCTGCCTTGTTTACGGCTCTGTTCCTAGAGGAGCTTTTATTAACATCCTGTGAAACTGTTCTGAGGCAGTGGTTTTTACCCTTGGATTTCACAAACAGTGTAACTAGAGATAATCCATGTTTTTTTGTGTTGCCAAGAAAGGACCTTTACAACATACACAATTACATGAATTAACATCATTAACACTTTGTTGAGAAACAGATAACGTTGACTTCAAAATGTATAAGGACTAATCTCAAAGGAAAAGTCCTTAAATATGATACAACACACACACGTTACATCTGTGTTTTAAGGTCCTTTTGTGGACCTTGTATTAACCCATATGCGCTCTAGTTGTCCTGTCGAGAAAATAGTCCAGATACAACTGTCTGGACCACATTGAGAGCTACTCTTAGAATTGGCAGTTTGGATGATGCTGGCTGCCATGATGTGTTAAATAAATAAGGGTAGTTCTTTATTGCTGAAGAAGCAAGGGGATCTGAGATGAATAAAGCTGGGATCTAGAAAAGACTTGTTCAGAAAAGTCGTGTGGGAGAGGATATGTTTTAGGAGAGAAAAGTGAAAGTTTATATGTGTAATGAGAGCTAAATTACAGAGTTTCCACTTGTCTACAGAATTTTGGCTGGTTTTAGAGTTAAATTTGGTGGCATTTATTGGTTTTAAGGAAATTTCTATCATATTATTTCTAAGATGTAAAGTGAAAAATTATAAAATGAAAAGTTTACTAATCCTTTTGGCCCCAAGGATTTAACATAAAAGATTATAGACCTGTAATTCATTGTTTCGATTATACATGATTTATTTTACCAGTGTCTTTTTTAGATAATCTATAATTTTTCCTAATTTTTTGAATTTTAATTCCACTGGTCCTGTACTGCGCAACCATTAAAATTACAAAGATTTTTCTACTTGGTAGGACTACAGGTTTATTTTCCTCTTTTTAAAAAATAACCATTGAATAAACATTGCTTGCAAAATCTTTTGGTCACATCTGTGGGCTTTTTGTTGTTGTTGTTGTTCATTTTTGAGAAAACACGAACCTGGAAGGGGCAGAGAGAGAGAGGGAGACACAGAATCTGAAGCCGGCTCCAGGCTCCGAGCTGTTAGCACAGAGCCATACAAGGTACTTGAACTCACAAACCATGAGATCATGACCTGAGCCGAAGTTGGATGCTTAACCGACTGAGCCACCCAGATGCCCCCCTCTTTTTTTTTAACTCAAGATTGTTTACTATGTGAGGTTAGGATACATCAAAACCAGTCTTGCATTTTCATTGATCTTTTGTTCCCATCTGTAAGTTTTTCCTTAGTGTTGATGTTTAGGAAGATAAATGATGGGCCAGGTGGTATATTTCTGATATGCATTAATAGTTTGCTCTGTGGGGAGGTAGTACCAGTTTGCACTGCTGGTCTAATTGTATGAGAATATGAGGTTTTCTACTTTTTTATAGGTATGCTTACTGAGGGAAGTGAATGAAAAAAGGAGAAGTTGAGCTCTTTTCTTGAAATTGATATGTGTGACTAATCTTTAACACCCATAAGCAAATATTGAGGGTGATTTGGCTTAAAAGGATAACATTTTTTCATAGTATGTGCAGAGTACTTTGTACACCTTTAGGGACACTACAAAAGAATACAAGATAATCTGATATGTGAAGGTATGTAGCAGTTGCCACAAAGTAAGGCATACAGTTCAAGAATAATGTAAAAAACTGTGGAGGGTGTGAGAAAGAACAACTTACTTTAAAAACCATTTCTAAGTGGGTTTTTTTTCAATGTTTATTTTGAGAGAGCATGTGTGAGTTGGGGAGGGGCAGAGCAAAGGAGAGAGAATTCCAGGCAGGCTCAGCCCTGTCAGCCCAGAGCCTGATGTGGGCTCTGACTCATGAACCTCAGGAACCAAACTGTGAGATCATGACCCGAGTCAAAATCAGGAGTTGGATGCTCAACCGATTGAGCCACTTAGGCACCCGTCTAAGTGGGTTTTTATGATTGATCTTGTTTTATTTTGATAGAATATATATTTCCACAGGTGTACTAACTCAAAAATGTCTGTTGTTTGCTCTTGTGCAGTTCTTGTGAGGGATTTTAGAACAAGCGTCAGACATACAGCTCAGTTGTAACCGTGTGGCTTCTGCCCCCTCACGATACTCCTCTGTTTGAACAGCCACTGGTAGCCTCTGTAGAGCTTTCCCTGGGTACATAACCTGTGTTCCATATTACACCTATACTCTTAACATGGGCTAGCTCAACAGCAAAAAGGGCCATGCTTCATATTACCTACTTCTTTGCTAAACTCTGAACCAAACTCATCCAGAAAGAAATCTTTTGCCCAAACACCACCTTTTTAAAAAGTTTCCAACTCTTTACAAGATAATGGCATGCAGTGGGTTTTAATTTTAAATCCTTCCTCCTTTCTTAGGTAAAGGTGCAGTCAATATTAAATTTTCTAAGACCACATCAGAAAAGTAGATTCTTTCTTTCCAAGAACAGTGTTTTAATTGGGTCTTTTCATATCAAGGATAAGTCCTGGATTTGATCACAAATTTTTAATTTTAGATATACTAAGAATAGCAGTAACTTTCGTAATTTATGTTGTAAGTCATGTGAAATTGCCATAAAGACAGAGCCTGAGAGTCCTTGTAAATGGAATCCTAGGCTACTATAGACAGTACATATATAACTGAGAAATACAGTGTTTCATTTTATAAGTAACATAACATTTTATGAGTAACATTTTATAAGTAACATAAATAACATACTAATTATATTTGAAGCAAATGATTAACAGCTTTCTTTGCTACCTTAGAATTTGAGATCTGTGGTATGATTTGGAAAATAATCCGGGAAAGTTTGAGTTCATGTTGTCTTGTTCTCAAAAACTTTTCCATATTCTAGCTAGAGGAATTGTGAATCATGCTGTTTAGTTGGGTGTTTACTGCGCTTTCTTTTCCCAACTACTGCATCTCATCCCACACAAGCATTGATTGAGATCTACCTTGAAAGGAAAAAAAAAAAAAAAACAGGCTGAAGAGTGTATTTTCTTTTTTTTTTTTTTCAACGTTTATTTATTTTTGGGACAGAGAGAGACAGAGCATGAACGGGGGAGGGGCAGAGAGAGAGGGAGACACAGAATCGGAGGAAATAGGCTCCAGGCTCCGAGCCATCAGCCCAGAGCCTGACGCGGGGCTCGAACACACGGACTGCGAGATCGTGACCTGGCTGAAGTCGGATGCTTAACCGACTGCGCCACCCAGGTGCCCCTGAAAAGTGTATTTTCTTGTAAACAACAAAAAAAAATGATGGGTTACCATTACCGTTCAACTGTTGTTATGCCTTCCAGTCAACCAATAAACTCAGTGAAAAAGGTCTTAAACAGTGAGGAAATTAACAGTCACTTAATTAGAAGCTTAGAGATAGGAAGATTCAGGTTTAGTTGAGTTCATTCAATGATGTCATTCATCTAAGGACTCACCAGTCTCCTGTTGGCTTCTTGTTCTTGTACTTACAGCCTCATGACTACAAGCAGCTCCAAACCCCACTGCTCACAACACAGGAGGGAAAAAAGAGGGAGGCGTTCTTTTTCTTATTGGGAAAATCTCTCTCAGAAGCTGACATACTTTATACTGTTTCTTGTTGGTTAAACTGGGTTATGTGCCCACTCAAAAAGCATTAGCAAAGAGGAAAGAGACAGTTCTTCAAGGCTGAGAACATTCACTCCCCGGACAAAATGGAGTTCAGCTAGCTAGCAAGGAGCAATGGCTCTGGATTGGCAAACAAAAGCGCCACACATTCCTTAATGTGCTTATGATGGCAGTCTGTGGGATGCCTTGGTACCTGCTGCATAGCTACCTTTGTGTCTGTGTTCACTCATGAATTACTGATAGTCTAGTCCTGGTCAGTACAGATACTCGAAATTTACAGGTAAAGGCACAAGTAAAATAATTATAGGTGATTTATAAGGTAACTTCAAATAAATGATTAAAAGTATGAAGAGAGAAAGTGAAAACTGCCCATCAGTTGCACAGAATACAAGCTTTGAAGTATGATTACCTCTAAAACCAAAAAAATTAACTTTGTAAATTAGATCAATATTAATGTTTTATTCCTAGGTGAAGATGGCGCTCCGAACATCAGGACATCTCTTACTGGGAGTAGTTCGAATCTATCACAGAAAAGCCAAATATCTCCTTGCAGACTGTAATGAAGCATTCATTAAGATAAAGATGGCTTTTCGGCCAGGTATTGTTGACTTTTTTTTTTTTTTTTTAAACCTTGGATTTTCTCATGCAGTATGAAAAATTGCAAAACCTATATTCTAGTTCCACTTGTTTTGTTCTAATATTAATACAGGGGAACCTTTCAAAAACAGGGCTAGGCTTGGAGAGGCAGTGGTTCAAGGGAAGAAACCCACTTCAGTCGTACATATGGAATTATGGCAGTCACCCCTTTTTAAATGCCTTTTCATTATCTTACATAGAACTGAGTCAGAGTTGAAATGTTGAAAGCTGATTGTTACATGAATTTTTGAAACGTAACTTAAGAAAATCTTAGAATTTAAAATTTTTTTCCCAAATAATTTTAGCATATTCTTAAAATTCACTTTTAACTTGAGACTTTTATTAAACATTCTTTATAGTGTTTTGTTGTTTTAGGTAGTGATTGGCTCTAACTGGATTCTAGCAACCAAATTTCCATCTGCATAGATAATATGATATTTATCTGAATTCATATGTCATTTTATAATTTTTAAAACAATGATGGAATTTTATTCTAATTAAAATAATGAAGAGATGCCTTATATGGTAGTTTTTACCGAAATTATGTTTTACTACTTCAGTTTATTTTAACATATGAACAGTGAAATTTTTGAGATCTAAGATTTTATTTAAAAGCAAAATGTTTAGGTAGAGGCTATGGTACTTGAATGATTTCTAACATGTAGATAATTGCATTTTGCTTAAGTAACCATGCTTTTTTATTTTTTCTTATTTAAAGCAATGCGTTTTTAACATACACTGAAGAATATAAGGAAAACCAAAATAATGTAATCCCACTTACCCTAAAATAACCAACTCCTCTTGATATTTAGGGTGTTCCTTTCCACTCATTCCCCTTCTTCATAAATGTCATGTTTATGAAGAAAACAGTTATTAATATTTATTTGTCATGTCCTTTTCAAGACTTACCACCTTAATGCATTATTAGTGCTTTGACTTTTTTTTGGAAAGCAAGTAATTTGGCTTATGAGTATAGAAAAACAAAAGTACTTGAGCTTTGGTGGTACTTTGCATACATTATCAATCTTTCAGGACTATAACCTTAGGAGATTATACTGACTTTACCTTCTTCTCATCTCTAGATAACCTGTGATATAACCAGGCCTTCAAGCTTACCATTTCCTTTCCAGGTGTTGTTGACCTACCTGAAGAAAATCGAGAAGCTGCTTACAATGCTATTACCTTACCTGAAGAATTTCATGACTTTGATCAGCCACTGCCTGACTTAGAGTATGTCTCTCCCTCTTTTAATTGTTGACTTGGTCTACAAATAACATTATTGGTTTCCAAATGTATAGTTTTCCGTGGAATGTTTTTTTTTTAACATTTATTTTCAAGAGACAGACACACACAGTGCAAGGGGGAAGATGCAGAGAAAGGGGGTTACAGAATCGGAAGCAGGCTCCAGGCTCTGAGCTGTCAGTGCAGAGCCCAACGCGGGGCTCGAACCCACCAACACTGAGATCATGACCTGAGCTGAAGTTGGACGCTCAACCGACTGAGCCACCCAGGCGTCCCTTCCTTGGAATGTTTTAACACCAAATTAACATGAGGCTCAAATGTATAAGCTTTCAATTAGGATAATGTATAAATATGAAACATATAACCTAGAATTGTTTCTTCTGTAAGAAAACTGTACAGATGTCAACTTTAACAAAGCTAAGAGGAGAATTCACATGTGCTTAGGCCAAAGCTTGTATAAACAGTTTCCCAGGTTTGTGCTTTACATAAGGATATTAGTAAACATGAACTATTGGTTCATGATTTTTCTCTGGAGGTATATATTAAAGTCATCTATAGTTGTCCTCTTTGCCAAGCTAACTTAAAGAGCAAGAAAGGGTCATTGTCACAACATCCATTTGAGAAAGTTGTACAGAGATGACCATTCTAGCATAATATTGTAGTATATTTCTCTTTTCTCAAGTCATCAAAATCCAGCTGTTACCATGACAGGGAATGTGCCTATAACTTTCCATGTGATTTAGTAGCACAAGTGACAACCAGAAAACTCTTACACTACGCCCCATTTTTTTTTTTTTTTGACAAATTTTTCTGCTTTGTAAAATCTATGACTCCTAATTCTGATTTATTTTTGTGTGTGTGTGAAATAATGCTAGGTGCTATCTAGCTCCTTTCCTGTTTTCTTTTTCCTCTTAAGCTTCCATTTTTAAAAAATTTTTATCATGGAAATTTAACAGCCAAAAATTAGATTAGTATAATGAACCCCATGCACTGTTGTTTAATTTGAATATGTTGCCAGTTTTATTTCATATGTATTTCCCCAATTCAACCTCCAACGCACACTGGATTATTTTAAAGAATATAGATCTTCCTTTCTCTGTAAATACTTCAGTATGTATCTCTTTTGAGGTAAGGATTTTTTTTTTTTAATTTTTTTTTTTAACATTTAATTTTGAGAGAGAGTGAGCACAAATTGGGAAGAGGCAGAGAGGGAGGGAGACACAGAATCTGAAGCAGGCTCCAGGCTCTGAGCTGTCAGCACAGAGCCCGACATGGGGCTCGAACCCACGAACCGTGAGATCGTGACCTGAGCCGAAGTCGGACACTTAACCGACTGAGCTACCCTGGCGCCCCAGGAATTTTCTAAATATATCCATAACAACATCCCATCTTAAAAATACAATATTTCTTTAATGTGATATCCAGTCAGCATTCAAATGTCCCCCGTTGACACATAGGCCTTTTTCCCCCCAGTTTAAGTTAGGGTCTGTACACATTCTGTAAGCTGCATTTGGTTGGTATGTTTCAGAAGTCTCTTGTGTTTTTATTGGCATTTGCTAAAAAAAAAAACAAAAAACGGATGTTTTGTTTTGTTTTTAATTTTTTTAACGTTTATTTATTTTTGAGACAGAGAGACAGAGCATGAATGGGGGAAGGTCAGAGAGAGAGAGGGAGACACAGAATCTGAAACAGGCTCCAGGCTCTGAGCGGGCAGCACAGAGCCGGACGCGGGGCTCGAACCCATGGACCGTGAGATCATGACCTGAGCCGAAGTCGGCCGCTTAACCTAGACTGAGCCACCCAGGCGCCCCGGATGTTTTGTTTTGAAGCATTTACATTCTGAATTTTCCTGATATTCTACATTTTTAATGTTACATGTTTTTTATTTAACATTTTTTAAATAATAGAGATTATTTGTTAGAAGAAGAAAGTCTCAGAAAAGCTGGGTAGCTTCAGTGTTCGTAACACCTGTAAGTTTCACAACCCTGATGAAAACTCATGCCTGTCTAGACCATGCACTTCTAAGTTTTTCCTCTGTATACTCTATTACCTTATGTAGTGATTTCAGCATATTCTATTTTGCCTGCCGGTCACTTACGATTTTTAAATAAGCATACAAAATAAATTCCAAATCACTGTTAAAATTCTTAAATTGTAGGGGTGCCTGGGTGGCTCAGTCAGTTAAGCATCCCAACTTTAGCTCAGGTTGGGATCTCACCGTTCATGGTCTCACAGTTCATGGATTCGAGCCCCGCATCGGGCTCTGTGCTGACAGCTCAGCCTGGAGCCTGCTTCGGATTCTGTGTCTCCCTCTCTCTCTGCCCCTCCCCCACTCATGCTCTGTCTCTCTCCATCTCTCAAAAATGAATAAACGTTAAAAAAAAAAAAAAAAAAAAACTTAGGGGCGCCTGGGTGGCTCAGTCGGTTGAGCGTCTGACTTCGGCTCAGGTCACGATCTCACTGTCTGTGGGTTCGAGCCCCGCGTCGGGCTCTGTGCTGACTGCTCAGAGCCTGGAGCCTGTTTCAGATTCTGTTGTGTCTCCCTCTCTCTGACCCTCCCCCGTTCATGCTCTGTCTCTCTCTGTCTCAAAAATAAGTAAATGTTAAAAAAAACAAAAAAAAACTAAAGATTCTTTAATTGTATTTAGTATTCTATATTAAGACTTATAAACCATGATAACTTGTGTGCATGTTTTTTCCTTATAGAGAGAATTAGGATTTTATATATACATATATATATATGTATGTATGTGTATGCGTTACAGTAAGACTTGAGACTAAAATGTATTTGAAATTCTTTTAAAGTGACATAGATGTGGCCCAGCAGTTCAGCCTGAACCAGAGTAGAGTGGAAGAAATAACCATGAGAGAAGAAGTTGGGAACATCAGTATTCTACAAGAAAATGATTTTGGTAATAGAGAAACAGATCACTAGACACTAGCTAATGTTAGAATTATGTTGTTGCACTACTAGCAATTTGAAAAAGAAAACCCAGACGTATGTTACATTTATGATGACAGAAAAAATTTTATCTCCTGTATTTTCATCAAAAAAAGAATTTGCCTTCCTACCAGTATATGAACCGTCATTTCCATTTATGCACCAAACTTGATTTCGTCTACTCCTGCCCCCCATACACAGTGATAGAACCTATGTATGGATCTGTGTGAAAAGTTTGAATATTGAAGTAATACATTTAAACTAATCACTTTGGAACAATTTCATTATGTACCTACTATTCTTTTTGAATAGTGTTTAAAACAAGTTAGCAGAAGTATTTTCTTGATGAAAACACATTGTAACAAAATCTGAGTATTTATGCGACCTAACCTACATACATAGTTAAATTTACCTGATATATTTAAGATGATGTAAATATGGATCCTACTTTTGAATTTGCTAGTCATGTCCCAGAATCAGTTTATGAAATATAAATGCTAAAGGTTTAAAGTTTAAACTAGATGTTTTAATACTCAAGTAAGACTTCCATAAGTAGATGTGGCATCACAATTATCATAAATCGTTAGGTGCTTTCTTTTATAACAGTGATGTTTGTAACTTTGTTTACCTTATCACTGAAATTTGTTCAGGCGACTTTGGAATGGATGATCGTGAGATAATGAGAGAAGGCAGCGCTTTTGAGGATGACGACATGTTAGTGAGCACTAGCGCCTCTAACCTCCTGTTAGAGCCTGAACAGAGCACCAGCAATCTGAATGAGAAAATTAACCATTTAGAATATGAAGACCAATATAAGGATGACAATTTTGGAGAAGGAAATGATGGTGGTATATTAGGTAGGTCACAACAAGGTGGTTATTTTAACATTTCCTTGTTCAGTTGTGGTGTTTTAGAGCAGGCACTAATTTTATGCCTTAAGCAGCTCTTTGGGTACAGATGTGTGAATTGTGACCATTTGATTTCATTGAAGTTCTCTGAAACTAGACTAAAAATATGATGTACCTGATTTTCTTAAAGGTGCTTGTCTCAGAGTGTTAAGGTTTACTAGTTCTTAAAACTTCTCTATTTGTGTTTGATATCTATATTAAGCAAATATGTTTTAAATAGAGATATGAACCAGAAAATCTAAATTAAGAATGAGAAATTTTTTTGTATATGGTTTTATACTTTCGTATGCTACCTTGAAGAGAAACAGATGGAAGTTGAAGTTTTTTAATTTGGTTGATTTTCATATAATTGTATTTCCTAGTGATTAGCTATTCTTTTAGCATTTCTTTTTCAAGTTATAACTAAATTACATTCCCTATTTCAGATGACAAACTTATAAGTAATAATGATGGTGGTATCTTTGACGATCCCCCTGCCCTGTCTGAGGCAGGTGTGATGTTGCCAGAACAGCCTGCACATGATGATATGGATGAGGATGATAACGTATCAAGTAAGCATTTCCTGTTCAGTGACCTGGACATGATTATATGGTAGCTAGAAAGGTATTTAATGTAGACAACCGTAAACTAAAAGTTCCAGCTTTTAATGAATTGTAAATCATCTTAAAAACAGTGCTTAGTTCTTATTCTCTTTCATGTTTAACTCTGTCCCTCCCCTTTTGTGGCCAGTAGGGTTCACGTCTGGAGCAACTCCTTCATAACTAGAAAAGTGTTGGTTATTGGTACCAGTGGGTTTCTTTCAGTTTCTCAAGGGGATTTTGTCCTGCCATTTGTAGGAGATGTATTACATACCCAAGGCTTTTGTGACCAAATTTCTGTTTTTATAGTGGGTGGGCCTGATAGTCCTGATTCGGTGGATCCTGTTGAACCAATGCCAACTATGACTGATCAGACAACACTTGTTCCAAATGAGGAAGAAGCCTTTGCTTTGGAACCTATTGATATCACTGGTGAGCAAACAGACTTTTTCGACATATAAAATTTAGAATATAAGGTCCTAGTTCTGGCTGCTCTTCTCTAATCTGCTACTCTTGTTTTAGATAACTAAGTTTCTTTCTTTTTGTCAGGCATCTATTATAGAATCTTCAGTTATAATCCAGATACCTTACAGAATATCTGTACAGGTGGCTCTGAAATATAGAGAACACGTTTTTTGCTAACCTGTATCTTAGTCTTTGGGGGTTCCCAAAAAAGATCACAGGTAACAATTAGAAAACATTACAAGGCATTTTACAAGATTGATTACCTTCCAAAGTTCTAGGTTCTGTAGAGTTGGGCTATAATCTGGGAAAAGCTAAACATATTCTTTTTTTATTTTTATTTTTTTAACTGGAAATGTGATTCTAAAATAAGCACTTTTAGTGCTTATTAAGAAACAAAGCCAAACATACTGGGGTGCTGTTTCTCAATAAAAGGGGCAATTTAAGATAGGTAAATTAGATGTGAAACTAAAACTTCTAGATGGTTTATGGGTACTTTGGGGTGAATACTTGAAATTAGTTACACTATAATTCAGGATACAGCTATCACTTTTAAATAGAACAAGATAAACTTTTTTTCTACCTAAAACTAGAATTTGATCACCAAAAAATGCCTTGGGCTTCTGGTATATAAAGAGTGCTTGGTAGACATCTATTTAGAAACTGAAAATAGAACAAAGAACAAGTCTTTATCCCATGGAACTTAAGTACTAATTAGGGGAGCATGAGTAAGTACAATATGTACTGTATTAGTGACCGGTTTTGTAGAGAGCTATAAATAAGGCAAAATAGGTACACCGCACTGGTTAAAATAGGATAATCAGAGGGCGCCTGAGTGGTTCGGTTGAGCGTCCAACTTCGGCTCAGGTTGTAATCTTGCAGTTTGTGAGTTTGAGCCCCACATCAGGCTCATTACCATCAGCCTGTCAGCACAGAACCCACTTGGGATCCTCTGTCCCCCTCATTCTGCCCCTCCCCCCTGACTTGCACTCTCTAAAAAAATAGTAAAAAAAAAATAATCAGGATTTGCAGTCTGTTTTAAGAACTTCAACTTTCAGAGACGGGAACTCAGTAGCTGGAGAATAAGTGTTGCACAGGGGCTGTCACTGTATAACATCTTTTTGAATCTTGAATTCTGAACTCCCTGAATGTTTTATACATAAAAATCAGTGGAGGTATAACATTTCTGACAGGATGTGATGTTGAGGAATTTGTAGCCTAAGAAATTGAGAGAATGCTGCCTACTTTGCTGAGTTTTTGGTAAGGATTATGAGTGAGTGTACAGGCAGGATGGAGAGTAGAGCTCCAGGTCCATCTGGGTGTGGGCTTTTGTTTTACTTGATCAGTCTGCTTGTACAAGTGCCATATGTGAATTGTAACTTCTCCACTAAAAATCATAATAATTGCAACCATTTACAGAAGACTAAGCATTTTACAACTCCTATAAGTGGTTGGCATTATTTCAAGTGAGAAAATAAAGGGATAAGCAAGATGAAGTTAACTTTTCTAAGTGGTCACTTGGGTAATAATAAAATTACAAAACCCAGGTCTTGACCCCAGATCTGAATCAAGTATGATAGGTTCCTTTTTACACTGTAAACCTACATGGGAAAAATATATTGGCACTTGAATTATTTTACTCATTTTGTGCCTAAAGTCTATAAATATTCATTCAGTAAACTTTTTTCAAGCACCTATTGTGTATGCCAGTCTCTATTCTACATGGTACTGCAGAAACATCAGTTAAAACGGATTCTGCCCTCTTGATGTTTTTCTACCAGGTGTATAGAAAAGCAGGGATACAGTGAGACCAACTCTGGTGGCTCTTTAATTCATGATGGCCTCACAGGAAAATGACCTTATTTTCTTCTATCATTCCAGTCAAAGAAACAAAAGCCAAGAGGAAGAGGAAGCTGATTGTTGATAGTGTCAAAGAGTTGGATAGTAAGACCATTAGAGCCCAGCTCAGTGATTATTCTGATATTGTTACTACTTTGGATCTGGCACCACCCACCAAGAAATTGATGATGTGGAAAGAAACAGGGGGAGTGGAAAAACTCTTCTCCTTACCTGCTCAGCCTTTATGGAATAACAGACTACTGAAGGTAATAGAGTTTGCAGAATTTTTTTAAGTTAATTTTTAAAACTTTTGAATCATTTTTGATCAAGTATTTTCAACTATATGGCACTTTTTTTTTACTTAAATCACAATATACTGAACATAACCTATCTGAAAGATTGTGTTGACACCTGCATTTCTAAAAGATGCAGAAGGAATTTTTTCTGTATGAAAAAGCTGCTGTGGTTTTTAATAATTCTCTCTCCTCAACCTCTCTCTGATAAATTACTAATTCTATTACCTTAGCATACACTGTGCTTCAAGTCTACAATCCTTAGATACCGCTTTCAAGCCAAACCATGGCTTGGTACTCCTTTTCCTGGAATAAAGAATTCTCTGATGGGGCGCCTGGGTGGCTCAGTCCACTGAGTGTCCAACACTTGGTTTCCACTCTGGTCACAATTTCATGGTTTGTGGGTTTGAGGCCTGCTTGGGATTCTCTCTCTTTGCCCTTCCCCTGCTTGTGCACTTGCTCACTCTCAAAACAAAACAAAACTATCTGGCTTTAAATTTAATAAGAATTACTTTCATCTCTAGGCTCTTTTCTATTCATTTTAGGTTCCATACTATTCCAAAACAAGGTCCAAAAGTGGAGAATGCTGAGTGAAGCAATACTATTAGACTGTTATTCTAAAGTTGAAATATGCATAGAATTGATTTTACAATAGATGTTACTAGAAAGTATTTCAGAGCAGCAATGCTATTGTAAGATTTATTTATTGGAATCTGAGTGATGGAATTATTTGGAAGAAAGTCTTTAAGGTATTTCTACTTTTTGACGTAGTGATCTCATTATTAGGAAAATTCCTAAGGAAGCAATTCAAAATATGGAAAAAAGCCGTTTCTGTGAGTATGGTCCATTACAGTGTTTGCAATAGAGCAACAAAATAGCAAAAAAATGGTTCAAATGTGGTATGTACACATGTACATATATATCTCCACTCTGTGGAATATTAAATAGTTATTAAAAGTGATAGTATTATATGGAAATCTTATTAACTAAGTGAAAAAAAAACAGTATGTAAAACCACTTGGTATGTTTCCAGTTAGAGTAAGTGTATGAATATGAAAATAAACTGCAGGCAAACAAATTTAAAATTTTAGTGTTCTCTCCAGGTTACAGGATAGTGGATAATTTTTCTTTATTGATTTTTCTGAAATTGCTGTACTTAATAATTTGTTAACCTGTATTTAAAAATTAAGACGGAATGAAGTGTAGATTTAACATGAAGTAGAAATCATACAACTATATTAAAATGTACTTAATGGAAAATAGAAATGTCAGTGGTGGATTTTAATATGATTTGTATTTTATAAATGAGATTTTTTTTTTCCCTAGCTCTTTACACGCTGTCTTACACCACTAGTACCAGAAGATCTTAGAAAAAGGAGGAAAGGAGGAGAGGCTGATAATTTGGATGAATTCCTCAAAGAATTTGAAAATCCAGAGGTTCCCAGAGAGGACCAGCAGCAGCAGCACCAGCAGCGTGATGTTATTGGTATGTTCTGTTAGAATAGTTCCTTGATGACTTACCTGTATATTGGCAGAGTAGAAGAAATCAGGAACAAAGGGGTATACTCAAATTTTTGGACCTGGAAATACATTCCTTACTATAGCGTTCGATTTCTTTGTTAAATATAAGCTTTCTGTTTTTGGAAAGGTTTAAAGTAGGACTGGCTGAGTAATCTGCTAAAAGGATTATCCTGCATTGGGTTGGAGGTGGTGAAACTTGTCCTTTTAAGGCCCTTTTCCACCTTTAAATGTATTGACAACTTGAGTAATATTTGTCGGGGGAAGAGGTGGTAAAAATTTATTTGGCCTTCTTCATTAGAGAAAAAGTACTCTTAATATATTAATATTAAAAGTAAATTCTCTAAAATATTATTAAAGACTGTATGATCCACATCTCCTCTTCATATGACCAATTGCAGATGAGCCCATTTTGGAAGAACCCAGCCGCCTCCAGGAGTCCGTGATGGAGACCAGCAGGACAAACTTGGATGACTCAGCCATGCCCCCACCACCTCCCCAGGGAGTGAAGCGAAAAGCAGGACAAATTGACCCAGAGCCTGTGATCCCTGTAAGTAAGCATATCAGTCATTAAGAATTTTAGATCCCTAGTAATAAGGTTATCTAAGGAGCTCTTATGAAGTATTAATGGCAGGGAATGGGTCTAGAGAGAAAGAATGACAACCGAAGATGTGAACACAGTGTGCCCTAAGTGGGAGAAGATATCTGGGAGTTTGAGCCTTTCTTACTCTTCTTGGATAGTTTTGTTTCAGAGGGGCCTAACGTGACCATCCTTGGTTAATGTGAAATCCTTCATTCTGAACTTGGGTCCAGTTTATTATTTATTTTTCTTTCTCAGACAATAGTCCAGGTGAATCTGACAATTCTAGATTAAAGATGAAAATCATTATATAGAACCTGTTAAATTCTTTAAGTATCAAATATGTCATGAGTAAAGTGAACACAGGTTGTCACTTTTGTAATTGACACCTAGTTCCAGGTGTCTGACCAGTTTTTTAATAGGTTTTCTTCTCCTTGTCAGCAAGATTGAACAGTTTTTTCCAGTTTGACAGATACAAATGACATACGTATTACTTTACAGTACACAACATAATGATTTGATATTATGGAATCATTTCCCAACACACATCCATATATATATTGTCTTACATGATTTTTTTTTTCTTGTCCTGAGAACTTGTAAGATCACCATACTGTGTATTAGATCTCCAGAACTTAAAACTGTAAGTTTATACTGTTGGACCATCTTCTTAACCTCTAGTAACTACTGTTGTACTCTTTTATGAATTAACCTTTTTTTATTCTACCTGTGAGAGCATACAGTATCTGTCTTTCTCTGACTTACTTCAAGTAGCATAATGCCTTTATAGTCCATCCATGTTGTTACAAAAGGCAGGATTTTCTTTCTCGTGGTAAATATTCCATAGTATATGTATCATATCTTTATCCATTAATGGACACGTTGTTTTCATGTCTTGGCTGTTATAAATAATGCTGCAGTGAACATGAGGGTGCAGATAACTGTTGAAGGTGGTGATTTCATTTCTGTTGGATAAATACCCAGAAGTGGAAGTGCTGTTCTAATCTTTTAAGGAACCTTCATACAGTTTTCCATAGTGGCTGCACCAACAGTGCACAAGGGTTTCTCTTTTGATGCTAGTCATTCTAACAGTGTGAGGGGATCCTTCATTGTGGTTTTGATTTGCATTTCCTTGCTTCAAAGATGTTGAGCACCATTTCATAGACCTTTTGACCATCTGGAAAATGTTTATTCACCTCCTGTGTCCATTTTTGAATCAAACTGGTTTTATTTTTGCTCTTGAATTGTGTGAATTTTTATTAGGGATATTAACCCCTTATCAGATAAATGATCTGCAAAGATTTTTTTCCATTCTATAGACTGCCTTTTCCTTTTATCCATAGCATCCTTTGCAGAGCTTTTTAGTTTGATGTAGGTCTGTTTGTGCTTTTATTGCCAAGACCTATTTTGAGGAGCTTACCCATCCTATGTTTTCTCCTAGTAGTTTTGTGGTTTCAGATCTTACATTCAAGTCTTTAATACATTTTGAGTTGATTTGTGTGTGTGGTGTAAGATAGGGGTCCAATTTTTCCAGAACCATTATTGAAATAAGATTTCCACATTGTAGGCTATATATACATGGGTTGATTCTTGGGCTCTCTATTCTGTTCCAGGTTCCTGTAGTATGAGACCGTTTTAGGCTATCTTATTAAATAATCAGAATATACTTGTCATGAAGTAACATCTGGCTACCCTTAAGTTCATGTAGGATAGGAAAACTAAAATAAGTATAAAGGGAGTAAGGTGTAGTGTGAGGCTCCCTAATCCTAAGTTTATAGAAAAATGAATCTGGGCAAAAGGATGATTTTTTATAACCTTAGGCTCTTGGTTCAGCCTCCATCAGGAGGTTTTGGCAGAAGATTCCTCTGCCAATTTTAAGAACTAGTTTCCTGTGCCCTCTGCTGGTAGAGTTGTCAAGGAGAGCATCTTCCTGTATGAGCTCAGTAATGAGGGTGGAAACAGGTATCAAGAGAGTTACTCTAGTACTACTATCCTGGAGGAACTTGTTTTGTAATGTTCTTCACTGTTTACATTAAGCCTGTGAGAGGAAGGATATTCAAGATATGGACTCAGAAAGATAGTCTCCTCATTCCTATAATTTGCTGCCAGTAAGAGCTCCAAGGCAAGCCCATGCTTAGTTGTAATAATCTTAAGACAGTTGTATGTAGTAATGGTTGATAGTACAGGCTATTTAACGTTAAAGCCTTTTTGTGTTGCCTTAGAGTTAGTGGGTGGGTCTGTTTTGTATGGTTTTTCCTAAAATGCTACTAGACAAAGTTCTGGGGGTTTTCTGTTCCTAGTTTTTCTTGTGATTTACAACTTTCTCACATGGACTTTATAGGTATTTGATGCCTAAAAAGTAAGTATAAGAACACAACACTTTTGTTATAATGGATTAATTTCTTCTGTACCCTAATGTTAAAGCTCTTTAAGAAGAACAGATCAAGTTTTGGTTTTAAGGAAATATGGCAATATGACCCAGTATTTCTTCCTACTGTTTCAGCCCCAGCAGGTAGAGCAGGTGGAAATCCCCCCTGTAGAGCTGCCCCCAGAAGAGCCTCCAAATATCTGTCAGTTAATTCCAGAGTTAGAACTTCTACCAGAGAAAGAGAAGGAGAAAGAGAAGGAGAAGGAAGATGATGAGGAGGAGGAGGTAAGGAAATATTGGAAAAGATCTGATGAATAACTTCCCATCCCAGATTTAGCAAAAATCTTAAAACAGCTCATATTAGAGCTAAGGTAATTGATGTTGAGCATCACAGTGATGAAAAATGTTCACACATAAACAAAATTTAACCAAATTCTTAATGATCTGGATCATCATTAAGAACATCAAGTTTTATGCTCTGCTATACCTCATTGGCTCCCTTATGGGCTTTTGAAGGACACACGACTGCCCTCTCACTGATTTCTTAAAGTCTAGGTGGTTTGTACCTGCTTTTATTATCTTGTGGCCAATTCTTACTATTAGTGTCTGCCTCTGGTATGACCTCACTCTCTGTGGCCTGGAAATCACATAACCATTTTCCATGAGTTTTGTTTTCATTAGATTGGGGTGAGATGTGACTTGGCTAAAAGAAAGGTTTGGATGGCTTTTTTTAAAAGAAGAGGTGCTTTGAGAATGGCTTTTCTTGGCTGTTTGGGGTCTTTCTGGACCTTTGAGGCTGTTCTAGGTAACTTAGGATTTATTATTTTGATGCTGTCAGATATTTTAAATTTACAATAAAAATGTTAATAAAATATCTTCCAGGAAGTTTAAGTTTCTTCTAAGACTAAAGGTTATGGATTGGGTATATATTTTCATGAGTATCTGTATTTATAATTTATCATCATTATGCCAACCATAGATT
Source organism: Leopardus geoffroyi (assembly GCF_018350155.1). Classification (NCBI taxonomy): domain Eukaryota; kingdom Metazoa; phylum Chordata; class Mammalia; order Carnivora; family Felidae; genus Leopardus; species Leopardus geoffroyi. The sequence goes on from NC_059338.1 coordinate 92,864,200, forward strand.
TTATAACCATTTAGTGCTTGAGTACCACCTTTTTTTACAGTCAGGATTTAGCCCCAGAGCTGCTACTCTTTTATGCACTAATGTATGCCACATTATCTCAGACTCAGTGTTGAGTCAGTATTTAAAATTCTTGTGCATTTTATTATGTATGAAGCTGTAAACTCCCAGTTCTTGGAAGTGGGGTACATAGCAGGTACGTAGGTCTCAGCAGTCGCCCCATGCCAGCTTCACAGAAGACAGGTCTGCAGGTGACTGGGAGCCAGGCAGCTCAAGTAAAATCAAGTATTAGCCCATTTCTTTTAAAACACTATCCAGACCAGTAGTACTTCCTCATCTGCTAATCTGTATGCTCTTTGGTACTAGTCCGCAAGGAGATGAGCTATATATTCAGTTAAGTGTTTGCTTACAGGTACAGAAGACTTTCTTCTGTAAGTTAGGCAAGTTCATACTAGACACAGATATTTTCTGTTACTCAATACACAATTTAAATTACACCTTTCAGGATAAAGGAAATAATTCATTTTGCAGAACACTTTTGTCAGCTTTTTTATGTGTCGGGTGGGGTCATTTTCATTCAGGATGAAGATGCTTCTGGAGGTGATCAGGATCAAGAAGAAAGAAGATGGAATAAAAGGACTCAGCAGATGCTTCATGGTCTTCAGGTACGTGTGGCAGTAAAGACTTGAGTGAGAACTTGACATTGCTCCCTCAAAAAGCAACATGCTATAACCAGAAAGTCTACGTTTGTGACACTTTTTCCAGCACTACGTATTCCAATACATATGCCAAGAGTAAGCCTGGGCTGCCTCAGTCCATTAAGTGTCCAGCTCTTGATATCTGCTCAGGTCATAATCACACAGTTTGTGGGATCCAGCCCTATGTCAGGCTCCACGCTGCCTCTCCCCCTCCAAACAAATAAGGCCTTAAAAAAGAAAGAGTAAGCCTGGAAAGCATCCAGGTGAACACTTTGCAGTGGTTATGCTGCGAAGGTAAACTGTGGTGGTGGCTTATAGAATTCCTCTGTGTGTCTGCTACTTTTTAGTGATCAGTGAACGTATTTGTTGGATCATTATTTGAGCATCTGTGAAATACCAGGCATGGTGCTTAAGGTTTCCCAAAATAGAGTCAAAGGATCGAGAGATTTTAAAAATAAGCTGAGGGGCGCCTGGGTGGCTCAGTCAGTTAAACACCTGACTTTGGCTCAGAGCCTGCTTCGGATTCTGTCTCCCTCTGCCCCTCCCCCACTCATTCTCTGTCTCTCTCAAAGACATTAAAAAAAATAAGTTGAAATCGTAGGAAGAGTTAGTGCTCAGTTTTACTATCGTATCACATTTGCTTTTCCCCTTTACCTTCACTATTGAAAAAAGTCCACTCCCACCAGAATACATAGTATACTCTTCCTAGTATCCAAAATTAGCATCTTTTTAAAATTAGCACTTTACTGGGGCTGTCGGTTCAGTGTCCAACTTCAGCTCAAGTCATGATCTCACAGCTCATAAGTTCCGAGCCTCACATCAGGCTGTGCTGACAGCTCAGGGCCTGGAGCCTGCTTCCAATTCTGTGTCTCCCTGTCTCTCTCTGCCCCTCCCCTGCTCATGCTCTGGCTCTCAAACATTAAAAAAAATAAAAAATAGCACTTTCCTGTGAGATTACTTTAATTCTTCCTTTGTTTTATTTCAGCGAGCTCTTGCTAAAACTGGAGCTGAATCTATCAGTTTGCTTGAGTTATGTCGAAACACAAACAGAAAGCAAGCTGCAGCAAAATTCTACAGTTTTTTGGTTCTTAAAAAGCAACAAGCTATCGAGCTGACACAGGAAGAACCATACAGTGACATCATTGCAACACCTGGACCAAGGTTCCACATTATTTGAGCAGCTAGAAGCGTTATAGCTAGTGTTCATTTCACTAGTGTATACAAATTGCCCCCATGTGTAGGGCACACAAAACCCTTTGAGAAAATTTAGATTTTTGTCTGTACAAAGTCTCTGCCTTTTTCTTCATTTTCCAGTATTTTAAATTTATCAGTTTCATCTTTAAGGGAAACTGCTTATATGGATGTGTTTGTGTTCTGATGGAGAAACAAGCACACCCGAGGACCCAGAACAGTTGTGTGCAATATTGGCGCATGTGATGATGAGTAGCAGTTGAAAGTCGGGATTTTTATCTTAGTTCTCCATTATTGCAGTGGAAAGGAAAACATGTCAGGAAAAAAACGCTGGACAGTTTAAGAACTATGGTGTGAGTCTTTGACAGAAAGAAGTTGTCTTTTCCCACTAGTAACACTGGCAATCTTAACACCTATTTTTAGGGATGGTGCCCAAAACAAATTGTCCTCTTGAGATACATTTTAAAGTGTAATTCCGTAATGACCAAGAGGGCACGTGAAATTGTGCTATATATAAGTAAAACCCTTCAGCTACAAAATGATAGAACTTGGTTTAAAGTGTTCTATTTTGTAAGTCATTCCATTTGAAACTTTTTAATGAACCTGACTATCCTGAAATCTGTTGTTTTAGTGAGGCTCTAAAAGGAGCCAAAGTAGACTTTTTAGAGTAGAATAAATATAAAAACATTTTATAACTTTCCAGAAGCTATAAATCAAAGTTTTAAAAAGATGTTTGGATATATTTGAGTATTCAGATCATGAAAATAGAAATTGCTATGCCAACTAAAAGGACAGACTGATGGGAAATTATACACCTGGTTGACTTAGCCCTTAAGCAGACAATGCTGTTAATAACTAATGGCTTCTCTGATATTTATTACAAGTTTTAGTACTGATCTTTTCCCAATGCTGCACACTCCTATGTTTGGAACTTTATTTTTAATGGCTTTGCAACAGAAATCCTATATCCGGTTTCCTGTAATTTAAGAAAAACATCCAAATAAAGGCTTTATTATTAACAGACCAGATAGCACCAGAAATTATGTGACTATTATGATTCTCAAAATATGTCTTAACTTTTTAGGGCAAAATTACACTGAAAGTTCTAGCTTAAATGTTGGCACTTTTGTGGAAAAAAAAAATCACTTTTCAAACTCAGACTTCAGTGTATACCCAATAATTTTAAATTATGTGAAATGTTTTAAATTAGTGAACTCGTAATTACTGTTTTGATGATTCAGTTTCTTGAGAATGGTAATTGTATAAAATTGCTATTGCAGCTTTATTTTCAATATGTGCCTGTAAACCATGGATTTTTCTCCCTTTGTAAAAAGTCATTGTAGATAATTGAATGTTTGATTATAGAAAGGTCATTAGTTTCTTGTTAACACATTTTGTTAGTCTGGTTTTGTTGCTTATCGGGTTTAATATTGTTCTTGAAAATAGTTGATGCTATGTTATGTATAACTTTTCTAATAAAAGTTGTGTTATAAGCTGTAAATTTTGGAGTATTGTTTTGTTGATGGTGTTCCCCAGGAAAATGTTAATTATGCCTCATCTTTTGTTTGCCTTCTCTAGAATAATTGTTCATACAGATAGTGAATTTTTCAAGAAGTCTTGGGTTAAAAAAATGAAAGATTAGTGTTTTTGTCAACAGAAGGGCCATATGATCTGAAACTTGGGTAGATATACAGTAATGATATATATTAGCATGTAACGAAATTAAAATGAAAGTAACCAATGGCTAGTGCTGAGGAATCTTTGGAGCACAGATATATCCCTGTAACTGCTAAGTACCTGCAAATTATGACGTGCCTATTGGTATATTATGCCCTTGCAGCCCTAAACAAAGTTAGCCGATGAACTGGAGGCTTCCTGAGCCCATCTGAGAAGGCTACTGAAAGCCAGGGCATTCAGTAATTTGACATGTCCCTACCTGTGCACATTCAGCCTTACCCTGTTCCCAACTGTGAGCTTTAAGAAACTAAGATGGTTTAAGCCTTGCTAAATCTTAAGCATTAGTTTACTGCTGTTTGTAATAGGAAAACCAGTGTTTACTAAGCACCTATTGTACTCAAACCCAAACATTCTTCAATTTGAGGCTCACCACCTATGGTAAAACAGACTAGGGGAAAATTATAACCTAATGTGAAAGTGATGGAGTCTAGAATACAGCATGCCAAAATATCTGGGAATGGTCCAGAAAACGTCCCAGAAAATAAAAATCTTTTGGCCAACATTTAAAAGATGGAAAATAACTTAGATTTAGGGTCCAAGATGGCAATGTAGAAAGATCAACTCCCCTCCTCCAGGAACACACCAAATCTATGCCTGTATATAGGACCGTTGTTCCTGAAGAAGAGGGCTGGATGACACCTTCACAAGAGAGACCACATACAGAAGCAAGAGGCAGACAGGACAACAAGGGAATCAGATGCTATGAATGGTGATGGGAGGGATAGTACTGAGGGACTGACTGCAGATGCATCTGCCCTGGGGCACAGAAAAGGAGCCGTGGTGTAAAAGAGCAACCAGTATATAAAAGATCCAGCCCTAGAACCCTGCCAAATGGTGGGAGAACTGCTGGAACTCTCTCTGGGTATGAGGGGTTTACATTCCCACTCTACCTTGATTAGGGGCACAGTCCCTGCACCATAGCCAGCCAGTTCCCTCAATGACCCCTGGGACGTTTCTTATAAGGAAATGTCCGCACACCTCTCCTGGATATCCTGGGGCACAGAAAAAATAAAGTTTGAAAGACCAGAAAATAAAAGATGCAGCCCCACAACTCCACTGAACAGCAAGGAAGCTGTTGGAACTCTCCCAAGTCAGAGATGTTGTCAAAGCACCATGGTTTACGTTCCCCCCCTACACTTTGGTCAGAAGGGAAGGCCTGGGTGCCCTAGCCAGCTTACCACTTCGATGAGCCCCAGGCCCTTAACCTAGAGTAGTCCCAAGAACTAAATGAAACAGATAAGCAATATGCCTGATAAAGAGTTAAGTGATCATAAAAATGCTTTCTGGACTGGAGAAAAGAGTGGAAGAACTCAGAGTTGCAACAAAGAGGTAGAAAATATGAAAAAAGAGCCAACTAGATTTGAATACAATAACAGTGAAAAGTACACTAGAGGGAATCAACAGATTAGCAGATGCAGAAGAACAGATTAGCAACCTAGAAAATGGGGTAATGAAAGTCAGCACCCAAGCTGAACAGCATAGTTTTTAAAAATAAAGATAAGTGATTTCTTGGACAACATCAACAGAACATTCACATTATAGAAATCCCAGAAGGAGAAGAGAGAGAAAAAGGAGGAAAACTAACTTAAATATACAGCTGAAAATTTCACTAACCTAGGAAACAGATATCTGGTTCAGGAAGCAGAGAGTTCCAAACAAGATGAACCCAAGGAGATCCACACCAGAACATGTAATAATTAAAATGTTAATGGTTAAAGATAAAGAGAATTCTTTAAACAGTAAGAGAGAAGCAAAAGATTATATGCAAGAGAAACCCCATAAAACAGCTAAATTTTCAGCAGAAAATTTTCATGCTGAAAGGGAGTGGAATATATTCAAAGTGCTGGGAGGAAAAAACCTACAACCAAGAATGTTTGACCTAGCAAGATTCAGAATTGAAAGACAAAGACTTTCCCAGGTAAATAAAAGTTAAAAGCACATCACCACTAAATTGGCCTTATAACATGTTAAAGGGACTTCTCTAAGAGGAAAAGTCCATAATTAGACATAATAAAAATATGAATAAAAAAGATATAAAAACATGACATACACATAAAAATGTGGAGAAGTGAGCAAAAAATTATTTTAGAATATGAAGCAAAATGACAATAACTTAATAGAGATTGCTACGTACTTAAGATGTTATTTATGAAACTCATGGTAACCACAAACCCAAAACCAATAACAGATGCACAAAAAAATAAAGCCAAACATAACGCTACAGAAAGTCATTTTTAAAAAAAGGCAAGAGAAGAGACAACTACAAAAACAACCTGAAAACAATTAACAAAATGCCAATAAGTACATACCTAATAATGATTACTTTAAATGTAAGTGGTCTAAGTGCTCCATTCTAAAGACACAGAGTGGAATGGCTTAAAAACACAGGACCCATCTATGTGCTACCTACAGAAAGACCCACTTCGGACCCAAAGACATACAGACTGAATGTGAAGGTATGAAAAGATACTTCATACAGGTGAAAGCAAAAAAAAAAAAAAAAAAAAAAAAAAAAAAGCCAGGGTAGCAGGTCAGCAATACTTATATCAGGCAAAATACACGTTAAGACAAAGATTGTAACAAGAGACTAAAGCCATTACATAATGATAAAGGAGCCAATCCAATAAGAGGATATAACAAAAAATATCCACCCAACATTGGAACACCTAAATACATAAAGCAAATATTAACAGACATACAGAGAAATTACCAGTAATAACACGAGTAGGGGACTTTGATACTCCACATGTCCATGGACAGATTTTTCAGTCAGAAAATAAGGAAACTGTCTTTGAGTGACACATTAGACCAGACGGACCTAACATATATATAGAATATTCCATCCCAAAACAGAATATACAATTTTTTCCATTACATATGGAACATTCTCCTGGATAGATCATGTTAAGCCACAAAACAAGTCTCAACAAATTTATATGTGATCCACACTAATGCCATGTTGGACAAATCTACCATGAGGACCTTTCTGTGACCAAAAATATTCTCAAGTACAGCTCCTCCCACCCTGATTCTTCTCTTTTGCTTTACCACACCCTTAAGTACACACTCAGGGCATAATGTTCTTGATCTATTTTGGAGATAGGACTTACTAAATCCCACAGTATCCACCAGAAATTATTAGGATGGACAAATGACTTCAGTAAAGCTGCAGGAAACAATTAATATAGAGAAATCTGTTGCATTTCTATACACTAATACTGATGTAACAGAAAGAGAAATTAAGAAAACAATCCCATTTACAGTTGCATCAAGAAGAATGAAACACACAGGAATAGATTCAACTATGGAGGAGAAAGACCTATATTCTGAAAACTGTAGAACACTGATGAGAGAAATTGAGAATGACACAAATGGGAAGATATTCTGTGATAACGGATTGGAAGAATACTGTTACAATGGATTAGAAAAATAATATCATTACAATGTCTATATTACCCAAGCAATCTACAGATTCAATGCAATCCCTATCAAAATACCAACAGTATTTTTCACAGAACTAAAACAATCTTCAAAGTTATATGGAAGCACGAAACACCTAAATAGCCAAAGCAATCTTGAGAAAAGAAGAACAAAACTAGAGATATCATAATTCCAGATTCTGAGATATATAACAAAGCTGTAGTAATCAAGATAGTATGGTACTGGCACAAATATATAGACACATATATCTACAGAACAGAATAGCAAGCCCAGAAATAAACCCACCATTTTATGATCAATTAGTCTATGGCAAAAGAGGCAAGAATATACAATGGGAAAAAGATAGTCTCTTCAATAAATGGTGATGGGAAAACTGGATAGCTATATGAAATAAATTCAAACTGGACCGATTTTTTACATCATACACAAAAATAAACTCAAAATGGATAAAGTCCTAAATGTAAAATCTGAAACTATAAAACTAGAAGAAAACATAGGTGGTGATCTCTTTGACATCAGCTTTAGCAACATTTTTCTAGATATGTCTCCTTAGGCAAGGGAAAACAAAATTAAAAATAAACTATTGGACTCCACCAAACTAAAAAGACTTTGCATAGCAAAGGAAACCATCAACAAAACAAAAAGGCAACCTGCTGAATGGGAGAAGATATTTCCAAATGACATATCCAAAAAAGGGTTAACATCTAAAATACATAAAGAATGAGAGGAGGGGCCAAGATGGTAGAACAGCATGGAAGGTTTTTTTTGCATCTCTAGTCCCTGACATGCAGCCATATCAACACTAAACCATCTTGCACACTGAGAAAACTGATTTGAGGATTAACACAACAATCTGTACCACCTGAACCACAGAACTCATCAGGTATATGGTGCAGAGAGATGAATGGGGGAGAGAGAAGCCATGGAGGACGGGGAGCTGTTTTTGCTTGTGGAGAGAGGACAGACACTGGGGGAGAGTATGGGAAAAGCACCCTCCACCCCGAAAGCAGCTGGAGAAAAGTGGAAGAGTGGCAACAGTCGCAGGGATTGAACTAAAATGGGAGAAAGGAGAAAGGAGAGGGTTTAAATTCCATTAAGACTCTATAAACAGGGGAAGTGCAGAGTCTGAAACTCCACAGCTGGACACCTGGCAGTGCCCTGGTGGGAAGGGCAAAACTCCAGGTATGGAGAGGGAGGTCCAAGGAGTCCTTGGGCCACAATGAGAGTGGCAGTTCCCCTTCTGGGAAGACATTTGGTAGAGGCTGTGTGTGGCCTCCCCTCAAACAAAGGTCCCAGTGGACCCCAGAGAACAACCACATTTGCTGGTATTGGAACAAGGATGTTAAGGGGGAAGGCTGGTGACAGATGTGTGTTGAGATTTACCATAATCCCTGAAGTGCTGCTGCTACATGATCATGCAAACTTTTTCTGGAGTGGCTGGCATCCAGCCGCAGTCTCTGGGCATGGATTGCCAGCAGCATGGTCTGGGGAATGTTGCTGGGGGCAGGCGAGCACCTGGTCATTGCTCAGCAAGACCCTCCCCCAGAGGGAGGGAGGTGCCACCTGGCAGACTGATGGCTTGGTCACAGACAATGTAGAAGTAGTGATGAGTGGACGGAAGCCGGAGAAAAAGGAGGGGTGCTTGATTGCCAGTTAGGGAGAAAACAGAGTTCTGAACTAGAGACTGGGTAGCTGGGTGGTGCCATTTTCACCCCTCCTACACATGTGCATACATGCCTACACGTGCCACAACAATCCACCCCAGTAAGCCGAGCAGCACCCTCTAGTGGAGAATGGAGCCGTTACACTAAGCCGTGCCCAGCTAGGCCAACCTCACTCTTGAGGAACCCCACAAGTCTCCCCTCTGCTTAGTTTACAGACTATAAAGTGCTTCATATTTTGACTTCTAGGGGAAACTGGATGTAAGTTCAATCGTATTTCATTCTGTTTGCTGATCCATCTATTCAATTTTTTTCTTTTTGTATTCTTGAATACAGAAAGAAAAAAATATTTTTACTTCCCATTTTTATTAAAAAGATTTTTAATTTTTTTCTACTATATTTTTTACTTTTTTGTAAATTTTTTAAATTCTAATTTACTTTCATCATTTCATTTTATTCTATTTATTGTATTCATTTTTTCAAATGAATTTTTTTCCCTTTTTTTTCTTATCTTTCCCCAGATAAGGAACCAAATACACCTAGGATCTAGCATCCTTTATTTGATTTTTTTTGTGTTTTTTTCACTTTTTAATTTTAATTTTATTTTTATTTTTTACTTTATTACTTCCTTCTCTTCCTTTAAAATGACTAAATGAAGGAATTCACCCCAGAAAAAAGAACAGGAAGAAATGACAGCCAGGGACTTAACACAGATACAAGCCAGATGTCTGAACCAGAATTTAGAATCACCATAATACTACTACTAGCTGGGGTTGAAAATAGATTAGAATCCCTTTCTGCAGAGATAAAGGAAGTAAAAGCTAGTCAGGATGAAATAAAAAATGCTATAACTGAGTTGCAATTTCCAATGGATGCCACAGCGGTAAGGATGGATGAAGCAGAACAGCGAATCAGCCAAATAGAGAGCAAACTTATGGAGAATAATGAAACAGAAAAGAAGAGGGAGACTAAGGCAAAAGAGCACGACATAAGAATTAGAGAACTCAGTGACTTATTGAAAAGGAATAACATCAGAATCATAGGAGTCCCAGAAGATGAAGAGAGAAAAAGGGGTAGAAGGCTTATGTGAGCAAATCATGGCAGAAAACTTCCATAACCTGGGGTAAGACACAGACATCAAAACCCAGGGAGCACAGAGAACTCCCATTAGATTCAACAAAAACCGACCATCAACAAGGCATATCATAGTCAAATTCACAAAATACTCAGGCCAGGAAAGAATCATGAAAGCAGCAAGGGAAAAAAAGTCTACAAGGGACTTAACCTACAAGGGAAGACAAATCAGGTTCACAGCAGACCTATCCACAGAAACTTGTCAGGCCAGCAAGGCTGTCATTCAAAATAGGAGAGATAAAGTTTCTGAGACAAAAATTAAAGGAGTTGGTGACTACTAAACCAGCCCTGCAAGAAATTTTAAGGGAGATTCTCTGAGGGGAGAAAAGAGGAAAAAAACAAACAAACAAAAAAAGACCAAAAGCAACAAAGACTAGAAAGGACCAGAGAACACCACCAGAAACTCCACTCTACAGGCAACATAATGGCAGTAAATTCAAATCTCTCAGTACTCACTGTAAACATCAATGAACTAAGTGCTCCAAGAAAAATACATAGAGTAATGGAATGGATAAGAAAACAAGATCCATCTATATGTTGTTTTGTTCAAGAGGTCCATTTTAGACCTAAAGACACCTTCAGATTGAAAGTAAGGGGATGGAGAACCATATATCATGCTAATGGTCACCAAAAAAAAGCCAGAGTAGCCAGAGTAATATCAGACAATCTAGATTTTAAAATAAAGACTGTAACAAGAGATGATGAAGGGCATTATATCATAATTAAGGGATCTACCCCCTTAAGAAAATCTAACAATTATAAGCATTTATGCTCCAAACGTGGTATCACCCAAATATATAAATCAATTAATTATACACATAAAGAAACTCATTGATAATAATACCATAATAATAGGGAGCTTCAGCATCCCACTTACAACAATGGACAGATCATCTAAACAGAAGATCAACAAGGAAACAATGACTTTGAATGATACACTGGACCAGATGGACTTAACAGATATATTCAGAACAGTTCATCATAAATCAGGAGAATACACATTTTTCTCAAGTGCATATGGAACATTCTCCAGAATAGATCACATACTGGGACACAAGTCAGCCTTCAACAAGTCCAAAAAGATTGAGATCATACTGTGCATATTTTCAGACCACAACACTATGAAAGCTGAAATCAACCACAAGAAAAAATTTGGAAAGATAAATACTTGGAGACTAAAGAACAGCCAACTAAAGAATGAATGGGCTAACCAAGAAGTTAAAAAGGAATTTAAAAAGTACATGGAAGCCAATGAAAATGATAACACCACAGTCCAACCTCTGGGACACAGCAAAGGTAGTCATAAGAGGGAAGTATATAACAATCCAGACCTTCCTAAAGAAGGAAGAAAGGTCTCAGATATAAAACCTAACATTATACCTTACAGACCTGGAAAAAGAATAGTACATAAAACTGAAAAACAGCAGAAAACAGGAAATAATAAAGATTAGAGCAGAAATCAATGCTATCAAAATAAAACAAACAAACAAACAAAAAACAGTAGAACACATCAATGAAACCAGGAGCTGGTTCTTTGAAAGAATTAACAAAATTGATAAACTCTTAGCCAGTCTGATCAAAAAGAAAAAGGAAAGGACCCAAACAAATAAAATCAAGAAGGAAAGAGGAGAGATCACAACCAACATAGCAGAAATACAAACAATAATAAGAGAATATTATGAGCAATTATATGCCAATAAAATGGGCAATCTGGAAGAAATGGTCAAATTCCTAGAAACATATAAACTACCAAACTGAAACAGGAAGAAATAGAAAATTTGAACAGACCCATAACCAGCAAAGAAATCAAATTAGTAATCAAAAATCTCCCAGAAACAAGAGTGCAGGGCCAGATGGCTTTCCAGGAGAATTCTACCAAACATTTAAAGAAAAGTTAACACCTATTCTTTTGAAGCTGTTCCAAAAAACAGAAATGGAAGGAAAACTTCCAAATGCATTCTCTGAAGCCAGCATTACCTTGATTCCAAAACCAGACAAAGACCCCACTAAAAAGGAGAACTACAGACCAATTTCCCTGATGAACATGGATGCAAAAATCCTCAGGAAGATACTAGCCAACTGGATCCAACAATATATTAAAGGAATTATTCACCACAACCAATTGGGATTTATACCTGGGATGGAGGGCTGGTTCAATATTCAGAAAGCAATCAATGTATAAAAGAAAGAACAAGAACCACATGATCCTCTCAATAGATTCAGAGAAAGCATTCGACAAAATACAGCATCCATATATGAAAGACCCACCAATAATATCCTCAGTGGGAAAAAACTGAGAACTTTCTCTGTAAGGTCAGAAGCACGACAGGGATGTCCACTCTCACCACTGTTGTTCAACATAGTATTGGAAGTCTTAGCCTCACCAATCAGAAAACACAAAAAAATAAAAGGCATCAAAAACAGCTAGAAGGAAGTCAGACTTTCACTCTTTGCAGATGACATGATACTCTACATGGAAAACCCAAAAGATTCCACCAAAAAACTGCTAGAACTGATCCATGAATTCAGCAAAGTTGCAGGATATAAAATCAATGCACAGAGGGGCGCCTGGGTGGCGCAGTCGGTTAAGCGTCCGACTTCAGCCAGGTCACGATCTCGCGGTCCAGGAGTTCGAGCCCCGCGTCGGGCTCTGGGCTGATGGCTCGGAGCCTGGAGCCTGTTTCCGATTCTGTGTCTCCCTCTCTCTCTGCCCCTCCCCCGTTCATGCTCTCTCTCTGTCCCAAAAATAAATAAACGATGAAAAAAAAATTTTTTTTAAATCAATGCACAGAAATCCGTTTCATTCCTATACACCAATAATGAAGCAACAGAAAAAGAAATCCTGGAATTGATCCCATTTACATTTGCACCAAAAACCATGAAATACCTAGGAATAAACCTAACCAAAGAGGTGAAAAATCTGGACACTGAAAACTATAGAAAGCTTATGAAAGAAATTGAAGAAGACACAAAAAAATGGAAAAAGATTCCATGCTCCTGGATTGGAAGAACAAACATTGTGAAAATGTCCGATACTACCCAAAGCAATCTACATATTCAATGCAATCCCTATCAAAATAACACCAGCATTCTTCACAGAGCTAGAACAAACAATCCTAAAATGTGTATGGAACCACAAAAGACCCTAAATAGCCAAAGCAATCTTGAAAAAGAAAACCAAAGATGGAGGCATCACAATCCCGGACTTCAAGATGTATTACAAAGCTATAATCATCAAGACAGTATGGTACTGGCACAAAAACAGACACATAGATCAATGGAAGAGAATACAGAACCTAGAAATAGACCCAAAAACGTATGGCCAACTAATCTTTCACAAAGCAGAAAAGAATACCCAATGGAATAAAGACAGTCTCTTCAGCAAGTGGTGCTGGGAAAACTGGACAGCAACATGCAGAAAAATGAACTTGGACCACTTTCTTACACCATACACAAAAATAAACTCAAAGTGGATGAAAGACCTCAATGTAAGACAGGAAGCCATCAAAATCCTCAAGGAGAAAGCAGGCAGAAACCTCTTTGATCTTTGCTGCAGCAACTTCTTACTCAACACGTCTCCAGAGGCAAGGGAAACAAAAGCCAAAATGAACTATTGGGACCTCGTCAAAATAAAAAGCTTCTGCACAGTGAAGGAAACAATCAGCAAAACTAAAAGGCAACTGACAGAATGGGAGAAGATATTTGCAAATGACATATCAAATAAAAGGTTAGTGTACAAAATCTATAAAGAGCTTAGCAAACTCAACACCCAGAAAACAAATAATCCAGTGAATAAATGGACAAAAGACATGAATAGACATTTCTCCAAGGAAGACATCCAGATGGCTGACACATGCAAAATGCTCAACATCACTCATCATCAGGGAAATACAAATCAAAACCACAATGAGATACCACCTCACACCTGTCAGAATGGCTAACATTAACAACTCAGGCAACAACAGATGTTGGCGAGGATGCGGAGAAAGAGGAACTCTTTTGCATTGCTCGTGGGAATGCAAACTGGCACAGCCACTCTGGAAAACAGTATGGAGGTTCCTCAAAAAATTAAAAATACATCTACTCTATGACCCAGCAAATGCACTCCTAGGTATTTATCCAAGGGATACAGATATGCTGTTTCGAAGGGGCACATGCACCCCAATGTTTATAGCAGCACTATCAACAATAGCCAAAGTATGGAAAGAGCCCAAATGTCCATCGATGGATGAGTGGATAAAGATGTGGTGTGTGTGTGTATACACACACACACACACACACACACACACACACACACACACAATGGAGTATTATTTGTCAATCAAAAAGAATGAAATCTTGCCATTTGCAACTATGTGGCTGGAAATGGAGGGTATTGTGCTAAGCGAAATTAGTTAGAGAAAGACAAATATCACATGACTTCACTCATATGAGGAATTTAAGATACAAAACAGATGAACAAAAAAATAATATAAAAACATGGAGGGGGACAAAATATAAGAAACTCTTAAATATAGAGAACAAACAGGGGGTTGCTGGAGGGGTTGTGTGAGGGGGAATTGGCTAAATGGGTAAGGGGCTTTAAGGAATCTACTCCTGAAATCACTTTTGTGCTATGTGCTAACTAACTTGGATAGAAATTTAAAAATTAATTAAAATTTTAAAATAAAATAAATAAAATATATAAAGAACTTACACAACTCAACACGAAAAAAAAACAATCCAATTAAAAAATGGGCATGAGGGGTACCTAGGTGGTTCTGTCAGTTAAGCATCCAACTCTTGATTTCGGCCAGGTCATGATCTCACAGTTCCTGGTATGGAGCCCCACATCAGGCTCTGTGCTGACAGGGTGGAGCCTGCTTATGATTCTCTCTCTGCCTCTCTTTCTGCCCTTTCCCTGTTCTCTCTCTCTCTCTCAAAATAAACATTTTTTTTAATGTGTAGAGGACCTGAATATACATTTTCCAAAACATACAGATGGCCAACAGACAAATCACTCAGATGCTCAACATCAAAACCACAAAGAGATATTACCTCACACCTGTCAGAATGGCTTGAATCAAAAAGACAAGAAATAACAAGTGTTGGCAAGGATGTACAGAAAGGAGAACTCTCCTTCACTATTGGTGGGAATGTAAATTTGTGTAGCCACTGTGAAAAAACATTTGGAATTTCCTCAAAAAATTAAAAAATAGAGCTACCATATGAAACAGTAACTCCATTACTGGGTTTTTGCCCAAAGAAAATGGAAACACAATTCAAAAAGATATATGCACCCCTATGTTTATTGCAGCTTTATAATAGCCAAGATATGGAAGCAACCCAAGTGTTCAATGATAGAGGAATAAAGAAGGTGTGGTGTGTATACACACACACACAGACACACACACACAGTATTAGCCATAAAAAAGAATGAGGTCTTGCTATTTGTGACAACGTGGGTGGAATTAGTATTATGCGAAGAGAAGTAAGTAGGAGAAAGACAAATACCATATGATTTTACTTATATGTAGAATCTAAAAAACAAATGAATAAACAACCAACGTAAAAGCAGAAACAGCTTCATAAATACAGAGAACTGGTGGTTGCCAGAGAGGAGCATGTAGGGGTGTGGGCAAAATGGGTGAAAGACAGTAGGAGATACAAGCTTCCAGTTATACAATAAATAAGTCATGGGGATAAAATGTACAGCATAAATATGGTCAATGGTATTGTAGTAACATTACATGGTGACACATGGTAGCTACACTTATGGTGAGCATAGCATAAAAATAAACTTGTCAAATCATTATGTGGTACACCTGAAACTAATGTGTCAACTCCAGTCCAATAGGAAATAAAAATTTTTAAATAATAATAAACACTTAAAAGATGGCTCAGCATAGTAAGTAAGTGAAATGGTTTAAGTGTAGCAGAACCACGAGTATGGGACTAAATACATGGAACTAAAATGCCTCGATGGAAACTTTGAGAGTAGAATCCTGTCTTGGCTTCTGTCCTCAAGCTTAGAGCTACCAAAAGGGTGCAGCAGAAAGACCAATGGCTCAAGAGTCTGGAAAACCAACTTCTAAAATTCATTTGATTATGGAGCCTAAAACTCAAGAAGCTTTATTCTCTACTTCTAAGATAAAATGAAAATCAAGTCTCACTGTCTCTAAGAGTTGTGAAAATCCTGTGAACTAGTTAAAAACATCAGAAAAGCCCCTAATCTTTATTATGAAGGAGATAACCCTTTGATTCAGGCAACTCAGGTGTCCATGCTTGAGCAAAACTCTTATTTTTTTCTTTCCGGGGTCACCTTGTGAGATGAACATCTTCACTTGATCTCTTCCATCAGTTGATCTCTTCATTCATGTCAGTTCACCTTGGGCATCTCCAATACCTGGTGATTCTATAATTTCAGTACATTCCCTTGTTACCACTACTTAAGTCTATGACAGCCTCATTCATTCACAAGATATGCAATGAATACTATCAACAATTCTCAAAATGTTAAAATGCTCATATAAATAGCACATGTGAAAGCTCTAGTTAACCCATTAATAAGGTAAATAGGATAGTAACTAAAATAAGAATTTTTTAAATGAGATTTTATGAAATAACTGATTTGAATACAAAGCTAGCTAATATTGTCAAGTTAAAGCAATAAACACTTGTGATATATCTGAGCCCTAATCAATTATGAATCATTGCTGTCGAATGTAAGCTCCTTTATGTAATTTTAATTTTTCTAGTAGTCACATTGATGAAATTAATAACCCATTGAATCCAATATATCTCCAATACTTCAGAATGTAATTAGTCCTCAAGATTTATATTCCACTTTTTTTTTTTACTAAATCTTAAAAATCTAGCATGCGTTTTACATTTATGAATTCATACTAGCCACAGTTCAAATGTTCAATAGCCATATGTGACTAACAGCTACCATATTAGCACGGTTCAACATGACATTAAAAGTTTACAAAGTCTTAAGATAATTCCCCTAAATCTATTCAGGATGTTTACAGTTCAAGAATGCACAAAACACATTTCTCTGCCTTCATAGAGCTTACATTCTGGCATATAGACAAATAATGAATAAACTTAAACTTAAAATCTAACATGTTAGGACAGATAGAGGTTGTAAAGATAGAGTGATCAGAGGAGACCTCATTTAAAATGTGAAGTTCTGAGCAAAGAGAAAGTTGAAGGAGGGAAGAGAGATGAGGGGATGTACCGAAAAATGTTTCAGAAAGAGCCAACAGCTACAGCAAAGACTCTGATGTGTAAGTATGCCTGACGTGTTTAAGATGAAGCAAGACCAGACAGTGATTGGAACAAAGTGAGTGGAGGAAAGTAATAGTAAATAAGGTGGGAGACATAAGAGGGACCAGAGCATATACAGCCGAGGTTCTCCATCTTGCTGCTCTTGGCAATCAAACAGGGAACTTTAAAAAATACTGATGCCTGGGTCTTACTCGCCACAGAAATGTGTCTCCAGGTTCTTATTTCCCACTGAACACAAAATAGTTAAATGGATGCATGGATGGAATGGATTTGTAATGTAATGGATCTCCCACACACTCTTTGAGTAACATTGATGCTTCTGTGAGGTAAATCTTATTTACTGCGTGGATTAGAGTAACCCTGACATTCTGCCACTAGTACCCAAATTTGAGAACAATGGGTTAAACGAGAAGTAAACTGGTATTTGAAGTTAAATGGACCAGGGTTGCCATGAGACTCCACTTATTCAACTACAAATTTGGGCCATTGGTGCAGAACTTGAAATGTCTTGTGAGGATTATGTGAAATAAAAAGTGCCTAAAACAGTGGGCAATAAGTGGGCAATAAGTAGTGGCTACTGTAAAAATGTTTCAAGCAAAGTATTCATATGAGAAAATGGAGTTTTCAGAATACAAATGTGACAGAGTGGAATGTAAAATAGGAGAATGAAGAGACTAAACGTCATTGTCAACATTAGGGGATCTGAGCTAGATGCCAGAGGAATCTGAAGGACGGTTGCCCTCTGACCATCCCTCTTTATCAGCACATCATTTTCTCTGCCTGCAGTGCACTTGATGAAAAGCAATCCACAAAATCCTGCAAAGATGGTGACACAGGAGTTTCCTGAGTTCCCTTCATCCTAAAGATACACAAAACATACAGCTACACATGGAGAAATTTCCTTTAAAAGAAATCCAGAACCAGCCAAGCAACTCCTACACATTGGGTGAACAAAAACCAAAAAACCCACATCAAAATGGGCAGGAAAGTCTGAGTCAAGCCTCTCCACAAGCCCCACTCCCAGCATGGCTACATACAATCATGAAGGAACTCAACTCCTAGCTTCTTTCTGAAGAGAAAAGGGCTTGGACTCCACACCTACCGCCAACATTTTTAAGACTCTCACCTGAGAAACAGGCCCCAAAGTGCCTAACTCTGAAAGTTAATGGGGCTCACATCCATGGGACCAACAAGACTGTGTCAAACAAAGAAGAAAATCTTAACAGCTGCATGAGTACTCAACCACAGTTATCCCCCAGGGTTCAGCACAAAGAAAGCAGGAAAAATCACCCATCTCCCCAGTCTTTCTCTGAAAGGTGTCCACTTTCATACTTTAAAAGCTGCTGCTAAGGGTCAGGTTTTTAATTTAGCACACATATGGGGGTTACTGTGATCTTCCCCAGAAGCCAGGGAAATCAGCAAATACCTCTCTTTACCTTCTCCCTCTAGCTCACTGTAAGTCAGTATCATTTTTTAAAATGTTTATTTATTTACTTTGAGAGAGAGAGGCAGAAAAAGAGAATCCCAAGGAAGCCCCTCACTGTCAGTGCAGAGCCCTATGCAGGGCTCAAACTCACAAACCATGAGATCATAACATGAGCCAAAACCAAGAGTAAGATGCTTAATTGACTGAGCCACCCAGGCACCCCTGTAAGCCAGTGTCTTCTTGAAAAGGGTTAGTATACACATCAGTAGGTCCAGTACCTCCCCAAAATGGTTCTCGTATTGCCACAGACAGTGAGCAGAACTGGCTGGTTCTGGTGCCCCCACAAAGGAGCACCATGGCTGCCACACATAGTGAGCAGCCTCGGTTAGGTCAGGCACCCCCACATTCTCCCAAAGCGGGTCTCACCTGTTGGGAGGTGGACAGCAGGGCAAGCCACATAATCACTAGCATCTCCATAATAGAGCCAGGACTTGCAGTCAGTCATGCAGCAATCATGGCCCAGCCACAATAGGGCACATGTAGCCCCCACAGGGAACACCCCTGGAGTATCTGGCTCTGGTGATTAGGAGGGATTGTGCTTCTGAGTCCCAAAAGATACCTTCTACATAAGGCCACAACTTCAAGACCAGGAGACATGGCTGATCTACCTAATACAGTAAAACAAACACAGAGAGTCAGGCAAATGAGGAGACAGACAAATATGTTCAAAATGAAAGAACAGGATAAAACCTCACAAAAAGAACTAAATGAAACGGAAATAAGCAATTTATGTGACAAAGAGTTCAAAATAATGTTGTAAATATGCTCAGCACACTTGGGAGAAAAATGGATGAATACAGTGGGAACTTCAACAGAGACAGAAAATATATTTTAAAAAAATCAGAGCTGAAGAATACAATAACTGAAATAAAGAATATGAGAGAGTGTATCAACAACTGATTAGATACAGAAGAATGGATCACTGATTTGGAAGACAGAATAATGGAAATCACACAAGCTGACCAACAAAAGGAAAAAACATATACATGGAAAAGAAACTTCCTAAGGCTATCAGTTGATTTTTCAGCAGGAACTGTGTAGGCCAGAAGGGAATGACACTATATATTCAAAGAGCTGAAAGAAAAAAAAAACAAAAAACAAAAACAAACCTACAACCAAGAATATTCTACCTGGCAAAGTTACCTTTCCGAATTAAAGGAAAGATAAAAATTTCCTAGACAAACAAAAGTTAAAGGAGTTCATTATCACTCAACTAGCCTTACAAGAAAAGTTAAAGAGATGACCTTTTTAAGAGGAAAAGAAAAGGCTGTAACAGAATAAAATTATGAAAGGAAAAATTTTCACAAATGAAAATAAACATATAGTAGGAATGCCCGGTTGGCTCAGTTGGAAGAGCATGTGACCCTTAATCTTGAGGCCATGGGTTTGAGCCCTACACTGGGTGTAAAAAACATAAATAAAACTTTAAAAATAAGTAAATAAACATATAGTAAAAGTAGTAGATCAATCACTTCTATAAGGTTAAAAGGCAAAAGTAGTCAATTCAATTACATCTAAAATTTTAGTTAAGGGATCAACAAAACAAAAAAGATGTAGAATATGACATCATATGCATAATAAAACATGGAAAGGAGAGTAAAACTGTACTGCGCTTTTAGAATGTGGTCATTTTTTTGTTTTATTTTAGAGAGAGAGAGAGAAGGTGTGAGAGGGGGAGAAGGGAATGAAGAGAGAGAGAGAGAGGATCCCAGGCATGGGACTTGATCACCCGACCCTGGGATTTTGGCTTGACCTGAGCCAAAATCAAGAGTCAGAAGCTCAACCACCTGACCCACACAGGCACCCCTAGAATGTGATTTAATAGGCCATTGACTTATTATAGACTGCTATATACTTAGGATGTTGTATATGAACCTCATGGTAACCACAAACCAAAAAGCTGTAATAGATACACAAAAAATAAAGAGAAAGAAATCCAAGAATAACACTAAAGGAAGTCATCAATCACAAGGCAAGAGAGCAAGAGAAGAAGAAAGGAACAGAGAACTGCATAACCAATCAGAAAACAATTAACAAAATGGCAAAAAGTACATACTAATAATTAATTTTCAATGTAAATGGCCTAAATCCTTCCATCAAAAACATAGGGGGATGGAATGGTTAAAAAAAATAAGACCTGGGTGACTGGGTGGCTCAGTCAGTTGAGCATCCGACTCGCGACTTCAGCTCAGGTCATGATCTCACAGTTTGTGAGTTTGTGCCCCACATCAGGCTCTGTGCAGTGTCAGCATGGAGCCTGCATGGGATTCTCTTTCTGCTTTCTCTCTGCCCCTACCCCACTTGCACTCACTCTCTATTTCTCAAAATAAATAAACTTTTTAAAAAGTTTTAAAAATGAAAAATGAAAAACAAGACCCATCTATATGCTATCTACAAAAGGCTCACTTCAGACCTAAAGACACATACTGACTGAAAATGAAGGGATAGAAAGATATTTCATGCAAATAGAAGAAAAATCAGACAAAATAGACTTTATATCAGACAAAATAGACTTCAAAACAAAGACTGCAACAAGAGACAAAGAAAGGCATTAAATAATGATAAAGGAGTCAGTCCAACAAGAGGATCTGTTGGATCCTCATAATTATCTGTGTACCAAATATCTAAATATATTTAGATAATATATAAAAAGTATATATTAACAGACATAAAGGGAAACGTCAGTATTACAATAATGGTACTTTACCTACTTCCATCAATGGATAGGTCATCCAGACAGAAAATAAGGAAACAGCAACTTTGAACAACACATTAGACCAGATGGATTTAACAGATAAATATAAAACATTACATACAAAAATAGCAGAATACACATTTTTTTTCAAGCGCACATGGAACATTCTCCAGAACAGATCACATCTTAGGCCACAAAATAAATCTCAATAAATTAATAAGATTGAAATCATAGCAAGCATCAAAACTGAACACAATGCTATGAATTTAGAAATAAGTTAAAAAAAATTTTTTTAATCTTTATTTTTGAGAGGGGGGGGGAGGGGCACAGAGAGAGGGAGACACAGAATCTGAAGTAGGCTCCAGGCTCTGAGCTGTCAGCACAGAGCCCGAGGCAGGGCTCGAATTCATGAACCATGAGATCATGACCTGAGCTGAAGTTGGATGCCCAACCAAATACCTGTATCAAGAAACAGAAAAAATGGGGCGCCTGGGTGGCGCAGTCGGTTAAGCGTCCGACTTCAGCCAGGTCACGATCTCTCGGTCCGTGAGTTCGAGCCCCGCGTCCGGGCTCTGGGCCGATGGCTCAGAGCCTGGAGCCTGTTTCCGATTCTGTGTCTCCCTCTCTCTCTGCCCCTCCCCTGTTCATGCTCTGTCTCTCTCTGTCCCAAAAATAAATAAACGTTGAAAAAAAAAATTTTTTAAATAAAAAAGAAACAGAAAAAATATCAAACAAATAACCATTCTTAAGGAACAAATAGAAGCAAAAACAAAGAGAAGAACAAATAAAGCCCAAAGTTACTAGAAGGGAGGAAATAACAGATTGGAAAAGATTGATGTCATTAATATTTGATTGTTTGAACAGATAAACAAAATTGACAAACCTTCAGTTAGACTCACCAAGAAAAAAAGAGAGAGGGTTCAAATAAATATAATTAGAAATGTAAGAGGAGATGTTGAACTGATACCAGATATACAAAGGATCACAAGAAAATACTATGAACAATTATATATCAACAATTTGACAACCTGGAAGAAGTGGATAAATTCCTAGAAAGATACAACTTACCAAAACTGAACCATGAATAGAAAATCTAAACAGTCCAATTACTAGTAAAGACATTGAATAGGTAATCAAAAGCATCCCAACAGACAAAAGTCCAGGAACAGACAGCTTCCTTGGTGAATTCTACCAAACATTTAAAAAATTAATACCATTAATTCTCAAACTCTTCCAAAAAAAGAGAAGAGGAGGGAACACTTGGAAATTCATTTACCAGGCCAGCATCATCATGATATGAAAACCAGACAAGGATACCACAAGAAGTTACAGGCCAATATCCCTGATGAACAGAGGTGCAAAAATCCTCAACAAAATATTAGCAAGCCAAATTCAACGATACATGAAAAGAATCATTCGCCATAATCAAGTGAGATTTATTCCAGGGATTCAAGGACAGTTAAATATCCACAAATCGATTAGTGTGATACCCTTTATTAACAAAATAAAAGATAAAAATCATATTATTATCTAAATAGATGTAGAAAAAGTATTTGACAAAATTCAAAATCTGTTCGTGACAAACAACTCTCAACAAAGTGAGTACAGAGGAAATGTACCTCAACATAATATAGATCATATATGACAAACCCACAGGTAACATCCTACTCAATGGTAAAAAAATAAAAGCTTTTCCTCTAAGATCAGGAACAATAAAGCCCATTCTTGCCACTTTTGTTCAATCTAGTATCAGAAGACTTATCCAGTGCAATTAGGCAAGAAATAAAAGGTAGCCAATTGGAAAGGCAGAAATAAGACTGTCACTATTTGCAGATGATATGCTATTATATATAGAATACCCTAAAAACTGCACCAAAACACTACTTGAACTAATAAGTAAATAAGTGTTATGGATAAAAAATCAATGTACAAAATATGTGACATTTCTATACACTAATAGCAAATTACCAGAGAAATTACAAAACAATTTTATTTATAATCACATCAAAAAGAATATCTGAGGAATGAATTTAACCAAGGAATTAAAAGACCTGTGCAATGAAAACTATACTACATACATTAAAGAAATTGAAGACAAAAATAAATGGAAATATATTCCATGCTCATGGATTAAAAGAGTCAATATTGTTAAAATGTCCATATTACCCAAAGCAATTGACACATTCAGTGCAATTCTTATCAAAATCCTAATAGTATTTTTCATGAAAATAGAAGGAATAATCTTGAAATTTGTATGGAACCACAAAGACCCTAAAAAGCCAAAGCAACCTGGGCAAAGAACAAAACTGGAAGTATCATGCTACCTGATTTCAAGCTATACTACAAAGCTATAGTAAACAAAGCAATATAAAAACAGATGTGTAGATCAATGGAACAGAACAGAGAGCCTAGAAATAAACCCACGTTTTTATGATCAATTAATCTATGACAAAGGAGCTAAAAAATACTGTGTAGAAAGGGCAGTCACTTTAATAGATAGTGTTGGGAAAACTAGAAATCTACATGCAGAAGAAAAAAACTAGGCCACTATTTTATACCACACAAAAATTAACACAAAGTAGATTAAAGATGAATATATGGCATGAAACCATAAAACTCCTAGAAGAAAACATAGGTGGTGAACTCCTGACATCAATATTTATACTGATTTTTCTTTAATGTTTATTTTTGAGAGACAGAGACAGCGCATGAGCAGGGGAGGGACAGAGAAAGAGGGAGACACAAAACCAAGCAGGTTCCAGGCTCAGAGCTGTCAGCAATGAGCCCGATGTTGGGGGGGGGGGGGGGGAGGGAGGGGCGGAGGGGGGCCAAACCATGAGATCACGACCTGAGCCAAAGTCGGTGGCTTAACTGACTGAGGCACCCAGGTGCCAAGGTACTGATTTTTGGGATCTGACACCAAAAGCAAAGGCAACTAAAGCAAAAATAAAAACTAAAAAGCTTTTAAACAGAAAAGGAAACCATCAACAAAATGAAAAGGCAGCCTATCAAAAGGGAGAAAATATTTGTAAATCATATGTTTGACAAGGGGTTAATATAAAATAACTCACAAAAGTCAATAGCATTAAACCAGTCTGATTCATAAATGGACAGAGGGACTGAATAAACTTTTCCAAAGAAGAACTACAAATAGCTAAAAAGTATATGAAAACGTGCTCAACATCTCTAATCAAGGAAGTAAAAATCAAAACCACCATGAAATATTACTTCACACCTGTTAGGTTGGCTATTACAAAATAAAAATTAAAAAAATACACAAGAAATAACAGACGTTGGTGAAGATGTGGAAAAAGGGAACACTGTGCACTGTGGGTGAAAATATAAACTGGTGCAGCCACTATCAAAAACAGCTTGGAGATTCCTCAAAAAATTAAAAATAGAACTACCATGTGATCCAGCAAATCCACTTCTGGGTATATATCCAAAGAAAATAAAAATACTAACTTGAAAAGAAAAATGTTCAATGCACCCTTATTTACAATAGCTAAGATAAGGAAACAACCTATGTGCCCATCCATGGATGATATATGGATAAAGAAAATGTGGTGTGTGTATATAATGGAATATTATGCAGCCGTAAAAAATGAAATATTGCCACTTATGCCAACATGAATGGACCTTGAGGGTAGTATGCTAAATGAAAAGGTCAGGCCCCAGAAAGACAAATATTGCATGAGCTCACTTGTAAGTGGAATCAGAGAACAAATTGGTGGTTGCTGGAGGTGGGGTGTTGAGGAGTAGGCAAAATAGATGAAGGGGATCAAAATGTACAAGCTTCCAGTTATATAATAAATATGTCATGGAAAGTAATGTAAAACATGATGACTTGAGTTAAGAAAACTATTAAATATTTGAAAGTTGCTAAGAGATATTAGATCTTAAAAGTTCTCATCACAAGAAAAAATTTTTAACTATGTATAGTAACAGATGTTAACTAGTCTTTTTTGTGGTGATCATTTTGTAATATATATAGTTGAATCATTATGCACCTAAAACTAATATAAAGTTAGAGGCTAATTATACCTCAATAAAAATAATAGTAGTAGTAGCTGAGGACTTTCTGAACCTGGGGAGAGAACTGGACAACCAAGTTCACAGAGCTAATAGCATGCTTTTATCTCAATGCAAAAAGACTTAAAGACATAGTATAATAAATCTGTCAAAAATCAAAGATAAAGACTCCTAAAATGAATAGTCAAGGAAAAAAAGATAATAACCTACAAAGGAACTTCCATTAGGCTATCAGCAGATTAATCAGCAAAAACCCTAGGTGAGGAAAGAGTAAATGACAATTTCAAAGTGTTGAAAATAACATTTCCCAGCCAAGAATATTTTATCCACCAATGTTATCCTTCAGATATGAAGAAGAAAGATTTACCTAGACCAAAAAAAAAAAAAAAAAAAAAAAAATCTGAGGAAGTTCATCACCACAAGACCTGCCTTGTAAGAGATGCTGAAATAAGTTCTTCAAGCTGAAATAAAAAGACTAATCAGTAACATGAAAACATATGAAAGCATATAGCATCCTGGTAAAAGTAAATATACAACCAAACTCCAAAAACTCCAATTCCATAATAGGATAGTGTATTAACCACCTAACTATAGTATAAGAGTCCAAGGGAAGGCATATAAAAGAGTATAAAAAGAGTAAACAGTAACATCAAAAAAAGAGTAAATAGTAACATCAAAAATATAAAGGGGAAGTAAAATAGTGAAACTTTTGTAGATGATTGGAATTAGATTGCTATCTGCTTAAAATGGACTGTTTTGCCTATGTAAGATGGGTCTTATGTGAGCTCATGGTAACCATGAGCTCAAAGTCTAGAGTAAAAGGACAAAAAATAAAGGGGAAACAGAGCATATCACCATGGAAAATCACCTATTCACAAAGGTAGACATAAACAAAGGGAATACTAAACAATGAAAATACAACATAACTAATAAACTATTAACAAGATGGCATTAGTAGCTCCCTACATACCTATAACTCTAAATGTAAATGGATTGAATTCACCAATCAAAATGTGCTGGAGGCATCATGCTTCCTCATTTCAAACTATATTACAAAGCTATAGTAATTAGAACAGTATGGTACTAGCATATAAACAAACACATTGGCCAATGAAACAGAATAGAGCTCAGAAATAAATCTACATACATATGGTCAATTAATTTACAACTAAGGAGCCAAGAGCATATAATGGGAAGAGAATGGTCTTCAATAAACAGTTATTAGATAACCTGGAAGCCACATGCAAAAGAATTAAAATAGAGCCCTATCTCACACCATACACAAAAATAAGCTGAAATTGAATCAATTCAAAAGACTTGAATTTAAGTCCTGAAACCATAAAACTTCTAGAAGAAAACATAGGGAATAAACTCCTTGACATCAATCTTGGCTATGACTTTTTGAATTTGACACCAAAAGCAAAGGTTAATAATGGGAAAACAACTACATCAAACTAAAAAGCTTTTGTGCAACAAAGAAAACCATCAACAAAATGAAAAGACAACATAAAGAATGGTAGAAAATACTTGCAAATTATATATCTGATAAGGGGTTAATATCCAAAATATATAAACAAGTCATACAACTCAACAGCAAAACAAATAATCCAGTTACAAAATGAATAGAGAAACTGAATAGACATTTTCTCAAAGAAGACATCCAAAGGCCAATGGGTACATAAATAGGTACTCAACATCTCTACTTACCAGGGAAATGCAGATCAAAATCACAATGAGATTTTTACCTCATACCTGCTATAATGGCTGTTATCAAAAAGATAACAGGTAACATGTGTGGTGAGGATATAGAGGAAAGGGAACTCGAGTGCACTGTTGATGGGAGTCTAAGTTGGTACAGCCATTATGGAAAAGAGTATGGAGGTTCCTCAAGAAATTAAAAATAGAACTACCATATGATCTAGCAATCCCACTGCTGAGCATATATCCAAAGAAAATGAAAATGTGAAGAGATAGCTGTGCACTCATGTTTATTGTAGTATTCACAAATACTACAATATGGAATAGTAGTATGACAATAGGAAAAATATGGAAACAACCTATGTGTCCACCAATGAATGAATAAGGAAATATCGTTTCTTCCTTTCTCTCTTCCCCCTTCCTTTCCCTCTCCCCCTCCAGCCCATACATACACTGGAATATTATTTAATCACGAGGAAGAAGGAAAGCCTGCCTTTTGTGACAAATATGGATGGACCTTCGATGAATAATGCTAAGATAAATCAGATAAAGACAAATAATATATGATATCCCTTATACGTAGAATATAAAAAATTAAACTCATAGAGAATAAAATAGTGGTTACCAGTGGCTGAGGGATGGTGGGAATAGGAAGATGCTGGTCAAAGAATAAAAACTTCCAGTTATAAGATGAGTAAGTTCTGAGGATCTGATTTAAAGCATGATTATTGTAGTTAATAATATGAATTATACACTTGAAAGTTTCTAAGAGTACATATCTTAAATGTACTGTAAAAAAGAAATGGTAATTATGAGATGAGATAGAGGTATGAGCTTATCCTATTGTGGCAATCATTTTTCAATACATAAGTGTATCAAATCAACATATGTGCAACTGAAACTTACACATTATTATTCATCAATTATATCTCAAAGCTGGGAGTGGAAGGATAAATGAAATGAATGAACGTTTATTGTAATTAACTACATTACATTTCTACCATCTTGGAAAGGAATCCTGGTTTTAAGATACCTTTTAAGGATCTTTTTCCAAATCATTAAATTATATAGTGCTAAATAATTGGAAATAATCACAAATTCTTAGAAGTCAGAAAGGGTCCTCAATAGTTGTTTGTGAGAGTCCTAACTCAAAAGTAGATGAGTCCTAACTCAAAAAGATACCATTTAGGGGCGCCTGGGTGGCGCAGTCGGTTGAGCGTCCGACTTCAGCCAGGTCACGATGACTTCAGCCAGGTCACGATCTCGCGGTCCGTGAGTTCGAGCCCCGCATCGGGCTCTGGGCTGATGGCTCAGAGCCTGGAGCCTGTTTCCGATTCTGTGTCTCCCTCTCTCTCTGCCCCTCCCGCGTTCGTGCTCTGTCTCTCTCTGTCCCAAAAATAAATAAACGTTGAAAAAAAAATTTTTTTTTAAAAAAGATACCATTTAGAAACCCTCCACCTGTTAAACTTCTACAGTGGTATAACCTACTGGTTATTCATGAGAGGATATCAGATTAGACCTACTGGTAGAAAGATCACTGACTTCACAATCAGGCACACCTGGGTTTAAAGCCCAGTTCTGTCACGAGTGTGGCAAACCTCTTCCTGTCTCTGAACCTCAGTTTCCTTATCTATAAAGTTGGATAGCAATACCTACATTTCATGAGTTTGTGAGGGTTAAATACTCTATGGATGCAAGAGGCATCAAGCCGGGCCAACAGATGGTACCCAGAAATTATCAGTAAGTATGTAATTACATCCTTCTGTACATTTCTCCTTTTATCATCTTACGTTACCACTACAAGCAATTTCTATAAGACTCTTAAATCTCTCTTATAAAAATCATTTAAAAAAATTCTCTCATAACATTTGGAAGCCAAGGGACGAACATGGACAAGAAGCCACATTCCATAAGAGTGGGAAGCAAGCCCTGTATACATGAGCCCCGAAGGTGGAGTTGGAGCCCAAGGACAGTAGTGTATGAATGGGCCATTTTGAAAATAAGGAGTCACTTTTGACTACTTTTCTTGCCCTATAGTCTTGGTTTCATGCTGTTTCCTCTAAACACTCTGACATTATAGTCAACCAGCAAGTTCAACATAGCAACTTTTAAAATGGTGAGAAAACGTGGTTCTTATTTCAAGAACATGCTCCCAGGAGCATCTGTACCAGTTCTGTATTCCACCTGCTTTTCTTCTAACTGTGCTTGTTATGCATGCACATTTTTAGGCCAGCTAGGCTGGTAGTGGAAATGAATGAAATGGCCAGGTATACAGCAATAGAGGGTGAGAAGGGACAGTGGTGGACTGGAGGGGAGATGGGAGGACAGTGTCTGAACTACCAACTGCTGGTTCAGAAAAGAAGATCTGACATGGCACATTCTAGGGTTTAGCAAGAAAGGTCAGGAATCCCTATTCTTATGTGGACACTAGTGATTTTTAAATGCAACATAGGATTCAAAATTGTTTTCAATATCCCACCGGCCACACATCTGCGGACAGATCTAGCCCACTAGCCTCGGGTTTGTGGATTCTGCTGAGCTAAATGTGAAGATTGTAAGGGAAGCAATTTGGGACCACTCAAGTTAGTCTCCCAGGGCCCTTTTCTGAGTCACTGCTTCAAAGACCACAGGTTGACTGCTTCCTCTTTAAAGAATATGGTCTTATTTTTTCCCAAAGTTTTTATTGGATTCTCCAGGTCCACAGGGAGAATTTTTACCTGACTTTATGCTTCAGGCTATGCTCTGCTAATACCTTATGTGATAGCTGCTGTATAGGCATTGTATAAGCACATAACCTAATGGAAATCTCTTCTTAGAATCAGGGCTAGAAAAAATTTTAATTTAAAGACAAAAGTCTCATCCCCTCAAATCCCCAAAAGCCAAACAACAGTGATTCTCAGATGTTATGAATTCAAGAGTTTTGTGGGAGACTGAATCTGTAGGCTTTGGCCCAAGAATCTGCCTTTTAAACAAGCGTTCCTGTGGTTCTGAGGCAGGCAATTCCCAAATGACATTTCCAGATATCACAATTTAGCCTTATCCTTAGAATTGCCTCTTCGAACACTTGGCCAGCATCTGGAGCCCCAACTGGTGGGAGGAAGAGCCCTCCATGATCAGCTATTATTTATGCTCTAGGATGAATTAATTCTCAGTTGCCCAACAGCTGTTCAGCAGGAAATTCTCATACAATTCAAGGACGGAATAAAGCTCTCCAACTTGAGCAAACTGGTATAGGGTTATTTCCACAGGCCATCTGGCCAAAGGAGTTTTCATGTCCCATTCTATTCATCCCAGCTGCCAAAAGTCTCCTCCATGCTAGGAAAATGAGTGAGGACCAACAGATGGATAATAATCATATCAATGGCAATAATGAACACCAATGGATTTTCTTTATCAAGTGAATTTGACCTAGTGGTTAAGGGAATAGGATTTGAATAAGGTAAAGGTGGGTTTAGTGTCAGCTCTGCCTCTAACTAGGAACCATGATTAAGGCCTTAACTTCTCCAAGTCTTGGTTCCCTCCTGTGGAAAATGGTAAGTCTTCTGTAAGTCTTTTGTTATTAAATAACACAAAACAAGCAAAGCACATAGCATAGTGACTGGCCCATCGTAGCTGCTGTATTTTGATTAACTGTTACTCAGGCCAGAAACATTTGGGTTCTTTACTCTGAGGAAGGTAGGATTTCAACTACCAGGTACATGGATATGAGCAAAATAGACATGGCTCCTGCTCTCATAAAGCTACTTTTTAGGTGACTGCAAGAGAATCGGGATGGTTTCTCTAAAGAAATAAACCTACCTTTGATTTACCCAGAAAAATTGTTCTTCTCTATTTCCATGATATTTCATTTATACCTCTTTTAGGAAACCGTAATATACTACAGTTTACCTGCTTATTTATCTTTCTTTTGACTACTTGACTATGAACTTTTAGAGGACTTGTCTGTAATTTTAGAACTCCTTAGGCCATTGAGTGACTAAGAGTTGGGATGTGTTCAATTCTTGTTGGATTCAGATTCACCAATGCTAAAGGATGAAAATAACTCATCAAGGCAGTGTCTATAGATGTTGGTCTTAAGGGTAGAATATGAATTCCTACGGTTTTTAAAGTCTCATTAGCTTGCCTTAGAAAACAAAGGGAGAATAATTTATCTGCCAGTTTCCACCTTTCAGTTGACAGAGGTTTGTTCCATGGGACATTGACTTCCCTTCTTGGGTCCACAGGCAGATTCTCCAGCCTCCCCTGCTTTAAAGAAGCCCCAAGGCAGCAGGCTAGAGGGCCTATTAGGGTTTGTCCTTGTAAAGTTGTTCAGAGCCCACCTAACAGAGGTGGTTGGATTGGAACAAGTAGCCAAAGGCTCCAGATTCAGCTAATAGATTGACACATTTGGAAGAGAGCCCCTCAGAGTTAAAGGAGTGGTAAAATACAGGAGAACACCTGGTTTGAGATTCTAAATCCCCATAATAATTTTTGGTGTGAAACTTTGCTTTCCAGGAAACAGAAGTATCCCTTTCTTCATGCTCTTTGAAAGGTAATGGCAGCTGATAAATCTTGAATTTCTTTCCCAAGCCATCCCAAATGTGATTAGAGGGACTCAGATGAAATAATGGAAAATGCCACATTTTCTCTGTTAAAGACGTTGCCCATGAAATATTGTCCCCTACTTCACTCATCACGAGGAACACTAAATGAGGTCATGTGTGTGCACACACACACTGCAGTCTGGGAAACTCCACAAATGTAAAACAACAACACAGATTCCTCAGGAAGAAGAGATACCACATTAGAGGAAAATAATGTTAGCCTTTAATCTGAAAGTCAATTTTAGCATGTAAGAGGATACCACATAGCTAAGGTTGATATCCCGGGGTAACTACTCCAAGTTTTATGAACTTAAAGGTTTGAGGGAATTTCAGCACTTAAGGCCTTTCTTGAGGAGACTCTGGAGGCAGAAATAACTTTTCTACAATCTTTTAAAAACTTCGTCACAGTCAATGGTTTCCTTAAATACACCCAAAGAATAAAAGGAAGAGGGGTATTTTCAATTTGACAAACATTTATTGAACACCAGACACTATGCTAGGTGCTACTAACATATAGAGACATAATCCTTGCAACTATCCCTTCAAAACTTCAAGGCAGCAGTGAGTGGCATTTGAACTCAACTTTGAAGAATAAGTGAGATTTTCTTTGATAGATGAGCTACAGAGAAGAGGGAAGGATGTTCCAGAAGGAAAGACTAGTACAGGCAAAGGCAAGGAGATACAAAGTAACAAGGTTGATTTGGAAGCTTGAACCTAACTAGGCACAGGACAGGACTAACTCTCAAGCTAATAAGCAATCTTGCTGGAGTTTCTACAGGTTCTAAGCTCAAAAGCCACCTAGAATTTGTCCTCTTTCAGCAGTCTTCTTATGTTTACCAACAAATACAGCCTCTCAAGAGCCTTTTGTGTTTTCATCTTTTAATCAGGTCATATGGGATTTTTATACCTCAACAAACCAGAGAGTAGAAAGCTGAAAAACGTTTCCAGACAATAACAAGTTTGCTTATGGAGTAAGACCACTTTTTGTAAGTCTTTCTAGTTCCAGCTGTTTACTTATGGGCTTCACAAGCCATAAAAAACTTAATTGCCCCATCATGCCTTCCATGTTTCTGAGAGCTTGGATGATAAGAACACTGGGCCCTGGAAAATCAGTTAGGAAAAGAAAGAGCCAGAGGAATCCAAAGTCTTCAGACTTTTCCCTGAGTTGCTTATAGAGGATTCATGGTAAAGAGTAGCAAAAGAGGGAGGGCCTTGACAATAGGGGGTGAAGAGCAGTCACACGAACACTTAGTTTTCCTAGAATCTTTTGTTGATCCTGAGCCAAAGTTCAAGGCAGAAGGTCTTCGTAATGGCCCAAAGGTGACAAATAATTAATAGCTTAGGCACAGTTACTTTTGCTCTTAGGAGAATCACAAAGTTAATAGTAATAATAATAATAATAATAATATAATTTATTGCCCACTTAATGATAGTAATATATTTATCATGACTACAATCTGTAGAACATTGTCTACGGGCCAGGCTCTACATTAAGCATATCAAATGCATTATCTCATTTATTCCTTTCAACATCTCTAGAAGGTAAATTATATTATTATTACTTCATCAACAGATGTGGAAGCTGAATATGGCCTAGACTATACTGGTCAGTGAAGATTTCGTTTGTTTGACATTTCACAGCTCAACTGTAGTTAAGTGAGACCATGTAACTAACATGTTCTGGCCAATGGAATCTGTGCAAAAGTGAAACACAGTTTTTTCAGAATTGAGCCCATGAGGGGCGGCTGGGTGGCTTAGTCGGTTAGGCGACCGACTTCGGCCCAGGTCATGATCTCACGGTTTGTGAGTTTGAACCCTGCGTCGGGCTCTGTGCTGACAGCTCAGAGTCTGGAGCCTGCTTCTGATTCTGTGTCTCCCTCTCTCTGCACCTCCCCTGCTCGTGCTCTGTCTCTGTCTTTCAAAAAATAAATAAATGTAAAAAAAAAAACAAAAACGAATTGAGCCCATGAAAAGCCCGTATATACTCCATCCCATTTCCTTCTCTTCCCCTGGACTCAGGTGATTAAGGAGGGCAGGAGTGCCACAGAAACTACTGGCTGTTGGAACCACCATCAAGCTGGTCCTGTGAGTGACTATGGGGAGCAGAGCCTTCTCATAGATCTGGGATATATATGTACCAAGAGCAAGAGATATGCCTTTATTGTATTAAGCCACTGAGATTTCAGTGTTAACTTATTACTGCTGCCTAACCTAGCCTATCTTGAGAATACATTGAGGCCCTAAGAAGTTTAGTACTTACCCTAAGTAATAGATCTAGTCAAGTGATTGAGTTAAAACCAGAATCAAAATTCCTGATACCCAGGCAAGTCTTCTACTACACAAATTTAAATCTGACTGTGGTAAAAACCATAGTTTCTATTGTATCATTTACCATGTGTGTAGGAATGACTCCAAAAACCTATCCATGAAAGACCCAGCCCATATGGGATGTCTTTCAAAAGCAGCTAATAGATTAGCTCTGACAGGGAAGGCTGGTTAGAGGCAGATGTGAAGACTGAATTCCCAAGCAGACCCTGCATGTGACAAAGCTGAAATTTCACAAAAATCAGAGTACAATCAGGGGGAATTGCTTAATAGCCTCACAATGTGACATGAATTTACCATAATTGAAGGCCTGGCCCTCAGGCTTACCCAATTTGGTCAGCAAACCTGATACAGATTCATTGCTCTGGGTTCAACTTGGAGTATCCAACCCACAGAACACTTAAGCCAGAAATCTAATATGTCAATTTATAATAAGAAATATGACTATCACATGACCTACAATGATTTTTCTGTCTTAATTAATTAGCGCATATTCACAGTTGACACGACTGATCACTCATTCATCCTTGAAACATATTCTTGACCTGGCTTCTGGGATATCTCACTCTCCCTCTCTTGGCTGTTTGTTGGTTT
The DNA here is from genome assembly GCF_018350155.1 of Leopardus geoffroyi. Taxonomy (NCBI): domain Eukaryota; kingdom Metazoa; phylum Chordata; class Mammalia; order Carnivora; family Felidae; genus Leopardus; species Leopardus geoffroyi. The sequence continues at coordinate 92,898,744 of NC_059338.1, forward strand.
TTCCTACCTCACTAGAAGCTCATTCTCAGATTCCTTTGTTGATTCCTCTTCACCTCCCCATCCTTAACATTGGAATGCCCCAAGGCTCAGCTCCATGAACTTCTCTTTTCATTCTGCACATTCCCCTGGTAATTTCTTCCAGTCTCCTAGCTTTAAATTGCATCCACATGCTGATGACTCTCAACTTCACATCTCCAGCTCTGACTTTAATCTTTAACTCTTGGCTGTCTGTTCAATATCTCCACTGGGATATTAGAGGTCTCAAAATGAACATTTCCAAAACTAACCTCCAAATGAACATTTCCAAAGCTGACCTCTCTCTTTCTTCAGCAACAAACAAGCTCCTCCTGCAATTTCACCATCATTAACCCACAGCCTTAGACATCATCCTTAGGTCCCCTTGCCTCCTCAATTTCTCTCACACACTCCACTTCCTACCTTCCAAAAAGTTCTGCTGTTCTGTCTTCAAATATAGCCAGAATTCAACCAGTTTTTTTTTAACCACACACATTGCTACTATCCAAGTCACCATCATCTCTTTCCCTGGATCACTATAATAGCTTCCCCAAATAGTTTTCTTTTCACCTTGGCCTACTTCCTCCCTCAAATTCTTCCCAACACAGAAGTCAGAGTGATTGTGTTAAAACCTTTCTCAGATCACATCACTCTTCTGTCTTCCCATCTCATTCAGAGAAACAGCATTTATTGTAATGACCTATCAGGTCCCATGTAAGTTCATTGTCCCCCATTACCTATCTGATCACGTTTCCTACGCCCTTCCCCTTGCTCGTTCTGCTCTAGTCACTCTGGGCTTCTTGTTAGGCCTAGAACAGGCGAGACCCATCACACTTCAGGAATATTATACTATACACTTTCTTTGCCTAGAGTGTTCTTCCCTCATATGTCTCTCACTGTGTCACCTTCAAGTCTTTGCTAAATTGTGCCCTTCTCAAAGAGGCCTTGCCTAATCACCCTACCAAAACTTGAAACACCTCCAGTACTTGTGATGCCGTTCCTCTGCTTTATTTTTTCTATAGCACTCATGCACAATTGAAGTAATATGTAGTGTGTGTGTGTGTGTCCACTACAATCTACAATAAATGTAAGCTTCATGAGAACTGGAATTCCTGTTTCATCGATTCACCTCTGTGTCTCTAAGACTAAAGCAAATAACCTTGCAACATAGTAGATATTTGGTATTTATCTTGAATGAATGATTATTCTATAGTAGATATATACTGCTGAACTATGTTCAGGAACTTGCTTGGTGAGTATGGATTTAAGCAAAGGAGGGTATCTGATGAGTCAAATATTTTAATGACATCATTTTAAAACAGAGATATACCTGTCATTGAGACCAGAGTGTTACAGACTGTGTGGCCATGGATTGTGCATTGCCAAGGTTAGCTCTCCTTACCTCCATGGCTAGTGAAATAATTCTCCTGACAAATGAACATATACTTTTGTTCAAACATATTGTTGTCACTACTAGATATTAGCCAAAGCTTGCTTTGGTCTAGGAACTGTCCTGCCTCTTCTATAGGGTCACATTGCATCTTTTTTGTGCTGATTGCATAATTTAACTCTCAAAGAACAACTTCACGTGAAATTCCCAATTTTGAAGTTTTTGAGAGCACTGCCCCTTTGTGAAGCAGGGAGTGTTCATGACTGAGTCTTTCTCTCTTCTTACACTGTGGACATCATTCATCACAAATATAATGTCAGCAATTTATGATTGCCAAACCCAATGGTTATTTTTAGTCCCAATCTCATCTCTTCCTTTTCTGGATTTGATGCTATTTTGAAGCTCCCTTCTTTTCGAAGTTCTGAATCCCCTTGGCTACTGCGACCCCCACTCTCTCATTCTCCTCCTACCTCCCCATCTCCTCATCTATCTTCACTGATAGTGGTTCCCTCAGATCACTGGTTGTCTTACTCTCAACAAAACAGAACTAAACAAAATTCAAAAATAAAATTAAAAGAGAAAAAAAATTCAGACATCATCAAGCAGCTACTTCATAAATATGAACGTTAGTGGCAAACATTTTTCCTCACCGAAAAAAAAATTCTAAATTCATGTCCTACTCAGGTCAATTTTGTCTTAACAAAAATTGTGGCTAGAATTCTGATTCTCATTATAGGCTTCCTCCTAAGAGAAAAGTACCATAAATAGATTTTTTTTTCTTGATCCTGGGGTGGGGGGAGAAATGGGTTAAAGAGAAATTCAATAACTAGGGGCCATATCAAAGAGGTTATCAGGAATAATATGTAAACTCCCATGCTATAGTAGAGAGGCAACTAATGAAAACCCAATGGAGAATCCAGAATAACCAGTATTGAAGAACTATAAAAGCCTCCCAAGTCAGGATGGACCCCAAAACATAGCACATAGTGTTTGTATCAGTTAGTTTTTTGTTGTGTAACAAACAACACAAAATCTAATGGCTTAAGACAACAACCATTTATTTATTCACAATTTTGTGGGTCAGAAATTTGGGCTTGATTCAGTTGGGATGGCTCATATCTGTTCCAGGTGTTGTCATCTTTGCTTGCTCATGTTTTTGTAGTTAGCTGCTGGTTGATGGACTCATTTGATATTCAGTTGGCTATTGGTGGGGACAATGTATATAACTAGGCCATGTACTACTCATTATCTATCAGGCTAACCAAGGCTTAATAGGGTCCTAAAGTAAAGCAAGTGAGGGCAAGCCCCAATGCAAGCACACATTTCAAGATTATTCTTTGCATCATGTTTATTATTGTCTCATTCACCAAAGCAGGTCAAATTGTTAAGCCCAGAGTCAGTGAGGGAGGGGACTACTCCACTAGTGTGGATTCAGGGAGGGTGACTATAGTGGATATATTTTCTTTAGGTTTATTTATTTTGAAAGAGAGAGAGAAAGAGTGAGAGGGAGAGAGTGAACGCAAGCTGAGGATGAGCAGAGAGAGAGTGAGAGGCAGAGAGAGAATCTGTGCTGTTATCACAGAGCCTAATGTGAGGCTCAGTCCCATGAACCATGAGATCATGACGTGAGCCAGGAGCTAAAGTTGAATGCTGAACCGACTGAGCCACCCAGGCACCCCTATAGAGAATGATTTTAAAAGAACATAGTGTTCTTTAAAAACAACAACAAGTTCAGAGACCCCATACTATAATTCTCTAAGTTTTTCATTATAAGGTTAACACCAGTGGAAGAGATTTCTTCTTGGTGCAATTTTGCAGAAAAACATATTTCACTACAATTTTGGATTGCAGTTCCTTTTTCTGGGAGTGTTCCACAAGACGAGCAAACATTTCTAATAAATTTTAACTTGACAAACAAGTGATGTCTTGCAATGTGAGTACATGGAGCCAAATATCACATGATCACAACTGAGCCAATGGTTCTTCTCTCTCTCTCTCTCTCTCTCTCCCTCCCTCCCTCCCTCCCTCTAGCTAGCTGCAGGATGATGGATGATCATCTCCCATGCTTGGATACTCAGTCTTAGGCTACAGTGTTTGGCAGAAATCAGTGATTTTTCAGAACATTGGCAGGTACCTACAACTGGCACTATTGTATTTTTTGTCACTTCAAAGCACCTATGGACAGTCCTTTGCTTTTCCATACAAGAATAAGCCTAGGAATGCTTTGCTTCATTCTAGGTTATGCTGCCTGCAGATATAGACCCTCTCGTCTGCTGCCTTATTGCCAGTTACATATACATTACATACAGCGTATGAGAAGAGTTTATTAATATTGTACTATAGTTAACATCCATGCAAGCACATACAATGGCCCCCATGCAGAAAAAGGTTGAAAAGAAAGGCAATAAGAAGAAGGAGATGAGGGGCGCCTGGGTGGCGCAGTCGGTTAAGCGTCCGACTTCAGCCAGGTCACGATCTCGCGGTCCGTGAGTTCGAGCCCCGCGTCGGGCTCTGGGCTGATGGCTCAGAGCCTGGAGCCTGTTTCTGATTCTGTGTCTCCCTCTCTCTCTGCCCCTCCCCCGTTCATGCTCTGTCTCTCTCTGTCCCAAAAATAAATAAACGTTGAAAAAAAAATTAAAAAAAAAAAAAAAAGAAGGAGATGATTGCGCCGCAAGTTAAGAAGGAAATCACTGAGAAGTACAAACAAGGTATGTGAGTGGCTGACATTGCAAAATTTTATAAGAAGTCTACATCCTCATCTTGTCTGCAGAGGAGGAGGAGAAAAAAGCAGAGGAACCTCTCACTTCAAATGAGATTAGGGAGATGCATAGCACAAATGTGGGAAACAGTGCAAAATTTTGTAGAAAAGCACCACCCAAATAAAGCTGTAGCAGTGCAAGCAATGAATTTGTTTAATGACAATGCAATGTCACATTTCCTCAAAGTTCTCAAAAGGAGGCAAAAGCAAGTGTCATTGGATAGGTTCCTTGTTACAGTTGCACAAAAAGAAAAAGATTCTGTTGAGCCAATAGATAGTAGTGATTCCGTTAGTGATAGTGAAAGTCGTCCTACACAATAACCCTCCTCTCTCATCTCCTTCACACCAGCCAGGAAGGTTTTCAAAGGTATGTGCAGGTTAATTTGCTTATTTTGTTTATATTTTGTATTTTCTTTATTATTTTATATTATGTTACAGTATTGTAATCATTTTTTTATGAATGTTTTTGGGTTGTGGAATGAATCTTCTGAGATTCCATTATTTCTCATGGGGAAATTTGCTTTGATATACAAGTGGTTTGGATTACAAGCATGTTTCCAGAATGAATTATGCTCAAAACCAAGGTTTTACCATACTTAAAATATTTTTTTATTCTGCACTGCTTATTCATGGTTTTGGTTTTTTGGGGGGTTTTTTTGTTTTGTTTTGGTTTTTTGTTTTGCTTTGTTTTGTTTTTTTGTCTCTCTAGTATCCTTTCCTTTAGAGAACCACTTTTCTCCCATTCAGTGGTTCTGATGGGATTGTCAGTTATAGGGCCAAATCCTAGTCCCTTCCACCCTGTACTCATGACACAGGTCTGGTAAGACTCAGAGGCTGGTCCAGAGGTGAACACATGACTAATAGAGTGAATCATATGCCTTCCTTGGTAGTAATAGAATGATTTGGAGTTCGTTGGGGGAGGGAAGGCATGGTAGCAGGAGGAATGAAGGCCTTTTTCTGCTGGAAGATAAATCTGGAGCTGAAAGTCAGTAGCCATATTTCCCAGCACATAGGAACATCATTCTGCAGAATGAAACTAATCAGAAAAAATGCTAAAGATAAGGAAGGCAGCAATCCACTGGTTTTTAATTCTGGTTCCAGTTTGCGAGGTCCTGGTTCCTATAGAAATTCCTTCCATTCTGCTTTACCCAAACATCTTTTTCTGATAAGTGACCCAATAAACTCCCTTTCCCTTAAGCTAACTTGAGTTGTTTCCATAATTTGCAACCAAGACCTCTGACTGATTTGAAACCCTATGATAGCTATTAAATAAACCCACCTTCTCATTCTGGCCCAATCACCATCTTCAGCTGTCAACTCTTGAATGCTTCAAAACTTCATGGGAGAAAATTCTGTCATAAAGGAGACATAGAGAAGGAAGGAAAAGGAGCCTGAAGGAAATGAATGGACCACTGGGATAAGGAAACAGACAGGATGAAAAATTACCACTCAGAATGGCCTGACAGAAGAGAAAGGAGACAGATAAATGGGGGACTCTTGCCAGCCAAGAAAGGAAATGAAAGGATAAGAAAGATGACATCAAATGCAAAGAACAGTATTACCTGAAACACTCATAGGAGTAGGAACTCAGAACAATGGCTTTGGGGTTGTCAGTGGTTGTCTTTTGGAAAAATATACTTAGGATCATCATGAGAAAGAAAAAACAAAAGTAAGAGTGAAGAGCAAGCTACTGTGCAGCACATTAAAATGAAAAATGCGTTGTGAGGAGAATTACTTCTTGATAGAGGCACAGTCCTGTTACTTTTAAACTTTGGTATTCTATCAAAAATCCATTAAGATGATACAGGTTTATCCTCACACAGAAGCGATATTATATGCAGCTTTCCCCAAAGGATCACATTGTAAAGTATAATCTAGGGCAATTATGTTCCAACTCTGCTCCCTGTGGTATATAACTAAATTTCTTTTTGGGCTGCCTATCTTGTTTTCTAACACCACCCTCAATTTCTTCTCCTCAACTTTTACATTTGTTTGACAATGTTTCCCACAATCTCAGTCCCCTCATAGTCATCAACCACCGGGTCCAGACCAAAGTTTTACTTTCAAACACATCCTCGTTCCTTCCCAGAACCATTTCCATTATGACACACACGATCTAAATACTCTGCCAAACTGATTTTCAGTGTATGTGCTATTATCTATGTGATTTGTTCACAATGCTTTAACTGGAGAGGACAGGGCTGTTGGGAAGCTAAGGGGAGCATGACTGACAGCAGTTATCAACAACCCCCAACCTACTCTAAGTACAGAATCTTTGCTTATACTATGAATTTGCTTGAGCATGAAATAAAATCATTTATGCAGAAATGCTTTGGTAAGTAACTCCAAGTTGAAATGAGTCACAATCATTAATTATAAGGTATTCCCTACCTTTATTTGTTTACTCAGCGTAGTTTATTTCCAAATTATATGGAAGTGTTTCATGACTAGTGACCTGCTAGACTTGCACCGCAATGGTCCCACCTAATGTGTCCACAAGAGGTAAACATTGGCATCGTGGAGATGTGTCTGGCATACATGTCCCGGCCCAGCAACTCCTTTGTGGCTGCTTCTTGCAGGTGCCTCCAGCATCCAGAGCTACTCCCTCCAGTTTTATTCAGCTCCCATCAACCCCAATCCCCACACTGGCTTTAGCCTCAGGCGCCCTGACCTGGACAAGATACTTATTCAATAAAATAGAGATATTAATATGAAGAAAAGAAATATTATAGAAACAAATGTCAGAATGAGGGGCAACCTGGGGCTCAAGGGAAAAGTGAGAGGAAGCCTTGGAAAACAGAAAATCTTCACAGAGTTGATGAGAAGCATGGGTCTGAGAATCATAAAATCAGATTCAAATCCCAGATCTGCCACTTATATACTCTATGACTGAGCACATGACTGCTGCTCAATAAAGAGTGACTGAATGAATGACCGAAGTTAACTTAATTCTCAGAGCTTCAATTCCTCATATGCAAGGTATGGAAGCAAATATCTACTACAGAGGGTTGTTGTAAACATTAAAGGTAACATCTAGTAAATGAATAGGAGAGTCCCTGACACAGAATTATTGCTCAATAAAGAGTATCTACTACTACTACTACCATTATTATTATCATCCAAAAATGATGACAGGGGCACCTGGGTGGCTCAGTCAGTTAAGCGTCCGACTTTGACTCAGGTCATGATCTCGCAGTTTGTGAGTTCGAGCCCCGTGTCAGGCTCTGTGCTGACAGCTTGAAGCCTGGTTCCTGCTTCGGATTCTGTGTCTCCCTCTCTCTCTGCCCCTCCCCCACTTGTGCTCTGTCTCTGTCTCTCAAAAATGAACAAATTAAAAAAAAAATTTTTTTAATTATGACAGAAAAACATACCCATGATTCCCTTAAATGGTTGACCCACATGACAAGGTATTCAACATTATAATTGATATAAGTGATAAAAGTGACCTAAGTGATAGCAAATAAATTGCAAGAAACTCCAAATTTTTCATTTTTTGCCTTGGGACAAAAAGGAAATATAAACTCGAAGTAGGTCATCATGATCTTGTTTTAAAATTTTTTTTCAGGAAAAAAAAGAAAGCGAGTTCTATGAAGTTAAGTCCATAGTCAAAGAATGAGGTCTAGGACTCAGGAAACTAATGCTCAAGCCCTGATTTTGTCTCTAACTAGCTCTTCCTACATTTTGGTTCTTCAAATGAAGAAGCTGGAATCAGAGAAAGTGACTTCTCAAAAATAGTGAATGCTTTCTAGGTCCGTTTCAGTGTGAATCAGGATATGGTTCTGTGAGTTAGCTAAGGGGTGGTGGGAATCAGCATTTATATGGTCTCCTGAAGCCTTTTTGCTTAAGGAAAAAAGCAAAATGATATGGCCAAATTGGTGAATCAACTGATATTACATTTATTACAAACTCCACATGGACCATTTCCACCTGACTGCCTTGGGCTGTCAGTCAGCTTCTGGCTTACCTGGGTTTTCTAGCACTGGTCATTGAAGGAGACTTAGGGGAAAGTGGAGTCTGCCTTCCATAAGGAGGCACCACAAAGAAGCATCAACAGTTAAATCAGTAATTTCCTGGTCAGAATAATCTGGAGAACTTTAAAAATTATGGATTCCTGGGGGCAACTTCTTAAGATGCTGACTCAATGCATCTGCCGTGTAGCCCAGAGTCATGTATTTTTTTAAAAGCTTCCCAAATGTTTATAATGGGCATCCAGATTTGGGAACAATGTTCTCCATAAAGAATCACAAACTCAAATTCCTACGGGACCCAGGCAAATCAGCTTAAGAATAGTTTTATAGGTCCATATTTCACTTTCCCACTTTTGAGATAGAAGTGAATTTAAGAATTGCTTCCCTTTCCTCTTTTAATCCCACTATAAGAAAAACAGGACAAAGAGAATAATAAATGATAACTGACAGTCTTAATGCTGGGGGACAATAGGGAACGGGGGAAAGTGCAGTAATCTGGAAACTTACACTCCATTTAAGAAGAGTACCAGCACTCAGCCCTAGATAATCATTGCCTTGAAGTAATGCATGCCCTAGATACCCAGACCTCTTCATCCAAAGGGAAAAAATGTCCGGAATCTGAATTTTGATGTGAAATTTGCAAATTTCTTTTTTTTAATGTTTATTTATTTTTGACAGAGCATGAGTGGGGGAGAGGCAGAGAGAGGGGGACAGAAGATCAAAAGGGGGCTCTGTGCTCACAGTAGTGAGCCTGATGTGGGGCTCGAACTCATGAACCATGAGATCACAACCGGAGTCAAAGTCAGATGCTCAACTGACTGAGCCACCCAAGCACCCCTGAAATTTGCAAATTTCTAAATGTTGGAAACTCATTATTTTATAAATTGTTTGAAAGAAACAAAACCTATGTGCAGAATTCAAAGAGTCAACAAGCCACAAATTTGAGATATCTTATCTGGATTTGTACACTTACTTCCTCCTACAGCAGGTACAGGGCCGTGGAGGCAGTAGTCGTAGGTTAGCTCCCTGTTCTAGCTCTGTACCGAGCGAATCTAAAACCTTTCCGAGTTCAGATATCTCATCCAGCAAATGGGAGCAAGAAAACTTGATGCGCACAACTGCTCTGAGGATAAATAAAATCATGAACTGTAAAATGCTAGCTCTCATTCCTAAAGTTAAAACAGAGAACAGAGTCACATGCAGTAAAATGTTCTCAGGGAACAGAGACTGAAAAGTTTTGTCTGCGGGTTGATCCTAGAAAAAGGGCTGTGTCAGAGAGTTTTGTGTCCAAAAAATGACAAGATCAGAGACTTCAACTCAGCACGGCCTTTGCTTTTGGCCTGATTTTGTTTCTATCCTCTCTTTGTCAAATTGTGAAAGGTGATAGCTTGTCTCAGCAGGAGTCTGCAAGGCTTAGATGCTGGATTCCTCCAGTCTCCTGACATCATCACCTGCCACAGCTGGAGGGAATGTGGACAGAGAAGGAGTCTATTGGGAGGGCAGAGGCAAGTGAGAGGATACAGGACCTGTGCCCTGAATATAATGAATTCAAAGACAGAGGACAGAATGGGTGCTGATTAAATGCGAGGAGGCTCCAAGCCCAGAATGTCGGATTGAAAGCCATTTCGCTGATGTGGAAAGTCATCTTGGCACCAGCTCGTAAGTAAAGAAGAGAGGCAAATCTGTCATCAGCTAAGCCTTGCAGAAAAGTTTCAGGCCCCCAAACCCAGTAAGTACTGCTCCTGGTGGAAGCTGTCAAGTCAGACTGATAAACTGCTGGACTCCTGCAGTTTATTGAGCCTAAAATGAGTGTAGAAGGTCAGATTCTCTCAGAGTTAAGTTACCTTCTCACATCTTCCAGCTGAGAAAGAGCTGGAAATGAAAAGCTAGGACCTGCCTTATTGCTATTTCACCTCTTCTAGAGGTGACCTCAGGAATTATGCAAAGTTTAATTAAAACAGAAACTCTGGACCTATTTCATGCCATGAACACCCTTAACTCTCTATTGAAGCCTAATAGACTATTTGTCAGAATAAGGTTTGTAAATGCTCCAAATAAAATGCATGAATACAAAGACAACTATATTGAAATAGAAATTATCAAAATATTAAAGATACTTGTGAAATAGCAGGCACGTGGGTGGCTCAGTCAGTTAAGCATCTGACTCTTGATATTGACTCAGATCGTGATCTCCTGGTCATGAGATGGGGCCCTGCTTTGGGCTCTGTGCCGAGTATGAAGCTTGCTTGCTTGAGATTCTTTCTCTCCCTCTCTCTCTGTCTCTGCCCCTTCCTTGCTTGTACTCTCTCTTTCTCTCTCAAAATAAATAAATAAACTTAAAAAAAAAAAGATGTGTGTGAAATAGTAATAATAGCACCATTTTCAAGTAGGCTTCATACCCGGAGCAGAGCCCAATGCAGGGCTTGAATTCATGATCCTGAGATCAAGACCTGAGCTGAGATCAAGAGTCAGACATTTAATTTACTGAGCCACCCAGGCTCCCCAGTAGTGCTTCTTTATTAATGAATTAAACAACTATATCTAGCAGTAAGTCTAAGAACTTCCATAATTAAAGTACTGATGGGTAGAAATGAGGATCAACAATATGTTGAGATATTTACAGCAAACAAAGGCAACTAACAGTGCTCTGTAAAATGAGCCCTAATAAAGATAGACACTTCGTGTCAGGGGAGACAGAAAGAGGACAGTTAACTCTGCCTAGGGAGGGGGAGTGAAGGGGTGGGTTACGGGGAGTAGCGGGGTGCCAAGTAGAGGAGGGGAGAGTAAAGGGGTGATCAGGAGTTTCCAAAGAAAAGTGGGGAAAGACAATCAGCTTTGGAGACTGAGTAGCAAGATGGGGTTGATATTCAGACATAAGGATGCTTATAACCAGAGGTTTCAGAAAGGTAAGTTGAGATCCATTTGGGAAGTTCAGAATTTGTTCTTCATACTTGAGGAAATAGGAATCCACAAGAGGCATTAAGAAGAGGCATAATGTGGGGTACTTGAGTGATTCAGTTGGTAAGCGTCCAACTCTTGATCTCAGCTTGGGTCTTAACCTCAGGATCATGAATTCAAGTTCCACATTGGGCTCTATGCTAGGCATGGAGCTGACTTAAAAAAAAAAAAAAGGCATAAAGTGATCCAATTTACATGTTAGTAAAGCAACTGGAAGCCATGTGAATTTCTTGTGAGAAAGGTTCAGTGACTGAGAGCAGATGGTGAGATCATCAGGTACACCCCATTAGACAGCTTGCTATAAAGACCCAGACAAGAGAAGACAAGGGACCAAACTTGGGAGGCTGTAAGAACGAAGAAGAGAAAATAAATCTTGTAAAAGATTTGGATCTAGACTTGAGGAGTAAGAGAAAAGGAGATGTGAAGATAATTTCAGGGTTTCCAATGGGTGCTATTAAGATAAATGGACAGCACAATAGAAAGAAGTAGAACTGAGAAATCAGGTAATTAGGCAGGTTAGGAAGATGCTGACTTTTAAGTGTCTATGTGTAATCTAGGAACAACTGTATATTCAATAACTGGAAATATATAAACTAAAAAAGGTAGTGATGAGTGACAATGAAGATCAACAATATGTTAAGATATGTGTGTCAACCATACTGTTATATGAAAACGTGTGTGGTTTCTATTATTGATGAAATCATAGGTATCGCTGATACTCCTGTGGTTTGCTGCCTACATTTGTAATGGAAGGGAATTCTATATCTCAATTAGAAGTTAGTAAAGATGTGACCTTTTTACCTTCCAAGTTCAGAGATCACTTAGGGGGAAAAGCTCAAGTTAAAAACCCCTATTTGTAAGGTGATAGACACTGATTCAGTTGGCCCCTCTCTTCCTCCCTCAGCAGACAGGCAAATGAATATAGTTCTTCAAGTCCTTTACTTTGGCAAACTACAAATTTTTGTTGACTGTTGGACAAAATATTTGTAAAGAGGGTAGATCTCATCTAAATATAGAAGATGTATTTATTTTCTACAAACTAAATTTCAAATTCAAGACTCTATACGACCAAGTTGGTAAGAAACCCCATGTCAGCCCTTCTTGGCGATTCTCTTAGTCAACCAGCTTTGGGAATCTGTCATAATTTCTCAGTCTCATATCATCCAGGAGGAGACCTGTGGGTTGATCATCTGTCCACATAGGCCACCCATATGATGTCTGCTGTCCCTTTCTGACAGCTCCTTTGGGTTCAATGGTTCTTTGTTGCTTAAGACATAGGAATTTTCCTTTAAGTCTGCCTAAGTCCTTTCTTCTGAAAGGCACCACATGGCTTTTCCTCTCTAGAACTTTCAACCTCTCTGTCATTGTTCTGCCATGTATTTTATCCAAGGCCATAAAGCATAGGGCAGGAAAATGGGAGAAAGGGAAAAATGAACCACAATAAGAAAGTTAATATTTAAAATTATTATCCACCCACATATTTCTAAAATTCCACTTTGGACTCAATTTCAGAAGAAAATTTATGCATTTTATATATTAAAAAAAATCTTTACATAGAAATTTTATGATTTAGTCAAAATTACCATTACTCAATTTGTTGTCCCACCTTATTCATCAGATTTTATCCCAAATAATTTTAAATGCCATACGCAAAAAATAAAATCCATTTTCAACAGGCAAGGAATTATAGCTATGGGGATATTAAAAATATGTCACAGGAAGGATCTTCTCAATATGACTCAAAATCCAAATGCAATAAAAGCAAATATTGATAAATTTGACTACATAAAAATGAAAGTAATATACATGGAATAAAAAAACACCATAAGCAAAGTAAAAACATAAGACGCTGGAAAAAGGGGGGGGGTTATAAAATTTGGGGCTTACTAAATTGGGGGTTAATTTCTATAATCTCTGAAGAGCTTCTAGAAGTGAAGAAGGAAAAGACCAACATCCCAATGAGGGAAAAAGAGGAAATAGAAAAATATACAGGAAAACAAAAGAAATATAAATAACCCTAAATATAATACAAAATTCTCAATCCCACACTAATAAGAAAAAAACAAATTAGAACCTCACAGAGAAACTCCCCATCTGGCCACTATGGAGCATAGGTTTATCCTCCTACATGAAATTTTAAAAACATTAAAATTTATGATACAACAATTTTTAGGACAGTGGTCCCTGAAAGAATGGAAACAAATGAGACGAGCCCTCTGATTGTCCAGGCTTACTGTTTGGAGAGAGCTTCCATACTGCCATGCAGAGGGAAGAAACCCAGGTAGAGCTTAGGAGTCTCCCTAAATTGAGAAGATGGAGACGGTAGTCCTATAAAGTCACATGATTAGAATTCACAGCACTACCTGTTGGAAGGGACCTACACAAAGAGCTTCTGCATTTTGCAGATGGTCCCCCTTAAATCTTCAGCTGAATACTACTCACTAAATGCATGTGAGCAAACTACTGAGACAAGAGAAATAATCACACAAAAGCAGCAAGGTGTCAATATACCCAGAGATCACAAAGGGAAGTGAATAGTTTGCGTTCCATCAACCACAGTGGTAAACCCTGTAATGAAGGGAGACTGGATAGAATCTTCAGAAAATTATTGCCTCTGCAGTGGGAAAAGTTAGTCTGATACTAAAGACTGTTTTGCATACGTCTGATAAAGTTTAAAAGCAAGGCTTAAAAGGAACAAACTATTTCAAGGAACATAACTGCATCCCACTGAAAAAAAGCTCAAGAATATAGGAATACAAAAATATCCAGGATCCAACGACATAAAACTCATAGTGTCTGGGAGCCACTCCTAAAAATCCAGGCATGTGTCAACGGAGGAAAATGCAAAACACATAATGTGTCATAAATTACAAAGATAGAATTAGTGGACAAAAATCGTTAAAAAACTGTTATTATAAGTATATGCCTGGATTAGGGAAGATGGCGGCATAGGAGGACGCTGGGCTCACCACGTGTCCTGCTGATCACTTAGATTCCACCTACATCTGCCTAAATAACCCAGAAAACCACCAGAGGATTAGCAGAATGGAGTCTCCGGAGCCAAGCGCAGAGAGAGGCCCACGGAAGAGGGTAGGAAGGGCGGCGAGGCGGTGCGCGCTCAACGGACTGGCGGGAGGGAGCCGGGGCGGAGGGGCAGCCTGCCGGCCAAGCAGAGCCCCCGAGTCTGACGGGCAAAAGCGGAGGGGCCTGACAGACTGTGTTCCGACAGCAAGCGCGACTTAGCGTCTGGGAGGTCATAAGTTAACAGCTCTGCTCAGAAAGCGGGAAGGCTAGAGGACAACAGGAGGGAGAGTTGCTGAGCCCCGGGACGACAGAGCTCAGCTTGGCAGGGAACAAAGGCGCTCGCCAGCACCATCTCCCTCGCCCATCCCCCAGCCAAAATCCCAAAGGGAACCGGTTCCTGCCAGGGAATTTGCTTGTTCCACACAAACACCCAACGCTGTGCTTCTGCGGAGCCACGCTTCCGGCAGCGGATCTGACTCCCTCCCGCTGCCACAGGGCCCCTCCTGAAGTGGATCACCTAAGGAGAAGCGAGCTAAGCCTGCCCCTCCTGCCCCAGTGCACCTTGCCTACCCACCCCAGCTAATATGCCAGATCCCCAGCACCACAAGCCTGGCAGTGTGCAAGTAGCCCAGACAGGCCACACCACCCCACAGTGAATCCCGCCCCTAGGAGAGGGGAAGAGAAGGCACACACCAGTCTGACTGTGGCCCCAGTGGTGGGCTGGGGGCAGATAGGGTCTGACTGCGGCCCCACCCACCAACTCCAGTTATACACCACAGCACAGGGGAAGTGCCCTGCAGGTCCCCACCACTCCAGGGAGTATCCAAAATGACCAAACGGAAGAATTCCCCTCAGAAGAATCTCCAGGAAATAACAACAGCCAATGAACTCATCAAAAAGGATTTAAATAATGTAACAGAAAGTGAATTTAGAATAATAGTCATAAAATTAATCGCTGGGCTTGAAAACAGTATAGAGGACAGCAGAGAATCTCTTGCTACAGAGATCAAGGGACTAAGGAACAGTCACAAGGAGCTGAAAAGCGCTTTAAACGACATGCAAAACAAAATGGAAACCACGACGGCTCGGATTGAAGAGGCAGAGGAGAGAATAGGTGAACTAGAAGATAAAGTTATGGAAAAAGAGGAAGCTGAGAAAAAGAGAGATAAAAAAATCCAGGAGTATGAGGGGAAAATTAGAGAACTAAGTGATACACTAAAAAGAAATAATATACACACAACTGGTATCCCAGAGGAGGAAGAGAGAGGGAAAGGTGCTGAAGGGGTACTTGAAGAAATAATAGCTGAGAACTTCCCTGAACTGGGGAAGGAAAAAGGCATTGAAATCCAAGAGGCACAGAGAACTCCCTTCAGACGTAACTTGAATCGATCTTCTGCACGACATATCATAGTCAAACTGGCAAAATACAAGGATAAAGAGAAAATTCTGAAAGCAGCAAGGGATAAACGTGCCCTAACTTATAAAGGGAGACCTATAAGACTCGTGACTGATCTCTCTTTTGAAACTTGGCAGGCCAGAAAGGATTGGCATGTGATCTTCAATGTGATGAACAGCAAAAATATGCAGCCGAGAATCCTTTATCCAGCAAGTCTGTCATTTAGAATAGAAGGAGAGATAAAGGTCTTCCCAAACAAACAAAAACTGAAGGAATTCGTCACCACTAAACCAGCCCTACAAGAGATCCTAAGGGGAATCCTGTGAGACAAAGTACCAGAGACATCGCTACAAGCATAAAACATACAGATATCACAATGACTCTAAACCCGTATCTTTCTATAATAACACTGAATGTAAATGGACTAAATGCACCAACCAAAAGACATAGGGTATCAGAATAGATAAAAAAACAACACCCATCTATTTGCTGTCTACAAGAGACTCATTTTAGACCTGAGGACACCTTTAGATTGAGAGTGAGGGGATGGAGAACTATTTATCATGCTACTGGAAGCCAAAAGAAAGCTGGAGTAGCCATACTTATATCAGACAAACTAGACTTTAAATTAAAGGCTGTAACAAGAGATGAAGAAGGGCATTATATAATAATTACAGGGTCTATCCATCAGGAAGAGCTAACAGTTATAAATGTCTATGCGCCGAACACGGGAGCCCCCAAATATATAAAAAAAAATTACTCATAAGCATAAGCAACCTTATTGATAAGAATGTGGTAATTGCAGGGGACTTTAACACCCCACTTACAGAAATGGATAGATCATCTAGACACACGGTCAATAAAGAAACAAGAGCTCTGAATGATACATTGGATCAGATGGACTTGACAGATATATTTAGAACGCTGCATCCCAAAGCAACAGAATATACTTTCTTCTCGAGTGCACATGGAACATTCTCCAAGATAGATCACATACTGGGTCACAAAACAGCCCTTCATAAGTTTACAAGAATTGAAATTATACCATGCATACTTTCAGACCACAATGCTATGAAGCTTGAAATCAACCACAGGAAAAAGTCTGGAAAACCTCCAAAAGCATGGAGGTTAAAGAACACCCTACTAACGAATGAGTGGGTCAACCAGGCAATTAGAGAAGAAATCAAAAAATATATGGAAACAAACGAAAATGAAAATACAATAATCCAAATGCTTTGGGATGCAGCGAAGGCAGTCCTGAGAGGAAAATACATTGCAATCCAGGCCTATCTCAAGAAACAAGAAAAATCCCAAATACAAAATCTAACAGCACACCTAAAGGAAATAGAAGCAGAACAGCAAAGGCAGCCTAAACCCAGCAGAAGAAGAGAAATAATAAAGATCAGAGCAGAAATAAACAGTATAGAATCTAAGAAAAACTGTAGAGCAGATCAACGAAACCAAGAGTTGGTTTTTTGAAAGAATAAACAAAATTGACAAACCTCTAGCCAGGCTTCTCTAAAAGAAAAGGGAGATGACCCAAATAGATAAAATCATGAATGAAAATGGAATTATTACAACCAATCCCTCAGAGATACAAACAATTATCAGGGAATACTATGAAAAATTATATGCCAACAAACTGGACAACCTGGAAGAAATGGACAAATTCCTAAACACCCACACTCTTCCAAAACTCAATCAGGAGGAAATAGAAAGCTTGAACAGACCCATAACCAGCGAAGAAATTGAATCGGTTATCAAAAATCTCCCAACAAATAAGAGTCCAGGACCAGATGGCTTCCCAGGGGAGTTCTACCAGACGTTTAAAGCAGAGATAATACCTATCCTTCTCAAGCTATTCCAAGATATAGAAAGGGAAGGAAAACTTCCAGACTCATTCTATGAAGCCAGTATTACTTTGATTCCTAAACCAGACAGAGACCCAGTAAAAAAAGAGAACTACAGGCCAATATCCCTGATGAATATGGATGCAAAAATTCTCAATAAGATATTAGCAAATCGAATTCAACGGCATATAAAAAGAATTATTCACCATGATCAAGTGGGATTCATTCCTGGGATGCAGGGCTGGTTCAACATTCGCAAATCAATCAACGTGATACATCACATTAACAAAAAAAAAAAGAGAAGAACCATATGATCCTGTCAATCGATGCAGAAAAGGCCTTTGACAAAATCCAGCACCCATTCTTAATAAAAACCCTTGAGAAAGTCGATAGAAGGAACATACTTAAACATCATAAAAGCCATTTATGAAAAGCCCACAGCTAACATCATCCTCAAAAGGGAAAAACTGAGAGCTTTTTCCCTGAGATCAGGAACACGACAGGGATGCCCACTCTCACCGCTGTTGTTTAACATAGTGCTGGAAGTTCTAGCATCAGCAATCAGACAACAAAAGGAAATCAAAGGCATCAAAATTGGCAAAGATGAAGTCAAGCTTTCGCTTTTTGCAGATAACATGATACTATACATGGAAAATTCAATAGACTCCACCAAAAGTCTGCTAGAACTGATACATGAATTCAGCAAAGTTGCAGGATACAAAATCAATGTACAGAAATCAGTTGCATTCTTATACACTAACAATGAAGCAACAGAAAGACAAATAAAAAAACTGATCCCATTCACAATTGCACCAAGAAGCATAAAATACCTAGGAATAAATCTAACCAAAGATGTAAAAGATCTGTATGCTGAAAACTATAGAAAGCTTATGAAGGTAATTGAAGAAGATATAAAGAAATGGAAAGACATTCCCTGCTCATGGATTGGAAGAATAAATATTGTCAAAATGTCAATACTACCCAAAGCTATCTACACATTCAATGCAATCCCAATCAAAATTGCACCAGCATTCTTCTCGAAACTAGAACGAGCAATCCTAAAATTCATATGGAACCACAAAAGGCCCCGGATAGCCAAAGTAATTTTGAAGAAGAAGACCAAAGCAGGAGGCATCGCAATCCCAGACTTAAGCCTCTACTACAAAGCTGTAATCATCAAGACAGCATGGTATTGGCACAAAAACAGACACATAGACCAATGGAATAGAATAGAAACCCCAGAACTAGACCCACAAACGTATGGCCACCTCATCTTTGACAAAGCAGGAAAGAACATCCAATGGAAAAAAGACAGTCTCTTTAACAAATGGTGCTGGGAGAACTGGACAGCAACATGCAGAAGGTTGAAACTAGACCACTTTCTCACACCATTCACAAAAACAGACTCAAAATGGATAAAGGACCTGAATGTGAGACAGGAATCCATCAAAACCCTAGAGGAGAAAGCAGGAAAAGACCTCTCTGACCTCAGCCGTAGCAATCTCTTACTCGACACACCCCCAAAGGCAAGGGAATTAAAAGCAAAAATGAATTACTGGGACCTTATGAAGATAAAAAGCTTCTGCACAGCAAAGGAAACAGCCAACAAAACTAAAAGGCAACCAACGGAATGGGAAAAGATATTTGCAAATGACATATCGGACAAAGCGCTAGTATCCAGAATCTATAAAGAGCTCACCAAACTCCACACCCAAAAAACAAATAACCCAGTGAAGAAATGGACAGAAAACATGAATAGACACTTCTCTAAAGAAGACATCCGGATGGCCAACAGGCACATGGAAAGATGCTCAACGTCGCACCTCATCAGGGAAATACAAATCAAAATCACACTCAGATATTACCTCACGCGTCAGAGTGGCCAAAATGAACAAATCAGGAGACTATAGATGCTGGAGAGGATGTGGAGAAACGGGAACCCTCTTGCACTGTTGGTGGGAATGCAAATTGGTGCAGCCGCTCTGGAAAACTGTGGAGGTTCCTCAGAAAATTAAAAATAGACCTACCCTATGACCCAGCAATAGCACTGCTAGGAATTTACCCAAGGGATACAGGAGTACTGATGCATAGGGGCACTTGTACCCCAATGTTTATAGCAGCACTCTCAACAATAGCCAAATTATGGAAAGAGCCTAAATGTCCATCAACTGATGAATGGATAAAGAAATTGTGGTTTGGGGCGCCTGGGTGGCGCAGTCGGTTAAGCGTCCGACTTCAGCCAGGTCACGATCTCGCGGTCCGGGAGTTCGAGCCCCGCGTCAGGCTCTGGGCTGATGGCTCAGAGCCTGGAGCCTGTTTCCGATTCTGTGTCTCCCTCTCTCTCTGCCCCTCCCCCGTTCATGCTCTGTCTCTCTCTGTCCCAAAAATAAATAAACGTTGAAAAAAAATTAAAAAAAAAAAAAGAAATTGTGGTTTATATACACAATGGAGTACTACAGGGCAATGAGAAAGAACGAAATATGGCCCTTTGTAGCAACGTGGATGGAACTGGAGACTGTGATGTTAAGTGAAATAAGCCATACAGAGAAAGACAGATACCATATGTTTTCACTCTTATGTGGATCCTAGAAACTTAATAGAAACCCAAAGGGGAGGGGAAGAAAAAAAAAAGAGGTTAGAGTGGGAGAGAGCCAAAGCATAAGAGACTCTTAAAAACTGAGAACAAACTGAGGGTTGATGGGGGGTGGGAGGGAGGGGAGGGTGGGTGATGGGTATTGAGGAAGGCACCTTTTGGGATGAGCACTGGGTGTTGTATGGAAACCAATTTGACAATAAATTTCATATATTGAAAAAAAAATAAGTATATGCCTTATGCTGAAGAAAGTAAATTCAACATGGTAAGTAAAGACATGTAAGATTTTTAAAATATTTTTAGAAAAGAAAAATATATAATTATTGTAATAAAAAAATCGCTAAGTGAGATTAACAGATTATTAGACCCTATAAAATTAAAGCTTAGTGAATTTAAAGACCTAGTAGTAGAAACTAGCTGAAATGAAAAAGAGAAAGAAGACTGGAAAAAAACTGCATAGAGCATCAATGTACACTGAAGAAAATGTAGGCAACCTAATATAGAAAGTTCCTGAGCTAAAGAAAAAAAAAGGTGTGGAGGGGTGCTCCTGTGTGGCTCATTCAGCTCTAATAATTTCAGCTCAGGTCATGATCCCAGGATTGTGGAATCAAACCCCACATCAGACTTTACGCCAAACATGGAGCCTTCTTCAGATTCTCTCTCCCTCTGCCCCTCTCCTCCCCCACTTGTACTCTCTCTCTCTCAAAAAATAGAGGGAGGGAGGGAGGGAGGGAGAGAGAGAGAGAGAAGAAAATACCCCAAAAACGAGAAGGGGGCAGAAAATATGAAAATATATGGGATAAGAATGGTCACAAGTTTCCCAAATATCATAAAAACCATAAAGACCTTACAAGTCCCAAATACAAGAAATATGAAGCCTACTCCAAGGTCCATCACAGGTAACTGTTTACAGCCATGGACAAAGAGAAAAATCTTAAATATAGCCAAAGAATAAAAACACACTATGTAGAAAGGAATCGAGATAAAATTAGCAGCAGAATTTTCATCGGAAACACAGCAAGCCAAAATTCTTTACAGCCTACAAGAAACCCACTTTCACTATAAATACAGAAATTGATTAGAAGTAAAACAATGAGGGGGCACCTGGGTGGTCAGCTAAGCGTCTGACTTCAGTTCAGGTCATTATCTCAAGGCTCATGGGTTTGACTCCCACATTGGGCTCTGTGCTGATAGCTCAGAGCCTGGAGCCTGCTTCCAATTCTGTGTGTGTGTGTGTGTGTGTGTGTGTCTTTCTGCCTCTTTCCCACTCATGCTGTCTTTCTCAAAAATAAATAAACATTTTTTAAAAATTAAAAAAAACGAGATTTTCTTTAAAAAACATAAAAGAATGGGAAGAGATATAAGAGGCAAACAATCAAAAGAAGACTGAAGTGACTATATTAATATCTGACAAATTAAACTTCAGGGCAAAAAATACCACCAGGGTCATTTTATAATGGTACAGTGGTCAATTGGTCAAAAGGATATAGAAGTCTAGATACATATGCATGTTACAACAGAGCTTCAGAACACAAGTAAATATAAGAGAGTTCAAACAAAAATAAGTAAATTCACAATTATAGTTAGAGAATACATCACCTCTTGCATAAAAATTGTGAGAAAAAGTAGACAGAAAATCAGTAAGGATATGAAAGACTTGAACAAAGACTATCAATTAACCTGATCTAGATAATATTTATAGAACTCCCCAACAACAGAATACACATTCTTTCCAAATGTACATGAAACATTTGTCAATATAGACAATATTCTTGGCTGCAAAATAAGATCCAACAAGTTTGAAAGGATTTAGAACACACTACACTCTCTGATCACGAGGCCATTAAATTAGAAATCAACAGAAAATGTGATGAATGCCTGCAAATCATTTTGATAATCTATGAGTCAAAGAAGAAATCAAAAGCAAAATTAGAAATTATTTTTAACTGGCAAAAAGAAAACACAGATCATTAAAGTATGTGGAGTTTGGGGCGCTTGGGTGGCTCATTTGGTTGAGCACCTGACTTCGACTCAGGTCATGATCTCATGGTCCATGGGTTCGAGTCCTGTGTCAAGCCCGGTGCTGAAAGCTCAGAACCAGGAGCCTGCTTTGGATTCTGTGTCTCCCTCTCTCTGCCCCTCCCTTGCTTACACTCTGTGTGTGTGTCTCTCTCAAAAATAAATAAACATTAAAAATTAAAAAAAAAAATAAAGTTTGTGGAATTCAGCTAAATAAGTACATAGAAGAAATTTACAGAACTGAAGAATAAGGGTCTAAAATCAAGGACCAAAATTTTCACCTGAAGAAACTGGGAACAGAAGAGGCATTTGAACCTAAGGTATGAATAAAAAAGGAAGTATAAAGATCAGAAAATGATGAAATAGGAGAAAAATATGGAAAAACACTAACAAAAAAAAAAGAAAATTGCAGGTTAATTGCCCTCATAAACATAGATGTAAAAATTCTCAACAAAATTGCAGCAAATTGAATCTAGCAACATATAAAAAGTACCATAAACAATTACTAAGTAGAGCGTATCCCAGAAATTCAAGGTTGTTTCAATATTTGAAAATCAGTCAGTATCATTCACCATTTTAACAGATGTTATCTCAGTAGATGCATAAAAAGCATGTATTTGACAAAATCTGAAATGTACTCCAGATAAAAATTCTCAGCAAACCAAGAACAGAAGAGATTTCCCTGTATCTAATAAAGTGCATTTATAAAATGTAAAAAATCCATGTAAAAAATCCTAAGAAATATATTTTTTAATGATTTAACAAAGTTGTAGGGTAGAAGAGCAAAACACAAAAATCATTTGTATTTCTACATGCTGGCAACAGATAATCAGAAAATAAAATTTGTAAAAATATCTTGGACAGTAGCATTTAAAAATACAAAAATTTGGGATGTTTTTGGAAAAAGATGTACAACAGCTGTGTACAGAAAACTACAAAATATTACTAAGAGAATTTAAAGAAGACATATTAAGTAGAGAAATACATTGTGTTCTTAGATCGGAAGAATTCTCACTGTTAAGATGTCAGTTCATCCCCGAATTGACCTATAGCCTAGAAGGATATGGAAATGCAAAGAACAAAATACAGCTAAAACAACTTTGAAAAAGAGTAACAATGTCAAAGGATTTACCCTGATTTCAAGGGTTATTGTAAAGCTACAATAATTAATACAATGTCATATTGGATCAGAATGGAAAAATAAGAGAATGGAATAAAGAGTCCAGAAATAAACCAACACACAGTCAACTGATTTTTGACAAAGGTGCTAGGGCAATTCGCTGGGGAAGAACAATCTTCTCCATAAACGGTGCTGGAGGAATTGACTACTTACAAAAGGCGAGGTGGGGGGGGGGGGGGGCGGGGAGAACCTTAACCTTTACTTCATATCATACACAAAAATTAACTTGAAATGGACCATAGACCTAAGTAAAACTAAAAGTATAAAACTGCAAAAAAAAAAAAAAAACCAAGAAATTTTTAATAATCTGGATTTGGCAAAGATTTCTTAAACACAAAAAGCACGAACTATAAAGAATCAACTGAACTTTATCCATTTTAAAACTTTTGTTCTTCATGAATCACTGTTAAAATGAAAAGTCAAACCACAGACTAGGAAAAATATTTTATACATACACACACAGAACAATGGACTTTATAAGAAACACTTGCAACTCGGTAAGACAAACAACCCAATTAAAAATAGACAAAAGATTTAAATAGACACTCTACCAGAGAGATTTGGAGAATAAGCACATGAAAAATTGTTCAACATGAACAACAGTTTCACAGAGAGCAATTTCACACTAATGACAGCCCAGTCTTAATTTCCTGTCATTGTTACTGATTGTCTACATGAAAGGAATGTCTTAAGGAGGTAAAGTTCAGTCCCCTGCTGCCTGTTTCACTAGTGCCAAACTATCATTTCACCTGACAGCACTTTAAATTTTTAATGTTTATTTTGAAAGAGAGACAGAGAGCATGTGAGCAGGGGAGGGGCAGAGAGAGGGAGGGAAAGAGAATCCCAGGCAGGCTCCATGCTGTTGGCACAGAGCCCAATGCGGGGCTCGATCTCATAAACCGTGAGATCATGACCTGACCCGAAATCAAGATTTGGGCTCTCAACTGACTGAGCCACCCAGGCGCCCCACCTGACAACACATTTTTTTTTAATCTGAATTTTCTTCAGTATCATCTGCAGAGACCTTAATCCTATTATCCCAGGAAGATCAAGGGCATGCAACAGGTTCTCTCTCAATTCCTCTGTACTTCAAATATCTGCAGAATTACCGGGAATCACCTCCTTTGCCCTGTTTCAGACACAGTGGCAGACCTCCACCCTTGCAAGGGGGCCCCTACACCAAAGCTCAGCTCGTTCCTGCCTCCCTTTGCTGAGCCTTCTATCACCTCCACTCAGGTCTTCCTCTCCACATGTTCCTTCCTCCTAGTCTGCACATCTTTCCACCCACAGACATGTTCCCCCAGCACGAATGCCCCCCTCCAGCTACCATCCTACATTTTTCCTCTCCTGGGCTGAAAATTACTTGTTGACTTCTCACTCACACTTCAGCCCAGAGAAATTTGTCTTCTATACCTAACACCCTACTGTGTTGTATTCAAAATCAGAACCACAAGCAGAAGCAGGATGGATCCTGAGTAGCTGTTGGTTCTGATGAGCTTCCAGATATGTCCATAATTCAACCAGCCTCTCATTCAGTGAAGATCAGCCCGCTGCCTACTGTGTGCCTGGCACAGTTCTGCATTTATCAGTAGTTTCTAGATGTACCAGGAAATAGCGATGCTAAGGATGCAGCAGTAAACAAAGAAGACCAAATCTCTACTCTCTTCGGCT
This sequence comes from Leopardus geoffroyi, assembly GCF_018350155.1. Taxonomy (NCBI): domain Eukaryota; kingdom Metazoa; phylum Chordata; class Mammalia; order Carnivora; family Felidae; genus Leopardus; species Leopardus geoffroyi. Next base: position 92,923,566 of record NC_059338.1, read on the forward strand.
AACATTCTAGTGCAGGGGGACAAACCAAAAAGGCAAACAATAACACAACATACGGCATGTCAGCTATGAGAAATGCTATGGTAAGAAAGTAGGGGTGGGGTATGCAGTGCAGTGCAAGTGGGAGAGATGATGAGGCAGGATTTTATAGAGAATCTTTAATGTATGGTGGTAAGGGGAGAAGATTCTGGAGCCAAAGGACCTGAGTTCTTATCCCACGTCTCCCATTTTTTAACTGTGTTTCCTTAGGCAAGTCATTTAACCTCTTGGTGGCTTGGTTTACTCATCTGTGAAATGGGAAGGATGTTTGAAACTCTGACATATATGATTAAATGAATCCAATACATATTGGATTCATTTAATCATATATATATATGAGAACAGTGCCTGAGGTCACAGTAAGAGCTCAAAATGTTGGTTTATTAGCACTATTGTTCACTCATTAAGTGTTTACATAGCACTCATTAAACTGATATATGTTATTACGTATATTAAAATAGTGTAAGATGCATTCCTGGCCTCTCAAGAAGCAAGAGTGCACACACACACACACAAAAAAAAACACAATACAAGGTGGGTACACTCTCTCATTTTTCAGAGGGAGACATCACACATTGTCACTCTGTACATAATATCAAGGTGGTCCGAAAGTATCTGCTCATCCAGGATCTCTCTTTGCCTTCACTACTGTCATGAGAAATACCATTGCCCCCATTATAGCTGTAGGAGAACAGAAACACAGAGATATTACCCAAATCCCTACCCAGTCCTCAGTGGCTCAGCCTGGAGGTGCAGTTGAAGTCAAGTAGCAAGTGTACTGGCTCAGAGTATGACCTTTGACACTGCACAAACTTGTGTTTGAATCAAGGGCTACTTATCAATTAACTGTGTGACACTGGACAAATGATTTCACCTCCTAGAAGCTCAGTTTTCTCATGGGCAAGAAAAGGACAATTAATTCTATAGCTGCATCAGTTTCGTACAAGGATGAAATGAGATCATGTATATTAGGCATTCTGCAAATCATTCAGCCCATAATAAGCACCCAATAAAATGGTAGATTTAAAAGAAAACAAGACAGGGGCGCCTGGGTGACTCAGTCTGTTAAGCATCTGACTTCGGCTCAGGTCATGATCTCATGGTCCGTGGGTTTGAGCCCCTCATTGGGCTCTGTGCTGTCAGTTAAGAGCCTGGAGCCTCCTTCGGATTCTGTGTCTCCCTCTCTCTCTGCCCCTCCCCTCTCACTCTCTGTCTCTCAAAAAATGAATAAATGTTAAAAAAAAAAAAGAAAGAAAGAAAAAGAAAAGAAAACAAGACAAAGCAACACATCTCCCTCTCAGGTCTATCAGCTTGTACTTGGTGAGTACTTTGCATGGAGCCTCCAAGTCATCTTTAGATTCATGAGATGACACCACACATATATCAAAGTGTATAGAAATGAAATACAGGGATGGGGCTCCTGGGTGGCTCAGTTGGTTAAGTGTCTGACTTCAGCTCAGGTCATGATCTCACAGTTCGTGGGTTCGAGCCCCGCGTGGGGCGCTGTGCTGACAGCCCAGAGCCTGGAGCCTGTTTCAGATTCTGTGTCCCCCTCTCTCTCTGTCCCTCCCCTGCTCACGCTCTGTCTCAAAAATAAACAAACATTTAAAAAATTTAAAAAAAAATGAAATAAATACATTCCTTCTCAAACCAATACTTTCATGAACTTCTCATTTGCTTATAATCTATAGTGCCAAAAGACCATTTTTTAAATAGAGGTTGGATTTTTTTTTTTTTTTAAATCTGCACACAAGCTATGCTCGCCAAAGATTTGAAAACAACACAAACTAATAGTGCTTCACTCAAAATAAGAGCTCTTGAAATTTTCTGTATAAACTGGGTCATAAATCACCTCAAAGTTTAAGGGAAACCTTCAATATAAAGAATCTTGGGAGTGAATCCTTTCAAAAAAGCAATGGATTGTTGCTAGATTGAACGAATGTATCTATTTCATCTACTTCTAGCGTATAGATTTTCAAACATCCAGCTGAGCTAAAGTGGCACATGTGACAGGCAGGAAGCCAGGTATCTTTCTCTAAGGTAAACTAACAGGAGAGACTGTAGGGTGGGGATGCATGGGTGGGCAAATAGGTTTGTTATCAATGGCAGAATCAAAGCTTAGGAAATTCAACTTCCACAATTTTGGGAAAGTTGCTCATAGGAGACTTTTTGGCTAGAATAGGTTCTTAGAAAGGGGAATCTGCTCTGAAATTATAAACAATGACCTGGTACAAACCTCTCAGACTTCAGCACCCTGGAAATAACCGACATCAATAACTTTGGTCCTAAACTCCCCCTACATGTCTCGGCTTGCAATTGAAAAAGACAGTGTGATTAGTAATAGTGCACATTTGTATGGAACTGCCTGTGATCTTCGTGCGTTAGAGAAGACTTCATCAAAGATGGCAGTGCACTGGTCTGAACCAGCAGCAGCATGTGAGGGAACCCAATTAAAAGGCAAAATGAAAGATGAGGCCAGATATTTTTAGCAAGTTGCAACAAGACGTGAAGGCACTGATGTAGAAGTGGATAAGCTGAGCACACAGGAGGTGTGTATTCAAAGTAAATTCTCCTCTAAGTGGCTTTTATGTTCAGTTAAATGCAGTTGAGGCACTTGCCATTTCAAATAATCTTTTCCAGATCAGATTCTTACCACGTTTTGCAACCTGCTAACTTGGATCTTTTTTTTTTTTTTTTTTTTTGCCCCACAGCTTCTAGAAGCTGTTCTAAATCCCTGAAAGAAAAGGAGGAGGAGGGGGACTTGATTGGGGTGGGCTAGACGGCTGAGGGAGGTGATAAAGGAAGAAGCATAATCATTCTCTTACACACTGGAGGATACCTGCTAGGTTGCCCTGCATCATCATGAGTGCATTGGACTGGGCTCGTAGAGAACCAAGGTGGCTCTTGCTGTTGGAATAGTGAGGCCCTTCCAGCCAGTGTCCTCCTAGAAATGGGTGGCCGCTCCAGTCACTAGTTGCCCTAGCAATAGCTCGGATCATGCCCATGGGTATTAGAGCCTGGGTGTTTTGATCCTAGTTCCTCTACTCACTAGCTGTGTGATTTCAGGCAAGTTACTTAACATCTGTGGTACCTATGTCCTTTTCTGTAATACTACAATTGTTACATAGGACCTCACAACTCTTGCGCAACTGAAGGAGGTAATACATGCACAGCCCATGGACAGAGCCTGGCACAGAGCAAGAACTCTGCATGTCAGCAGTAAACAGATGCCATTCAAGCAGCATCAGGGCCCCTTGCCCTATGGAGGTGTTCTTGGCATGATAAGAAGAGATGGCAATCATAGAGCACTTACTACGTACCAGGCAGTCCAAGTTCTAAGTGAGTTACCACGAATCGACTCATTTAATCCTCATGATGCCCCTAGGAAGCAGGTGTGATTGTTGTAACAATTACCCCAAATTAGTCTCCAAGTGAAAGACCGAGGCAGGGTTTGCACCCAGTCCTCCCAGAACTCATGCATATGACCTCAACACTGTGATGCTGCAGTAACATGCCATTAAAAAAAATAAAACAAAGTGACATCCATAAGCGGGGGGCGGGGGGGGTCAGTTAAACAAGTGGTGTCAGTACACGCGCCAGGTCAGTATACATATGCAAGTACGTATGTCCAAACTATAGCGTTAGCCTAAAAAGACCTGCACAAGTCAACCATCATTTATTCACACCATGGGTGGTGACGGTTTCCTCAAACTGCAACGTGAAAATTAGCAAAGGAACAGCCAGAGTAATTTCCTATGGCCCCCAAGGCATCAAGTGTCAACTGCTTAAGTCACCAAAACCAGAAACCTAGCCATCATTTTGAATTCTATCCCTTTGAAGATTCCTCATCCAATGCTCCAACCTTCCATAGTTCTATAGATTCTGTATCCAACATTTCTCTTGCTTCCATCCCTTCTTCTGCATTCACAACATTACTTTCGGTTCAAGCTTATCAATTCCCTTTTGGATAACTGGGTCAGACTTCTGACCTTTCTCCCTGACAACGTTCTTGCTCAGCCCTACCCCCAAGAAATCCATCTTCTTTATGGCTGTTGAAAAATCATATGAAAACACAAGACTTACAATATTCAGCCTCTGCATAAAGCCCTAGCATCTACAGAATAAAATCCAAACTCCTTATTAAGTCCCTTTATGAGCTGACCTTTTCATCTCTTCTCTCTCCCCCAGATATAACCACACATGCATCAGTAGATGCTGTTTCCTCTGAACAAAAGCCCTCTCTCTCCCACATGTCCTTCCCCATAGTTTCCACCTCCCGTAGGCTTCATTTGGAAAGCCTCTACTCAATCATTAAATCTCACCTCGAACATCACTTCCTCTAGGAAGTCTTCTGTGATTCCCCTAGGTAGAGTTAGCCACCTTTACCTTTGTGCCTATAACAGCCAAATCTTAACTTTCCCCCTGCCATTGGCATATAAGTTCTTGATGGCAAGTGTTCTGTGTACACAGTGTATTGTCAGCCCCAGAACAGTCTCTGGAATGTAGTAGGAAATCAACAATATCTATTGTATTATTATAGCCTTGTCTTATTGCAGTATAGTTGCTCGTTGATGTACCTGCCTCCTCCACAGCAATGTTACCTCCTGGGGGGAAAAGAGAGTTTCTTTCGTTTCTGTATCCCAACACCTATCACAGTGCCTGGCAACAAGTGAGTGCTCAAAGTTTGTTGAATGAATTCATGCACAGATGAATTAATGAATAAAACACACAGCCCTCTAGGATTCCCTTTCTTGTCAGTAGAGCCCAAATCTGCTGTTCTAGTAGTGTTTGTTTAGAGGGAGCTCTCCCCAGAAGCAAATCCAGCTGGAAGATGCCATTATAATACAAACCAGATTCAGAGAGACCAAAATTTACATTAGTTGCATGTGTCATGAACATAAAAATATTTATATGTGAAATCTCAATTTTAATTTGGAAAAATAATAGCTTTTGCAGGATGCCTATTCAGTGTTTTTTTGTTTTGTTTTGTTTTGTTTTGTTTTGTTTTTATCAAAGAGAAAAACTTCAAAGAGCTGTGATTTGATGAGTGGTCTACAAAGGGCAGAAGTCCCACTCAGGTGAGGGTTTAGAGAGAACTGTTTTTCACAACCGCTCCCAGGAAATGTTGCTTTCATGACATCATCTCCTTGTGAGGTGGGTATTAGAGTCACCACTGTTGTGGATGAAGAAATGAACGCAGAGAGAGCTTCAGGTCATAGAATAACCCCCTGGTAGAGCGTACCCTGGGGTCTTATATTTGGTCAGGGTGTAGACCAAATGTGTCTAGTTATGTCCCTCATACTCCAGAGTGATAGGTTGTCTTGTGGAAAATTTGCTCTAAGACGAGACCTGGCAGAGGTCTTGGTACATCTGCCAAATGCATTTCTGCTCACCTTAACACTTGAACTGGCTATGGAAACAGAGCAGTGCAATTCCATTTACTTCATTGAGTATCTACCATGTTCATCATCTACTCTGTCCAGCACATAGTGTGACTTCTATAAACTGGGAGGGGAAAAATGACCCTGAAAGACACATGTATGAATAAATGTGTATATGTAGCATATTGCACTGTGATATAAGGGGATACTTCTTATTCCAGGCTACTGCCAAAATATTTAAAAGCCACCACCTACAAAGATAGTTATTATGAAATCCAATTTACAGATGAATAAACTGAGGCACAGAGATCTTAAATAATCCACCTAAGACCACATAGTTAGCCAGTGGTAGGACCCATTTTAACAATGTATAACTCTCTCCTGGACAAAACAAGCTTTACTGATAAGTAAATGAAACATACTGCCAGAGAAGAGACACACGTGTTAATAATTGTGTTTTTTTTTAATAACAGTAGTTGAACGACAGTATAATGCAACTTCCTAATTTTACTGTGAGACTTAACATTTTCCAGACTTACTGATTTATTAACTGTCATAACCCTAGCCACAGTGTGAACTCCAACTAAATTTTCTTTCCACTTTTCATCACTTCTAAGCTTGGTTGGAACACTTATGCTGTGGCTTCATTTTATTTTTATTTCTTTCCTTGGTTATTCCAGGCACATCATTTCACTGGGTGGAGCCACAGGCTCCCTCCCCGGATCCCTCTACTTTTTTGTGAGGTGCAGCCTTCCTGTGGCTAAGCCCACCAGCCCAGGGCACAACTGGCTGTCTTGACAGACCTGGGTAGCAGAGTGTCTGAGTGGACAGTTTTGCACATGAACAAGGCACCTGGACAAACAGATTTGAACTTGTCAGTTCCAAAGGCAATATTGCTCCTCTGGATCATTTTCCTGGCTACAACCTTGGCCACCTCACAGAGAAATTCCTTCCCAACTCAGTGTCTGTAAATCCCTAAGAATGCCTCTCATTAGCAAGACAGACTTCAGACTGGTTTTGACAACTTGGAAATACCTCTAAAATGATAGCTTAATGATTTTATGTGTGTTTCCTCTTGAACCTCTACTGTTTCTTCAAGACCCACATATTTTGAACTGTGGTAGAGCAAAGCCCTAATCTTGTCCATTAAATTCTTTTGCCTAATGAAAAACAATCAAGCAATAGTATCTAAATCCAAAAATTTGGTGGGGGGGATGCTATACAGGCAACCCCACCCATACTCATAAAGCCAAGGTTTCCATTTGAGGGTAGGCATTATTTTGTGGGACTATGGAGCATCCTTGAATGAGGAGCTGTCACACAGAGATGGGTTATGATAGAGCAGAACTCCTTCTAATCAGGTTGGACCTGCTGCCCATGATGCTGGGGTACTGGGGAAAGTTTTGGCCTCTACTGTATTGGGAAAGGGGCAGTGGCTCTTTCAGTCTTGTCTCCGGGAAGATATGGGCTTTAAGGGGAGACAAGATTGGCTACATAAACTTTCAGATGAGTGAAAAAAATAAAAAAAGTAAGATCCCTTGTTGAAAAATTAATAATAATTTCAAGATGGTGAAAACAGAATGTTAAACCAGTAAAACTCAGACCCTGTGAGACCACACAGTTTGCATATTCATGAAACTCACCCTGAGGTTGATTTTTTAGCACCCACACTGGCCCTGTCACCTGGAAATTGAGGCATTAAATAAAAGGAATATTCCTCTAACCCCACCCCTGCTACCCTGTGTACACATTTTTACGTGGAGACTCTGTTTATCATGCTCCAATATGGTTATAGAAGAAGTTTTAACTAGCATTTAATATACGCAAAGCTCTGGACTAATCGTTTTACGTGCATTGTCTTGTTTAATCCTGACAAAAATCCCTAGGAGGTCAGAACTGTTATTCTCATTTTGTAGATGAGGAAACTAGGTCATAGGGACAATAATTTATTTGCCCAAGGTTATGAACTGGAAATTAGCAATTTAAGAAAACAACAAAGATCAGAGAGGAAATAGATGAAATAGAGACTAAAAAAGATAATAAAAGATCACTGAAACTAAGTTGGTTTTTAGAAATCACAATGGACAAATCTTTATACTAACCAAGAAAAAAGAGAGAGGTCTCAAATAAAATACGTTGATACCAGAGACACTACAAAAAAAAACTACAAGCCAATATGTCTGATGAACATAAATGCAAAAATTCCCAGAAAATATTAGCAAACCAAATTTGACAATACATTTAAAAATTATTCATCATTATCAAGCAGGATTTATTCCAGCAATGCAAGGGTGGTTCAATATTTGCAAATCAACCAACGTGATACATCACACTAACAAGAAAAAGGATAAAAACCCTATGATCATCTAAATAGATGCAGAAAAATAATTTGACAAAATATAACATACATTCATGATAAAAAAAACTTTGAACAAAGTGAGTTTAGAGGAGCATATCTCAATATAATAAAGGCCATATATGAAAAACCCACAGCTAACAGCATACTTCATGGTGAAAAATGGAAAGTCTTTCCTCTAAGATCAGGAATAAGCAAGGGTGTCCACTCTTGTCACTTTTATTCAACATAGTACTGGAAGTCCTTGCTGCAGCTATCAGACAATAAATAAAAGGCATTCAAATTGATAAGGAAGAAGGAAAACTGTCAGTAATTGCAGATGACATGATACTATATATAGAACCCCTAAAGATGCCGTCAAAAAAACTATTAGAACTGATAAAGGAATTCAGGATACAAAATTAATATACAGAAATAGGTTTCATTTCTATCCACTAATAGTGAAGTAGCAGAAAGAGGAATTAAGAAAACAATCCCATTTATAATCGCACCTAGAAGAATACCCAGGAATAAATTTAAACAAAGTGAAGGACATGTACCCTGAAAACTGTAAGACATTAATGAAAGAATGACACAAATGGAAAGATATCCCATGCTCATGGATTCGAAAAATTAATGTTAAAATGTTCATACTACCCAAATCAACCTAGAGATTCAATGCAATCCCTGTCAAAATACCAATAGCATTTTTCACAGAACTAGAACAAATAACTGTGATCTCATATGGAACCACAAAAGACCCCAAAGAGCCAAAGCAATCTTGAAAAAGAGGAACAAAGCTGGATCTATCACAATCCCAGATTTCAACATATACTATAAAGCTGTAGTAATCAAAGCAGTATGGTACTGACACAAAAATAAACACATAGATCAGTGGAACAGGATAGAGATCCCAGAAATAAACTCACATTTATATGGTCAATTAATCTACAACAAAAAAGGCAAAAATATGCAATAGGGAAAAGACAGTCTCTTCAATAAATGGTTCTGAGAAAACTGGACAGCTATAAGCAATAAAATGAAACTGGACAAGTTTCTTCCACCATACACGAAAATAAACTAAAAATGGATTAAAGATCTAAATGTAAGACCTAAAACCATAAAACTCCTTAGTGGAAAGGTAGGCAGTAATCTCTTCAACATTGGCCTTAGCAACTTCCTTCTAGATAGGTCTCAGGTGAGGGAAACTAAAGCAAAAACAATCAAATGGGACTAGATCAAAACAAAAAATTTCTGCATAGCAAAGGAAACTATCAAGAAGACAGAAAAGTAACCTACTGAATGAGAAAAAATATTTGCAAATGATGTATTTGATAAAGGGTTAGTACTCAAAATATACCAAGAACTTATACAACTTAAAACAAATAATCCAATTAAAAATAAAAAGACCTAATTAGACATTTTCCAAAGAAGACCTATAGTTGACTAAAAGACACACGAAAAGATGCTCAACATCACTCATCATTAGGGAAATGTGAATCAAAACCACAACGAGATATCACCTTACCCCTGTCAGAATGACTACAATAAAAAAAGATAAAAAATACCAAGGGTTGGCAAGGATGTGGAGAAAAAGGAACCCTCAAGCTCTGTTGATAGGAATGTAAACTGGTGCAACCACAAATGAAAAATAGAATCACCATATGCTCTAGTAACTCCACTAGTAGGCATTTGCCAAGAAAAACCCAAAAAACTAATCTGAAAAGATATATGCACCCCTATGTCTACTCCAGCATTATTTGCAATAACCAAGATATGGAAGCAACCCAGGCATCCACTGATAGATGATCGATAAAAAAGATATGTATCTATATACAACAGAATATTACTCAGTCATAAAAAGAATGAGATTATGCCATTTACAATAACTCTTTGCAAGTGAAATAATTCAGAGACAAATACCATGTGATTTCACTCATATGTAGAATCTAAAAAACAAAGAAATGAACACAGACTCTTTTTTTTTTTTAATGTTTATGTATTTTTTTTAGAGAGGGAAAGAGGGAGGGAGAGTGAGAGAATGCACATACGAGGAGCAGAGAAAGAGAGAAAATCCAAAGCAGGCTCTGTGCCATCAGTGCAGAGGCCAACAATATGCTTGATCCCATGAACTGGTGGATCATGACCTGAGCTGAAGTCAAGAGTTTGACGCTTAACCGACTGAGCCACCCAGGCACCCCCAAACACAGACTCTTAAATACAGAGAACTGGTGGTTGCCAAAAGGGAGGTGTGGGGGGGGACGGGTGAAATAGATAAAGGGGATTTAGAGGTACAAAATTTCAGATATAAAATAAATAAGTCATGGAGATGAGAAGTGCAGCATAGAGAAAATGGTCAATAATATTGTAATAATGTAATATGTGACAGATGGTGACTACGCTTATGGTGAACACAGTAATGTATAGAATTGTTGAATATGTTGTACCCCTGAAATTAATATAACATTGTTAATTATACTTCAATTTTAAATGATGAAAAAAATTAAATGAAATTTTAAAACAAGAAAGTTATGAGTAAATCTTAAAAGTTCACATCACTAGAAAAAAATTTTTTAATTAAGTGTGGTTATGGGTGTTAATTAAACTTATTCTGGTAATCATTTCACAATATGTACATATATGAAATCATTATGCTGTATATCTAAACTAATACAGTTTTCAACATCAGTTACATCTTAATTTTAAACATAGAAAATGTTGTTGAGGTTGTGGAGAAATTGGAACCCTGGTGTATTGCTAGTGGGAATGTAAAATGATGCAGCCACTTGGAAACAGTGTGGTGTTTCAAAAGAAAAAATTAAACGTAGAAATACCGTATGATCCAGCAATTCTGCTTTTAGGAATTGAAAGTGAAAGGCGGGGACTCAAACACTTATTTGTATACCCATGTTCGTAGCAGTTGTTCACAATAGCCAAAAAGTTGGAGCACAAGTGTTCATTGATAGTGGAATGGATAAACAAAGTGTGGTATATACATACAATGGAATATTACTCAGCTTTAAAAAGGAAAAAATACATACAAAAGAATATTATTCAGCTACACAGTATGGATGAACTTTGAAGACATTACGCTAACTAAAATAAGCAGTCTCATCACAAAAGGATAAATACTATATGATTCCATTTATATGAGGTGCCTAGAGTGGTCAAGTTCATAGAGACAGAAAGTGGAAAAGTATTTGGGGAGGGAGGATGGGGGACTTCCTGTTTAGTAGACTCAGAAGTTCAGTTTGGGAAGATGAAAAGAGTTTTAGAGATGAATGGTAGACCAGTTGCACAGCAATGTGAATGTACTTAAATGCCACTGAATTCCATAGGTAAAAATGATTAAAATGGTAAATTTTACGTTGAGTATTTTTACCACCATAAAAAAGCACTGTTTTCGGGGCGGGGGGGGGGTATTCAGCCTAAAGATGGGACTGGAAGTAGGCAAGAGAGGCACATGCTACTGGAGAAAAATTTAAGGACACATGAAAGAACTCAGTAATCAAGATAAATACTAATTTAATGCAATCTTTTAAACTTTTTTTGAGATAATTGTAGATTTGCATGCAATTGTAAGAAACAGTATTCCTGGGGTGCCCAGGTGGCTCAGTTGGTTGAGTGTCTGACTCTTGATTTTGGCTCAGGTCACGATCTCAATTTGTGAGTTTGAGCCCCACATCGGGCTCCATGCTGACACTGCAGAACCTGCTTGAGATTCTCTCTCTCCTTCTCTTTCTCTCTGCCCCTCCCCTGCAAACCAAATAAATAAATTAAAAAAAAAAAAAAGAAATAGTGCTCCTGGTACCTTTTACTCAGTTTCTTCCAATAGTAACACTTTACAAATCTATAGTAAAATACTGCAGCTAGGTTATTGATGTTGATACAGTCAAGATACAGAGCATTTCCATTTGCATAAGGTTTCCTCATGTTGCCCCAACTTCCCTCTTCCCACCTATAGTCTAAAAGATCCTCAAAGCCCCATCTCCTCATCTGGAGAATTAGAAGAAAAATGTGGTGTGATCCATTCCCTGAAACACCTTTTATCTCTGATGTTATTTCTACCTCTGGTAATGTGATTTATATATGTTTTACAAGAATAGTCTTTGGAAAACCTCTTTGCTAACAGGAGGACATTGTCAGAGTGATTGTTCCTTCCCCTTAAATCCTTCACTAGAGCACACTGTCACTGCTCGAATTTTGTTGCTCTAGATGCTGCCCTGATCCCTTGAGACAGACACTGCTTGTTGCATGCCCAACATACATCTATGCATTTGCCTTTTCCTCTCCTAACAGAATCCTACTTTTATTTGTCCTCCTCTGAACATCCTGTTTGTAGAAAGGCTAATCTCATATTTAAGTCCACAGAGAATTTTTTTTTGTCTCAGCCAATCGTGAGGACCCATGTCTCTTGCTACTGGTGTAGACATAAACATGTGATAAAATTTGAGCCAGTGATACATAGGAACTAATGTCTGGAATAAATGGCCATCTTGCTATCACTCTGAAGACAAATGAAGCCCAGATATCCAGGGCCTACATTTGCCCTCTCTTTGGACAAGTGGTAGGTGATAGAATCAATGCCGTTATTATTCGATCTGATGGGATTGTAAGTTTTTTTGTTACTTACAGCTAAAAGCATCTTATCTGATAGATCCTAATGTCCTATTTATATAGGATATTAAGAATCTTAACTAAGAATACAAAATCTTCTGTATTCTTTTTCCTCGGTGACACTAGAGGTATATCTGATACCAAAGTCCATGTTTAGTCTCTCTATTGATCCATACACATGTTACCAATTATTATATTTTAGGACTATTTTAAAAATCCTTCTACAAATTCTTTTAGTATTTCTTCCAGGTATTACAATGGTTGGACATTTCCCTGGCTATCAACAGTTTGAAAACTACATGCTTCTTACTAGGAAAAAAATCCCAGCTGTCCTAGATACAGTCCCCACAGGGGATTTGTGTAGACTGGGAAAAAAGCCTTACAGCTAATCAACAAAATGATACTGCATCACACTAGCTTCACCCTTGTCTGCCCACTGTGTTACTTAAATAACAAACACATGAAAGGACAAATGAGCTGATTCTCTAGGGTTAGCCAAGCAGGAGCATAGCCTAAACCAGAGAAATCCCAGATTTACTCAACATGGCCATATTTTCCTGGGGTGCTTTAGACAACTTACGGATGACACAGCTTCAGACCTTGGCTATTTTGGTTTAGTTACACATGGTGCAAGAAATTGCCACAAGGATAATGATCAGTTGGTATGAGTGTGGTTCTCAGTGCCTGCAGAGTTGCTTGTTTTCACTCTGTGGTGTTGGACCATCCTCATCCATTCCCCTTATACCTATAAACCCTGTTGGTCAGTCAACACAGGCTTTGTTAACATCCACAAAATGGAAGGAGAAACTAGTGTTTCTGAAACATCCATGGGCATGCAAACCACCTGCAATATTGTTCCAATGCAGATTCTGATTCATTATGTCCTGAATAGGACCTAAGTTCTGCATTGCTAACAAGTTCCCAAGTGCTGCTGATGCTACTCATCTGTGGACCACTTTGAGTACCAAGAGTAGTATCACCAGTACCTGTGATTGAATTCCATGGGATTAAATTCAGGCCATGATGAGGTGGGGTTCCTTTTTGTTAGGGGGCTGGCATGGACCTGGTTAAACAGAATTTGTGGTCAGTCAGACCCTCCCCAGTGGATGGAACCATAATATGTGGAAAAGTAGAAGGTTTCCATGAGAGAGTGAAAAGGACTGAAGATGGAGTATGTCCTGGCATTAATAGATTCCCTGGTTTCAGTGGCTCCTGAAACCTTATTGAATCCATGAGGATTGATTGCTCAACACTTCATCAAACTGCCAGAGCCAATAACTTCTTCTCTTTGCTTAAGCAACTAGAGTTGGATTCCTATTACTTACAACCAAGACTCCTAACAAAAATTGCAAAGAAATAGCTAAGTAAATTATGATATGTCCCTGCAGAAGAATCATACAGGTTTCAAAGCATTTCAGAAAACATTGAGATGAGAAAGTAAGTTTTGCAAAGTGCAATACCAATGTACATATAGAAAATAATAGGTATACAAATCTTGAAGAATATTAAAGTCATTTCTCAAAAACATAAATAAATAGTGCTTCTGTGGGCTGAATAATGTGCCCCCAAATATGTCCAATGTCCATGTCCTAATCCCCTGGAAAAGGGACTTTGCCAGTGTGATTAAATTAAGGATCTTAAGATATGGAAACTATCCTGTATTATCTGCATTGACCCAACATAACCTTAATGGTCCTTACCAGAGGGAGACAAGAGAGTAGAGTCAGAGGAGGTGATATGCTGACAGATGCAAAATTGAAGTAATGTAATTTGAAGATGGAGGAAAGGCATCTCAACCAAGAAATGTGGCTGGCCACTAGAAGTTGAAAAAGACAAGGAAATGTTTTTGCCCTCAGAGCCTTCAAAAAGCCAACACCTTGGCTTTAGCCCAGTAAAACTGATTTCAGACTTCTAATCTCTAGAACTGTAAGGTAATAAATTTATGTGCTTAAAGCCACTCAATTTGTGGTAATTTGTTGGAGCAATAAGAAATAACACAGTGATTGTCTCCATGCTTTCCTCTAATCAATGTGCTACTTTTATAAGAAACAACTTAAGGAATATTGCTCAATATAAAATAAGGGGTGATACTAATAATTTTTTTTTTACATTTTAACATAGCTTGCTTGCTATTATTTTCTAGGACCACAGAATACAATCACAGTACCATCTTTTTTAAAAATATTGTTGGGGCGCCTGGGTGGCGCAGTCGGTTAAGCGTCCGACTTCAGCCAGGTCACGATCTCGCGGTCCGTGAGTTCGAGCCCTGCGTCGGGCTCTGGGCTGATGGCTCAGAGCCTAGAGCCTGTTTCCGATTCTGTGTCTCCCTCTCTCTCTGCCCCTCCCCCTTCATGCTCTGTCTCTCTCTGTCCCCAAAATAAATAAACGTTGAAAAAAAAAGAAAATTTAAAAATATTGTTAATGTTTTAATATTTTTGAGATAGAGAGAGAGAGAACACAAGCAGGGGAGAGGCAGAGAGAGAGGGAGACACAGAATCTGAAACAGGCTCCAGTCTCTGAGCTGTCAGCACAGAGACTAAAACAGGGCTTGAACCCACAAACTGTGAGATCATGACCTGAGCCAAAGTCAGATGACTAACCAACTGAGCCACCCAGGCACTCTTATCAAAGTGCAGTCTTATTTCAACTCATATTTCAGGAGAATCTCACTTTGTAGTAAGAGAATTCTGACCCATCATTCCCTTGGAGAATCTCCAGATTTCTGCTGGTAATATCCAACAATTGGCTTAAAGTGCACCCCAAAACTGACACCTGATGAAAGCCAAAAGATCCACTAACACATTCAAGTCTCAGAGCACATCAAAGGCAGAGCAATGCCTAACATCACTTGGAATCTCCACTCTCCTTTCAGTGTATTCCTAGCATTGTGACTCTAGAATCACATTCGGAATCCCAAGAACAACAAATGGCATGACTACCACATGCATGCTGTAGTCTAGCGTAATATTAAAGATCTTGAAACTCTGAACGCTGCTCATGAAACAACTAAAAGAGGATGAAGAGTTCTGGATGGGCATTCCCATCCCCAGGCAGGGACCACTGGCCTCTCTTCTGAGCCCTCATGGCCCTCTGTGTATGTTTTTTTGGTTTTTGTTGTACTTTGTCCACGCTCTCATAATTATCTGTTTATGCTTCCATGTCCCAAACTAGACTTTGATTTCCTCTATGGTAGGGTCTACGTTTGATTCCTTTTTTGATTTTCCAGTCTAAGACACTGCCTAGCATAGACAACTCATTTAATAAATGTTTGTTGAATTAAATTGAATCCTAGCTTCATAAACAGAACCTTAGAACTCATACTTACCCAAGATGATAATAATTCAACTTTCTTGAATTTATCTTCAAAGAACTTGCTAAAGTAGAGTAACATGATAACATCACGACCAACTCTCTTGTTGGGTTTGAACATGAGATTCCTTCTAGGGGAAACCTGTCAATCTCTGTTTAACTTGAGTCTAGATTTCAAAGGGTAAAATTCAGATAGTACCCTGGACCTCCAAATGAGTTCATGATATAGGAGAGTTTTATCAAGTCCCCTATTTTCTCTTACCCAGGATTCATTCAAGGTCAATACTGGTTGATGACAGCTCTATATCTTTCTCTTCAAGAGGCTTTGCTAAATGTGGATGGAGGTATAAAGAAACTCAAATTATTGGTCCCTTGGGATTTTCTCAAGAGATTACTGAGTGGCTGGCTGGAGTTCCTTTAGCATAGCATAGAATAGAATATAAATGTTTTGGCTTCAGAATCAAACTGATCTGGGTTTAAATCCCAACTATAACTTTCAATAGCTGAGAGATATTGGGTGTGTTATTTTATCTGAACTTTATTTCTCTCAGTTAGAAAGTGAGGATAAAATATCAACTTACTGAGATTGTGCAGCATAGAGTTCCTATGCAAGTACTCAAAAACTACTAGTTACCATTGTCATGAATAATTATTATTCCACACAAGTGGCTCCAGAGAGGGTAAAGTGTGATGTTGCATACACCTACCTGGCCCAAACTTAGAGGACACATCTCCCTACATATTTCTTTTCTCTGATGTAGACCATATAACAGTGAGGCCATAAGTAAAAGTGGGTTTATCTTGGTCCATAGAACTGCCATCATCAAACAGAGAAGACCAACACCTAACAGACAAATTGCTGTGATATTCCCATTCTCGGTAACTTTATGCTTATCCATGAAGTTCTTCCTCTTCTTTGGAAATTAAACCATGATTAATTATTTGTGTTCAGCCCATCCTAACCCAAAGCCACCAATATTTTAGGATTAAAAGTCTCAGAAGCACCACAGTTGAGAAATTTCTGTGTCTAGCTAAAATGGAGTAACAGGAACTAGATTTACTCTCCCACCTGAAATAACTTAAAAAACAAACTAATATATGAAACAATGGGTTTCAAGATATCGGACATCAGTGATGCTCCTTGAGAAATCAAAACAAAGGAGATGCTCCCTACAATTACTGTGACTTTCCACCTGGAGAGTTTCCAGGTTGCACAGCATGGAAAGGAAACCCAAGTAGAATTTATCAAACTTTCTGAGATGAAGAGATGAAGTTAGGAGTCCAGAGAGGACAAGGTGGCTAGAGTTCAGAGGACAGAGGACAAAGATGAATGAGCTACAGAGAGCAAGCTTGGGAGAGCTACAGACGATGTCTCTTGAGTCCTGATCAGTACATATATGGAAATAAACTACCCAGACCAGGTAAAAAAACAAACATGAAGGAATTATCAGGAGCACACTTGGAATTCAAACAGGATCAAATAATATTTCCTGTTCTTATCAGCCAGAATAGAGAATATAACTCATAGGATATTGGGTAGCTACTCCAAAGAGTTTTGTTTCAATAGTGGGGCACAGTTTGCCTTACACTAAATACTGCTCTGGTGTCACCTAACAGAATTTTAAATTAAAGCTTTTAGTTTTACGATTTTAATCATTTTATGATTAAATGGTTTCCAAGTAGCTTAACTGCATTAAAAAAATCTCAAGAATATTTGTAGGAATACAAAAATATCTACCCACCCTACAAGGTACAATTGTCAATGTTTGACGTCCAATAAAATATTCCAGGAATGTAAAGCAGCAGGAAAACATAGCCCATGATAAGGAGAAAAACCAATCAATGGAAATAAACCCACTAATAATATATGGAATTAGTAGTAAGGGACATTATAATAGTCAATACTTCCCATATGTTTAAATGCTGGAGAAAAGATAGAGCATGGAGGCAAGACATGGAGGAAACTCAAATGTAGATCACTAAGTGAAAGAAACCAATATGAAAAGGCTATATACTGTACGACTCCAATTATGTGACATTTTGGAAAAGGCAACACTATGGGGCCAATAAAAATATCAATGGTTTCAGGGGATGAGAGAGTGACACATAGAAGAGGCAGAGCACAGAGGATTTTTAGAGCACTGAACATGCTCTGTGTGATAGTATAATGACACACAGATATATTATTATATATTTGTCCAAACTTGTAGAATGTACAAAACCAAGAGCAAACCCCAAGGTAGACTATGGACTTTAGATAATTATGATGAATCAATGTAGGTTCATCCAAAGTAAAAAGTGTGTCATCCTAATAAAGGATATCAATCGTTGGAGGAGACTGCATGTTCAGGAGAAAAAGTCATATAGGAACTCTCTGTACTTCCCTCTCAGTGTTAAAGTCTTTAAAAAATAATAACTATCACCCTAGAATCCTACAGCTAACAAACATATATTTCAAACATGAAGATGAATAATGACTTTTTAGACAAACAAAAGCTGAAATAATTACTCACGAGCTAACTTGCACTATAAGAAATGTTAAAGACATTTAGATAGAACAAAAGTAATATGGATGGAATGTGAATGTACACAGAGGAAAGAAGAGCTATGGAAATAGTGCTATGTAGGTAAATATAAAGACATTTCTCACTATTTAAATCGCTTTAAAATATAATTGATGTTTAGATGGAACAACATATTCTGCAGTTTATAACACAGAAGTATCTGATGATAATAGTACAAAGGCCAGGAAAGTTGCATATAGCTGTATATAGTTGTAAAGTTCTACTACACTTGAAGAAGCAAAATACTTGTGGACAGCAGGCTGTGTGTTATTAAAGATGTATAATGCAGAACCAATAGTAGTCACTGAAATAACACAATAAAGAGTAATTGTCAACAAACTGATAAAAGAGATAAAATAGAAACATAAGAAATACTCAATCCAAAGAATGAAGAAAACTAGGAAAAGGGGAAGAACAGCTGCAACAGGTAGAAAGAAATTTTTTCTTAATTTTATTTGTGAGAGAGCAAGAGCGAGAGAGAGCAATCAGGGGAGATGGGCAGAAGGAGAGAGAGAGAATCCCAAGAAAGCTCCATGCTCAGCTCGTAGCCCAACTCAGGGTTCAATCCCAGGATCATGACCTGAGCTGAAATCAAGAGTCAGACCCTCAACTGACTAAGCCACTCAGGTACCTCGAAAAACATTTTAAAGTCAGTCCCATTACTTAAGAAAAATCAATGCAGAGGATTTTTAGGATAAACTACTCTGTATGATACCATAATGGTAGGTGCAGGTCATTATATATTTATCTAAACCCCAGAATGTACAACATCAAGAATAAACCCTGTTGTGGACTTTAGACTCTGGGTGATAAGCATGTGTCAATGTAGGCTCATCAAGTGTAACAAAGGTACCACCTGCTAGGGGATGTTAATAATGAAGGGAAACAGGGCACCTGGGTCATTCAGTTGGGTAAGCATTGGACTGTTGACTTCAGCTCAGGTCATGATCTCATGGTTTGTGAGTTCGAGCCCCCCATCTGGGCTCTGCGCTGACAGTGACTGAGGTATGTGGGGAAGTCTCTGAATTTTACATTCAATTTAGCGGTGAACCCAAAACTTCTCTAAAAAATAAAGTTTATTTTAAAAAAGAAAAGCAAACAGGAAAAACATGAAAATCCCATTTTATTCCTCTTATTTCCACTCCCCTGTGATAGTCTGATTAGCAACTTTCCCTTCTACTTTCTATCTATACGCTTACATACCTTGCATACGTGCATGTACATATACACACGTGCAGCTTTTTGGTTTTTTAAACACACGTGGAATATAATATTGTTCTGATACTTGTTTTACCTTATGTGCCTTAAAGCTCTTCCTATGTTAATACATGTATCTTTACCTCAATCTTCTTAATGGCTACATAAATTCTATAGAAATGTGCCATATTTTATTTAGCTTTTAAACGCTTGACTTTCATTTTCCAACTCATATTTCTATAGTGTTTTAATTTTTCCTATAAATGTGTAATGCTTTGTATGGCGGCGGAGGAAAAGTTAAAAAACAAACAAACATAGGAGCATCTGGCTGACTCCATCGCAAGAGCATGCAACTCTTGATCTCAAGGTTGTGAGTTCAAACCCTATATTGGGTGTGTGGAGATTACTTAAATAAATAGAACTTAAAAAACAAAAATACCATCTCTTGGGGCACCTGCGTGGCTCAGTTGGTTAAGCGTCCAACTCTTGGTTTTGGCTCAGGTCATGATCTCATGTTCATAGGATCAAGCCCCAAGTTGGGCTCTGCGCTAACAGCTGGACCCTGCTAGGGATCCTCTCTCTCTCTCTCTCTCTCTGCCCCTCCCCTACTCGCTGTCTCTCTCGAGATAAATAAACCTTAAAAGTTTTTTTTTTTAAAATACCATCTCTGGCAGTCTGGACATCCTCAAGCACTGGAAATGCCACAGTCCCTGACACCCCAAGAATTTTAGTCATGCCCTTCCTCTGAAGGCAAGTCATTTCAACCATTTCACATCCCTCAAATTAGACCCTCCAGTTCTAAAGGCCTTAAGCTACATGTGAGTTTTAAGAACACTCAACCTGTTATAACCAATCTTGTCATTTATAAAACAAGGTTAATAATATTCATGTCATAGGGTTGTCATGTGAGAAGACGGCACACGTAAAGGGCAGCCCCTAGGATATATAGCTGGCTGTCTCCCAAGAAAACCAGCAACTACAGAAGGGAAGTCTAAGATTCTTTTTTATCTTTCTTAAATTATTTTAGATTTAATGTACACAAGAATCATAATCACCTGGGGTGCTTATTAAAACCATACATTCCAGGCCTCACCTACAAAAGTTTGTATCTAGTTGGTTTGAGTGAAGTCAGGAATCTGCACGGTCAGCAGGTGACACTCCGGGTGTTGCTGACACAGCTGGCCCATAGACCCCACTGGAGAAACTGTCGGGCTCCACTGGAGCTAAGTCAGAACAGGAGCTACTATGGCTGCTACAATGATGCCCAAACTTAATGAGGTGAAAATGAGGAAAAGAGTGGTCCAGCTCGCATTTCAGTCCCGTTCTGTGACTTCATGCGGAAGGGCATGAAAATACTCAGACAAGAACACCAAAGGGCAGTTAATCTTGAGCAAATACTGAGGATGTAACCTAGGAATGCGTTAAGTCCCTTACATTTCTGGCCTAATACTAGGAAGTCTTTAGAGATGACTTATGTAATGGCTGGGGATATGAAACCAAGGCTCCTGGCCCCTGATCTTAACTGTCAAAGTTTGAGTACAAGCAATAGAACTCTGTTTGGCCTGTATTTGGTAGTGTATGCTGCATTCAGTTAGCCAACTGTGCCTGCTTGATTATCTTTCTTAGAAAGAGAGGAAAAGAGTGCAAGTAGAGGAGAGGGGCAGAGGGAAGGAGGGAGAGGGAGGGAGACAGAGAGAGAAGGAGGGAGGGAAGGAGGGAGAGAATGAATGAATCCAGAGCAGGCTCCATGCACAGCACAGAGTCCGACTTGGGTGCTTGATCCCAGGACCCTGTGATCATTACCTGAGCCAAAATCAAGAGTCAGATGCTTGACTGAGGCACCCAGGTGTCCCTGTGCCTACTTTATAATCAAGCTTCAAAAGGACTTTTTTTTTTTTTTACCTGAGTTGGCATAATTTAAATAGGTCAACTTTTACATGCACTATATATACAGGCATTAAGAAAGACCAGCAAATCCTTAGGTCAATGGTTCATTTAAGAAACATTTATTGAATACGCCCTTGTCTCTGGTATACATCTTCACTAGGCTACTTTGAGATTTTCTTCAAATGTCACTTCCCTTGGCAGGCATTATGCTCCCAGGCACAGTGAATTTTTTGAAATGATTTATAAATGTATTCATTCATTTATAGTTATACCTTGACTTGTGCCCCCAGAAATTCAGATTGATGTTAAATATTATACAAAGGATTTTATGGCTTGAAGGAGTTTTATTATAACACTAATCTCAATGTAATAAAATTCACTATTTACATATCTATTCCCCAGACAGATCACAAACTTCATGAAGAGAGACTGTATCTTACTCATCATTGAATCTCAACATATTAAGTGTTCAGTAAATGAATATAGACACACATCTATAAGCACAACCAAGTGAAGGCTAAGTGAATGCTGGCCTTCAAAGTAGTACCTTGGGATACAGCACATATTTCCAATAACACACTGTATAGAATCCCTTCCCAAGCTGAGGTGATCTTCAAAACAAATTTCAAAAGTACACCAAAAAAAGAACTAATTTAGTTTTCCTTTTGATTTTTCCATAAAACATCTCTTCTCCAAAATTGATCACACATGACTATAGGCCATTTCCAGTAGTCAAATTTCTCCTTAAAGGATTAAGAATCTCCACAACCAAAGGTATAAATCTTGTTATAGATGACCTCTAAACATTTTAATCCTGACCTACCTCAGTGACTCCACCCATCTCTCATTCCACCCATTCCCAGAAAGCTACTTTGATTTAGAAACTTGAGCTCAAACCCCAGTCCCACCACCTGTTATCTTATTCATGGGCAAGTTATTTGAGCTCTCAGTTTCAGTAGTGGTTACTTTTACGTGTCAAGTTGGCTGGGCCATGTGGTACCGAGATAATTGGTTAAACATTATTCTGGATGTGTCTGTGCTTCTAGATGAGACTAATATTTGAATTGGTAAATGAAGTAAAGCAGATTGTTCCCCCCAATGTGGAGTAAGAAAGAATTCACTCTATTTTCTAGCTGACAATGGTCTACTCCTGCACTTGGTCTGGAACTGTACCACTGGCTTTCATGGGGCTCCAAAGAGCAGATCATGGGACTTCTCAGCTTCCATAACCATATGAGCCAAGTCCTTGTGATAATACCTCCTACCTCCCCTCCATACACACACACACACACACACACACACACACACACACACACACACTACCGGTTCTGTTTCTCTGGAGGACTCTAATACACTCCGTTTCCTTTGCTGTGACATAGGAAAAGTAAGAGCCATATATTTTAACACTATGCTAAATATTTTGTATCTCTTATCTCAGTTAATACTTCAGCTGTCATACGATGTAGGTACCATTAATATGATCATCCCTTTACATTCCTGCTTATTGAAAGTTTTTACTTCCTTGAGGCATTGACTTCACTTGAACTAGTATCTCCCCACCACCAACAGACCAAGAGGAAAGAATTTAATGGATCCCAGCTAGTGGTTTGTCCCTTTGGGAAACAAATTCTCTGACAAGGCTAACCAATGATCTGATGGGCTTGTTTGGCCACCTTCCCACACCTGGGACATTCAGCATTGTTCAGGGAAAATTGGTAGTGGTGGGGAGATGTTGGTCTCTTGTTAACACAATGGCAATTTATACTTACAAATCCACTCTTGTCAGGGTGGTAGAGACCTAGACTCCCTGAGACTCAGAAGCTACGGACTTGGCAAGCTCACTGAGGTTGGACTTGTATTTCGACAGAAAAGGTAAAATGCACCAGGGTGTGTTCTTCAGATAATAGTGATCTCCTATGCACTGGTCTTCTGCTGTATTCAAATCCCTGGAACTGTGCCCAGCACCTGGCTATCTTTAAAATAATATGTGAAATGGGTGGCTAAATCCAGTAACTCTAGGCCTCCCTAAGAGGGGCAGCTCCAGAGATCAATAGCTCTGAACTAGTCTTTCTATGGCTGTATGATCAAGACAGAAATCCACACATCTAGAAACATGTTCAGTAAATATTTTTGCCCTTAACAAATTCTTCAGTCCTTCTCTTGAGGTGTAGAATAAAAAACCCTGGAAGAGTACGGGTGAGACTTCTGGAGGAGGCTGGAGCTCCCTCTAGGGGTGAAAATAAAGTATCCTAAAAAACGCAGCACTGGTTCTGCAGGTTGTTTTTTAAGAAGAAAATGTTTTAATGTCATAAAATATACCAACATCACCATAACAACTTCACAGAGTGATAGATTTAACAACACTCCTTTGCGTACATGGTCATTCAAATGTTAAGTGCCAGTTATATACCTGGACTGTGTAAGGTACGTGATATTTGGATATTTAAGTTGAGGATATGGGAATATGGAGAAATAGGAACTCTTGTACATTGTTGGTGAGAATGTAAACTGGATACAGCTGCTATGGAAAGCAGTATGGAGGCTCCTCAAAAAATTAAAAAATAGAACTCTCATATGATTCAGCAATCTCTTTTGTGTTCATATCCAAAGGAAATAAAATCAGGATCTCAAAGAGATAACTATACCCCCATGTTCATTGCAACATTATTCATAATAGCCAACATATGGAAACAACCTAAGGGTTCATTGACAAGTGAATGGGTTAAAAAATGTGACCACACACGCACGCGTGCGCGCACACACGCACGCATACACACACACACACACACACACACACACACACACTGGAGTACCATTCAGCCTTAAAAAATGAAAAAATTCTGGCATTTGCGACAACGTTGCTGAACCTGGAGGTCATTATGCTAAGTGAAATAAGCCAGACACATAAAGACAAATACTGTATGGTATCACTTACATGTGGAATCTAAGAGAGTCAAACTCATAGAAGCAGATAGTATTGTCAAAAAGAAAATCATAGGCATAAATGGGGTCACTTATGCCAGGCCAAATCACCAAACAGAGGCTTAATACCTAAATTAATCACAGTTTCATCCTCCCTCAGCAATGTAGTCTTCACCAGTCAGTCAGGAAATTTCTAACCAATACCAATGAGGTAATCTGTCACATGGGCCCTCTCTAACCCCCAAAGGAAGAGGAGATAATCTGCATAAGACTCCCTGCTCTTCCCCAAAGGGAAAGTGACCTTGCCTGAAACAATCTTTTTTCTTTTTCCTAATAACTTCTTGCCTCACCCTCCTTCCTATAAAAACCTTCCATTCTGTACAACTTCTCAGAGCCCCCTCCACCTGCTAGATGGGGTGCTGCCTGATTCATGAATCCCTTAATAAAACCAATTAGATCTTCAGATTCATTCAGTTGACGTTTTGTTCTTTAATAGAATAGTAGTTGCCATGGGCTAGGAGTAAGGGGAAAATGGTGAGATATTAGTCAAAGGTTACAAAGTTTTAGGCAGTATGAAAAAGTTCTGGAGAGCGAATGTACTGCATAATGACTATAGTTAATGATACTGTCTTGTATACTAGAAATTTGTGAACAGTAAATCCTAATTGTCACAAAAAAGTGTTAATTATATGAGGTGATGGATATGTTAACTAGCTTGATTATGGTAATTGTTTCACAGTGTATATGATATAAAAACATTACATTATAATGCTCATGTCAACATCACAGAAGCATAAGATACTCTTCCTTTTCATCCCCCCTTTTCAGCAAAGAATTAGACATCCATGCACAAACAAAAACACCTTGGTAGGAGCTGTGGGTTACAGCAACATACCCAAGAGGAGTCTCTCTCACCACTCTGCCCTTGGTACAGGGTAGAACCAGTGAGGCAGCAAACCTGCCCCAATTCCTCTGGCTGTGGTTGGGAAAAAACCTAGAGAGCACTAACCTGGGCAGGTAACCATGGCTGAAAGAAAAAATTCCAAAGTTCATCCTACCCGAGGAGAGATCCCAGCACCTCATTAGAACAAACAAACAAAAAAAGAGTTTGTAGTAGCAGAGGGATAAGAACCTCCCCTATCCCCACCTCCAAAACAATACTGCATGAGGCTGAACCAGCAGGTGGCAGCAATCTCTCCCACAGAGGAGGAGGAGAGTGGTGAGTGAATGCCTGGCTACCTCAGTGGTGTGGTGTGGGATGCAATTGAAGAAACCCTTTCTCTCCAACAGCACCAGAGGACTGATATGGGGCCTCCATGATTGGGAGGAAGGAAGAGAATATCAAAGGGCATTAAAGACTAGCTCAGCAGTAAGTTCACCCACAAGCCTCTGGGAGTGCCATATTCTGGGATCTTTGGGTAAAGGAGATATTAAAACTTGAGCTACAGTACCACTTTTGGAATACCAAAAAGAGGTGTCCGGTAGTCAGCCTGGTGAGTTGTAAGAATCAGAGAAGACATAAAGGCTTGAGAATTCTGCCACCAGAGGGAGTAAGAAGAGTGGAAAAGGTATATCCAAAGGCAGAGAAAAACGCGCATAATACCAGCATCACTGAACAGAATACCCCAACAGAAGAGAGCTGGCAAATATCTAAAGGGGTATCTGCTACTTCAGAAACAAAACACGAAACTACAGAACCAACACAAAACTATAAGTAACATGAAGAAATCAAAAAACTTGCACAGCCAACCCCCATCAAATCAACCTATGGAGGTCTACACCAAGACACAGAATAATAGAAATGGTAAAAAGTGGTGATAAAGAGAATTTTTAAAGCAGCAAAAGAAAACAGTTACATACAAGGGAAACCCCATAAGGCTAGCAGCTGATTTTTCAGCAAACACTTTGCAGGCCAGAAGGGAATTTTATGAAATATTCAAAGTGCTGAAAGGAAAATACCTACAACCAAGAATACTCTATATAACAAAGCTATCATTTAGAATAGAAGGAGAGATAGAGAGCTTCCCAGACAAGAAGTTAAAGGAATTCATCACCATTAAACCAGCCATATAAGAAACATTAAAGAAAATTCTTCGGATAGAAACAAAGCCATAATCAAAAGTAAGAAAATTATGGGAAAAAAATTTCACAGTTACCTAAAACATAATAAAAGTAGATCAATTACTTATAAAAACCAGTATGGAAATTAAGCACAAAAGCAGTAAAATCAAGTGTCTATAAAAATTGGTCGAGGGATTCACAAAAAAAAGGATATAAAGTATGAGATCATAGACATAAAACATGGGGGAGGTTGTAAAAATTTAGTGCTTTTAGAATGGGTTCAAACTTAAGTGACTATCAATGTAATATAGACTGCTATTTGCATAGGTTGTATGCATATATGTATGCATATGTGTATAAACCTAATGGTAACCACAAATCAAAAACCTATAATAGATATGCAAAAATATCCAAGGAATCCAAGCATATCACTAAAGAAAGTCATCAAATGACCAGAGGAGACAAATGTAAAACCAGTACTAAAATGGCAATAAGTACATATCTACTAATAATCATTTTGAATGTAAACAGACTAAAATCTTCAATCAAAAGATATGGGATGGACCAAATGGATAAAAAAAGCAAGACCCATCTATATGCTGCTTACGAGAAACTCATTTCAGACCTAAGACACATGCAGACTGAAAGTGAAGAGATAGAAAAATATTCCATGCAAATGGAAGTGGAAAAAAAAACTGGGTAGTAATTCTTGTATCAGACAAAACAGATTTTAAAACAAGGACTGTAACAATCACTCAACATGAGAGAACCTAAATCCCTAGCAACTATTAAGAGACAAAAAGGAAGAAATTAATGGTAATACAATAACAGCAGGGGTTTTTACCACACCGTTTACATCAATGTCTAGCTCATCCAAAAAGAAAATCAACCACGAAGCTCTGACTTTGAAGGATACATTGGACTTGATGGATCCAACAGTTATATTCAGAACATTCCATTCTAAAACAGAATATATATTCTTTTCAAATACACATGGAACATTCTCCAGAATAGATTCCTGTTAGGCCACAAAACAAGTCCAACAAATGCAGAAAGACTGAAATCATGTCATACATCTTTTCCAGCCACAACTGTATGGAATTAGAAATCAACCACAAGAAAAAAATCTGGAAAGAACACAAATATATGGATGTTAAATTCCATGCTACTAAACAATGACTGGATTTACCAAGAAATCAAAAAGAAAACAAAGGGGCGCCTGGGTGGCTCAGTCAGTTGAGCATCTGACTCTTGATTTCAGCTCAGGTCATGATCCCAGGGTCATGGAATTGAGCCCCATGTTGGGCTCTCCACTGAGCATGGAGCCTGCTTGGGATTCTCTCTCTCTTCCTCTGTCCCTCTCCCCAACTTGCACGTGTAACTCTCTCTAAAAGTAAAAAATAAGAAGCATTTTTAAAAAATGGAAACGAAAACACAATGACCAGGTGCTTGGGGATGCAGCAAAAGCTGTTCCAAGAGGGAAGATTATAACAACATAGGCTTACCACAAGAAGAAAGAAAAATCTGAAATAAATAACCTAATTTTACACCTAAGTAGCTAAAAACAAACAGGCAAAGCCCAAAGCCAGTAGAGGGAAGGAAATAATAAAAATTAGAGTAGAAATAAATGAAATAGAGACTTACAAACAATAGAACAGATCAGTGAAACCAGAAGATGGTTCTTTGAAAAGATTAAACTGATAAACACTTAGCAGGATTCATTTAAAAATTTGGGGGGGGGGACTCAAATAAAATCAGAAATGAAAGAGGAGAAATAAGAACTGACACCACAGAAATACAAAGGATTGTAATAAATTATTAAAAAATTATATGTCAACAAATTGGAAAACCTAAAAGAAATGGATAAACTCCTAGAAATACATAACCTTCCAAAACTGAATCAAGAAGAAATGGAAAATTTGAAAGCAATGCAGTTGAATCAGTACTCAAAAATTCCCAGCAAATAAAGATCTAGAACCAGATGACTTCACAAGTAAATTCTATTAAACATTTAAAGAAGAGTTAATACCTATTCTTCTTAAACTATTCCAAAAAATTGAAGAGGAAGGAGCTTCCAAATTCATTCTATGAAGTCAGCATTACCTTGATAGCAAAATCAGATAAATACACTACAAAAAAAAAGAAAGAAAGAAAGAAAGAAAGAAAGAAAGAAAGAAAGAAAGAAAGAGAGAAAGAAAGAAAACTACAGGCCAATATTTCTGATGAACCTAGATGCAAAAATCCTCATAAAATATTGGCTAACCAAATTGAAAAATACATTTAAAAAGTCATTCACCATGATCAAGTGGGATTTTTTCCAAGGATGCAAGCATGATTTAATAGTTATAAATCAATGTGATACACACATAAAAACCATATGATCATTTCAATAGACACAGAAAAAGCATTTGACAAAATACAACATACATGATAACACTTCAGCATAATAAAGGCCATATATGAAAAACCCACAGCTAAAATCATACTCAATGGTGAAAAACAGAGCTTTTCCTCTAAGGTCTAAGGAACAAGACAAGGACAATCATGTTCACCATTCTTATTCAACATAGTACTGGAAGTTTTAGCCACAGTAATCAGACATGAAAAAGTGGGGAAAAAGGCATCCAAATTGGCAAGAAAGAAGTAAAGCTGTAACTATTTGCAGATAACATGATAGTACATACAGAAAACCCTAAAGACTCCACAAAATAACTGCTAGAATTCATCAATGAATTCAGTAACATTGCAGGATACAAAATTAAAATACAGAAATCTGTTGCATTTCTATACACTAATAATGAAGTAGAAG